>NW_024609884.1:44220304-44827804 GCF_016920785.2 Ixodes scapularis
ACAATTTTTGTACTTCGCGCAAATACGGTTAAAAACGGATCCCTGACGCTAATGATTTATAAAACACGCGTTCGTTATTCCCCCCACGCAATAGAAGTCTCCGTAAAAAATTAAAGAAAAACGAGCAGCGTTCACACCCTCAACTCGCAGCCAGAACAAGCGGCCACGTGATCTGGAGCTGATTATATGCCGCCAATGTTGATCATAGCCACGCGCTGGGGTTGGCAAAGCACAGGACACGCGCTGAGTTCCAGACATTGTTATGGCTCGGCTATCGTCGTCGTTGCAGCGTTTGGACACGGGCTACTACCCGAATGCTTCTCGAGCTAGTAATTATCACGAGCCCAAATCGAGTGCCCACACAATGCTCGGGTCCAATCTATGAACCGCATTCAAATATCGTCACTTGGGGTGTACTGCGATCCCCACGTTACGTCATCAAATTTTGTAAATGAGAGATTAAATGAAAATGATCGCTTTTGTCCTTGAAATTGCACCGCAACAAAAGAGTTTCTTGGTCAGTGGTGTTGCGTGCGAGTATCCTTGTGTCCCACTAGTGCCAGTAAGCTCGTGTCAAGTGAAAAACATTTCAATTGAATATCGTTGCACCGCTCCTTTAAAGGCCAGACTTGAGATTCTGCAAGGCAGAAGATCCTCCTCACCATGGGGGAGAAGGAAACAGGCAACGGTGGACAGGGTAGAAGGGGGGAGAGGAGGAAGTGAGGGAAAAGTGGAAAGCGCGAACTGGTCGTTGGTCTTTAAGCCTGAACGCAGTATAATAACGAGCCAGCACCAACCATCATCACCACAAGGAAACAAGGGTGCGCCGTTTTCCCCACGGCGGCCATCTTGAAGAAGCTTCAGATTTAGCCCCTAGATGGCAACACCGATCCGTGTGGCAGTGATGCCTAGAAACTGTGGTATAGCCAAGGAGGATAGAAGGGTAGGAGAGGGCATGACGTCGGCCGCGTAGCCTCCACAAGCCATGCTCCTTTGACGCCTCGAGTCTTTCTCATTTTCCTCCTTACTCTCCTCACTTACCATGCCAACGTGACCACATCACGTGACCGTAGCTAGCCTTCGTCTTGCTATGGGGTACTAGAATACACCACAGTCTAGCCTTCGATCTGATAAAACCTACCGGACGGAGCGCGCGCAAGCCTGGAAGGAGTCCTTCTACAATCAACCATCCATCTCACACGTGACATGTCACGCGCACCAATCGCCAGAGAGATCTGCGGTCACGCTGGGCACAAAATCGTTTAAACTTTTTATGACTATAGGCTTCACCAATATTGCAACGTGCCCCCTCCTAGTACTTATAACCTCCTTGGGTATAGCTCGTTGTACCGATGTTCCTCCTCCACTTTTAATTTCCTCCTTTCCGCTCTTGTGCACGTTGCACGTTCACCGCGTACTGCCGCCCGCGTTACGCGGTGCCAGCGCTGCCCAGTTTTTTCGGTAGCTAAACAAGCCCAGCAGCCTGGCAGCCCAACCAGCTCATCCATCGGAAGATGCCACACTGGATAGCTTTTATTGTCTGATAAGGGCTTCTGATCCGCGGTGCGGTGGTTCCCACATGCTTTGGTGCCAAAACATTTCCAAGTTAGAAAAGATCTTGCGGCTTCTCTTGCTAATTTTTAGTGAAAAAATATGTTTGCTCGGCATAAACATTTAGCAGGCCCTGTTTTTCAAGACACAGGTTGAAAAGGACGTCGGCTAGAAAGGTAGTGACGCTAGGCAATTGATTTCTTTCATCAATATGATAACAATTGTACAGCGACTGGATATTAAGGGCGGTCCAATCCAACCCGCCAAACAAATCCGAAAGCCAAAACCCCTGTTTTCGTTTCCTTTTTTTCTTTTTTTAATAAATTCCGGAGGCCATTGCTGCTCGAATCGCTGGAAGGCGCTGCATATTGGTTAGATTAAAGTGCCGCTTCATACTTAAAGGGAAAATGAAACACTATTTTCAAGAAATGAGATGGAGGTTGATTCTAGCGTAGTTTTATCCCGTTTAAATCTGAATATCACGTTCGTTTTCCCCGAAGATGTAACTAACTGAAGAAAACACGAAACACCTCCAGAAGATATTTCGGGCGCCAAGCGCGTGTCGCTCGTACGGGCAGCGCATGCAATAGACCGATCTCACCGACCGCTTTGACTACAGTACTTTGACTACGCCACCGCTGCCGCCATGCATCGTGGGAGCTGTAGTCTTTCTGCATGCGCGACAACCCTGCTAGAGGTCTGCGCGAGCAGAGCACGAGGCGGCATGAGCTCTCTCGTGAACTGGCGTCTGCCTCCTACGAACTACAGTTATGGCGGCATCACGCATGCGTGGAACGTTTGGTGGTATCGGTCTATTCCAAAGCCTGCCAAGTATTGAGCGGCGTCGCCGTCGCCGTCAGCGTAACTGCCTACCCCCCCCCCCCCCCCCCCCCCCACCCCGAGGACCTCGGGAGGACCTCGGGTTCCTTCAGGACCTCGGGAGGACCTGGGTGCTTTCGGCAACCTAGGAAGGGGGGGGGGGGGTCACGTGACCCCCCCCCCCCCCCTTCAGTAACCTTCCCTACTCCTCCTCAGGAGCTGCGCTCCTGAGGAGGAGTAGGGAAGTTAGTCGTAAGCGGCTTTCACTTTTTTTCTGCCCTTTTTGAAATATCAAGAGTGCGCGCGCATAGCTTTGATAGTCGCTGAAGATGCGCGTGAGAGGAGATTCCGAAAATTCCTTTTGTGACGTCACGCTCCGGGAAGGAGGGCTTTCAGCGGTACTTTGAAAATAATTAACTACAACCTCCATGCACCAAAATAAAATAAAAAATTGATATTCGAGATCCTGGAGGTCAAATGAAGACGAGTTAAGTGTGTTTCCTGAAATACAAAACCGCTTCAGCTTCCTTTTATTATACAACGCTGTCAAAGCTGCTGGCGCGAGCGTGCACCTTGTTCTCGATGGCCATTTGCACGCGCACTTGCGCAGACGAAAGCATATATGAAACCACGCGCTCGCGCCAGTAGAGCTTTGTATGAAACGGTGTGCCCACAGAGAATGGTATATTCCTAAAGTTGCCGACTAAGGTATTTTTGAACACCCGGCTCTCACGTAACCCCGCTGCGGTGGCCCTGCTGTTGACATGGCCCATGCGCACACTGAATCTGGTTTCTGCGCATGCGCAGTGAGGCACACTTGGCAAACGCTAACTTCTTTGTAAACGGTACTTCCCCGCGCCTTTGCGCATGCATGCGAGATGGCTATCAGAGTGTAAAACGTATCTTATTGTTTTCATTTCAATTCAAACACGGTTTTGGGGTCGACTTTTTTTTTTTTAATGATAATATAATAACTTTTGGGACCATTCTTCAAATGAAAAAGGGCGCAAACGGACAACTTGGCGGAGTTTGTTGCTTTCAAGTTGTTGAGCATTGAAGCGAACCCAAGGCGGGGAACGGACGCGTTTTTCCCACCTGTTGGGGATCGCATGATTGATCGCTCAAACCTTTTGTCTCTTCTCAAGCTACTGCACTAGGACTCTTTGTTGACACTCTCAAGATTTTTTTTTATTATTCCGAATGCATCTAAACACTTATATTTTAAGATATTAATAAAAAAATCAGACAATCTTTTTTTGATGATTTTGGACAACGTTTAGCAAGTTCTTACATAGATGGATCCTGTAAAAGAAATTTCAATGACCGCAATACCACCAAAAATCTCAAACTTTCGCTTTTATACCTTATAGTAGACTGAGAATTATATCTACAAATTAAAATCCGTTACATACCTTACATGAACGCGTGAATGTTTCGGAAACCTAGCAAATTAAAAAAATTTGAAATAAATTCTCTCAAAAACTCTATTTTCATTGGCTTCATTCTTTTCATTAGTATCAAGGTATGATAATGATTTATCAAAAAATATAAGTAAATTATATAGTATTTTGTTGATATGACCGGAAATAAAACTTCAATATTGTTAAATGTGCGTTGTAAAACGAAGAACTTCGTTGCGGAGTAAAATAACTTCTACTCCGCATTACGCATGATTTTAATTGTTTTAATCTCACATCTTCCACGTTACGTTCAATATTAATGTCAGGAAATTAACGATATTCATGCCATAATATTGCCCAGAGCATCACACACGCGAGGACGCGCACTCAGAACGCACAACTGTCGTGCAGACAAAATACTATATTTTATATTTATATTCTAACAAACCACAATTATACCTTGTTGCTGACAAAACATAAAGAAAATAAAAAAAAGTGTTTTAGAAAATCGGTCCCAAATTTGCTAGGTTTTCGAAACATTTGCTCGTTCAAATGTATATAACGATGTAACTTTGCACATATAATATCCAATTTATGTTGATTAAAAATAACTGAGTTTCAACCTTTTGGGTATATCAAGATATGAAAGCTTTCCGACATTTTCCAAAAATATTCAAAGCGAGATAGACCGACATTTCTGTAATACACGAACTCATCTCTGTTACGTCACGGCGCGGTGGTGGCGCGTCGGTCGCACTTCCGGTCTGGGGCTGTGGGCAGAAGTCCCCATGCCAGACGTGTATTCCTGCGTTGTTTTGAAAGGAACCAGACAAAAACCTGCCTTCTCGTCAAAACGCCGGAACTGGGGCCGTACCAAAAGTGTGGAGAAAGGTTTGAAGGTCAGTTTTCACGTGCTCGGTTCGTCCGAGAATCTGGATATGTGCCGTAAAAAGGGAAAAGCAGACGCCGTCGGACTACGATTACTAAGACGGGAAGCACTTTGGATTGAATTCACGGATGCTTGTGGTCATCAGATTTATTTGTTTTCTTCCAACATGAACGCCGGAAAACCGTCAAGTTGTGCGAACCACGTGCGGACTACGTTCAGTGTGTCTTCAATCTCAAACGGCGGCCGGATCGTTCGAACTGTCGTCTGCTCTTTCAAACGTTTCCGCTTGTCGTCTGCTCTCACGACGCCGGCCCGTAGACTAATTGTTGGCCCGGTACTTGCGATAAGAAGTAAGTGCAGGCCTCAAAAGACTAAAGTTTGGAGGTTGGTAAGCAGGCTGGATGTAAACAGTAGATACAAGGAGATGTTGATCATTGTTACCAGTGGCCATCACCGAGTTGTTATGCCTAATTCACTTGGTCCGATTCTGCTTGCGATTTTCAGTATCAACGTCGACCATCTCAGCTACGGTTCACGCTTTTGCAGCCCGAGCGGCGTCGCGACTGAAAATTGCGAACGAAATCTCATCATGCGAATCGGGCTGTAGCATACATACTGCCGCGTCCACGCGGAATGAATCGCCACATGTCACATTATTCACGCGAAGTTTTGCGGTGTAACGAGCCTCGGTAATTTCGGTGACGCCGCTCAAGTAGTCAGACATCGCCAAGAAGACGTAGAATCACCGATTCGAACGCAAAAAAGGGCAGGGGGACTCACACGGACGCCGACAACATCGCGTTCCAATGGTTTGTTTATGGGCGACGGCGAGCTTTTTGCCCACACCCCCATCGCGCATGCGCGGCGCCGGTGGCGTCCGCTAGGGGCGCTACGGTTTGTTTGTAAACATGAGTTGGTGTATATGCTTTGATACAAGATTGTTTTTCAATTCATTAAGCGCAATATAACCTAGTTTGAGAATGTCACAGAAGAGTTCTAGTACAGTAGTGTGAGAAGTGACAGAGTAGCGAGCGGTCAATCATGCGATCCCCGTCAGGTGCAAGTAACGTTAGCGATGATCAATAGGGTAACTTAAAGACAAAAATGGACCGTCAAGCTTGCCGTTTGCGCTGTAGTTCATATCGAGAATTCGTTCAGAACATATTATTTTTGAACAAAACTAGAAATTCAACCTTAAACCCATGCCTTAGTTAAGATTTTTTTAAAAAATCCTCTACTAAATCGGTTTTACGCAGGGCGGACTTACCAATAGGCAGTGTAGGCAGCTGCCTAGGGCGGCAGAATTTTGTGGGGCGCCAATTTGTGGCCGCCCACAAATTAAATGATTTTTTTTTAATCTAGCTTCGAATTTAGCTACTTTGGTAATTTTAGCTCCAAATCTAGCTACTTTTGAAAATTTTATCTCCAAACTAACCTACTTACCCCCGCTCCCCATGGTCACTGACCATGAGGAGCACCGGGATGCGGCACTATTATGGGCTGCCTAGAGCGGCAAAATGCTAAGTCCGCCTCTGGTCTTAAGACAATAAGAAGCTTATAAATATTACCCTCTGCAAGCCAAGTCTTATGCGGGATACAGGGCACTTGGGGCAAATGAATTATTATCGATGCACCGAGACCTCGGAATTTCGCACTATTATAACTGCCCCTTCTCTTCACACGGTAAGCCCTATAAAAAGTGTGGCTCGCTTTAGCCTTCATATCTTCGTTTCCTCTTTTTTTTTTTTCTTCTTTTTTTTTTTTTTTTTCAAGGAAAGCTTGCATAGATCCTGGGAAAGTACAGTGCTGCCCTAATTTAAAGCCGCCACAAGATAATTCGTTTTTTTTTTTTGTTTTTTTTTTTTATTATTCTTGGGCTTAAAGGTCGAGCTATGAAGTCTTTGCTCCTCGGCGACAACCCAGCCTGTAAACTTTTTCTGAACAAACTCGGCGTGTAAATACGGTAGTTTTTCTTTTCTTTTATGTTACATAAACGTTTGTTATTTCTAAGTTAATTTTGCACAGCACTGCTTTCGAGAACGGGGTCAACATCCTGCTGAGGATTCACTCAAAGCACAGCTTGGTTCGGGTCTCCCTGTCGTGATAGCTGAAAGCCATATACCCTTCCACGGCCTCTCGGTGCTGCTTGACTGACTGACCTGCCCATCTCTCTCTTTCTTTTTTCTCTCTCTCTCTCTCTCTCTCTTGCAACTCGAGGTAGTGACGGGTGCGAGACGACTGGCACAGTGCGTCATTACTAAACGTGAGCCCCGGCACAGTTAACACCTTCCACAGTGCTTAGGGGACTTCGTAGCCGTTGTAATCAAAGAGAACACTTCAGTGTTTGCTGTTTCGACATTGTAAAAGTTTACCAGCTCGTCCGTCAGGCCTATAATCCGTGTCGGGTCATACCTACCGCCCACTACATCTATTCACTTTTGGAAATTACATATGGTGCTGTTCCGAAAGTATTGAAATCACGTACGTTGAGGTAGTAGCAGTCCGCAGCGGACAAGTACCGTCTTCATCGTATGGGGAGGTGGCGCCCCTGGCGGTGATTATGGGAAGCAGGCGCAACGGCGCTAAAGCAAGGGGAGCCAAATCTTGTGACTTAAAATCATGGTTGCCAGTTATCTTAAGATTTATCTGAAATCACAGGAAACGCTCATCCGTCTTCCACAAATGTTCACACAGTTCGCGACAGAGTGAAGCAATACATTAGTTTCTTAACATCGAATCTAATGCTGAGGTAGTCGCACTTTTCAATCATGACGATCGGCAGTTGCGTCTACTCTGCACAAGCACCAAGATGGCGGTGCCCACAACAATATCAACAGAGTGCCGATACTGTAAACGTAGCTCATCTAATCCAACATTACAAGAAAAAAAATAAGAAAGGAAAGAGGAAACAATTTGAACATATCTGTCGGTAAACACAAATGTTTGGCGACCAAATCCATTTTCAGCAGTAACATTTGTTCTCAACAATTGTGACTTTAAGCGTTAAAAAGAAGAAGAAAAATTGCAAACAAGGCTGAAACTTCTTTTTTTTTTTTTTTAACATTGACATCGGGCCCGAAATCCGAACCTCGCACAGTCGCATGAGCAGCTGCTCAGGCGACCCACCCCTGCCCTTTTCGATTCGGATGAGCATCGTACCGGCGTGCAGTCGTGTATCACTACTGCGTGATGCACGTGGAAGAACCCAGGCTGGCAGCTGTACTGCACTGGCTGAATTTAACATTTACAGCTGAGACACCAGACGCCCATTAAGGTCGACTAATTTCTGACTGTACATACACACAACATTATTATTAGCTGCTGTTGCACTGATTTGGCCACACTGCATTCATCGGACATTGATAATTGTAAACACACAATAAATGTTTACACTTACCTGCTCACTACATTATAACTCATAAAAAGAAAAATCTGCGCTGCAAAAAAAAACAAAAAACATTAGTCGTTAGTTGTTAGACAGCTAGAGTTTAGTCTGCCAGAGCATGGCGACATTATTGCCCTGTAGACGAGAAGTATATAGTCAGCGCAAAACAATTTCTAGTCTGGGGTCTTCAACTATACTCATCGAAACAGGCAGGGGGGTGGATGGAACCCAGGATCCTGGGTTCTGCAGCACGAGCTTTGCAGTGCCAATGGAAGTTGTCCCTGTGTATACATACGCCTTTAAAGGACAAAGAAGAAGAAAAATGCGCCGCCGACGGGTCCAGGATTCCTTGTACAAAACTGTCAGTTATCAGTATCCTACACCGGTAAGCGAGCTTGCATATAACGGCTTTCTTCGGCCTTACAATCTAGCTGATAAATACTGAATGAAGAGCTTCGTGCAGGGACGTGTGCAATAATTTCTCATTGTTAGGTTCAATTTTCTCATTAAAGTTGAATTTCAATATTGGCGCTAAAACATTAAGAATCTAAACATTAATAGCGACAATAGTTTTCAGTCAGATGAGGTCTTTCACAGTCATTCTTAAACGAAAACTCACTTTGACGCGTCTTCTGCGTCCTGTATTACTCAAATGTTTCCGATATACTGCAGCTCCTGTATAAATAAAATGTCCTCTAGCGGTTCCAGCGAGATGTATGTACATGCAGGAGGCCGCGGCAGCAACGGTGATACAACTAGCGTACCGAGCCCACTTAGCCCGAAAAAGACTCAAGTTGTTGAAGGTAAGCCAATTATATACGCACCCCACTGAACCAGAGTAATCTTGAGAGGAACTTGAAACAACGACTTTAGAGCCTTTTTTTTTTTCTCACGTTTCCCAGGTACAGCTACGCCGCAAAGAAAACAGGCAACGGGAAAGGCGGCTATCATTTCCGAGCGATGATTCAAGCGATATTATCAGTCCGAACCCTCAACCGCGACTCCCGCCCCAGTATAAGAGAGGCACACCCAAAAAATACAACGAACGAGCGATATCCAATCGCATCAAGACCAACTACTCGGCAAAGAATGTTCAGAGCTCCACGAGCAGCGATAGTAGCAGCGACTGGGTTCAAAGAAAACGACTGCATCAGCGCCGCTTGAAGAGAAACGGTAAGAGCAACTTGCCGGCAGCTGTCACTAACCAAGCGCAACTTTCCAGTAAAGAGCATGCAAAGAAATTAACGACTCGTAACTGGGCAAGCGAACATCGGAAGGGATACAGCCATGTGAGCGGAGGCAAGCGTTATCCTTCCGTCTCACAATGGCAAGCCACCGACAAGGCGTCTCCTGCCATCGATAATGCGTCCACTGCTGAAGAGTCTGCTTGCAGTGGATCATACGACGAAGCTGTAGACGTGAGGTTTGCAGGTCACGAGCGAAAAGGTTCCCGGCTGGCGAATCTGAGTGCTACGCGAGTCCCCAGAGACCGCAGGAGATCAGCGACAATAAATCGTCCAAAATGGAATCAAGGAAGAGAAATTAATCGCGTCAGGAGAGAGTTGGAACTGGAGAGACGCGCGAGTAACGGGGACGCAACTGCTAGAACAATCCCAAACGGCCACCGCTTCCGCTGCGTTGACTCCGTGCATTCAGAGTACAAATTGGGTCCAGACTATGATTATGCATTCCAAGAGCAGCATAGCTCGAAAGAATGCCTCTTGCCACGCGCAGGCGCCTGGGAGGACTATGATGATGCTAATCGTTACTTATATCAGAGAAGAATGGTGCAACGGGTGAGGCGGAGTCGCCCATCCAAACAACATTCATACGAATCATGTCTTAACCGCAAGATGTTACCAGGAGGCACAAGGAATGGTAACAATGTACGCGTTGCCCCGAACGGCCGCGAGGCTCAAAATTGGTGCCATCGCCGTGAACTAGTGTCGGCGCAACATCTCAAAGCAGAAACAGCTGCGGACCCAATACTCATTCTTCATGGTGCAATCTCTCCAGAAACAGTACCTGCTTATAGGATCGCAGACAATCGCCGCTCTCGACAAAGGTATGAAGTGACTGGCTACAGACCATCTGGCGTCATTGATGATTCGTCTGAGGACACATCGCCCCCCTTTGAGAGAAAACAACTAAGGTTCACCTCCTTACCCTGCACGGCTTACCACCACAAACCCAAGAAGAGCTACAAAGATATAGTTAAGGAAAGTAAGCTAAAAGCTTGTTACAACACGCAACGTGGTGCTATCATAATGCCGCCAGCTATCAGCCTCCGTTCTCCACCAAGTACAAGCAACATTGAAGACTTCAATGGCCCCGACATTGCGTACAAGGCCGACGATGACTATGTTGAGGTCGAAGAGCGTTACGACTTCGAGAACAGTAGACAGCGAAGCGGGAACTGTGACCACGAGAAACGTACTAAGTGCAAAACGTCTTCTTCGAAAGCGGTTACTCGCGTTCACTCGGGTAGAACGTGGCCACGCAAAGAGCGTGTGCCTGCATTTCCCGTTCGTACAGTACCGGCCAAGGAGAAACATGTGGAACCAGAAACATGGCAGATCACGGGCGACCGCGAAATGGAACTTCGACTTCAAACTGCTTACCCCACGTCTCTTTGGGAGGCACACCAGGGGAGGATCACGGCGGATCAATGGATACCTTCAAATCAAAAGGATCGTCGATTCCACGGGAAGCCCATTACTGAGGCAGAAGGTCGCGGAGATGACGAAAGTGTCACGCCCCTCAGGTCCAAGTTTCGTCCCTGGAAGAAATCTGTCACTCGCCCAGCTGTACCACTGTGGGAGGAAGTAACCCCAGATGACAGGGAGACACAGTTTTACTCGTGCCGGGACGTTCTCACTCCTGAGCTGGGAATCGGAGCTGACAGCGAGCCGCAGATGGAAACCTGGAGTCCACTCAGTCTTCTGCCCCCAATGCCGCAGAAACGGGTCGATGAACGGTACGGCTTGTTACTCAATTGGTGCAGCGATAGACGGAGAAAAAAAAAAGTATTTCATTCAATATACGTGTACGAGTACGCGAACGGAAATTATCAAAATATTGTCTGGCAACTTTTATTTTACTCACAACAAATATTAAAAAAAAAAAAAACGGAAGGCGAATTTGTGAAATGATTAGCTAGGCTACCAATATTTTCCTTTCTTTTATTTTCCGAGTTAAAGCATAAGGGCAAGATAATCCACAATGGCCACAAACGCGACGGTTGAAGGGGCCGAATATTGAGTCATTAGATATGGCAGAGTTTTATTGCAAAATCATTCCTAATAACCTAATATTTTTTTAATTAGTATCCCTACTTATTTATTCTTTTACAATAAGGAAGCTTACATAATTTTGACCATGTTGTTTTAATTTCGGTCTAAACACAGTGACGATTTTGTAATACTATATTAAGCCAATTGAAAGTAAGAAATCTTCTAATCGCATTTATTTTTCGCCACTAATCGATGTCAGCGTTGTGAGCACCCTCCCGCCATTTTCACTTCTTCCACTCTACCGTTACAAGGTGGTTTGAGGGGGTCACAATGCGGGCCCACTGGCGGGGACAAAGGAAGCGGGTAGGATGTAACAAAAACCCATTCGTGGCCGAAGGTACCCTTAAAGTCAATGAGTTCACGGGCGGTAGGAATAAGCCGCCAAGTAAAACGCCGTCCCGTTCCTCAGCGTAGAATGGTTCTAAAAGAAAAAACATCCCGAAAATGACAACAGGAATACACGCCTCGCTTCACATTGACAGAACTATAGGGACCATGACAGAATTTGTCAACTAAATTATCTTGAAACTCAAATTCGACTGAAACAAAAGTCACAAGTGCGTGAAAATATTCATCAGGATGAGGGAAAATGTACTATGTCGCTGTGTAAGCAGTCGACTTGGAGAACGCGTCATGACAGTGACAGCGTTGCTAGACAGTTTGACCTAAAGTGAAATGAGGTACAGCAATAAACTTAAACATCTTTGAGTCACTGCGCGGCAGGGGCGCTGTTCTTATTCCATGTGTTAAATGCTTGCTTGGTTTGAAACAGTGAGTTGGTTTATATAGCGAGAGTTGCAATGATTCTCCTGAAACGTACATAACTTTTTTTTTTATTAATATTTGTCCCGTCAGCAACGAGATCCTGAGGTTCATCCGCAGCGACTGGTTCTACACCGAGGACATGGCTCTAATTCCCAAATTTCAAAATCTCGCATGTCCCAACCTTATGCTGATAGGTGGGATATCTTTCCAGCATCCTACTGAGTATCTCAACGGTAAGCGTGCGCTTTGCTTCTGGATCTGGTCTACGTTTTTCATAACCGTTTCCAAAGCACCCTGGACTAGATTGCCTCAGTCCCGTTTTTCTTAGGATGGTACCACACTCTCTAGTGGCAACATTGATGCTTACAGCACGTTATCACCAATACAAATATATTCCTTGAGGCAAAATGGAGGCAAAGCATCATACAAAATGAAGCACCGTGGTCAAAGGCCATACAAAACGCACCGGTGCGATGAATATTGAGTTGCTATAATAGTGATGCCGGAACGCCTATCAAATTGTCTTAGTTTTTAATCATTTTTCTCTCAGTTGAATTAACCTTTCACGTTTTATTACACTCATAGGCGCGGCAGTGCTGTTGTACCACCCTGTTAAGGAAGCCTGGTTCTTCTACGGATCAACACCCGAACCCAGGTGCTACCACACAGCCGTCCTCGTGGGTAACGCCGTCATCGTGTCCGGTAGGTAGACGCCAAGTTGCTACCCCGTGACCTGACATTTTAGCGATTCCAAAAATGAAAAAGCAAATGAATGAGGTTCCCAATTCTACTGGTAAATGAGATCTTAACGTTTTCTTACCGTACCAAAAAGGACCGCGACCACTGGCCTTCTCTGCGATTTTAGAACGCACGGGGGAGCGAAACATGCTAAGCGGGACACCAACAAATCACCTTTCCGGGCATATATTGATGTATGTATTGCACGCCACAATCGTGCATTGGGTCTAAAGAATCAAATCCAACACGATGAATATGCACGCAAAAATTTAACGTCACTCCTTTATGCTAATGCTTGTTTCATTGCTCATATAGATTTTTCTTATTATCAAAAATCCGTCCCTTTGAGTGCAAATGTCGACAAGCGGATTTTTGCTATACGGTTCTTCAGAACTATAGTCCTGAGTTTTAGCATACAACCGAGGGAGTGTGAAAGCACGTTTCGTCCGTTCCGTGTATTGCGTTGCGCATGGTAAGCACCCTTGGGCGCCTCAATGAACGGGCACTTCCATTCACGCAGCCTGGGTCGCCCACGGTTCTTTGTTGTCCTTCATATACAGGCGGCTTCGATCCCCTTCGGGTGGGCACGAACGGAGAGATGCGGCCGTCGAGCAAAGTGTTCCTTCTGGACCTCGCCTACCGCAGCTGGCGGACTTTGGCCAACATGCGACACGACAGAGCCTACCACGCTGCTGTTGGCTGGCACGACCGGATGGTCGTCTTCGGAGGCATGGACCACACTGGAAGGTACTTGGGTAATGGCCCAAGCAAGCAATGGGTGCTTGCCAGGTTTACTCGGTATCAATACACGAAATGGAAGAAACGTGCAATCTCCCTTTCTGCGTGCCGCTACTAATAAAAAGCTCGCTCAAATATGAATCTTTTAACCAGCGAATATTCCAAGCACTTAGCGTCAAAGATGATCGATGTTAGTGTTATTCCTGACAAGCTGCTGCTGTGGGATAGTATACTTCGTTTCACCTTATGTTGAACCTCTTAGAACGCTACTAGTAATCCAAGCCAATGCAATGTTGTGCGCGCGTGCCACGTGATATTAGGGAAGAACGCAGCAACGCGCGAGGTTACAGTGCTGGATTGGCTGGGAGGGCTCGTGAAGATGAAACGGAGTACCGTAAGCAAGCGAGGTAATGAATGACCCCTTCGGTAAACGTTCTTGACATGCGCGTTTTTTTTTTTTTTTTTCTTTCTTTTCAGAACTCTTTCAAGCTGCGAGGTGTACTACCGAAAGCCCAATCAGTGGGCCATAATCCACCCGATGCCGCTGCCTCTCATGGGCATGGGTGCCACCACGCTCAACGGCCGCGTCTGGGTCCTCGGGGGCCTCACGCGTACCCGCCACGGTGTTTCGCTTCGAGACTCCGTCTACGTGTTCGACCCCAAGACCGACTCGTGAGTCAGATGTGCGTTGCCATGGACCCCCGTGCAACCCTTGTTTGCGCGCAGATGGCAAGAGGAAGTCCCCCTGCTGCAGCCTCGCGCTTTCTGCACGGCGGCCACGGTCCTCTGGGATGTCTGGGTGGTCGGCGGGATTCTGGACCTGCACTCGCTCCAGTGCACCTCGCGCATCGACGTCCTCGACGTGGCTGGTGGCTTGTGGGAGAGGCGCGCCGATTTGCCAGCCCCGAAACACTCGGTCCAGATTGCCAAAGCAGGTCACAAGTTCAGTGTTCTTCGAAACAGAGATGCGTTCACAGTGGCCGCGAAGAGAACGGTGGGCAAGGTATGCTGAGTCCTTGCAGGCTTTGCGGGAGACAACAGTCACAGGGAAAGAGAAAATATCAGATGTGTTGTGAGCGGAATAGCAGTGTTCATTTAAGGTCGAAGGAAGTGCGTGCGAAGTATTTTAAGATTTATTACCACCGAAGGAGGGCCGATATGCTGAAACGCAAGGGTATACCCATACAGCCACTGGAAGCGATACTGTTGCCTTTTCTGTGTAAGAGTTGTGCCGGTCGTTTGGGAGTTTCAACCCCTAAACAGACTGACATTGCATCTGGATATTTCAGAAGTGGACAGATACCATACGTTCTGGCACGATTAAGTACTGCACATAAGGGCCCTAAAACAAGCGTGTTTGCACCTGTTGGTAATGGGCACATCCAGCTCGCAAGAAGGAAAGCCGATCAATCTGGTGTCGAATGAATATTGCACTGGCACTCATCATCCTGCAAGTCTGTTACCAATATCCTATTCCTTTGATTCGTTGTGCAGGTCACCTCGTGTACATGATTGGTGGACAGGCTTCTGCGAACAAGGCCTCCAACACCATGACCGCATTTGACCGGCGTGATCGCACCTTCCATTCGTGTCCTCCTTTGCCCAAATCGATAGCGGGATTCACGGCCCTCGGTCTACCCGAAGATAAGAAGGCACTGCACGGACGCTTTTGGGTAAGTCTTGTGTGATTCAAGAACTGCAAAAAACAATCCATACGAGGCCTAATTATTGTAGCGAGCGCGCCCGCGAAGCGCTCCCATGTAATGCTTGCATCAAGAACAAAGCTTCACTGCAGTGTTCAATCATGCACGACTGCACCAGCCACGGTCGTTTACAGGCGTGCGTCAGCATCTGTTAACGCGCGGTAAGAGTCTGAAATAACTAGAAAAAGGTTTAAATAAACAAAACAAAAATGCAGCTCGCGCTGTTCTATCAAGACCAAAAGAGTGATTTTCTCTTAGTTTTTTTTTTTTTTTTTCTTGCTGTTTTTAATTCCGTAGTTTGTATATACCAATGATATTATGCCAGCTTAGCGTCCGCGAGCAAGGTGAAAAAGCGCATTGACACGCAACCGAAACGCGCCCAAGAAATACTCGACTTTGCTCGCCAGAGGCGCTGCCCAAACTTGAAAGTTACAGCCCTAAAAAGACTTCAGCCCACCAATTCGCGACTCCAATTCATTATAGGTGGCGCCACTCGTTTTCCAAAATGGCGGTTATAGTGAGGGTCGGAGATGCGTGCCGGTATACCAGTTGCTGATCCTGTCTGGTGTGCTGGCTTCACTGAGTGACACAAATTATTCCTGCCTATACGAGGAAGCTAGGGTGCTATGAGCGAACGTCACCTCTTCATCCTTAGGACAAAGACAGCTAGTGTTTAAAGTAATATTTACGCCAGGAGGCTACGTTTTAATTCTGGAACAAAACCGAAACTAACCTCTATTTTGGATTTTATTTTTCGGTATGGAATTTCGGTACGGAATTTCGGATTCTTTCCTAACTGAAGATGTTTCTCACAGCGTAATTATTGAGCTAAAGAAGTTGTTCGCGGTAACTTTATTTTGCGACATACGTGTCCGATCCACGCACTTCAAAATAAATTCTATAGTTCAGTGTCCCCTTAGATACACCTTAGGGCTCAAATAGAATATTGTATTTGTTGAAAAAATCAGTGCAGATATGTGTGTGTTCTTGCTGCCTTTTCTCGCTCAGATAATGGTCATGTGAAATAATGAACTGCGGGCCTTTTAATTGTTTTGGGGGGTATTTAGATGATTACCTGCTTTAACGTTATTCCCAAAATAAGAATAACAGAACCAATCAAAATTTCACAAAATATCACCATGGGCGATTAGTTTAGAAAATTTTCACAAGACGTATAAATTAAGAAACGCAGTTCTCACTACAAAAACACCGAGACGGAATTCGAGTCAGACAGCAGAAGTGTGTGTTTATTAAAGCTACGCGTGACGAATATGACTTCATATTGAATCCAGTGTTTGTTTATCTACTTTGATAACGATGTCAGAGCTTTTCATATGCTAAAAAGAAAACAAAATTAGACCTTTCTTGAAATACTGTTACAGCTAAATGGCGTCTTTTTGTGATCATGGCGTTTATTCGGGGCCTACATTGCCGCAATTAGTATTAATAATAATAATACAACTAAGATATTTTAATATGTAGTTTTTCAAGCTCAAATATAATTTGTTGCTTTGCATCTAATTTCAAACGCGCGAACAAGTATGACAATCAAAAATGTCCAAATTATCTTCACTAGTACCAATCGCACCATTTTTAATTTACAAGTTATAAAATAAAAATAGCCTAAAATTAATGAATCATTCTAGCTAATTAATCTGAGAAATAAGCGTAAAATTATATTAATATTAGGTAAAGCATTTAGTGCTATCGAAGTCGCGAATTTTGACAATCGGAAAACTTCAGAAGTCGCCGCCAATCCTTCCATACCAATATAGAACCGCGTTTTTCTTTCTCTTTCTCGGTATAGCTTTTTAAAATTAGAGGTCAGCCTATCGCGCTAAGCCAGGCGCTCCCCCAGGTCAGCCACTGCTCCTAGCACTCCGGTGCAAAGCGGCGAAGCTTGACACGCGCGCGCTTGTGTGAGGCGATGAATGTTGACACGAGTGGGCGCCAGTGCCACCGAACACTGCAGCCACGGCACGGAGGCATGTGGCAGACATGATAATCAAGTTATCATGTTGGGAGTGCAAGACCCTGGTTCTGCCTTATAACAGAAGCCGCCATCTTATTATTTGACAAATTATTCTCGCGATTAGCTCCTGACATTGCCGACATTGCCGGCGATGCAGGAGGTGTCTGTGATCAACCGGCCAGCGCATCAATCGGTCAACGAGATTGACGAGCATTCTCCATACTTCGTATATCGCTCTATACTTCGTATAGAGCAATCACTACAAGCCAATGGGACAAATCAAACAGCGTCAAAGCGCGACATTATGGCATTCGTGATCTTCCTGCTCGTGTTCTTTCATCGGCTACACCAATCAAGTGCAGCGAATGTACCGTAACTTGCTCTTTTATTATGCGTGTTCGTGGTTGTATAAGTTCGAGCCTTAAACTGTGCTCTGACCTAAGATGAAACAAACTACACGGTGAGTATAGAAACGCTGTGAAATCCATATCTGTACCCTTTTCCTTTCCTCTTATTTTAGTCGACCAACAATAAAATATTTTTATTGTTTTGTGCTGGGCGCAGGTGTGGCGCAATTCTTAGAATAGAAAAAAATGGCATTTTGGCGCAAGATGTAGCAGAGTTTCGTTCCTGGTGCAATTTGCAGCGAATGACGCAACACTTCCATATGCGCGTTGCCACGCTATTGGTGGAAAACAAGTGTCAACCACGCGAAAGGGAAATAGTTTCTGTCACCTCTGACACCAATCCATCTCTTCTCAACCCTTCCCCCTTGTCCCGCTGTGCTAGCCGTTAGAACTTAGATATTTGCGTTTTTCACATTGAAACGGAATACGCAAGCAGATCATTTGTGGATTTTAAAAATTCATGAAGCATGTAAACGAAGTTAGTCTTAGAAAGACAAAGTTGGAAACCTCTTTGGAGTATCTTCAACGGACAAATACACGGCCACGCCACACAATGATTACCAGTTACCAATGCCCATTCCTATTAAAGACTATCTAGATGCAATTGAGAATCCCCATACACCAATGCAACCAACCTGTGCACTCCTTATGTTCTTCTAGCCAGGGACCAATGCAACACCACAAACTCGATGGAATGCGGCAATAATCATCCAGCGAGCGTATCGACAATACAGGAGAGAAGGACACCTACAGCACTGTTCTACCGTGAGTAGATCCAGTATTTATGCGTGCCGCTAGTTTAACCGTTGGAAAAAATAACCGAACACTATAAGCCAATAAGTAACAAAAGTCGTTATATGAAGAGAACAACTGTTCATCTAATGATACAAGTTACACATTTCACTTTTCTACAGACAATGCAGCCTTCTCTCAAGACTTCTTACCACCGAGGTCCATCGAATCAAATTCTGCCATCGGTCCAGATTGAGGTGAAAGCGATAGCCAAACATTTTTGTGCCAGGTCATTATTGCTTAATGGCAGCAACACCCAAGAGAAAAAGGATACCTTTGTATTGTATGTCATAAGTCCTTGCTGGTATTGCCCAAGCTTTTATGAACCAAAAAAGCGATTTTGGCACGCTTTACAACTCGGCACTATGAATACACTTGTGCACGAGCTGATGTCACATTTCCGACTTGATGTATAACTTTATGAAGCCACCCATAGACGAGTTCAGTGAAGTTCCAACCGAGTACAAATGAGAAACTGTGTAAAAGACTAGTCGCCGCGCAGTCGGTCAACATTTGCGAGAACATGTGCATTCCGATAGTCATTCCAGAATAAAAGGAAAGCACCAATCCTGGATTGAGATGGGGAAGTGCGCCAAAGAATCCAATCTGGTAAAGGAATAAGAAACCCAGTTTCAAAGTTCGATGAACACACCTGCAAGTGTAGTTGTGCAGGTGTATGTCTGATGGGCGGAGGGGTGAGGTAACCTAACAGTGTAGACATTTTTAACGGGTGGTTATATTATATGTATATCAAGAGCGACGGCGGTTTAGGAGGTAGCAACGGAGCAGCAGCCCCTACTGTTTTCAGTCCGTCTCCCAATCACTCTTCAAAGTCATTTTCGAAACAGTGCGTGTACCCTTGTTTGTACACTCCCTGTTTGCCCCTTCGTCCGTCTGCTGCCAAACCTCGCCTCTTGACTGAGATGACGTCACAACAAAAGTGCGCTCCAAACTCGGTCCACAACTTTTTCTTTCGCGATTTTAACATAGTAAAGTAATGGGATTTAGGGTGCAGATATACGTATGTACTAAAGTCGCCATTGCAACCGCAAACTTAGAGTTGTTTCTTCGGTTGAGTATCCAAGAATATATGGCATAATGAGTAATCAGAGAGTGATAGAAATACTTTCGCAAATCTCATTTAGATACAAAAGAAAGGCCCTAGCGAAAACACGCACGATGTACACTTCGATCAACGTCCGTGAGGGCTTGGTCGACGGTTTCGTGACAGAATGTCAGTGTATGACGTCCTGCGTCAAACAACAATCGTTTTAAAAGACACACAGTAATGCCCGAGTCCCACTAGAGCGACAAACGAAAACAACCGACACGGAAAAGCCGCGAACGCATGCAGCATGCTCGTGATGGTACCTTTGGCAAGCGTTTAATCGTTCGTTGCTCGTGAAGTAAACATGAGTGATTACAAGCCTGCCAAAGATACCCTCGCGTGCATGATGCTCGTGTTTGAGCACAGCCTCCTTTATTCTACAAAGCCTGCCAAATCATGAAAGACTCTGGTTTGAGGCTTGTTGCTGTCGTTTGTTTCTGTTTGTCGCTCTAGTAAGACTTGGGCATAAAGAATATTCAACATTATGAAGCACAGCGCTAAGAGCAGTGTAAACTAGTTTTTTTCACGAAAATCTAGACTACGACTGAAAAGGTCTAATGGTCTACCTCCCATGGAACAAAGCGGGATATCCCATTGCCAGTATCCTCATATAAGCACTTCATAGATAAGCTACAAACTTTTCATGTCATTATAGAATGCCTGGCGAAAAATACGCGCAAGTAATTGACACTGCAACGTTTTTGTATTTTTTTTTTTAAGCAGAAGTGGCCACCCAGCACTCGGTCATCCACGACCGTTGACTCAAAATTAGGTGATTGCATCACTGGAGAGAAAAGGTGTCTGCACTATGAACCACTACCACTCGACATGGATCCAAACCTTGGAATGCTGATCAACATGGACAATTCATTCCTGAAGACAAAGTAAGTTGAAACTCACTGTGGCCGAGGGTCAGATTGCTCGAATGCGCACAAAAGGGATAATCGCCTGCTCTGCTGGATTGTAGGGCGAGTTTTGAGCCATGACCAGTAGCTCTCTTCTCCGAAATATCAGACGTCGCGCATGCGTCCAAAACCCAGTGACTCAGCATTTTTCGCCAGTGTGATAAGCGCGGGAAAGGTGCATTGATATTGTAACGGATCAAAACGGACATAATTAACAGAATGCTGAACGGGAAAATATTTCGAGCTCCACTGGCTTGACTCACTTTAGCCTTGGTATTGGACACGTGCACAGCGCGCAAGATGCCACTGTGCGCACCCCGGTCGGATCGTGGGTAGAAAAGGAGCTCCTTTCCGGATGGCGAAAAGCGTCCCCGGAGATAAGGCAAGGAGATGGTCAAAGAGCGCGGCAATGGGTTTTGTAGTGCCCAGCAGCAAAATGCTCATCCGAGCAGAACCTGTTCTGCCAGGGCCGTGCTTCTCTTGGTGTGAATTAAGGTCTTGAACGGACTCAGTATCGAAGACCGCACGTTACAGGGCAACTTCGGAAACCTGTTTGATTTGCGAAAATGCTGGCTGTTGCGTTTTTGTTCCTCGAATTCTGTTAACCAACAGTTCCCAGTGATTTTCTAGAAAATATATATCTCGTGCTCAACCTTTTGAAACGTTCATGGCCACTGAGATGTCCTGTCAATATCTGCAACTCTATGAACATCCCCAGACATGTACACGAAGGAGCAACAGTTCCGCAGTTAGTTCCTTTTAATTCATGCGAAGATTAAGCAAATCCGCCATGGACAAGGCTAATAACACAACGTAGAGCCAGCTTCCATTTCTTGAAAACGAAGGCATTTGCACATATTTCTAAACCTTATGAGGCAGATGGTAGTGTGCATATTACGTTTTAAGCGCACAGAAATTCGCAGTTTCCTCTGGTATATATCTTTTCATAAACGGATGATGAAATTTCGATCCAGGAAAACTTACAAGCGTATCACTTCTGCTAAGTGAACCAGACATATCAGTTCAGCTTTTGCGTTCATGCAAAGCGAAAGAACGCCTTCTCGTCCAAATGATATTGAGGCCCCAAATGCCTGTCCAAACTTACCTACCATAGATTACGGTAATTAACACCCCTTCTTGTTTGTTTTTCATTCGCACCAACGAACACAAAACTAGGACCCTCCTCGGATTGCGGATGACGCCAGAGAACCTCTCAGCGGGCATTCGCCTTCTTCGCCTTGCGCGCCAGCCGTGCGATCCTTGCTTACCCGTCATCCTGCTCTTCGGAGGCCTCGATCCCCGAAACCCGCTGGACACAGGTCAAACGCACTTTCAGGCCAGTCCTCCAAGAATTAAGTAGGGAACACATGAGTGATGAAAACTAAGCGCCGCGTAGCAGTTTCCATAGCAACTTGAGCGGACGCTCGGATGTGGACCTATGCCATGCCGCCACGTCACAGCGTCCGCGCAAGTTACTATGAAATGAAACTGCCGAGAAGCGCCTGTTTTCATCGCTCATGTGTCCACATCGGTCAAACGTTTCGTGCATCAACTACGCATCGCACAGAAATAAGATTCAAACCGGATTAGTCAGAGTCGAGGGGCCTCTTTAGTGAGGAGGTACATAGCGTTTAGGATAATTCATTTAGGATTGCATAATTAATTTTTAATGGGTAAAAATAAAGATTAGAAACTTTTTGGGCATCACCGAAAACCACTGAATCATTCAATTTTATTTTAGAGATTTGAAGCGCAAGTTTCGTTTTTCTGGGTCCCGAAAATGCATTCAACTTCGACGCGCCGCGCGGTGTTTCCGCATTTGCGTTCCGCCAGGCTTGCGCCTGTATACCCAGGCGGCAACTTTTGCACACCCCCAGGCTTCCCCCCACGCGTTTCAAGTCTACCCGAAATCTACCAATTTAGTGGTTTTTGATGATACTCAGCAGGTTTATAATTGGAACTATATATTTATTTTCACTAATCAGAAAGTTGATACAAAACAAATTAACGATTTCGTTATCCGAAACACTATTGTACCTCACCAAATTGTTCCTCGGCAGTGAGTGACTAATCGTTTTCGTCTGATGCGTATAGTTTTCGCAGAAGTTTGGCCGATGTTTGACGAAACAACAATCAGTAGGCTGATCAACAAACCTGTTAATTATATTTTTAATTAATGATCTTTCGGGTCATGTAACGACTGCAGTATCAACCAATTTAAACTTATTTCTTTCGAACAGGAAAAGTGTTTTTGAGATATTCATTGATAAGTTTTTTCCATGGTTATTGACATATTCTGCGACTGAACACAGAAGACCCAGGGTGATGCACTCGTTTCGGGCGGCACCTCGTGTCCTCGGCGGGTGCCGAGGTGCGCGATGCGAGCATGTGTCTTCTACGAATCCTTACGGACAGGGTTCGCGGCGCTTCCTTTTTGTCAGCTTCGGAATCGGGCGATAAAAACGACAAAACTAATCGATTAATACTCTAAAGCCCGTTGCCCTTTTCACGAATTGTTTAAATTGGTGTAGCCTCTAAAAATTATGGCTGTCTTTAAAACTGCAATTTAAACATGAACGATAAAAACAATTAAAATGAAAAATTTAGTTAATCATCCAACTTATCGTGACGGTTCTTCCCCATACAATAGAGAGTTTTAGTAGATCGTTGTGATACTCCGCCACCACCTTTGCGTATGCATTAGAACGTTTTAGTAGATCGTTCCAATACCTCCGATACCCCCGATAACGATAGTGCGATGCATTCCAAAAGGCGGCGGCGGAGTGTCGATAGCATAATTATCCGAGTCATCGGATAGATCTACTAAAACTCTCCATTGAATCATTATCGGGTATCGTTATCGGAGGTATCGGAGCGATCGACTAAAATTCTCTAATGCCCACCGATCTCCATGGACACGCAGCGAGGACATAATCCGTTTAAATTGCTCTTCCTTATATATTTTAAATATGTTTATATTAAAATTAAACCATCAGTATGTCGTTTTTTTTTAACTCACGATTTTTTTTTGCGTTTTTTTTTTTTTTTTTTGCTCTGAATGAACAATTGATAATTGTTTGTCTTCCAAAGATTCTTAGTCAACCTTCTTTCTTTTTTTTTTCTTTTTTTTTCTCATTTGTTGAGGAATTTTACACAATTAATTCCACGCGTTCAAGGAATTAACTTATTTCTTTGGACAAATGATATTTCCTTTGATTTCCTTTAAAAATACTAAAATACTAAAACAAAAAATTAAAAGGAGGGGAGGGCGAGGGCACTGAATCAGAAGTCCAAGTTTTGAGTCAACTCAAGCAGAAAGTGGAATAATATATTTACTTCGAGAATGCAGAACCGTGTTCCTTTTTATCGGGGGTAACCATCCTTCCCACCTTTGCTGTATCACCAGGTTCAGCAGTCTTGCAATACCACCCGTTTAAAGACCGCTGGATGCTGGTCAATGTCATGCCGGAACAACGGAACTACCACGCAGCAGCATATGTCGATGGCACTGTGTTCGTGACAGGTGTGTCTCGTCTTGTCAAGTTGATATTAGTTAGTCCAGACGTTTAGGCTGTTTGTTTGCGTTGCGTTACATCGTCTTACAGTAAATCTGTAACTGGCATTTATCATCTTGCTTGAAATTCTAAAATGCAATCTGAGACATACTTTTCCACTCGACTTGTTGATTAGATCATTCCTGGTGACAACATCCCTGACCCTGTAGCAAGAAGCTCCGAAGTCATTTAATTCATATTGACGACCTAGTATTAATGAAATTTAAAGGACATCAGACACGATACTCTTGCATGCCTAGACCGTTTACAGAAACACGACTTGCAAGGACTAGAGTATCAAGAAAGAGTACGTGCAACACAAAATCTGACTTCTTCCCGCGCGGAAAACCGCCGGTCAAAGACAAACTTCTATTGACTTATTTTCAAAGTAAGGAGTCATGATGCGAAGCAAATCTTTAATAAAAACAATATACTGTAACCCACCAAGATTGAAGGGCAAATATGTCGAATGAAGCTCTGTTGTCCTTCCATTGCATAAATCTGGTGATCGATCCATGGATAACAACTATCGGCCTGTCTCCCTCCACTCTTTAGTTTGTCGAAAGTATATGAAATTGTGCTGCACACTTGCCTCTATGCATATATTTTTGTCGGAAGATTATTCCTGAACAACATGGTTTCATAAAAAAAGGCCGCTTTGCAGAAACAAACCTATTTTTCCTTTCTGAGTTAAGTAGTACCATCTGAATACAGCGGAGGACAAGCGGATGTAGTGTACTTTGATATGACCAAAGCTTTTGATAAAGTAAACCATTGACTACTGTTGAGTAAACTTCCTAATTGCGGTCTGTCCACTAAGCACAGTCGTCTGTTCGATAGCCATCTGTCTCATCGAGTGAACTTCGTGCAAGTATCGGGTCGATTATCAGCTCCTTTTTTATCTACCTGCGATATTCCCCAAGACAGTATCCTCTGTCATTTACTCTTTTTTAATTTTTGTGAATGATATCGCTTCTTCTGGGAGCCATTACGCGAATAAAATGCAGTTTTTCTCAACCATTTTGTTTTTTACGTTTGTTTTCTTCAATTGTGCGCAGTCGTGTCGAACATGCCTCAACTGTATGGAACTGTATTGGAGTGACTAATTCAAGTGTAATAATTGAGCGTGTTCAATGTAAATTAATTTGTGTATTGTTTGATCGCTATTTTCAACCGAACTATTTCTACAGTTACGAAAGGATTTTCGGCCTCGTAAGATTGGACACGTTGCACAACAGGACGACGATCAGTGCATTGATGTTACAAAGTCGCGTCTACTTGCACGTTCCTCGTAGGTCTAGTAGACTTTATTCTTTGTTTTATCCTTCTGATTTTATCACGCAGCACCCATGACACGCCCTCAATTGACGTATAATGATTTAGCACAGATATTTGGGAATGTTAGCCTAGATATTTTTGACGAAGAGCGTAAATTTAGAAAGTGTGTTGCTACCATTGTTTTGTGTTTAACTTTCCGTTTTTGTTTTTCATTGTGTCCGAATAATATGACTACTATCTGACATTGAGAAGTGCACCACTAAGGAGGCGTCAAGTTGTTTGTGAATCACTAAAAAAAAGACGACACAACTACACCTTTCAAAGATGTTCTAGGACGATGACAATGTTTCAAAGTTGTGGTTGTGTCATCTTCGTCCAACATGTTTATTCTTTTTTTTTTCAATTTTGACCCGCACCAACACGCTTTTCGTCCATTACTAACCCACCAATCACGATTTTTACGACCACCGATGACCCAGGGTCTCTGACGTCATATCCTCTAAATCCGCCACTGGTTGTGCCGAGGATAAAAGTTCAGGGGAGGCACCTCGCACCCCTTTCCACTTTAGCAATGTGAACGCTGGAGTTCGCCCCCTCTCCAGCGTTCACTTTGCTAAAGTGGAAAGGGGTGGGAGGTGTGTTCCCTGAATTCTTAACCTGTCAGGCTATCACCGACTTTAGAGCTTCGTATTGGAAGCAAGCCTCTTCTTTTCTGACAATGCTGGTGACGACCTTATCAACTGCGCAAAAGTGACCCTAACAGCATTGGAAAAATTAACTTCAGATAATGAGCTAAAAATCTATACGAGTAAGACAGAGGCAAACATCTTTCGGCCTCAAAAAGGACAGTCTTAAATGTAAATGATATTGTAGATAATTTTAAGAATCTAGGTGTTATTTTTAATCAGTACTTATCTTGGGACAATCATGTAAATGACACGCACTATAGATTATCAAGGGTCATTGGACTAGTCTGTCGTAATCGTTTTATTTTACCAACAAATGTTAAACTTCTTGTACGCAACTTTTTTTTTTTTTCGTACCTATATTACCGTATGGGGCACAACCACCCGCACAAATCTTTAAAAAATACACCTCTTGCGAGACAAATGTGTGCGCCTAATTGAGAATGCTTCCTACAACTCAAGCAACCAGGATTTGTTTATAAAATATAATACGATTATAAACTCGCAGTCCGTTTTTTTTTTGTTTTTTTTTTTAAGTTAGAAAAAAAAAATGGGAATAGCTTAGTAAACCTTGCGGAGCTAAAGGAACATGTTACTTCCTACCGAAACTCGTTCGGCGGAAAATTGGACTGTGCATCTGTGTCATAATTATTATTCTATACAATCACTGGAGTTCACACTCACTACTGTATTCAACGTCTCGAGAAAAAAAACATTATTTCTATTACATTGCAGTACTTACGAATTAAACCAAAGTGGGGCGCAAACGAATGAATCAAGTTACGAGACCTGCTATTTAACTTTGTTATGTTAGTTTTCTCTGTGTTCGCCTTTACGATTTTACTTTGTTTGGGCTAGTGTATTTGAAACTGCAAGGGAAAAAAAGCTGTTTATACAGCTTTGTTCCCCCTTGTTTCCTCCATTTATGTGTTGAAATCGGAAATAAAGTGTATTAGTAAATTATTATTAAATGCATTTTGTGGAGTGTTATATACATTCGTGTTGGAGATATGTCGCAGTAACTTACAGTCGCAAATAAACCATTTTAATTCGAGAGGTATAAATCCTAGACAGAACAGAAAAACAGGACATGCCACTTACTTTTTCCTTCGATTTTTATGGGGGCACACGAGCACTTCTCAATTCCCAAACTTTCTGGGAACAATTAAGGTGCCCCAAATGCTCCTGATGATTAAATAGTTGCACAGTTATCCTTCAAAGTGCATACTAGTCAATTTTCGATGCTTTAAAGCAGTGGTTCTGAAAGAAGGGTTCGCGGACTCTTTGGTGTCCGCGAAGGCCATTCTAGGGGTCCGCAAAACCCGGCCTCATCAGGCAAGCCCGGTATTAAAAGTTGTCTTTTTTCAGATTGAGAACAAACGTTCCAATTTTAGAATGAGTTTTCTCGTGTATGTGTCAATAAGAGAAGTCTACTTCAACTCAAGAAAATAGGGCGAGGAAAAGGAAGGTGGGAAAGTCAAATTTGGGGGTTTTTACGTGCCAAACCAACGATGGGCATCTGGCACGCCCCAGCGGAGGACTGAGGATTAATTTGGACCACCTGGGGATCTTTTGACGTGCAACCGAAAGCTCGGTTACACGGCGCCTTCTCCGCAATAAGCCTCCGTCAGATTGCGGGCACCTCGGCCGGGATTCGAACCCGCCACATGGGGATCCGTAGGCCAGCGCACTCGCCTCGGAGCCACCGAGGCGGCTAGGAAGGTGGGAGAGGAGGAAATCGACGCAACGCTGGCGAGGGGATCTCCCCACCCCTCAACAGCGTTGCGTCCGCTTCCTTCTCTCCCACCTTCCTTTCCCTCGTCCTACCTTCTTAACCTGCAACATACTATAGTTGTATTAATTTACTGAACCATTATCATATTTAACCTATAGCTTTCTCTTCGCCTCACTGCAAGCGGGGTCCTCCATCATCTCCGCCCATCCACAAGGGGTCCGCGAAACAACAATGGTTGAGAACCACTGCTTTAAAGCATTACATAGTAAATGTTTCTCGTGGGAATTCTTTCGGCGTCACTTCCAACTTGTCAAACTTTGTTCCACTCGAAAGCTTAATGGAAACCCTGTCACGTGCAAACCAGGTGAATGATGAACCATGGCATGATTTACATTCACTATCGAAGAATGGTCTCGTGATGGTCCCAGAAACAATCGTGTCGCAGGAAAGTTGGCGTCGGCGTCAGTGTCACGAGAAAATCCCGATTGGTCGATAGGGTCATGACGTGACGGCCACATGACCTCGCGCGGGAATTTCAAACAACCCACAACGTTATTAGATTAGCTCAGTTGGAGAGCAGTACCCTCAGTCACTCACCACGACTCGCCTCGCCGTTCGGCGCGCCGGACGGCTGCTGTGGTAACTGCAGTTTATTCTATGGGATACGTACGTTTCTGTTGTGTCATCATGTCCGAATCTAATGTCATGTGTCGGTTAACTGTGACGTCACTCTTTAACCTATAGATAGCGCGGCTGCTATCAGTATAAAAGCAGCCATGAGTGTGCCTACGGGGTTGTTGTAGTCTTGGCATCATCGAATAAACATGCAAGCTGCAGAACTGAGTACTTCCCTTGAGGCTAAAACAGTGGCGACGAGGATGGGATAGCCGAGAAGACAGAAGCCAGCACTGTCATCGGCAAAAACCCAAGCGCCTTGACCGAGGACCACGGGATGGCTTCGTGCGGCGGCCGGTTCGAGCAGTTCATAGAAGATGGGGAGGAAGACTTCGAGTCGTACGTCGAGCGGATGGAACACTATCTTCGAGCAACGAAGGTGAGCGACGACTTGAAAGTCTCGGTCTTCGTAACGGCCATCGGGAAGCAAGCGTACCGCACGTTGAAGACGCTGTTAACACCAGTGAAGCCAGAACAAAAGGACTATGCGTATCGCGATCAGCAATGGTTTCTTGTGCTGGTGGACGCCCATTCTAAATGGATTGAAGTGTTTGTGATGAACAGTACTAGTAGTGAGAAGACCGTGGAAAAACTGCGCAGTGTGTTTGCGGCATACGGGCTACCGGAAGAGGTAGTGACCGATAATGGGCCTCAATTCACATCAGCAGATTTCGAACTCTTTTTGAGTAAGAATGGCGTCCTACACAGCAAGTCTCCGCCCTACCATCCCGCCTCCAATGGCAGCGCGGAACGCTGCGTACAAACCGTGAAAAAGGCTTTGTTTAAACAAGTGCTGGACGAGCAGAGAAGCGGCCATGCGAAGTCTCTGCAACATCGCGTCGATCAGTTCCTATTTAGTTACAGGAACACACCCACCGGGACAACCGATGAAACTCCGGCCCAGCTGTTCCTGTCCTGGAGGCCCAGAACAAGACTGAGTCTGCTGCACCCCGACATAGAGCAACGAATGAAAAAAAGACTCGAGCGAACCAAAGAATACGCAGACCAGCACCGGGGGCCCTGGAGAGAGTTCACTGAGGGTGACCAAGTTATAATAAAAGGCTTACGGGCCGGAGATTCCAAATGGCTGACGGGCACAATAAGCAAGCGTGTGAGCCCAGCTACGTATCTGGTTTGGGTTGGGGGGGAAGAGCCAAACAGGAACGTTTGGGTTGGGGGGGAAGAGCCAAACAGGAAGAGCCAAACAGGAACAGCACTGCAGGGGGGGAAGAGCGGTACATTCATGCTGACAACCTGCGGCCAAGATCATTTCAGGCGGACCTGAGGACACCTAACCGACTGGAGCAGTTTTCGGACATCGAGACCGATACGGCTACAACTGACAATGAATCACCTGACGACCATGACCCGGCACAAGCAGAGAACGGAGCCGCGACACCACGGGCACCTGACCCAGGCCGCAGCATGCCCAGTGCTGTGACTGTTGGTCCCAATGCCCCACCATCGGACAACCGGGCCTCCAGACTGGAAGCTCCGCCGGCTTCTCCACTCTTGCCTCGGCGCAGCACACGGCCAAGCCGACCCCCAGAGCGCTACAAGCCGTAGACTCCACAAACTTTCTAAAGGGGAAGGAATGTTGTGTCATCATGTCCGAATCTAATGTCATGTGTCGGTTAACTGTGACGTCACTCTTTAACCTATAGATAGCGCGGCTGCTATCAGTATAAAAGCAGCCATGAGTGTGCCTACGGGGTTGTTGTAGTCTTGGCATCATCGAATAAACATGCAAGCTGCAGAACTGAGTACTTCCCTTGAGGCTAAAACAGTTTCGAAGCAGTGTCTAGATGGCGTTCTACCGCACTCTATGGAACACATACGAAAATCTGGATGGCGCTTCGAACGACGGGAGGCGGTCTGAAGTGAGTGAGGGGGGGTACTTCCTTCCGCGGGAGTTCCACAACTGAGGTAATCTAGTAACGCTGACAAGCCACAACGCTCACGTCAAACATGACGTCACCCGTGGATTGAAAGTGATTAAAACATGACATGTACTGCGCGATTACAGGTCACCGCATGTCTCAAATTATTTCACTTTATAAAGCAATTCATTTGCCTCAAAGAAAAAATTTGAAGAATTTTAGGTGGAGGCGGGATTCCAATCCACGACCATTGGGTTGCGAGCCAGACACGCTACCGAAAAGGCCACGCAGACACGTTTGCACGGCTTGGAAACGATCGGGGGTTTATTTATATATGCTCTCATATGTTATGCACAAATAAAAACCTTAGCGAGCATAAATACCCTGTCAGTGTCCCTTTTAAAAAACTCCTGAAAATAAGTTTTTTTTTTTTTTTTTTTAATAGTATGGTTGGAACCATTGATCAGTGGTTGGAACACGCATGTCAAAGAAAAAAAAATTAATTTGACGCGAGAAAAAACAAACAAATATATTTTTAGAGCAATATTGACGGCGCGAGACGCGATTTAGTCGGTAGTCACCTCCTTTCCATTTGTTCTCTCTCTCGGCATTTCGGGCGCGTGGAGGAGAGGTGGATCGGCTTCGCCTTCACGTTGAGGTGGAAAGGGCTAAGAAAGAGCGAATGCCCGAGATGGTCATGGACTTTGCGCCCAGAATTTCAAATGTCTTGTCGTCAATATTGCTCTAATTTTTTTTTTCGTGTAAAATTTATTTTTTGAAACGCAAGCCTCAACCAGATTGTTAAAAAAAAAAAAAAAAAAAAAACTTTTCTTTCTTTTCAAGGGCCCTTTACGAGTCCTCCTGTAACTTTTTTAAGTCTCCATCATACCGAGAAGAAAAACTGAGTTGACAAGTAACGATCACATATGATCTAGATCAGTGGTCTCAGATTCATTGGAGTGTGGGGGCCAGGCAGCCCACACCGGAAAAATCAAAGGCCAACGTAAAAAAAAAAAAAAAAAAAAAAAAAAAAGAGGGGGGGGGGGGGGCGGTCGAACGATTTTAGAGAGAAGAGACGTTGTGAATTGTGCTTTTCGTAAACTCAGTTTTGCCAGTGACATCTTTAGATTTGATTTGTTTATATGATTACTTTGGGCCCTGACCTGATGTAATAGCAAGAATTAAAATGACGCCACCCCGCCAACGTCCTGGCATTTTTAATGGAACAAGAGAGCAAGTACAGCGTCTTTCCCTTGCTCAATTCTCTCAGGAATTAACCAAGCTCAACATGCCTCTAAAAACTATCGGTTCATTTGGCAGTTCTTGCTTCCCTGACGATTTTTATTACAACACTCTGAACAAATATGTCTTTTAATTGTGATATATTTTAAGGCGAGAATCACGAGCTCGTAGCTCTATCTTTGGCAGTTGCTCCTGCTGATCGAGGGTTCGCACAGCCGAGATACATCCTTCAACGAATAGCTCGCGCTTGCAGCCTAGTAGCGGAATTGTTCTACTGTACAAAAACCTGAGAAGCAAAAAATAAAACGAAACAAAGGGCAAATGAACACAATTAAGTATAAACTATGTGAATATACGTTAAAAGAGCAGAGCTACTTTTCGAGCGAAAATGAATCGACGAGATGGAACCGGGACTCGTAGCCGGTTGCCTGCGGGCCGCGTCCCAGAGAGTCGCGGGCCGCGTGTTTGAAACCCCTGACCTAGATGAACAAAATATATATTACACCACATTAGAAGATTACTGAATAGATTACTGACACACCGAATTGTCCCGCAAGGCAAACCTGAGCTTTCTATTTTTCAGAGGTTAGCCCAAATTCAATGTGTTGAACAGGACATTCAATTTGAACGAACAATTGAATGACTCATTAGATGAGATATCCTATATAGACGCTTTGCAGCAGCTGTGCATGGACGCCGCCATAACTGACCTTCAGTTTTTGTTTCCTCTTACTTCATTTATTTCACTTCATCTTTACCCTAGCAGGCCAGGTTATTGCCAGATTAGATTCAACTGTGTCCTTTTCTAAAGCATCGGCCTTTGTAGAGGATCGTCAACTACCGTTTCAGTTGCTCGGCATCTCGGTAAGACAAGAGAAGGTCAGCAATGGCGGCTGTAATTTGGCGCGTGTGTAAAGCGTCTATACCAGGGGTGGCCAAACCGCGGCTCGTGAGCCGCATGCGGCTCTTTGCTGGTCCAAGTGCGGCTCGCGGATTCCTCCTAAGGGGACCCCCCCCCCCCTTCGCCCCTTTCCGCGTTTCCCCAGGAAAAAAAAAAAAGAAAGGGTTTCAGAATAAAGCACACCGCAGCTTCCGGTTTGGCAGCCCCATGTACTCTCATACGTACAGTCTTACAGCCTTGTGCCCCCATACGTACAGTCAGAATCTGAACAAAAGTTAAGTTTGCACCCCCCCCCCCCCCCCCCCCCCCCCGCGGCTCTTAGAAGCTCCGTGGTTTTGTTTGCGGCTCTTAGGCCAGGCCAGCCTGGCCCGTATACTGTGAATGATGCTTTTGAGCATATAAAATCCTTATTACATGTCAATTACTACCTATATGAATGATGGGCATGTTAGGTAGGCCTCTCTTGGACATGTGTTTAGTAGGATGGGTCTGCATGCAGATGTGGTGATGGTGGTGGTCGTCGCAGTGTAGAAAACTTTTAAAGGAATGTCTGCACTTCACCAAGAGTTATACTCTTATTTTCATTGTTATCACCCCGTGCAAGACACAAATTTATTATTTCACTACATTAGAAATCTGCCTTTACTGCACTGAGAACTTTCTGCAAATGTTCAGGATTTTATAGCAGTTGGTAATAGTAAATGAAATGCCAAATACAGAAACAACTGTATGCTGATGGCCAGAGGATGTTGTTAATTTAATGAATGTGAGTTTCAGATAGTTTTGTGGCAACAAAGTGTATACATTACTTATTCACCATTTGGGGTCACTAATTAGCAGTTGTTCTTTTTTAAATAAAATTAGGTTTTTACAAAAAACAAGTTCTTCACAAAAGTGACATATTTTCTTTCCAGAAGCAAAGTAGAAAGTAGATTTCCTATTCTTAATTAGAAACTGCCTCCAACAGGTGGCTATTCAGCCTATTTAAGGAAATCAGGGGAAATGGTTGCCACAAAAACCACCTTTGCCATGAGCACCCAGACAGGAGCATGGGAGAGGCTCCCAGACATGATCTTTCCCAGGGCCTGTCATGCATCGATTGCCGCTGCCGGAAGGGTCTTTGTCTTCGGCGGCAGAGGACATGATGGCAGGTGTGTTTCTGCTGACCGAGGTCATGTGCAAAGCACCAAGACGTTGTGCACCTCCCTTTGTTACGCAGGTTGATGTCCTCCACAGAGGAGTACAACTTCAGAACAAAAAAATGGGAGCCCCGAAGCACAATGCCCGAGTCTCGAATGGGGATGGCCATCGCTTTCAAGAATGACTTGGTCTGGCTCATGGGTGGAATGTCAGACAGAGGCTGCACACCAGTAGTGTCAGAAGTGTTCACCTACTCTCCAAAACTTGACAGGCAATAACTACTTCCTTAAGTACACACATTTCAGAAACTTCCTGGTACTCTAATGAGCATGTATAAAATGTGGCCGAGCCAACGTACAAATAAACTGCTGCATCAATTACCCTCTTGTTTAGCTGGTCTCAGGGTGCACCTCTAAGAACATCACGGGCATTTGCATCGGCAGCTGCCATTGGTGAAAACATTTGGCTTTGTGGAGGCTGCCACATGGCCAAGAAAGATAAGTGCCCCGTCAGCATGAACTCTGTTGACAAGAATTCTTGGAACTCTGAATGGCAAAAGGCATGTAAACTAGTGGTTGCCAGGCACAGTGCTTCCATTGCAACTATTGGTGAGCAATTCAGTGAACAAAATATGCATCCAATAACATGTCAGTTATTTTAGTCATATCGCTAAAGAAATGTGCACTGCAATTAGAAAAGTTATTAACTTTGTTTCAGGTCCCTGCATCTACATTTTTGGTGGCATAAACAGCCACGAGTGGGGTGTGCTGTCGAAGAATACACTCCTAATGACTGATCGCAGCATTACGCTGTCACCGAGCAACATGCCTGAACCTCTGGCAGGCCACGTGACTGTCACAATACTGCCACACACATCAATTCACAAGACCTCCAGTTCCAACTGGAGCAGTGCTATATTCAACAGGCTCATGTAAAAACATGTCACAAGAGAGCCACACAAATTAGTTGTTCAAGCAAAGGAATCTCATCATGTATACATTCACAACACAGTAGAACAGAATTTTACTCGTCATTGTATAGTACCTTCATTTAAAAGCTGGAAAATGGACGTCTTCAGCTTTCTTCGTCAGTGCCGAAACTGCATCACCCAGCCACGGAATTTACTCTCCTGTCATTATTCCACTGACAGTGCTGTCAAAGGTTCTGTAACAAGACACATGCTTTGTACCACCCTAAAACACATTGCAGATAATTAAGATTTGACTCATTAGGACACAAAAACAATATTTCCAGTGCATCACAAAAAGAAATCACAAAGAAAAATATGTTTAAACATACTTGGACACTATCTGATCACCAGGAACATAGAAGGGATTGCACACGACATCAGCATATGATGTATGCAGTTTGTGAAACATCTGTAACAGGAAGTCATAATGCTATTAAAAGAGAAAGGCAACAACTCTGGATCACACTTGCCTGTCTTATTTCGTTGTCACGCAGAGTCGTACGGGAGGTCTCCACTATGACAATAAATTTTGTTTTTGTGTTTGTCACGTATCCATACACCTTGCAGTCTTCTGTGGGATATAACAGTCCTAAGTACAGCTCACGAACATCTCCAGAGCTCTTGTTGCCAGGCGATATCTTCTCTTCAACGACATCCAATGATGTGTGTATTGTGTAGAGAAACTTCAGCTCATTGCATGGTGTAACTGTTTTCACAAATAGTGGAGAATTCTGGAAGGTAAGCAATATATGTACAATATAACAGACATGTAATACTGCAATCTATCTACATATCTCTGGAGAAACTTTGTACAGATTTCAGAAATGCCCAAGTATGCCTAAAAGGTAGCTTAATCACCTTTGGTGCCATCAATTTAAATTCTATAGGTACTTTTAGGCTTCATGTCCCAATGACAGACATCTTTGTGGTATCCTATGGTATTTGAGGCATCGAGCATTCATTTGTTAATTTCTTTTGTACTGGTTTACTCATGATACATTTGCACTAACATTGCCAAAGGAAAAGTTTAACTGAGAAGCAACTCCAGCATGTAGTTCAGCTCCGATTTGTTAGGCTTTTGATGCAGCAATTTGAATCCTTAGAAATTATACTTCTTAAAATGCTTTATACTTTTGGTTTGCATTAACCGTCAAAATTAAAAGCAAGGGCTAGGTGGCGCAAGCCTCCGCCCCACTTGAAGGGTTCGGCCATATCATCCATTCATCGAAGTGTTCTTTCGTGCAGCGCAAGTCATAAGGACCGTTGGCTGTTTGAAGGAACCACATATATCAGTTTCTGAACTTGTCGAGCTAAGATTTTTGTACAGAGGTGGCCAAAGACTGTGCATTAAGGTCATAAACATGTCACTGAACAAGCTTACCTGAATAAAAGGTTAGAAACAAAAAACTTTAAATTCCTACCTAAGACGTCCGTCTGGTAATGAAAGGTGTCAGATTGGCGCAACATCCGACAGATGGCAGTACCCGAGATTGCAGGCGGACACAACGGACGCCTTTCGTTGGTAGACGGACAGCGTAGGTAGGAATTCTAGGTTTTTAATAAGAAAGCATTAACTGTCCCATGGAGCGGAGCCAGCAGCGTCTGTAACCACAAAAAGCACGCAAGAAGCCGGTAGCGTCTGTAACCACGCAAAACATGCGAGAAAGTCCCAGGAGCTGGCCGCGTCTGCAACCGCTGAAGTAACCACGGAGAAACATGAAAGAAATTTCCAGCGAAACGGCTCCTAGATAGCCGTTGACTGGGATGCGTCATACTTCCAAAGAACACCACCCCACAGAGAGGCCCTCTTCCTGGCTCTCCGGCCCACATGCCAGGAAGGAGCGCGCTTGGCCGTCACTCTCGTGTCAGTCAACGCCAAAAGAGGAAGGGGGGGGGGGGGTTTCTGCTTCTCTCGGCGCCGATGAACATTGTGGCGCCTGAGGTATCTATATCGTCGGCAGCCACAACCTCGGCAGTAGCGAAAAGTGGCCGTCCACGCCAGTACACCGCAGACGAACTGAGGGAGCGGAAGAACGACATTCATGCTTTCGCATTTACAACTCATAAGAAGTGCGTAGGTGTCCTCGGAATTTTGATTTCAAACTTTTTACTCGAGTAAATTTGTTCAGTGAAAGTTTTATAAAATTAAAGGGACACTGACGGGGTATTTATGATCGCCAAGACTTTTATTTGTACATGCCAGCCACATGACAGCCCAACAGTCCAGAACACAATTTGTGGCTCGAAATTTGTTTTCTTTCTTCCTGAAAACCACCGATCGAGAACTGGCCGGTTTGAGTCGCGCTCACTCTCTTCTCCGTGGTCACGTGCCATTTTCTATGGTTTAGACACAACCACCAAATATAATCAAAGTCGTGGGTCATCGAAGGAATAGACTAATCAAAAATACAAAAAGAAATATCATACCCATTTTTTGTGGCTTCTAAAAAGCTGCAAATACGTTGATTAAAAAATAATAAAGTTCCACAGCCATGTGACTTCTGACAATGCTCTCCTCCTCTATATATCTTCCTCCTCCCCAGTCCAGTGGCAGTTACGGTTACAAGAAGGTGCATTTTTTTACTTTATTAAAAATATATGTGACGCTGTAGCAAAATATTGATTGGGTAGTCTTCTGACACCATTGTGAATCGCCTGGCAAAAAATAAAAAAAGCATTATCCGTTTAATGCATATTCTTCGGCCACCTATGTATAAAATCTTAGCTCAACACATTCAGAAACCGATTTATGCGGACCCTTCAAACAGTCAAGAATACGTTCGACTTGCACTGTATCTACCATTGTTGCTGCAACAAGCCATAGACATACTCCAATCACTGAGGATCAAAGACTCCAAAGACTTAAGAAGCTGATACATGGCATTTGTGAGTAAACCAAGCGCAGACAAGTGCCATCTGGATGGTTTTATGCATACAGTGGCTCATAGATTCCCTATCATTTGTATATGAGTTATTATGTAAGCTATCCTCAAGCCCAGTCTTTGACCTATACCCCTAAGTTACTTTGCCCATAGAACATAGCTCACTGCACAGAGCTATATGCTGTTTCACAATAATATGAAAAATACTTATATTGAGCTCTATGTTGCTGCTTCTGCAATTTTCCAAGCTATGCTGAAGCAAAGTATAGTTGCATATCAGAGCTACTCAGGTTCTTAACCTTAATGAAGCCCAAAAGTATAAATGAAACTGATATTAACAACCTAGCTGAAAAACACTTATGGACGGTTATGTTCGATTTTTCTATTTGGGGCGGGGGGGGGGGGGGGGTCAGGTGTCAGAACATCAGAACACCCCCCGTAATTTTATTTTCTTTTTTTTTATTGTGTGTGTGGTTGCACCAGCACCTTGAAATCACACCCGAAAATATTTTCTGGCTACGACAGTGCTTCAGAAGCAACCACAGGTTAAGAGTTCAGGGGGAACTCCTTCCATCTCTTTCCCTTTTAGCAGAGCGAACGCTGGAGAGGAGGTCGCCTCCTCTCCAGCGTTCGGTCAGTGGAGAGGTGCGAGGAGTTTCTCCCGATTAGTGAAACGCCCTGTACTTCAATAAACCCCTATCCAATTTCTTCTTCAACACACCGCGTTCTTGATAGATAGGTTTTGCTTACAAAAAAAAAAAAAAAAGAAAAAGAAAAGCATTTGATGGTTAAGGGCAGTATTAAACAAAATCGTTTTCTTAGCCAAAACTAGTGTTTTGGTCGATGATGTTTCAACATGAAAGCCATATGTACCTCTTTTCCAATCACAGCAACAGCAACAGCCATCACAAGTCTTGGTAGAGGAGTCAAAGAGTCGTTGAAGGTCCCTAGGGTTTACTCGTATTTTGACAGTATCTGCGAAAACGTGCGACTCGAATACCGATAAAAACCCTGCAAAACACTCACCCACACCCCACCGCTAATACACCACGACCGAAGCGGAGTCTGGATTGGATTGCATTGGACTGGATTAAATTTTCGTCAAGGCACACAGTGTCGCCACACAAAACGCAGAACTCGCTACATTTAGCGCATTTAGCACAAGCGTCGATTTACGTAATCAGCCAAACCGCAAGCCATCACTGCCATCACTATCCAATCCAATCACGCAGTGTCGCCAGTGTCGCGCGGCGGCGCGATTTTAGGAAGTTGTACTGAAAGTTTAATGCGACGCGGACAGCAAAGTTTTTGCTCTGCCTTAGTTCTAATTACGCTCCAATTTCTCAAATAGTGTACTGTGCAGTAGGTAGCGTCCAGAAGCAGCTGTAGCGCTATCAATGCTACGGGTACATGCACGACCGAAGCCTCCTGTGGTAGAGTGACAACAGCCATCCAATGGACGAGATGGAAAAGTTTCTAACGGCATGCGTCACGAATAGCATAACGGCAGCGCGGAATCTTCTGTTAAACGGTGAGCGTCGCCGGCTCTCGAGTGTTTCCTTGCCCTCAAGGAGAAGGCCACGAACTAACCGTGCAAATTAAGGAGAACGGAAATACTTTAAAACAAGTGAACTGTAATTATAATGCAATTAAATGCAAAGGTGCAAGTTGACTGTTTATTCTTGAAAACGACCCGAGACAGTTTGTCACTGCCGTTCAGAAAATATATTTTGTTGCCAATGTTCATTCTGACGGAGGAGCGTATAATATAGAGTGTAGAAACTCCAAACCATCCCCTCATCTCCCCTGTACCCCATAATCATAATGGGTGTTATTTGAAGAGTGACGCCACGGATTTGTCCATTCTTTTCTGTGCTTCTAGGAATTCCCATCAATGGTCAAGACGTCGAAGGCATATCCGGCCTGCATGTTGCAGCAGCAAATGGCCACGTCAGTTTGGCAGAGCTCCTTCTTGAGGAAGGGGCAGACATCGATGTGGCAAACAACTGTGGCTGGACACCACTCATGCATGCAGCTCAGCATGGGCAGGTGTCCATGGTGTCGCTGCTGATCAGGCACAGTGCAAACATCAATGCAACAAATGTCTTAGGTTTGTTTCATTTCCTAATTATTAGCTATATCCAAACAGCCTAATATTCACTAATGCCAAACAATGTCAGAAGGATGGGCTACTTTTTCAGTAATATGTGTGCACCTTACTGGTAATAACACAGATTTAATTTTATTGATGGCACCCTGGCGAGCAGTTTCTGGCAACGATGCAACGCAATTTTCTTGATATTGAGAGCTTGTTGGTAACTATAGTTAGAATAGGGAACACACACAACACATTGACCTCGTGTTTTGTGTGTCTTCTCCACATTATTTTGAGTCGTTGGGCTGTTTTATTCCTCGTTCTCAAGGGTTAGTACTATAAATTTTATGAATATCAGTCTGTAGCTTACTTAAATTAAATGACTAGTTGGCTTGAATGCACCTTAAAAGTATTGATACATATCCAGATGCAAAATGATTTAATAAGACAGAGTGCATTAGTAAGCTGCATTCTAAAAATAAAAATGCCCGCCCCCCCTCTCCCCCCCCCCCCCCTTCCCCCCCAAAAAAAACAAAAAAACGACAAAGTAAAGGGACATTTTTTTTGGGGGGGGGGGGGGGGAGGAAGAGGGGAAAGGAGGAGGGGAGGGGGGAGGAGGGGAGGGGGGCGGGCATTTTTATTTTTAGAATGCAGCTTACTAATGCACTCTGTCTTATTACATCATTTTGCATCTGGATATGTATCAATATAATGCTTGCTCATGCTAAATTGGAATGTATGCATGTCTTTACCACTAGGTGCAGGTGCCCTAACACTGGCAGCTGGTGGCGGTCACCATTCCACCGTGCGTCTCCTTTTAGAGGCTGGGGCAGACATTGCCGTGGGCAGATTCCACCACACCTTTGATCCCATGCCCCTGACAGCTGCCGCCACCAACGGCCACGCCTCCATCATTTTGCTGCTTCTTCAGAAAGGCTGTCCCGTGAATCAGGCATACCCCACCACTGGTATGTTCGTCCTTCACTTCCCACGAATTGGGAGCACCGTTGGGGGCCGCTTTTGGTGTGCTGAACAAGCTATAGTATGTTTCAGCATATGATCTGCAGGAGAAGCTCTGCCTTCAGCACATGCTGATTGCCTTCCATCATGCTTAGGCTGCGCATGCTCATGAGACACCGAAGTGCTATCAAAGGCAGAATGCTTGTACTGGAGGCAAAGCTTCTACTGCAGATCTTATGTTTCAACCGGCTAATAGACCTCTTTCAGCTCAAGACATTTCTCCCCTCTCCCCGGTGTTGATTTTCCAAATTAGAAAATCTTGGTTCTTACATTGCTCAGATCTTATTGATTGAATATCTTTATTGTTTGAAGGATGGCTCAATGGCCTACAGTTTTAAACATGGTTATCTGGGCATTCATTTCAGAGTGGCCTTGAGTCCTTCCTTTGAGTAATGACTTGACACTAAAATCACTGACATGGTCGTGATGGAGCCTTCAGATATGCCTGTAATAACTACTACTCTCCTTGAAGCATATTGATGGCACTGTATAGGCACGACTGCCCTCATGCTGTGTGCGGCTGGTGGACATCTCCAGGCAGCTCAGGCCCTGGTTGAACACGGCGCCGACCCAGACCTCAAGGATATGTGCGGCAAGACTGCCCTTGATATTGCGGTGGCCTGTACAAAAATGGAGGTAGCTGAATTCCTTCGTACCAAGACACAGGTGGCACATAGCCCAGGTATGTGGCTATTGCTGAGAAAATGAGCTGCAAGTAGTGCCAGGTGAAACATGTTAAAGACCTAAGGCTATCACTCGGAGTGCACATAGAGTTATAATGTTCACTAGAGGTTTAACTGGCGCTAGTGTGCTGTCACAAATTGAAGCAGACAGCAACCACTCAATAATTGACTTCCGATAATGCATTTATGTGGAAAAATTGAGTGCATTTTCTCCCTGCACTCAATTGTAAGAGTGAATATCCCCAGAAAATTCGGCAGAGACACTTAAAACTGACGACGTGTAGGAATATGAAAGCATTCCTACACTCAGCACATTCCTACAAGCAGTGCGCCACGTCTTCCTATCGCACACGGTGCTCCAGCGGTGACATCACACTCCCCCACTGCAAAGGCGCGGCGAACCCTGCCAGCTTCATGACGGCTTCCGTGACTAACCATTGCGTTGCTGTGCTTTTCTTTGTTTTTTTTATTTCTGAAATCCTCCTGCTTCTTTGACGAGGCATCTGCGTTGCTGTGCTTTTCTTTGTGTTTTATTTCTGAAACCCGCTGGCTTCCGTGACGAGGCATCTGCGTTGCTGTGCTTTTCTTTGTGTTTTATTGGGCATTTGCCAATGGGAACTTAGGTGCCGCTTCTCTCAGCCAATGGGAATTTAGGTGCCGTTTCGCTCAGCCAATGGGAATTTAGGTGCCGTTTTTCGCCGGCTTCGCTTCATGCGACATTTACTGCTTTCACATTAATAATTCGTACATACTAGGTAGCTTGGAACATTTTTCAGTCAGGCAGACAGAATAATTAGTCAGTTACGGCGTTTTTTTTTTTCAAATCTATTGCATTACGAACGGTGCTAAAATGGCTTCGTACATCTATTTGTGTGCACTGTCAGACACTGTTAGCGCGAACACGACGTCGGCGCTTCTCAGCATGGGAGATATGCATGCTAAATGAACGGAGGACATATGGAAAGCCAAGAGAGACAGCAAGAGCTACACAGTAACACTAGGGTGCCTACATGTTTCCACTACGTTTTAGGGTGGCGCCAACTTCTTGTTACCCTGTTCCAGATCCTCTCCCACCGCCATTTTTTGCCACCACTTATTTCGCTAAACGGAATCAACATTGAGCTTCTGTAGTATCGAAGATCCGGCAACACTGTGAGGCCACTTTCGTTTCCGTTCATAGGACGAGTCCGAGGCTCAGCGGGTTGGCGGTCGTGGTGCCTGTCGCTGCCTGTCGCCTGATAACAGACAACCACGCCATCCTTCTTTCCTGCTTGCTGGGGAATCTATTCGCGACTCTAGCGACCTATGGGGGGGCGCCACCACCAAGCAAACATGGCGGCTGGGTCCAGGTCGCGTCGGCTCGGCCGGGCCGCCTGAACGGGTGGCGCATTCAATTAAACAAGTTTTCTTTTGTTTAATGCCCAAATTTATGAATATTTGAACTGAGACGGTTAAGTGTAGCCGGTGCGCATAAACTTGCCGAGCATAGTTTTGGTTGGGCGGTGTTTTTTGTTATTTTCTTGTCAAACTTTCGTTTCGGAGACTTCGTTCAAAACCGAAACTATGGACTCCGGAAAAACGGTAATAGACTTTAATTAGTTTTGATCAGCAAAGGAAAGCGGCAATGGCTACAGAATTGTTCCACCAAGAGTAATTTTTAGCTAACTCGCATGCCTCGACCATGCGACTTATCTGTCCGAGAAATCGAGCTTTTGTGCGTATCCGCGTTTAAGAAACAGCTCCAGTCGTCTGCTCGGTCAAGAACACAGGCTGCAGGAAAATTGCGAAAATTAAGTAAGCGCTTCTTGAGCCAAGGAGCATGTTAACCCACTGGCGCTTCACTAAGCAGCTGATACTCATATTTAAATTCAGGTTTTAGTAGCAATCGAGAAGTCATTTTGACGAGCGGGTTTTGTATTATATTACCTCTATGTCCCACTAAAGCAAAATTAGTATATTCTTCTGGTTGAAATATGAACTTAGTTGACTAGCTATTAGGTGAACTGCTGAATAAAAGTATATTTGACAGACAGAGAGATACTACTTAAACTTAGCCAAATGGTTCTAGCCGGTAGAACGGAGACGAATGCGGACAAACTGAGGGGAGTCTCTATCGGAGATTCACTCAGACCTTTCTGCATTGAGCTTGACTTCGAATCCTGAACGGATAAAATGAGTATTTTTTGTGGCCGGACAACATGAGCAATGTAGACGTATATTACTGCTGGCTTCGACGGGGTATAATATGAATATTGGAGGCTCGATAGATCCTAATGCCGTGACAGCTTCCAGTTTGCGAGACGCGTCCCCCACTTTTTGAAAGCAGATAATTTCCCTCATTAATCATATTGAGCGAGCAGGTTTTTCTGAATCAAATAATTGCGAAATCAGCCCAACTTCTTCAGTGTGGTCCAGAGGCTTTTTTGGCGAAAAGCAGCCAAGATGAATAGCCAATGCACCGGCCAGCGTGAGTGGCTCAAACTTGAAGCTAATCGAGCACAACCATACTCAAGAAAAGCAGCTATCGAACCTTCCCATTCATTTGACTGCAACATTGGTGTTCCCTCCAGTGACACACTTCTTCTGTCGACCTCAGTCCACTGTTCTACATCCTTATAAAGAAACCACTTATCAGTTACGAAGTAGTCGTCACTTTGAATGTGAATCAAGACAGACAAGAAATCAAAACATTTTTTTCCGTGATTCCTCCCCATCCAAGAAATTGAAAGCATGCGACCGTGTGTTGTGGAGTAAACGAGCTTTCAAACACTTGATGGAAAGAAACAATCTACTGAGGCTTCACCACACTAATGAACACTCAGGCAAACTTAAAAAATTTTTCGTACCTTCGTCAAATTACATTGTTCACCACCGCGCGAAAAACACGTGTCCGCGAAAGCCACCAGACACGCGGAGAAAAAGCGGAGTGACCTGGTCCGGCTGGTTCCCGGTTTTCCCACTTGGCGGCGTTCGTTTTGCTGGAGTCGCGAATACAACACTCCGCCATCTCTGGAGTTCCCGCGACAAAACGGAACGCAACAGACCGCATTGCACGCCGAAACCTCACCGTCCGAATGAGAGGAGTGAGCGCTCCCTAGCCCTAATGAGGATTAGCGTAGTGCAAGTGTGACAAAATGGTCCACGAAAACAGCGGGGGTTGCCATGGTAACGAGGTAGGCAACACAGGTTCGTCGGCAACAGCTATCACAAAGGTTGCCGCCACCCTAAACAGTGTAGCTGTGGACACATGTAGGCACTTTAAGTAACACTGGATCAGTAACTCCCTGTGCATATACAATCAAAATAAATTGGCCACGTAATATAGTCAGATTTTTGATAAGTAAGTACTGCTTTATTCTTTCTGCTCTATGCAAAGATGCTTCTTCTATGTTCAAAGCATCATCCGCACGCTCGAAATCTTTTCGAGAACGAGTGCCTGGTAAATTTGCCCGGCATAGAAAATAATAAAAAAGAGACACCTTTCATAGCCCACATACTTTATACTTTACGTTTTGAATTTTTTACTGCTCGTAAAGATGCAAGATGGGGTCATTTTTATATAGTGACAGGACTGGCATATTAGCAATTAAGTGTCACCGGAATGCTGGCGAACCTTGAACACACTCTATATTTCTTTCGATTGTTATTTTGCTTAGAATTGTCGCTTGTTTTTATGCACCTGCTGTGGAACACAGGTTTGGGCCTGAAATATAGCAAAGTTAAACATTGTTTACTGATGAAGAAAAATGCACTAACTAAAGCACTTTTACAATGTTAATAAAGTTACATACTATTTGGTACGACCCAAATAACAAAAGTGTTCCATGTTATTTTCCAGCAAAGAGGCAAAATGCTTGCATGTTTCCCTTGGGAATGCACAGGAGTATCACAAAAGTAGACGGTTGCTATTTGCTTCGATTTGCATCCCGGAAGTCGCATAGACACTAGCACCAGTTGAACCTCTAGCATGCATTATAAAACTCTCTGTAAGTGCGCTAGCGAAATTGGCCCTTTGTGGTGAAGGCATAAAACGTCAGGGGTGGTGAAACTGTGGTTCACAATTTTTTTTTTTGTGAAATAGTTGCAGTGAGTAACAGGCTGAGAATGAGACAAATGCAATATTACTGACTCTAAAACTGTGGTACCTATTTCCTCAGTGAGCATGGCGAAATAGAATTGTCTAACAAGCAATGTAGATTGCATTACACTACTTAGATTGTTATTTTGCTAAGGTCTTTGCTGGTTTCTGGCATGTTATGTAGAAAGCCAGGTGCACAAGTTTTGGACGTTAAAGTCGACCTAAGAAAGGTCTCTCGACTATGTTCACTTATTGGCAGTGTGCAGATACTGAACTACGTGAGAATAGAATAGGCTAGCTCGAATGTAAATTAAAAACTCTGACTGTCTCATTAAAAAAGGACAAATTTGAGGTGTCAACAAAATGTGACATTCCCTGCCTCCTGGTTCTGATTTGATTTTGATTTGTTTTTCTTGGTTCTGTCAGAACAAAACCCAACCATCAACGACATGCTTGATGCCATTGGAAAAAGTAAGCAGTGCATTGAACTTTCTGATGCTTGATGTGACACATACAGTGAATGGAAACATATTTTTTTTAAAGCTGACTTGAAGTGGATTAACGAAATGCTCAAGGAGTACCCTTCGAGTGCCAACTGGACTCATCCTATCAAGGGAACCACTCCCCTAATGTATGCAGCAGAGTTGGGTCACCTGGACATAGCTGCACTCTTGGTTCACAACAGTGCAGACATCGAGCTACAGGACTATTCTTCTGGGTGGACGGCTCTGATGCATGCTGTATTTCATGGGTGGGTTGCCTTTTCGGGCATTGTGAGAGATAATAAGCAAGGTGTCAAGTTGAGACTGCATGAAGATAGTATGTTTGAGCCTCAGTATAGCGGTTTTCAGATTTTCAGAAATAATCAGCAGTGTTTAGATGTTAATTCGCATGTTTTTAGAGTATCCGGGTAAGCTCGGCAACAGAATATAACTTAATCCTTGTTTAACATTGTGGAGAAGAGAGCAGACAATGGTATCTTTTCTCTGTACTTTGTCTTTCGAACGATGCCAGGCCAGCCCTTCACCAATAAATCCAAGAAACTTGCCTTGATATCTCACTAAAATAGATTGTGAGTACAAGAGAATTGTAGAGGATAGCAACTCAAGTGGTAACCAGCAGTGATGTCTACATTGTCCACTTAAACAGGCAGACAAGCATTGTCCGTTATCTCGTCACTGTGGGAGCCAGTGTTGACGCTCTGGCTTGCAATGGTGCAACCGCTCTTGACATCGCTTGTTACAATGGTTAGTCGGTGATCCCTCACCCTCTGGATAGACACCATGGTACTTATGTAGCTAATTTTTTTTCATTTCTAGAAAACATGGATGCCAGAATTAGGCAAATATTGACTGACAAAGCTGTGGGGCAAAGCTTGCCTCGAGAACCAGCGGTGATGGTACCTACCGACCCAGGGCACACCAAGTGGGTGCACAAAGTTGAACCAGACCTTACTTGCTATCCAAAAGTTTTTTTTTTTCTGAAGACAGTAAATTTTGGCATGTCATGTTCAGTGAAAATTACAAATGAAGTCGCAGCTCGTAACACCATTAGCCATCCTTTAATCCTCTGCTTTCAGAGAGCCTCTTGAATTGCAGCCACCCAAAGGACTGAAGGTTGGTTAAACAATGAATGGCATTTATTTCTGTCAACCTAACCTGTGCAAATATACTAGTGTAGTTGAAAGGTTATCCTGTATCTTATTCTTCCATCTTCCATTATAGGGTTGGATTGGACAGGTAACACAAAAGCTTACTCAACTCACAGTCAAGCAGTCGGGGCCCTCAACACCGGGCATGGCAGTGCCGTCTACAATCCCTGTAACTCCAAATCTGCAATCGCTAAGCCTGTCACCAATCAGGCCCTGTGCAATACCAGTTCTGAACATCTGCTTTGCAGCAGCCCCTGCTGTAAGAAAACTATCATATGTATTGATACAATTGATTTTAATTTTAAACCACAAATGTGAACTTTCTTCTTTTTTTTTTTTTCCCTTAAGATTTGGTAATTGTGCCAATCATTATCTGCTGGTATATTCCAGTCTTCTTTCCAAACAAGTACTCTTGCTCCAGTTGTGCTTCAGGACCTCTTGGAAAAAAAGACCGCCTTCTCGCCAATAATGTCATCAGCACCAGCGTGCCATTCGGACTGGGTAAGGATATGTAAGAGAAGATGTCGTCTAAAGAACAATTACTTCATCGGGCTTTCTGATATGACTCGGAACCACGAACCTTCTCTTTGACTTTGATGAAAAATGTGGCATTACATTCTGTGTCAAAACACATAATTCTGGTCCTGCAGGTTACACAAAAACTCTGGGAACCAAAACACCTCATTCATCCTCTCATGAGATCCAATCTTGGCCAAGGTATGTTGAAGCAGCAAGCTTTTTTTTAGTCTGTAGTAACTTCCAGGTATCCATTGTGCAGCATATCTCTGTAAGTCTTCAGTATGAAGCTTTTAACAGTATGGAGTTGAATTCTCTGTATATCTTGTACGACTTTTTCATAGTATCACAAATCACGTGGATCTCTACAGTGCATAAACAAGCAACGTCCACCTTGTTAAAGAAAGGGTAAGATTATTACTTCAACCTTTTTGCTTCCGCTTTGCTATTTTTTTTTTTTTTTTTTTTTGTAATAGCCAGCTTGTGAGGTCGTCAATTCAATAACACAATCTTCCTATTTTTATCTCCTCTTGCTGTGGACAAAGCACATCCGTCCTGAATTGCTCCAGCTACCCCGATACCAACAAGGTAAACGCCCTTGAATGAGAATTTTAATGTTTTTCCCTAAATTTATTACTTTTTCTCCGTCTGTTCTCATCCTTTGTGGAAACTAGTGTAAGTGCCGTGCCCTTCATAGCTCTTTATAAAGGTTGCCTACATACCGTATTTACTCGAGTAATAGCCGCAGTATTTATAAACAAAGCCCTTGCGTCTACTTTCCAGTCATTGCGTTGCGCATAAATAACACAGCGAATAACCAGATCGAGAACATGATTCTCCAAACAAATGCAATCTTCACAGATCGTATCTTTGCACGAAGACGTTATCTTTGTCCTGTAAACAGCTGGAGTCATGCTGTCGGTCGCGGTGTTTGGCGATCTGCGTGCTGTGCGGAAAAGCGAACGCTCGGATTTCTTCATAAACAGTGCGGCTATCACTCGAGTAAATATGGTACTGCATGGAATTAAAAAAAATTAACAGAACTGCCACGACAAATTACAAATTTTGTTTTACTGCAGCTTAGCTTTTCTTTTTTTTCCAACAGCTGTCTGATTGCCAATCAGCTCCTATATCATCTTCTAGTGCTACTATATCCTTCTGTGGTAAGGCAGTCATCAAATCATAACTGACAGGACATGACATTGTTGAAAGCATTCTTCAGGCACTCTTCGTGATCTCTTGAAAGAGCTACACCTCGAGAGATATGCAAGCAACTTTGAAGAAAATGAGGCATGTATTACTTTTTACCGAAACATCTCGCAAGCATTTTGTTAATAAATCAGTCGTACCTAGTAAATCCTGCGGCAGTCTTGGGCATCAATGTTAGCAAGTGCAGTGCCATATTAAAAAAAATTGGGTAGACACGCAATAAATGTCTATTAAAACTTAGAAGCAAGCAATGGAAAGGATCATACTTGTTTTGCAGTGACGATATTAGTGCTACTTTTCTCGGAAATGGGTTGCAACTTAATACTACCTGTGGAGAAGTGCCTCAAATTTGCCCATGAACACCATTTTATGGTGACCGCAACGAAGACGTACAACAAACAGATCTTTCACTTTGTGATAGCAAAGCCAAAGCTACAAGCACAAGTTTGTTGCCACAAACGATGACTGCACTGCACAAGCGTGCATGCTTGGCAGGAGCGCTGAATTCCTGGAGCTCGCCCTTATAGCTTCTGCTACACTTGCACTTAAAATGAAACGAAGTAAAGCTCATTTTTTTCAGTAACAAACTTAAATTGACCCTTGGTTGAAGATTAAAAAAAAGTTGTAAAAAAACTTTAGTGCTCCACCATCCTATTCCTATACACATTTGCAAGTCCGGTCTCGGGGCATCGTCATCTTGCACAGTGGGGTGTGCTTGGGCGCGGCCCAGCTGAGCAAGATGGCAGTGCCCTAAAGCCGGACTTGCAAACGTGTATATATCATGGTCCTAAAGGCCTATACACACATTCGCATTTGAATGCGAAGCAGCATCTTTGCAGTCAAAAACGCTTGCTTGAGGGGTACGATGTGCACCGGAAGAGAGCAGAGACCGGCTCAACCTTAGATGGAGCAGTAGCGGCAGCGGGTTGTGTTAGACCAATTGGAAGCCAAGAAAGGAAAGGAGGGTTACGTGTTTGCTCGCACCACTCGGCGAGGCGTATCCAGTTCTCCGCTTGCAGGACTTGGCTTTTTCGTTTTGGGGAGCAGTGGGGACTGCTTTTTTCCAAGGCTACGATGGTTTAAGCTTGACAGAATGCCTGGGAAGCCAGCTGGATTGTCCCAAGATCGAACATTTCGACGCTGTCGCCGGGTGCCGCCATGTTGCCATGGATTTCGTTTAATATTGGTGAGCCGCTGGAGATGATAGCGCATTCTTATTGGCTCTTGACTGCGGTTGACTGCGTGTCAATGCAGCTGTGTGTACAAGCTTGGCAGAAGTGCTCAGACACAAATGTACGTAGGGGCCTTAACTGGAGAAGTGTGTATTGCTATATCTCCTTTCTATAGACAGTGGCAAATAATATAGGTGTGAAGAGTAGCATTTGTTAGTTCTCTCACTGCACAAGCATTTACACAGGCACACTTATTGCCTTTAGAAGAAGCAAGCTAAGAGCTTACTTTAGTAGCCTTCAGTATGATCCACATCAAATAAAAAACCACTGAAAAGAAAAAAAGTTATTTTTTCAAACAGTTTTTTTGGGAGATGAGTGTCAAAAAATAAATTTTATGCAGTTTTCTTTTCTTTTTTTTTTAGCAATATTGACTGCGCAAGATGCGATTTAGTCAGAAGTCACCTCCTTTCCACTTGTTTCCTCTCGGCATTTCGGCCGTGTGGAGGAGAGGTGGATCGGCTTGGCCATCACGTTGAGGTGGAGTGCGTGTGTGACCATTTCGTTGAGGTGGAAAGAGTGTATGGCCATTCAGCGACGTCATGGACTTTGCGCTCAGAATTTCAAAATAAACCTCTCGTCAATATTTCTCCAAAATTTATATTCTTTTTTTTTTTTTTTTTTTGAGTAAAATTAATTTTTTGACATGTGTCCCTACCAGACTGTTTAAAAAAAAAAAAAACTTTTTTTTTTTTTTGTGGTTTCTTAAGGCGACACAAAGTACAGGGCATTCCTGAGGGGAAAAAAAAAACAGTGTTTTTCGACCCGGGTAAATAAACTATGCATTGCAGAAAGCTTCTTGTTTTGATGACATTAGACTTAGCTGGACTTGCAACTCTTAGAGAAATTTAGTCTTTCTCAATTATCTTTTGATCCAAGTAATGTCATGTTCTCCAACTTTGGTGTTCTATCTCAACTGCTAGCATCACATTCTCACGAAGTTTGAGCTTTCTGTGATGCATAGTTCATTTGCCTGGGCCGACAAATGCGGCTCTTTTCACGGAAGTGTACTGTACAAGAGCTGGCGAGTGTTCTACATGCGCATGTATGGCAACCAGATATACTAGAGGTTGTCCCGTGAATGCAGGTCAACTTGGATGCATTTGTGACTTTGAACCAAGAGGACATTGAAGCCATTGGAGTTGAAACTGTTACCAGCAAGGAAGTATTGTTGGAAGCAATATGTCTTCTTCGCAAAGAAAGAAAGATTTTGTGACTGCAACAAAGTTACCCATATAAAAATGTGACATTCTGCAGAGCCTTAGTCTGTACAGTTTGTTCAATAAAGAACCACCTTTATTTAAGTTCTCATTTTGTGCTCTGTCATTCCTTGATCAGACATGGGAGTTTCGGCAACAGCCCTTGCCAACAATTTCACGTAGCCCCACTAACCAGGAGAACGGGACTGTTGGTGCAATGGGCCATGTTTGAGAAGTTTCACTGGTTTCCTTCGGCGTCTTCCAGCGAAAGCTCGGTCAGTGCTCCTGCAGGGGCATCCATCTCCATAGGGGTGTCTCCCAAGCTTGGACCAAGGTCTGCACTCAACAATTTGCGCCCTTCAAACCGACTCAGGGAAGTCCAATCTTTCAGGTCAACTACGGCGAAGCCATGTGCTTTATCGTCTCCTCCGACAGCCACCACGAATGGCTCATCGGGGCTGTTTGCCAGGGCCAGCACTGAGCCAACCTTCAGGTTCTCCTTCTCGAAGACAAACGTAGGCTTGTGATCGAGGACGTCCCATACCTTGAGTGACTTGTCTTCCGAGGCCGTGATTAGGCAGCCAGGGCAATGCGCGCTAAGTACCATTCCGGAAACTGCCTTGGTATGTGCAGAAAGGGTGAAGGCAGGCTGATCCATGCGCGCATCGAAACCGTACACCCGTCCGGCATCGGTGCTCGCATAGAAGTAGAAAGGGTCGAAATGGTTCCATAACACCTTCTCAACCTCTCCATCCAGCGTCCACGTCTTGCAACCGGCACTGATGTTCCGACTGTCCCAGAGCTTGACCGCGTTATCGCAGCCGCCCGTCAACAGCGTGTACGCCTCAAAAGGATGCCACATGACTGACTGGACCTTCTCTCGGTGCGCCGAGATGCAACTTGTGGGCACTCCGCTGCTGAGATCCCAGACGAGGGCCTTGTAATCGGCCGATCCACTGACAAGCAGGTTCTTCGCCTGCTTGTTCCAGGACAGGCTGAGGACGGCGTCTTCGTGCTGTTTCATGGCAACCACCTTCTTGGCTTTTTTCTTCTTGGTCTTCTTGCCAAGTTTGTACGCGGGCTCCAGGGTATCAACAATGTCAAGGTCCCAGACGTTGATAATTGGGTGCATATCGCCGATGGCCACGAAGTTACCTGCACCCGACTCTTCCGCCGGGTCGAAACTCAACCACTCGATGCAGAGGGGGTACGCCGGGAGTATGATGTCGTGGTGGACGTACAAGTGGTCCTCGTGATGGTTATTTACGTACACTTCTACTGTTGCGCATGACTGTTCGTCAACACGTGCCACTGTGATCAAGTTGTCGGTGGGGCGAATGGTGAAGTCGTCCACTTCTTCCTCGCTTTCTTCGTCGTCACCCTGCTCGAGGTACGGGTCGTCGGCATTGCTCGCGTACATGGCCAGACCAGCGAGGCTGCTCATCGCTGTTGGAGCATCATCTTCATCATCGTATGTGTCCAGGCCGTATTTAGCCGTAATGTCGTCCGCATCTGCGACCGTTCCATGTTCCTCGTCCTGCTTGTCGTCCGGGTTGCCGGTGGCCGCGCTGTCGGCCTCGATGAGTTCTTTCAGCTGATCCTTCAGTAACCTCACCTTCTCGGGATTGGATTTGGACACACCCCTTTTCACCCAGGTTAGACAAGGCACGAAATTCATCGCGATTTTGATTTTTTTTTCAACAGTTCTAGATTTGAGGGATACGCACACGCGGTCTCAGCGTCTCAGCTGCCGCAGCCTGGTTGGCCTGGTGGTGCGTTCGCATACTCTACGGAACTGTGGAGCGGACAGCGGAGACCTGGCGGAGACGACAAGCAAGCAGAAACGGCACAGACGCACAAATTTTGTTTTCGTTTATCTGAGAGAAGTTAACATAAAGATCTACATAGATAAATTATTAAAAATGTCCTTGCGAAGAAATTTTTAAAATTGCACGCGACAGCCCAGATTAAAAAAATCTACACTGAAACGCATTTTGGAAGACGTTCAACGAACAGGTGCGCCACTGCGGTTGGTGGGTGCGCCAGTGGCGCTAGTAGGGTCGTAGGGTTTCTGTCGTGACCACCGTGGTCGTGACAAAACAGGTGAAATGAGCTAGAGAACCAACAATCCCTGCTCTGCATTTGTGTACAGCGCTTTGAGCTGCAGTTTATAATCGCTGTTGCATCAGAGTTGCATTTGTAACATAGCGTCCATAGCGCATAGCTGGCGAGTCACCGTCGTCACCGTGTGCCAACGATAAACTATGGCTGAACTGCCGCAGCTGGGTAAACATTGTCACGTGGAGTCGTGCAATCGTTTAGGTATTGTGAGCATTCTTTTCTATTTATTTTAAGCTAAATATAGGGTCTTCAAAGCCAGTAATAATGCTTAAATGTGGCGAGACAACCTTATTACGAATATCCGAGAACTTGAACTCGATCCGTGCCCCATTCTGCACGTCATCCCAATTAGTTCGTTCCATCTGTGCCAGTCATAAAGACAAGTACTTTCGAGGCCGCAATCCAACAGGCTTTCTTCATCCGTCCCTTTGAACTACAACTTCTAGTTTCATTTCAGATTTCCTGCCTTTCGAGTGCGCACATTGCAAGAAAATATTTTGGTAAGCACACCCACGTATCGGCTATATATTCCTATGAAAAAAAAAAAAAAAAATTGTGATCGTTTTTAGAGAATAGTGTAGTTTCCACGAGATAGGGACCGAGCAAAAGTACAACGAAGTCTGAACTACTGCAGTGTCCCTTCCCCCCCCCCCCCCCCCCCCCTCCCTCTCTAAAAAGAAGAAAAAAATAATAATAATATGCGTCACTTTTTATTTATTTTTTATTTACAGCAAACATAAACTGCAGTGCCTAACGCTCATTCTCCGCCCAAATGTAGCGCTAGCGGTCCGAGCCAGATGCCAAAGTTGCAGCATGAGCCGTAATCTTATTTGAAAGCTATGTTATTTTCTGAAAATTTCAATGGGAAGATGAGGCCAATTTTCGCCCTTTTTGGGGACCTGTAGCTAAGCATTTAGCACAGCTCCAGTGAAACTAACGACTGAATTCAGTGTTCATAATGGTTGCTTTCCTTCAACAGCAACGACCACAGGACATCCGACGCCCACGTTTGCGACCAAATAGAGGTGAGCGCTATACTTTGTTTTAAGTTCGGATGCTACGAGCTAATGGAACCAATCAGTGTCAAAAGTGCAGGTCACTAAGCCTTCCCTCCACATGATTGGTCCAGCGATGATAGACCACACACATAAACATGAGGAACACAATGATAATGCACTTTTGATGTTGTCTGATTGGTCCCATCAGCATGTACATTGCTTAAAGTCAGTGGGGTCTCGGGGGATCTAAGACCCCCCCCCCCCCCAAGGATTTCAACGAAGGGGGGGGGGGGGGAGGAGAGGAGGGAGGGAGGGGGGGGAGGGAGGGAGGGAGAGCGAGGGAGGAGGAGGAGGAGGAGGAGGAGGAGGAGGGAAGGGAGGGAAAGAAGGGGGAAATCTGAGACCCCTTTGGGGTTGTAGATCCATTCATCGCACCCCTATACTCCGTGTCACTAGTTGTGTGCAGTGCAGGCCAAGGCAACGCCAGGTGAAGAGAGGAAGGCCGAATGGGAGAGGAAGGCACTGGAGGGCGAGGGGAGGAAGGGAGAGCACTAGGACATTAGAGAGGAGAGGAGGTTCCTCTCTTCTGCCCCAGCCTTTCTAGTGCTTGCCCTTTCTCCCCTCACCTGGCATTGCCTTCGCCTGTACGGCACGCAACTACTAGTGACACGGAGTATAGCGGCGAAGTTGAGAACTAAACCCATGGGTACAACATAAATTATTTGGGCGTGTTTCAGACGCATGTGCTCACCGACAGCCAAGCAAAGAACAGCAAGACTGGCACACTCTTCGGCTGCACTTTTGGTGACTGCAAACAGAAGGAGCTAATGCCCGTTGTGTGTACCCTCTGCAGTGACAACTTTTGTGTGCACCATCGCCATGCGCAGGATCACAAGTGCAAGTACCTCGCGTCTCCGTCGGAGCACATGCCACTTACCACCCAAGTGGTGCAAAAAATACTAGGTAAACAATTCTAGATCACAGTAAGGCACACGTGTAGTCGAGGGATAGCAGGCCATTGCCATTTTTAACCTGTTTTCTGTATGATTAGCGACTGGTGTGATGTTGCAGCAGAGCCATGAACTTTCACACTATATGTGGCTTTGGAAGGGAGGAGTCTACTGGTGGCAACGTTAATACGGTAGCAGTCGTGGCGTCGAAGTCATGAGAACTGCTGCCATGATGTAGCAAGTTGTGCCACAAGGAGTGTCTATACTTGTATTTACTTTTTCCCTGGCACCAAACACTTTGGAGAGTACAATCCCCACAGAGTATTGCTCGTAATTACAAAAACCTCTTCTATGTGTTCCTCTATTTCAGGTGTGTCTTTAATTATGAGTAGCAACCAGCTACCTTGTTTTCCAAGTATCAACAGTGTACTTTACAGGAAACTTGGCACGCACACAGCACAAGACATCATTCCACATTTGTTAAAAAACAAAGGAAGAAAAAAAAAAAAAAGAGAAAGCAGTGCCCTAACTGATTGCTCATTTAAATTGTTTCAGAAGCAAAGAAACCCAGTGAGAAGCCTGCATCAGCCAGAGCAAACATCTCTCCAACAGCACAGAAAGTCAAGTTGATGAGAATGAAAATGCATGCTGCAGGAGAAAAGAGCATCCCTCTAGTCGACAGAGTTTACTTTGAAGTATACCTTCCAAAGGGTCACAAAGTACGTTCAAAGCCTTACCACTTTTCTAAGGTAAGCGACATTTATAAGTTACACTGCGTTTCAAAATGTTCCTTGGTGCACAATCTGTGGCGTACTTGGCCCAAATGTAATGTTTTTTTTTGTTAAAAATTTGCCGGTGGAACTGCCAGTGTGGTGGAATGTGTGCATAACTTGTACCAACTTTAGAATTCGAGGCTAACATTCAAAAGCAAAATGCAAAAAGTAAAAAAAAAAAAAAAAAAGAAAGTTGCACTCGAGCTAATTGTGTCACACCGTAAATACTGCACATTGTTTAGCAGAAGTGACAAATCTAGTCTTTATTTTTTTTCATCATATGTACCTGATATTACTTGCAGTTTATTTTTTGATCATGTATACCTATGATACCACTTGCAGTTGTGGACAGTGGGACGAGCAATTGATAGCACTGCAATGATAGAAAAGCTACCCAATCAGAACAACAGGGCAAGTGAAAAGGTGGGCATTCATTTTTGTCACTTCAGACAAATGGAACATTCCATTCCATTTTGTATGGCACATCACAATCTTTTGCATGAAGTACAAACCTACAAGTTAACCAACTAAAAAAAAAAAAAAGTAATATTTTTTTTTCTATGTGCAAACGTCCAGCTGCTTTGTTGTGCAAACTCATCAAATGGCATTGTGGCCTTTGTTATGACAAAGTCTGGTGTAAGGTAAATTGAATAAAATTGCTTTACATCTTATCCCCTTTATTTCCCAAAATGTATGCCAAAGTGGTCCGCCATGTCATTTGGTGGATCCACAGGAGTAAAGCTTAGCCCATAGAAAAGGGGTGTTTGTAATTTTCTTTATACTAAAATGAGCTCATCCCATGTTTACTAAAAGCCGCACATCTATTTACACCCCCGTGCTAAATTATATCGCAATCCGTTTAGAAACTAATTTATGCGGTTTAGTAAAGGTCAATGTGCCATAGGGTATGCGCTGTACCCTGTACCACCAGACCCCCTTTGCCAGTTACAGCATTGAGTTGCAAAGGCTTTACTGGTTTCTTTGTGCATTTCAGGTGTCATGTTTTTGTGCCATCTCCATGCAATACTGCATCATCCTAAATCACACTCCCATTTTACATTTTTTACAAACAAGCAGTCGTCATCTACAATCATAGTCTACAATAGGCTTGTAGTCATTGTTACTAGATCAGCCCAGTTATGGAACTTCCCATAGACGCTGTACATTTGAGGGGTTCCGAAACCGTGTCCGATTTTTTTGCAGCTAGGTGGCACTGCCGGCGCATTATTCCACGCGTTTTCGTCTGCTACTGCTCCGCGGCTGCTTGCGAGTCCCGATTCCTCTCGAGGTTCAGCATGGTTTTTGGTTAATTTTTGCCCTTTCGCCAGTAAAAATTAAAATTTGAGCACGAAAAGCGCTACGACCGTTTGGCATACGCTTTGCATTATTGTAAAATGATGCTGCCTTAGCTGTGCTGACAGTGCGAAGCGTTTCGAACAACCCAAATTCGTCAGCGCCACAATCTGGTGGCTACAATCAGGGTAAGTTTGTACATACTGTAATAGTAGACGTGCCGATGACTACCAACTGCAGCAGAAACAATTTGAAAGTCGTCTGCTACTGTCAGAAAAAGCGCCACGAACATCCGCAAGCTCAGTAGGCCAGATGCAACGGCCATGTACGATCTCTATGGCAACGGCCACAAGCGCGCCGTCAATGATGATAGTGAGTATTAATGCGGAGCGCGCGCCACACAAATGGACCCCCCTCCGGAGCGGAGTTCCAGAACTGAGTTAGTTCTAATAGCGTTGCTTGTAGTTATTAGGTTGTGAGCAGCACACCTGGCAGGAAAAGTCTGATATTTTTAGGTTGCATTTCAGTTCATCGTGCTCACTAATCTTGGGCTGGAATGAATACCTACATTCATATTAATTTATGAAAAAAATTAAGGACAAAAAGGCTGAAGAAAAACATTAGCATTTTGATAGGATGCCGAAAGTGGGAATTCAAAAATAGAACTGCAACGGTGCAAATGCTTTCTTGTCTCCCTTTTTCAGAAGTTGCTGCTTTTTCACGGCAGTAGCCTAAAAGCTCTTGGACTGAGTGAAGACTTCGAAAGCTTGCTTGGTTCAAAACTGTTAAACGAGGCTGAAGCCCTTATCCTGGAATACGTCTCTCACAACTGCGATTCCTTAGCAGCTGATTATCAGTATCATGAAACCTGAATTACTCTTGTTGCTGTCCAATTCCATTTTATCCATTTTTTCTTTCGCAGCTGTATATTTAGGCACGTGGATGGCTGTGCAAGGCAGTCTAGTTTGTTAAGACTATACCCTGTTTCAGCTTATGTTGTACCGCAGCAAAGGCTAGAAGCGCGAGCTCATAGCGTTGGCAGCCGCCCTTAAAGGGATACTACAACGAAATTTAGGCGCTCATTTTTTGGTCTATATGTGTTCAAAGGTGCAGTATCACATCGAACATACCAATATCTTGTTAAAAAAAGTCTCAAAAAGGAATTTTAAAACGAATTAAACGATTAGCGAAGAGCACCTGGTGGATGTCGCTAACGCCACGTTTGTAATGCTCATCTAGGAACCTTGACAGCTTGTGACGGAGGTTGTCTCGCCTCCGGCCACGACGAAAGAAGAGGGGAAGGAGGAACTCCCCTCTTCCCGAGAATGCCTTTTGTGTGTCGCAAAAGTTGCTATTGTCCCTCTACAAGATTATAGAAGATTAACCCGTCACTCAACATTCGTACAAAAGCAGCCGCTTCAATGGCTGGAACGACTAGGCCATCCTCTCGACGTCAGCCTCGCCATAGCTTTGCTTGTCCCGAGACGACCTACGTCACGATTGCGTTGGATGTCACGTGGTCTCCGCTGGGCCTTCTCCGAGTGCTTGCCGGAGTGGGCCTTTTATAACGAAAAATACAGCCACCAGGCTCAAAATACAAATGTGTGATTGTCTTTTACGGATATTGTGGATCATATTCAACCTATTTTTGAACACGACGGGAATATTTAAAATTTCGTTGAAGTATCCCTTTAATGCACGAAAGCTTGTGCCGCCGAGATGTGCACTAGACCAAGGAGCTTGCGCTTGTAGCCTTTTCTGCGGTACATCATAAGGTGATATGGAGTATATATAGTGCTCACTAATCATTGAAAACCAAAAACTAACATACTTGCCCTGGATGCGGAGAATATATATATAGTAAACAGTTTTGTTTTAAAGTGCAATTTAAAAACTACATTTCCTCTTGCTGTTACCTTGAGAAAAAAAAAAAAAAAGTTTTGGTTGTCAGGGGAAAACATTATGCTTTTTGCATGTAAATGCGGATGACATGAAAGGCCCAGGCGATCGTGCGGCTCCAAAGACCTGTGCACAACCGGCATTTTAGTGGCTATTCAATTTTTTTTCTTACTCCCGTTCTTTTATTCAGTGATCTGAATATCAAACACTTTTTAACTGATTTCTCAACTTGCCACTTGGTAATTTCAACCTCGTTTGATCTCGCCTTTTTTTTTTTTTTTTTGCTAGACTTTTTGACACTTAGCGTTGACATCAGCATAAACTCAGCGACAGACGTCAAGTGGAGAGTGATGACAAAAATTTAACAGCCACTGAAGTCCGATAATGCTTGAGATTTCCTCCGATAGATAGGGCTGCAGGCCTTCCAAGCCGTGCGCTCGCCTGGGCTTCTTCATATCAACCGCGAATGTACTTTTCGGTAGCACGTGAAGGGGAACTGAAAGAAGTGCACTCTCATACTGTTTATTCCCCAGACTTAAAGGGGCCCTGCAAGGACTTTTTTACTGGTTTTTAATTTACACCGAACCTGAGTGCACTGAACATAAATAACATAATGGAACATAATGGAACTTTTCTTTTCTCGAATTTCGTTTTATTTTAAAAGTTATAGGCAAATTAAAATTACAAAAACAAGCAAAAAATAACTTCCTTCATGACATCTTTGGTCGCTTGAGTGGCCGTGATCGAGAGGAGGGGTAGTGAGCTCGGCGAGCGCTCACGGCTGCCGCACTCCGTGTTGACGGCTCGACAGGGCGCCACTAAAGCATGTTCTGGATAGCCTGTATGAAGCGGGCAGCCAGGGCGGCTCGCATTGCATTTGCTGTGCGGTTAAACACTAATTCGGCATGACACTTTACTGGCCACAAACGACAGCAAACACGGGGTAAAGATCAGTTCAGAACGGGAGCCACTTCGCAAAACGCCCCAACTGCAGGCCAAAGCTGCTCACCGAAGGCCTTCGGAGCACTCGGAACCAGTCGGATCCTCCAGTCCATACTACTGCAGCGCAGACGCGTACATCTGGGACCTTTCTACGCTCGTTGGTGTCTGATCCCACTACACCTTTCTAGTATGCGTCGCCTTTTCCACCACTTGGTGGCGGGTATGTCGACGGGTCATTTCTTGTTTTCATACCTTCTAAACCATTTTTTTTCTTTCCTGATCTAAAATACTGAACAAAAACTACTTTTATAAATAATTGAAACGATTCGCGCCACTTATATTTTGTATTTCGACTAAAAAGAAGCTTTTAGCGGCTCTGACCAGTAGTAAGCCAAGGACCAAAAACATTGCATATCGCGCACTTTCGGCACCGCGGGTCGCCCTTGTAACTGGAGGAGGTTTCCATGCTGTCCGGTTAAAATATGACGCACTAATATTTAGTTACTCTCTCCGTGCCCGCTGGCTTGCCCGGACCCAAAGAGACGTGGAAACCGCTAAAAAGGTAGACGCTTAAATATGATTGCAGGGCCCCTTTAAGGAAACCGTAAGCACAAGCTGCTTGCTTGAGAATTTGGAAAAGCAGTCCCTCAATGTGTGCACCTCTGCTTCAAGCTCATACTTGTCGTATTTGCTCCAGTACGCAAAAATTGTGATCTAATTCATTTATTGCAAAGTGCCCCAAGTTTCTCACATGTCCATTATGGCAAGAACAGAAACGCACAAACTTGGTCTTTCGACAAAGCAACCTAATCTAAATTAGTATGTGCTGAATAGGAAATACTAGGCCTAAAGAGGCAATTGCATGACCACCTGAAAAGGGTATGGAAACAAAATTTTAGTACTTTGCCTAATTATGGCCCATCGAATACAATAACCTAAAACACCAGTCGTTGGTTCGGAAATGTGAGAAAAGATAATTTAAAGCGAAATTAACGATCCACAAATTTCACCTAGTCGATACTCCTGAAGCTTCAGTGAAGGGTTCTCTTGTTATTGAACCCGTAAGAGCAGCACTGCACTATGAGAGTATGGCGTACTAGTGTATTAGAATCTAGCCTGTACACGAGCGCGATTGGTCAGCAAACTTCGTAGGGCCATTTTTGTGTTGACAGCCAAGCAACCATCCCCTTCAAAAAGATTCGTTGCTTCGTTGGACAGATCAAATGTTTACGATCATTGTCTGTAAACAGCCGGATGCCGTGCTATTATGCAGCAGAGGGATTGAGCAGCAGTATAGTGTATTGACTATCATGAGAGGCCGGTGCACTGACCCACCAGTTCGTAAACGGGAGGAACTACGGAAGCTGTCTGTGCCGTTTGTCCGTCGTATCCCAAGCTTGTGCAGCAATCATTTTTGTAGTAAAGGCTTTACTACGAAAGGAGCACAAAAGCGCTAAAGTAGTATGTGGACCAAACACCAGCATGGCTTCAACGAATAACCGCATTGCTTGGCTGTGATCTCACTGCAAGCGAGCCGGAGCAGCCGACTGATGTCGTCACTGTAGAGGATGATCTTCGTGTTGATGTGGTATTCTACACACACAACCTCAGGCAGCCTGCAGCGCAAGCACTCTGTGAATGCATTGGAGATGGTGCGGTCATCTAGTCGTTCAGTCCTCGGCTACCTCGACAAAGCGAGGTAGTAACGCGTCGACGCTACGAAGTGGCAAAGCTCACAACTACAGTATGCTTGGCCCTGCCAGACACGATGACATCACGGGCACGACGGATCTCCCGGGCCACACTGTGCTCGCCAAAATCCGGCATTAAGAACGAAAAATATAGCCATCCGCTAAAAATAGAAGCGTGCAATTATCATTTGCAGGTACTATTGATTCTATTTGGCTTATTTCTGAACGTTTCGCATATATTTTAAGTTTCAATTCCCCCCCCCTTTAAGTGATGACGCTATTTGGAACGCAACTTTTTCAATAGCTTTTTCTTCCTTGTAGGAATTGTTGACACTTAACTGCAAAAAAATTACTGATCATGAACCATATCGACATGTAAAATGTTCAAAACTACATTACAAATTTATAAAGAAGTTGAAGGATCCATTTCCTGCTTTAAGAGCAAAGTAGCAGGAATGGTTCGTGTAGAGCCCCCATGGGCTCTGAAGGTGCTGACAAGATGATAAATTAAATCATGTTTAATGCTATGCACCAAAGAAGAGGCCTCCAGCATTTGGTTCCTGCAAAAGAAAAAAAGTGCTGTTAGAATTCTACACAGTGGATTAAGTCTGAATTGTACAAAAATGCATGCCATTACTGCCATGCAATAAAACATTTTCTCTGTATTTTGTGATTACTGCATTTCTCGTAAAAGACAAAGTGTGATTCAATGGAAGTGTGTTCAAAACCCATAGATGTAGCAAATGAGGCATAAGAATACATATGCTCAAACGGTATCAATTGCAATGCAGTAGCTGACTACTTGACACACAGTAACCTGGAGAAAGGCCACACCAAACAAATTTGCCATCTGCACAAATCCTTTCCTTGCTGCGACAAGAGCGAAACGTGTCGAAGGTCTCCAAAACAAATACAACTAATTAAATGCAACCAAAATAGAACACACGATTATGGGATTATTATTATTACATGATTGGATACAGTTGAACTGTAGAGCGAGTTCAAACATTTCCCGCTCATTATGCTCGGGTTTTTCTCACGATTCCACAGGTTGTGACACTGGCATGCTGCTGGTGGCTGTAGGATTACGATGTAGGTCGTTTACAGATGTGCATTAAATATAGGCATGCCACTCTACATTAAAAGCTAAATGTGTTTTCAAACATTTTTCTCATGGGGTCAATTTAATTCCACCAGCCGATTTTTTTTTCTAAATTACACATCCGTCATTTAGTTTGGGACTTTTCTACTACACAGAAAGTAAAGAAACAACACACACCTCAACAATAGCAGTTGGGACTCTACTGCTCCTGACCTAAGGTGATTTTTCGGGCTTCTTTCTCTTTCCTTCTGCCCACTCGCGTTCCAGCTGCTCTTGCTCCCTCAGCGCCTTCTCCTTGGGGTCCTCGTACTCAGCCTCGGGATAGAGCGAGAATGGCCGTAGGTCTCGGTATTTGCCTATAAAAACATGATACGATAAGCACAAACTTGTACAACAGACCAAACCAACGAACTTGCCTATCCGGAAACGCTCCTTTCGCATTTCATCCACAAGCCAGCTCGGAGTTCCCTGCGGCACCTTGTAGATGTTGGGGTATTTCGGCATGGGCGGCTCTTCCTCAAGTGGGTTCAGCTTCCTTAGCCGTTTGAGGCACACCTCTTCCCTCAGGTCACGTGGGTCTCGGTACTTGTCCAGGTATCTGTGCACACACAGTCTCAATCGCACAAAGGTCGGTCGTTTCGAAGGGCCTAGAAGTCGGGGGGGGGGGGGGCTCCCAGGCACACGTGGACCGAAGGGCTTCCTGGGAGGATCTCAAAGCCGACCTGTCATTCTCCCCAAAGAAGCATAGACCACGGTGCTCCCGGCACTGACGTTTAACTCCTGCACCACCGGTGGCTCAAGCAGATTTGCCAGATTAATGTACAAATGATGCGGAAGTTGAATGTCAATCTTGAGGCACGTCGTAGTCAACATGAGCTGACTCGGTTCACCTGTGCAGCGAGCCCTTCAATCTCTGCCATAAAAACTTGAGAAAGATGTTGCAAACCACTTACATGTTGAAAGGTTCCTTGTGTGGGTACGTGACCTGCTTGGGGATATACTCTGGTGGCTGCACATATTCGAAGGTTGGTGCCCTCATTTCTGCAATTTAGTCAGCCATCAAAACAGTCTTAGCTTGTGATCATAACTGCTTGCAAGTTACTAGTCATTAGTAACATGATTTCCTGAATAACACCCTTTCATGTGCCTGTTCCAGCCGGTATTTGACATATTGCTTATCTCCACATCTGTCATTAGTTTACACCAATTGTTGAAGGTCCCATCTATCGCAGCATTCACAATTTTTTCAGCAGTGTGGCAAAGCTTATGATTAGAGCTTCTGGTTTATGTTGTCATTTATGGCAGTATCAGCAGGGTATCTCAAAATTTAGTAAAGCACAAAAATTATTGATCTGTACTCATTCTGCACCGGAAAAACTCCAGCACATTAAAATTTGTTAAAAATTTACACACAAAGTGCCAAGACGCAGCAGCAGAGCAAGGAAAAGCCTGTCTTATTGGATATGTAAAGAACTGCAACCCTTCCCTACAAAGGAAGTGCCAGGAACAGAAGCAACCAAAACCAAATAGATCATTGGTGGCCATCCATTTTCATCAATTTGGCAAAAAAAAAAACAGGGCATGCATGTCTCATTATTTTTTGGTAAATTCCAAAAGACCAGGCAGCCTAAATTATGACCAGAATTGTTGGTATGCCCCTGGTCTGGTAACTGCCAATTTCTACTTAAGTTGGTTTGTTCCCCGATATATGTCACCATCGTTTCAAACGGGTGCTTGAGACCGTATAAAGCTTAAAGGTGCACTAAAGACGTTTCTTAGATTGTCTGTTCTTGGTGTTAACTCATTCTATGGGATATTAGTAACCCAGAAGTCGAAAAATATGCTCGTGCAACCTCCATTTTCCTACTGAAAAGGGGATCGAAGATTGTGCCACGCCCCTTTCTGAGCAGAAAAAGCAGGAGCAAAGATTTCAGTGGAGGCGCCGGCAACGTGATGACAAGCGCGCATCAGCCAATTGCAAACAAAGGCGCGGGCAGCGGAGGCACCGCCTCCGCTGCCGGGGCAATGCCTCTGCTACCGGAAGCGGGGCGGTGCCACCACCTCCGCTCCACTTCAATCACATTTTTAGTAGGGAAATAGACGTCACACAAGCATAATTTTTAGATTTCTAGGATGCTTGGAGACCGCAAGATACGTTATCACCAAGAACAGACAATCTCAGAAACGTCTTTAATGTCCCTTTAAGAGAAACAAAATACCGTAAAATACCAACCATCTGCCACACCCACAATAAGCGCCCACCCCTCAATTTTTTAACATTTGGAAAATAAACAAAAGACATATCTTTACATATTGTTGACTTAAGCAGCACCCATTCTCCACTTTTGCATCATCTCAAAATTTTAAGCGGGCGCTTGCTCGGGATTTTACGGTAGTCCTCGAGGTAGAACTTGCATTTGGGCAGAAAGCATTTTCTATATTACTATAGTTATAAATTGCTGTGATAGACGACTCCGTAGCCGTGCATTCAGGATCGCAGCACCTGGCGGCACCTGCTTTCCCATGGATGTTCCATGAAATGAAAAAAGTCACTGCCTGGCGAAACTTTCTTCATGGCAGCATTCAGCCGCTGCACCTCATGCATGTTGGTAGTTTCAAATGCATCTCTGGGAAAACACTGGTGTGGGTGCCAGCTATTGAAAACCTCTCTTGAAATGCTGCAAAAGCAGTGAAGCTTTTGCAAACGCTCACGAGAGATCTTGAGGTGGGGTATACAGGCCATTGATCCACCTCATAAGCTCTTCGCCTGATGCGATTGGTTGCTTTGTGGAGCCGAAAGGACACCTCCAGTGGTTGTGTTTGCCCCTAGGGAAGGGTCTCCCATATCATGACAGAAAATTCTCCAGACCAGAGATATCTAAGGGCAAGGTCTGAGTCAAATATATGATGTGGGTCACTTTTGCCATCTAGGGACGAATCAAAGTTATGTTTGCTCATTAAATATCTGCCATCAAGGCAATATCGGACGCAGTTCAATGCCAATGCCTGGCTCACTCAGAGTGTTGTGGAAGAAGTCCATGAGGCTGTCCTCCCAAGTGCACTGGAAAAATGCCAGTCCAGCTGGGGTCAAAACTTTCTCGTGCTCCTCATAGAAGTTGTGTGTTTTGAATGTCCTCTGTTCCAGGCTGGTGCTGGAAAATGAGATGCAAGTAAGGGTTCTGCACATAACTTGAGTGTCCAAGGACACACTTACCTAGATTGCCAGAATATCCTAAACATCCTCAATCATGACTAATCGTTGGTAGTTAACAAGAGCGAAGATTTCCTGCCTAGACATGCAGACACACCTATTGTAATATCCCAAGCACACCCCCCCCCCCCCCCCCCCCCCGCCACCTGAAATTCATAAAAAAGACGGGTGGGCCATGTCTCGGTAGGTAAGCACAAACTTTTGGAAAAAGTAAAAAACAAAAACACCCATTTTCCTGTACGCATCCAACACAGCTGCACAGGAGGTACATTAAACTCACTCGAATTAGTTTCATTGTTTTATACAAGAAATGCTCATGAAAAAATGCTTTACTATCGCAAAGTCTGTTGCTTGCACATGCACGATGAAAACTGCAAACAGGGCAAACGTTTGTTCCGTGAAAGCATTTTATGTGTTAAATGTAAGAGAGGAGCCAACAAGAAAATAGAAAAGCCAACCAGGCGCAATGAGAGAGCAAAAGCAGCGACGAAGAGCAATGCTGGGGAAGCAGGAAAGCCGGCAATTGCGTTAAGAAATACTTTGGCGTCGGGCACCTTGTCAATCATAGGAGCAGGTTCTTGTGACTTTCTGGTTTGGTGCATACATCTGTGCGTCCATGTGCGGCATGCTATCAATGCAGTTTGAAGCAGTGTTGCTGCGTGGCGTCGACGGCACCACGAACACGGAGCTCAAAATGGGCTGCTTTACGAACGTCTGTCTGTGTGCGGCGTTCCAGCAAATCTATATTTTCCCGTTGGCTTTGTCTCAAGCATTGCACAACCATACCAACCGCGGTCGCGAAGTTTTAGAAGAATGGCTAAGTATTCGCGGTGACCTTACTTTGGTGCAGACAAACTCCACGGTTACATTCTAGGATATGGGGCGTTCGCTGACCTCGTAATCCCTGAATGGGTTACTGCCATGTTATCTTTCCAATTTTTTTTTTTTTTTGTGTGCAATTAAATTTTTTTGTAGGCAAAACAAAGTTTAACATTTCCAGTTTTCCTTTTGCACGGATGTACTTCAAGGTCGTGAAAATCGGGGAGGAAATGCGTGAACAAAGTGAAGTGCCTTTCCTTCCTTCATTTTACTTTGTCATGGACGTCCTCCAATCGGTGTTTTTTTGGAAATCAATATTCGCCAAAAAAAGTAAGGTGGGCGATGACTCATGATATTAAGGTAATATTCTAGAAAACCATGCTACAGGCTATGGCAATACTTAGTTTCACAAAGTAGAAAACTGAAACAGAAAAAGAGGGCCGACGTCTGATTGACATGTGCCATGTGACAATCTTGTGATTGCTGGTTGGTGGCAATCCTGCCACCATAATGTGACTGAAGCAAATCAACATACTTTGAGTAAAAAAACAAAAAAAAAGCAGGCTTAATTTTTTTCAGATTGGTACACTTTGCAAGAAGCTTGTCCCTCCAAAAGATAGCTGACCCAGGAACTTTTCACCCAAAAGCTGATATAGGTAATACTGCACAAACATTTCTGAAAAAGCATTCTTACCATTTTGGGGGCAACTTGAACTTTGAGTAGTCAATGAGACCTTCTTGCTTGTACAGAACAAAGACATACCGATGATACCCTGTGCCTCGAGGCAAAAATGGCTGCATGTAGTCGCAGACTACTTCACCGTTTGCGACATTGCCTCCCTTGATATTACCCCTGATGGAGAGGGAAAAAGCAGAATCTCTCAATTGCACATCACAATGTTCCTAAACTAACTGTGCTTGCCATTTATGGTGAATAATAAAATTTTGCTTTTACTTTCAGTTGTGGGACAAAAAGCATATACTGTGAGATACCAAAGAAGCACTCACCCTAAATTTTGGAGGAAATCGAGTGAAACAAAGGCATGAGCATTTGTTTGGTTGGTGCACCAAAAAGAAAGATATCAGTCAATAATGAAACTTCTACCAGATTGCAAACACCGACAAACTGTGGCATTTAGAGCAATACCCCGTAAACTCTAAGAAAGCTTTTTCAAGGTACAAATTCAATCCTTTTAAGTGATTTATGTTCCTCGAACATTCATCTCAAAAACATGAATGTGAACAAAAATAAAAGGAACTACCCAAAGAAAAAAGCTGCCTACCAAGAATACTGAAATGACTTTACGTGCTCAGCAGTCGTGCAACGCACGTCAAGGCTGTTTTAGTTTTCTTCCCAGTTGAGGAGTGTTCTATGCCCTTAGCAGATTGCCCATGAAAGAAACGAGTAGCTGGTTTTTCTTGTTTTTATTTGCTTGTTTAAGTAAATTCGGTATTATTTTGGCCAATGACAACTCTTTTGGACAGGCACCTGGTATGTACTTTACACTTTTCAAGTCTGTAAAAGCCGACAGTGGCCACTTGCACAAATGTGGTGCTTCCTCTGTATTTTACAGTAATATGCATGCAACGCCCAGTCATGAGCACAAGATATCTATGCAGAAACTTGTCTCTACCAATGAGTAAGAGAGGGTTCACTGGCATGATTACATCATGTTCCAGGAAGTATCACAAGCAACTGCCAGACTGTTCGAAGTATAGATTAAAGACTATATTGCCAATCAAATAGCGATACTTACACAAACCAGTGCAAATATTCCTTGTCATTATCAAGCAGATGGCCATCCAGGCTTGTCAAGACAAGTGACCAAAGCGCGTCAGGCTCGGAGTCAAAAGAAACTGACGGAGCCTGGGATGCCTGAAATTGCACAGAAAAAAATTAAGCGGAGGGCAAACGTGCTAGAATTCATTGCCATTGCTTGAAATATGGTTGCTAACAATGAGCACAACTGTAAACGATAGGAAATATAAAGGCAGGACACCTGCACTACTGCAATGACACAGAGCAGTTTATTAGCAAACCCTCGTCAAACTGAGAGGTGGAAACTTCGGTCTTTAGCCATTAAATCACCATTCAAAATCAGTAAGAGTGCCTGGGAACAGTTATCAAAGTGCACAAAGAAAAGCTTGCAAACTTAGCCAATAAGAAAGTCCACAAGCTGTAGCTAAAAAACCTTTCCCAGCCATAACAGGCAGTGGACGAATTTTTATAACGGCGAATACTGAAACGCTTGCCTGTCGTATGTGTTTCTATTCTGTCCTTCTTTTATGCACTCTTTTTACATATCATGATTCAAGACCAACTTTCAACCCTTCTACTGATGACCAGATATGTTAGTACAAAGCTCTAATGAAGATTAAAAAAAAACAAGTTACTGATAGTTGACTACCTTTTTTGTAGAAAATTATGGGGAATATATAATCGTCAGGGGAGAGTCAAGGCTACTCTCTTGCACCTGTATTATCAAGATGCAGTAAAATGTGAACAGCGGAGCACGCGGCCTATGATACATGTTGCACTGCCAAAGGCCAAGCGGAAGAACTATTCGTCTTGCTTAGCAGAGGCCAAATCTCTCCAGAGGGAAATAGAAAAGCAAGCCTATACAGCCCACTTCAAGTATGCAATGGACATAGTGGCCTTGGTAACGAAAGAACTCGAGCGCTTCTGGGCTTACGTCAAACACCAGCGAAAAACATCGGTGAGCCCCCGTTTTCTCCACAACAAGAAGCCGGTTACTTTACCAACAGAAATAGCTGAACTTTCCAGCTCTCATTTCATCTCAATCTGGTCCCACAGCAGCACTCCCCTGACCACTCCAATGCCTGCAGAGAATGCTCTCACTGCACCCCCAAGTACTAGCACCGTTTTTTTTCCCCCCATCACCATAGCAGAAGACGACTTAAAAGATGCTCTCTCCAGGCTCCGCCCTTTCCAGAGTCCCGGCCCGGATGCTGTGCATTCTTCACTCTTTAAACTTTCATGTCACAACATTCACCAAGTTTTAACAAAGCCGTCCCAACGGATTGTCGATTCTGCCTCCGTGCCTTCGTCGTGGAAAAAGGCCCCTGTCACCCCGATCTACAAGGGAGGGGGAATGTGCACTGATCTCATAGAGTCTTATCGCCCAATCGCCTCCACATTTGTTGTTTGCAGGACTTCAGAGCGTATCATCAACAAAAAGTTACTCTGCCACCTCACAGAAAACAATGTGCTCTCCAACACTCAACATGGGTTTTGTCCCAGACGGTGCTGTGAAACAGCACTGGGGGTCGTAATCCACACATTCAGTACGTCCCTTGACAACCGGCTGCCACGTGAGCTGGTACAACTTGACTTAGCAAAGACATTTGATTGGATTGATCATCATGTCCTTTTTATGAAACTCAGTAAAGCAGGTATCCAGGGCTCTTTACTCCAATGGCTGCACAGCCTGGTCACTGCGAGGATGCAGCGCATACTGTTTCACGGTTCAACATCATCCCGCGACCTTCTCTCAGGGCTGCCTCAGGGTAGTATAGTTGACCCCACTCTCCTCGATTTACATTGATGGAACCAATAAAAACCTGCGTCCTACGGCCATTTTGTATGCTAACGACTTGACCCAAATCAAGCCCCTCAGCTCCCCGCGCTCATACTTGGAGTTTCAAGCCCACCTAGAGATACGTGCCACCAGTGGTCTCTAAACCACCTACTACCACTAAATGCTACAAAGAGCGTGACGATCACAATCACCACTGGTGCTAAAAACCTACCTAATCAGCCCCTCGTCGTGGGTAGTCTCCCTCCAGACAGGTCTTTTCACCAAACTTCTGGGAGTAAGCTTTAACAACCGCCTGAGCTTTGCTAATCACGCAGGTACCATAGTAAAAAAGAGGCGGCGGACACTGGGCTTCGTAACAACAATAACGCACGGAATGCCTCCAAGTTTTGCTCCCCTGTGTGGAGTCCTTATCAGAAGTCGCTTCAAGAATCCCTCGAGGGTGTGCAGCGGAGGGTTGCTTACACACTGCATAGGAGAAGCATCCCCCAACCTACGCTATCCACCTACAGAGACACATCTAGATTGACTCTACTCAAAGGTGCAAAATGGTGCTGTCAGGCCCACCAACGAGTAACAGCTTCCATCCGCCTCTTGTGCAATCTCATGGGATTTCAATGAAGCCATCAGAAGCCCCCCACCTCAATTCCTGCACCGAAAGACTACAGCCGCTTCTAGCAAGAACTCTACGTCATCAAGAGACTTGCTTAATGCGCGCACTCAAGATTTGGAGCTTACTGCCCCCCGAGCTGACCTGCACAATACCCACCGACCCTGAGGAGATTCCAACCCTTTGTCGGCTGGTATTGTGACAAGAAATCTCTTATGCCCAAGTGCCACTAGAGTGACACAAACAGAAACAGCCGAAAGCGACAAGCCTCAAACCAGATTCTTTTGGGATTTGACAGGCATTGTAGAATAAAGGAGGCTATGCTCAAACACAAGCATCATGCCCGTGAGGGTATTTTTGGCAGGCTTGCAATCACTCGTGCTTACTTCACGAGCACCGAACGACTAAACGCATGCCAAAGGCACCATCGCGAGCACGCTGCATGTGTTAAAGGCTTGTCTGTGTCGGTTTCTTTTTTTTTTTTTTTTTTGTCGCTCTAGTGGGATTCAAGCATTAGTGTCTTGGCCTCACTGCTTTCATTAATAACTTTATAATTTAATGCTACTCTCTTTGCTCATTTTCAAGTGCAAGCTCCATTGTAATCATTGTCATACAACTTTACCATCTGTATACATTCATCCCATTATCACCTTAGTATTTTGCATCACTGCAGACCTCTTAGCTATGGGCCTCTAGCATTTCTGTGGTGTCACGACTGTAAAGAGCCTAAATAATAATAATAATAATAATTATTATTATTACCTAGAGGCAACTATGAATTAATAAAACTACAAGAGGAAAGGGGGTTGTGATGGTGCGCCTACTCTGATGTGCACACCCTCATAGCCCCTCTCCACTCTGCAGTTTTACGAGTTCCTAGTTGTGTCTAGGTTGCACAGCATGTACCTAAAACCACACGCTCCATTGTTTTTATTTTATTGCATCTTGATAGTACCTTTGATAGAGATGCACACGACTTGTGAGAGGGAGTGTAACTACAATTTAGGCCGGTGTTAACTGTTCCCATCAAACTGATTCCCATAATGGATTGCGACTGCACAACACACATTACACTTATAGTGAAGCAGCTGTATAAACATCACTACAGCAAACCTACTATGCACTGCACCAAAGCAAAAGATTCTCACCTCTGATGGAAGGATGTGATTTCCATGGTACACCGGCATCACATGTTCCGCATCATGCTCATAATAAACGTTCAGGTACATAATAGGGTGAAAATATCCATATGCATAGAGGTCTTTGAAAATGCCGTAGTGGTCGGCAATTTCCTTCACGTGGTTGGGTGCCTCATCAGCTAGCCAATTTTGTCTTGCCTCTTCGTAGGATATTTTTACTTGAAAAGGGGAGAAAGAAAATGTCACCTCATATGGGGGATTAACGAATACCGGTGGAAATCGAAATTTTTAGGAGATTACATGTTCCGCTCCGTGACCTCTCAGCCAGATCCAAGTCATCCTTGTTTTCCTTCCAGAGTTGGTATCGGGCTTTCAGGAGTGCTTTGTTCTTGATTGCTGACTGCCGAAATCCAATATCAACTCTTGCTTCTACTGGATCAGCAGCAGACAATTCTGAGAATAAAAGCAAATATAACCCCACAAAACCAACCAAGGCAAAAAATGAGATCCAATCGCAGGTGCGATTGGATCTCAAGCAGGTGCAAACAATAGTACGCAGAAAGATGGGGTTAGTTAACATATGTTTTACAGGGCACACGAACAGCTGGGATTACGTTTACACCGTACAAATAAGCCAGAGAGTAAGAAACCAACCTCTGAGTTTGTCTTCTAAGGTTTTTGCACTCTCGGGAGGAGCACCTCGAAGACCCCGGCTCAGTACTGGTTGCCGGATAAATGCTGGTTGAAGATGAACCCCTAAGGTGCGTACGCCTCTGAGAAGTGTTGTTAAAGCCGTCATTTCACTATTCACGAGAATACACCTTGCTAAAATATATCATGAAACCGAACTTCGGTCACATGGAAAAGGTAGCCATGAGTGATGTTGCTAGCAATTGGACTAGAGTGGTACAACAGCGCATCGACGGGAACGCAGACGACGTAGCTGACGTAGCACCCGCGCGCCCGCGCGTTCTCTCATTTTCCTCGAACGGTAAGTCGCAAACAAAAAATGTTTCAAGCTTCAACTAGCGTCCTGCATAAAAATTAAAAAAAAAAAGACCGAGGATCGCGTTTATGTTAACTTTGTCGTATTCTGAGTGTTTCGCCAGTTTCGCTGTTCCGTGTACCATAGAGTTATTATAATGTAAATTTACACGGTCTTTTTCACCGCAAAAATAAACTAGGCATCGCCGAACGCTCATTCTCTGCCCAAAGGTAGAGCTAAAGGTCACAACCAGATGCCAAAGTTTCAGCCCGATCCGATAACTTAATCAAAAGTTATAAGTGATTTTCTGAAAATTTCAATGGGAAAATGGAGCCCAATTTTGCCCGTTTTCGGTTTCCGGTGCCATAGAGCCCCATGTGTTTGAAAACTCCGTCGGCCGCCATTTTCCCATTGAAATTTTCAGAAAATCACTTATAACTTTTGATTAAGTTATTGGATCGGGCTGAAACTTTGGCATCTGTTTGTGACCTCTAGCTCTACCTTTGGGCGGAAAATGAGCGTTGGGCGATGCTTAGTTTATTTTTGTGGTAAAAAAGACCGTGTAAATTTTCTTTTGTGACACCCTGTACATTATAATAACTCTATGCAGAGTACAATGATCGCGCGCACACCCGCACACTTCGTGGAAGGTCGTCCTCGCGAATGATGAAGATACTAACGACTAAAGTGTTCACCCAAGAAACAAAGCACAATGGAAAAGGCGTGCAGTTACCCCAGACTGATGAATCGGGTTGCTGATGCAATGAACCGGTGGAAATCCGTACATCAAACGACGTTTCATCGACAGATCGTTTCATCGAGTCGCAATGTTGCATCGACAGATTGTTTCATCGACAAATCGTTTAATCGACAGCTTTAATTAGCTTTTATTTGTAATACGCTGCATCAGACCGTCGCCGCGAAGCGGCGTGTGCGGGTGGGTCAGGTTAAAGCACTGAATAATATTTCCAGTGCTTTAGGTCAGGTCGGTCAGGTGGGCTAACATGTTTTGTAATGAGCCGCCGTAAAGCACTGGATTTTTGTATATCCGGTGCTTTAAGCCGCCGCCGACTGTTGCGCTGTCGCCACTGTCGCCGCGAAGTGGCGAAGCGGCGTAAACGGGGCAACGGGGTGGCCGGAGGCCAACACAGGGCCAGCACCGGATGGGTTAACCAACGCTTCACGCATCCCAGTGATACGCGCTCGACAAAATCTCCCTACACAGAAGGGGACGAACACAACTGAAGGTTTATTTGTCACCCTCCCCTGCCACCACTGCTAAGAGCATGAGAATTAACGTCAACTCCGTGGACGTTCTCATGGACCCTAGCTGTGGCGCCTAGCGCCTATCACCCTCCACTGCCACCACTGCTAAGAGCATGAGAACGTCAACTCCGTGGACGTTCTCATGGACTCTGGGCTGTGTGTGCGAGGAGGGCTGCTGACGTGGACTGGACGGGAGGAAGCGGCTTGACCTTCTGGACTGTGGATGTCGGTTGGGGCACCGGGGGAGCTCGCCTTTTTAAACGAGTGTCTGACAAATAAACCTTCAGCTGTGTTTGAGACGTTGTGTTGTGTTAGTCCCCTTCTGTGTTCCTGAGTCTCGGGTTTTATTACCATGAATTATCACCAGCTCGCTTGTTTTTTTAAGTATTATTGCAGATATGTTATTGTCGACGAAATGTGTGACCATCAAAAGTTGTCCACGAAACGATAGGGACCCTCGACACACGATGCTCCATCGACAAATCGTTTCATCAACAGCTCGGATTAGCTTTTTCTAGGGTTGTGCGAATAGTGGTTCGAATAAAAAAGCGCTGCGTCATTCATAGCCTTGACAGCAAAGCCAAGACGACCGGCTCTTTCACAGCGCAGAAGCTAGCACAGAAGTGTTTTTCCTGTAAGAAGCTGCATCAGACTGTTTGCGCGAATGCCGCACAGACACTCAGCACTTCGGCGTGTCAAGGGAGTTTTGATCACGCCGCGCGAAACTTGCTTTCGACGAGTTGTGCTTTTTCTTACAGCCCTGCGCTTTGTAAAAAGTTTCAGGTGTTTTCAAAAGTCTCAGCGTTTACACAAAGTTTGAAAAAATCTTATTCGGCGAATGACGACGAACGAGTAGAAGCCGTGTTTCTGCCGCCAGCCTCTGCAAAGCTCCAAAAAGGCGATTTATCAACATGCAAGATGGCCGTCCGGTGAACGCACTTGCGGCTGCAGCGACCTATGGCACCAAATGGGCAGCTGATCTCTAGGCGCGATCCAGCAAATTATCATAGAGATCAGTGGATGAATTCAGATATTCGAGTCTTCGAACTAATCTTAAATAAAGTTTTGGGGATAGAACCTTATGAGCACCAATATGCAGAGCACCAGAGTGCAGATTGCTGATTGGTGCCCTTACATTGCAGAAAGCTAAAATCCCGGTAAAGGGGTAGTTTTAATACAGGTGAAGACAATTTTAGGGGCACGTCAAGCAATTTCGGACTTCCAAAATGATGACACTTTGTACCAAAAAAATGTTGATTGCACGAACTTCCTGGAGACTTGGCGTAGGGCCTATGGTTCATGGTAATAAAACCCGAGACTCAGGAACACAGAAGGGGACGAACACAACACAACCTACGCCTATGGTACGTAGGGGATAAGTTTAATCTGATACGAAATGACCGAGGAATGCGATTTAAATCGTTGGCGAGATGAACACAGGTTTTTCCAAAAATTGGTAATAGCGCTCACGGGTGGCACTCATTTGGCTGAACGACGTTTTAGCGGACGCAGTTTTCTCACGGAGGGCAAGTTCGTCTGCTCCTTGCGCAGGGGGTAGCGGTGACGTCAGAACGCCGAGCCCTGATTGGCTGATCGCGACACCCTATCTGAGCGTCGTCTGCTCCTTTGCAACGTCGTCTGCTCGCAACGTCGTCTGCGTCTGTCTGACCTTTCCTGCAACTTTCGAAAGTGCAAAGGCCAGAGGCCAGGTTCACAAAACGGTCTTACGCCAAAAATATGTGCAAGACAAAACTTGGGAACAAATTCGTATTCACGAAACAAAATTTTCGTAAGATTTGCACAGGTTACGACGAAATCCTACGAGAGCTCCGAAGCTGTCTAACGCACTTCTTACGATCAAATTAGCATGGCAGACAGCGTCGCGGTCGCGACGACCAACGGACGTTTATTTTTCTACGTGCGCTTCTCACGCGTCCCAACTTCAAGCAGCAAGAAAAAAGAAGCACTTGAAACAGACCACGACGAACAAGAACGCTGGATCCACAAACACCCGGGAAAAGCTTCAACGGCCACGATTCCACCGACGACCAAGTGACGCCGTTAAAGGGATACTACAACGAAATTTCGGCGCTCATTTTTTGGTCTATATGTGTTCAAAAAAGCACCATCAAATCGAACATACCAATATCTTGTTAAAAAAGTCACGAAAAGGAATTTTAAAACGAATTAAACGATTAGCAAAGAGCACCTGGTGGATGTCGCTAACGCCTAGCTTCTAATGCCCGTCTAGCAACCTTGGCAGCTAGTGACGGAGGTTGTCTCGCCTCTGGCCACGACGAGAGAAGAGGGGCAAGAGGAACTCCCCTCTTCCCGAGAATGGCTTCTGTGTGTCACAGAAGTCGCTATTGTTCCCCTACAAGATTATAGAAGATTAACCCGTCACTCAAAATTTGTAGAAAAGAAGCCGCTTCGGTGGCTGGAACGACTAGGCCATCCTCTCGACGTCAGCCTCGCCGTAGCTTTGCTAGTCTTGAGACGACCTACGTCACGATTCCGTTGGATGTCACGTGGTCTCCGCTGGGCCTTCTCCGAGCGCTTGCCAGAGTGGGCAGTTTATAACGAAAAATACAGCCACCAGGCTCAAAATACAAACGTGCAATTGTCATTTACGGATATTGTGGATCATATTCAACCTATCTTTGAACACGACGGGAATATTTCAAATTTCGTTGAAGTATCCCTTTAAAGAGTGAGGAGTCTCGCCGCACACGAAAGGGGGGAAAAAGTATTTGGGAGGGAATTTGCTGACACTAACACGCTCATTCTTGGTTCTTAGCAAACAAACCTCGGTGCCTCGGGACACGTCACCAGTGAGTCCTTTAACTTCCCTCCTTGATGCGCGTCTGCTAGTTGTTATACAAAAAAAACGTACCGCTCGAGTTATTTCGTCTGCCCTCTCTGAAAGGCGAAGTCGAGCTCGCTCGACTTCCAAACGTCGCAGGAAAGGTAAGACAGACGCAGACGACGCTCAGATAAGGGGTCGCGATCAGCCAATCAGGGCTCGGCGTTCTGACGTCACCGCTACTTCCTTTCTCATGCGCAGAAGACAACGTTACTAAAACACTCAGTTGGGAAACTCCCATAGAGACAGCTTTGAAAAAGTGACCCCAACCTGTCTCCGAGCACCGAGCTAATGACGAACACAACGCCACCATTTCTCCCGCAGCGGCCTCTCGAAGAACTGCACGTGACTTCTATTTTGGCTTTAAGAACAGGTACAACGGTAGAGGTTACAGGGGTGCCACCCCCGTCTCCCCGGCGGACGCGCCGCGTTCAAGCACCGACGTTAAAATGCACCTAGGTCAGGACCTGAAAGGCCCGCTGAGGCATGGCTGTATGAAAACAATATTAATTGTTCCGCAAAACCTTGCGAACTAAAGATGATAAAAACATCACGCGCCCATCATTTGGTACTAAACTCCAATAAATTTCATACAAAAAGAGTCTTTTCCGTTTGTTTTTACGTAATACAGGCTTTCAAAAAGCTCGAGGTGACCATAGTACAGACAAACGAAAAAGAGTGGCGTTGTTGTCGCATTTAGCTCCGTCTCGGTGGACGCCAGCGGCCTAGGTTTCGACGGCGAGTTTCCCAACCGAGTGTTTTAGTAACGTTGGCAGAAGACGAAAATGAGCTCACTTGCGAGGCGTATATATATATATATATATTTTTAAGAAACTTAAGAATTTGCAAGCTTCTCTCAATCTTAAGAAAAAAAAAAATCTTTTTGGATTCAGAGGTTTATGCTGGTTATCTCCTGGGCTAGGTGAGGACGTGTACATTCGAAACTAGCAATATGTTGAGTAGAGAGGAACTACTTTTCTAGACACCTTTTTAGAAGACGTTTTGTGCTCCATTGTCCTCATGATCGCTGCACAATATAAACAGAGCTGCTCATTCATGCATATTCAATTCGGCCTCAAAATCTACCTTATTTTTACCCCACTTCATTCAGCCAGATTCTTGGTAAATTCGGGATTTCTTCTATTACATATTAAGATTTCAACTTTTTTTTCCCACAGGGCTGTCCAGATACCACGTAAAATGCCCAACTCCTTTGACACAGTACAAATTCAGGTATATTTTTGTAAATTTATTTATGAACTTCTTAGAACCAGTTTTGTTTTCATATCATGCAAGGTATTTGGACTCGAGGCAGTATGTCATGGCAACGTTTAATGGGCAGACAATGTTTCGCCGTTTTATTAATTTTTTTAGAAATCTATATTTCAGCTAGAAAGGAGTGGGCGATACATTGAAGATGCGTTTCTGGAGTCCGTTTGACCGCTGCACAAAATATGCATGAGGAGTTGCTAAAAATGGGCTTTAAAAAGGCATTCAAATCATAGTACATAACATATAATGTAATTTTGTAAGTATATAACTTCTCCAAATGAACCAACTGAAGCCACACAAGCCAGCAAATTCGCATCAGACCGTTGCAACAGTGTGGCAAAACCGGATTCTCTGCATTAGCTTTGTTCAAACATATCACTAACATGGCTAAGTATGCAAAGTTATATACATGTACAAAATGAACAATGACTCCAGGTTGCAAATCAATGCACAATCACAGTTCTTGGTGTGCAAACATGCGTGCTGCTTCAACACTGGATATAAAATGTTGCGGCAGTTGTCAGCAACCGGTCGTCAAATTCGGCGGGAGTTCCAAATTACACAGGCAAATCACTTCATATTTTGAAGTTCAGGAACCCAGCAAAAACGTTGGAAATCTGTCAAACTTTGCAGCTTCCAGTCGGGAATTGTAATTAAAACATCACTTGCCTTGTTCCCTGGTAAGCAAGACATTACAGGCACTCTTAACAAAATGTCTACCCTTTAGACAGTGGAGTCCCCACGCACAATGTTCGACAGGGGCAGTTTACTTCAAAGCACACACCGCAGGTTCCACAAATTCCTAGACGGCTGCCACAAGCAGATGCACAAAACTTCCGTGCCTGGACGTCGAGAGATGCGGAGCAATGTGTGCGTTGCACCATGGCCACGCTGCACACGGTAACCCCCAGAATGGTGTCAACTTATTTATTAAACCACAGCAAGATTTAACTACAGCAGCACTCAGTCAATGCAGTCCACTCAAAGTTCTTGCTTTCTTTAATAATATATATGCATATATGTTTGGCCCGTGCCCTTCTGCACTAGGCTCAAAAACAGTTCTCAGCTCGGACCAGGGGCGGTGCGCCTCCAGTGATCTGGGAGAGCTCGGACACCACACAGTCCGCTGTCAAACCAACGAGCTGGCTTGTAAAAAAGACGCTTCCAGATATAATTACATGGCAGGGGACCGAGACAGTACCACAATCACTGCAGCAGCGAGTCGATGTTGGCAAAGGCGCACGATCCCAGTCCCGCCTTGGACATGAGTTTGAGCAGCTCCCGCGAGTGAGCCACTGCAAGCTCCAAGGGAGGGCGTCGGGGCAGCTTCTGAGATTCTGCAAGGACCATCGGCAGTGGATCAGGCCCCACCTTACCGAGACAACACAGCAGGAAACGACAGGCCACCTGAGCCACACACAACTTCACAATACTTTGGGACCCCAATCTGAGCTAGAATTGGGACAGGCAAGCCACAGCAGGCTCGCAAAATTCCCACCTAAGATTGCACTGTTGAGCGCCGCACACACAGGCTCTCGCTGGACGGGGTCCAGCTGGAACCCTACTGGGCTGGTCCAGGGGTCCGCATAGGCCAATAGGCTGAAGGCATCCTGAGTTGACCGAAAGACAGGCAGGGGCACAACCTTCAGGCAATTAGCCAATCGAAAGGTACAGGCCATGAGCAAGCACCACTAGCAGCCACATTCAGGTAGTTAATGGCAACAATCGGATATTTAATGGGTCTTGAACATCAGAAAACAATAAAGCAGACACCGGCACTTGGACCTGTGCACTCCACATCAAGCTGGACACGTTAGAACAAACATTTTAAGAGGGTCCTACATGCTGCAGGACATGGTCTCCAACATGACTTGTGCACTTTCCTGGTATCATACTTTAGCTTGTTTTGCAAATGTTTAGTGCTGATCTGATGTTAGCCTTATTGCAGATGTGTTTATCTTCACAAAAGAGACTGCAACATGCTCAAATAAATTTTAAAAAATGCCAAGGGGGGCAAATCTTGTTATGCTGAACATAAAATGAGAGCTAAGTGACATTGGAAAAACCTAACCTTTTTAAAGAATGTTGTCATTTCTGCAATAAACTAAACTTGTAACAGAAAGTTTCCTTGGCTGTTACCAGTAGTATAAGGCACTAAACTACCCTTTAACTTTTCTCTGGACCTTGCTAAGATAAAAAGAAAGTTCAGTGTCCTTGTAAGCTGAATTTTACCCTGCTTGTTTACACATTTGTGCATTCAGTGTTATTGGAACATATTCCTTTTCATTCTTTCATGCATGTTTTTTTTTTTCCTACTAACAAATTACCGTAAACGACTTTGTTCTTGCGGGCTCAATATTTTGCGAATTCGGCTAAGACTGGTATTTAAGAATATTTTCCGGGCTCTAAATTTCACGAATTGGGGTAGTATGCGATGTATCTGCTACCGTAGAGAAACATATTTGTGGGTCCTTTTTGCGAATCATAGGCAATTCGCAAAAAAGTTGTTTACGGTACGTCACTGTAGTATCCTCTCTACAGTATTTTTTAGTCCAATTGTGAAAGCCACAAAAACTAAAATGCAAAGATTACAGATTTTGTGCAATGCTCAATCTGAACAATTAAAAGGTATCTCTTCCATAAAGACAGCTTGGCAAGAGGGCTCCGCACCAAAGACAGGTCAAAGCAAGGCACTCGAACCAGAGCCCACAGCTTAGTCTCGTTGGGCGCGTTAAGTTGGCGCTCCTTTACCCCTACTCTGAAGCTCCGAGTTTCATACTCCGAGCGCAGCAACTAAACGGCGCATAACGTACAAGAGCGCGACACACCGAGGCTGCGTTCCAAACCTACTCGAATGGATCCGAGTTATCCTGGCGGATTATGTCACGTGACAACAAAAATAGAGAAACGCTGGACGTGGGTAGGTTTTCAATAACCACCTTTACCCTAGAGTTAGATAGAGTAAGAACACGGCCAGAAACTGTCAACGAGCCACACCGGCCACACCATGCGAGCTCCGTCCGACCGTAAATACGGGTGGCAGAAGCCGAAAATATTTCGAAGATAAATAATTAGGCCCATATGGAGCAGCAGACTCTAAAGCAAAAGAGACTGCGACGTTATGAAGTTTCTGCGAACGTTTTAATATTCCTGAAAGGTTTGAAGGCTTGTTTCGTGCACATATCTGGAAGGTTCATTGGCCGATCTATTTATTGACCATGCATGCTGTTACGATTTAAATTAACGACAACATTCTTGAACCCGCTCGTCGACGCAGGAAACCCCCAAATTTGTCAGAGATTCCCTGGTTCCATCTTGCAGCGAGACGGAAGCCACGCCGATACCGGCACACGGTCGTTCGATAGCACGTCAATTTGTTTTTAGGCGGTATGCATGAACAAACCTTTACTGCAATGCTAACTAGTGTTTCGGCTTTCCAATCTAGTATCTTTATTTGCTGCGGCTAGGCTACGCATTCTAAGCAGGGCAGCGGTCTGATTGTCTTTTCATCACAACTGTTCTGTCGCCGAGCTACCGGCACCTCGTTCGATAGATCAATTTGTTTTCAGGCAAGACGCACGAACAAACCTTTTCCTCAACGCTCACTGATGTTTCGGCTTTCAAATCGAAGTATCTTTATTCGCTGGGCTAAGCATTATAAAAGGGACAGAGCGGTCCGAATCTCCTCATCTCGACAACTTTTCTGTCGCTGTGCTATCGGCACGCTACCGTTTGACAAATGAATTTCTTTTTTTAGGCGAGATGCACGAACAAACCTTTTTCGGAACGCTAATTGCTGTCTTGGCTTTCAAATCAAATCGTTTTAACCTGCTGGATTAAGCACTAATCAACTGAAAAGGGGCAGCAATCTGGCTACGCCTCTATAGTCGGTTGCAAGCTAAGAAAAAACCGGAAATGCCTCTCAGAGGAAAATGTAATCCTACGCCAAGAAACGCCAGCCAATCGTTTTCATGACGCCACAATTCCGTGGACCAATCGCGATCCTTTTGAAAAAAAAAAAAAAAAGCTCAACATGGCTGCTGGCCTTAGCAACGCGACGCTAGTTTCTCGTGACATTCTGCTTTTTTGCACCATGTTTTACGTGCCCGAGGTTACGCCACGAAATCTTAATGGTATCGGCTTATGTTTGCAGCAGTTTTTGCGCAACAACGTGAGAATCCAGCAACGCTATCACCAACGAAAATTTCGAAGCGGGCGCGAGGCTTAGCGCTGCTGAAAGGTGAGAAGCTACGCCAGACGTCGTCTGCTTCGTTGGATTGTGCTTCTTGAAGAACCGCTTTTGTGTCGCCGGTAAGGCTGCACCAGGCTGTCTCGTCCAAGAAGAATCAGGGGAATCGCTTTCTGATGTCACCTAGTGGGATCCATGACGGAAGACAAAGAGAGCGGGGCGCGGTGGTGGTGTCGACTTGAGAGGGTGCCGATTTGTCAAAACCCGAAAAGTATAATTATTCTTGTTTTCTATTCATCCAACAAAATAAAGGCACACATTTCGTGCGCAAAGCCCATAAAACTAAGTAAATCACTAAATATTTATTATTCGCAGGAAATATATGTGCTTCGCTTTCCTTCAATCAAAGGCGCTGGAAGACGGTATGTTAGACAGTATCTTGGACAGAAAATGAATTGGGAAGACGGTACGTTGAACATGACTTTCTTTCTTTACTAAACAGCTATTTCGTTGACAAAAACGAATTCTAACTTATTTAAATGTCCTGAATGAATTAAATAAATATTGTAGTAGTTTAAAGGGACAATGAAGGCAATTTCGGAGATCTTTTTGGCGATTGAACTGGGTTCCAGGTACGTCTCAGGCCACGTTGCCCAAATTTCAGCCGAAACCGGCGCTTGTGTGCCGCGCAAATCTATTAAACAGTCGCGGTAATAATCATACCGGGATCGACTGGGGCGACGCCCCAAGAGTTGCGGGAGAAGCCAGGAGAAGCGGAGCTCACGTGACCGATGCGGGGCCAAGGAGCGCGACGTCACAAGAGACGCGTCAGCGATTGGTCGAAACGAGAAACGTGCCCTCGGTCACGTTTTAGTTCGCGATTTTAAGAAATACTGTTCTAATTTCCGCTTGAATAACCATCAAAAGTATAAATCGAATTGGAAATGATTACTAAACCGTAAATAAAACAGCATCATTGTTTTTTTCTTTGCTACGCTGGACGCGAAACCGGCGAGGAGCAACTATGGGCCAACAAAATAAAATTAAAAAAGAACACGGTACTCGAAAGATTTTGCAAAATGGTAGCTGTAGATGGCTGTTCTAACGGCCGACTGAAGGCCAGTATTCGTTCGGGCGACGCTAGTTTTCACGTGTGGGTAGCTGTTTGTGTCCTTTGACTACGAAAAGAGGACGTCCGCGGAGGAACCGGATCCCGAAACGGCGGGATCCCTGCCGCTTTCCCTTCGGCATCTCCCCCGCGTCCGTCCTTCGGCATGCGGGCCGCTCGTTGCCGGCTGAGCGGTCTCCGTCGGGTGATGGCAGTGGCCGCCACACACATACTCCCGTTCCGTTGGTGTTCGGTCACTGAACGGAAGCTCGAACTCGCTCGCGAGAGCGGCATTCGTCCATGTTGACAGAGTCGGCGCAACGACCGCGCCACCGCGCTGCTATAACCCACCGCGGTAACCAGAGTCTCGATCTCCTAAATACTACCGATACCGACTATTCACACTTGACGTCACTCCCTACGTCACCTCCGTTTTCGGAGGCCCAGAAACGAGACTGAAGATGGTTCAGTTTCGGTTTCTTTACTTCTTTCGTCGGCACATAAATACGCGTCATAAATGTCTACAAAAAATTGGGCGGCATGCTATGTTCCCAAGAAGCATTAAAACACCATTTAAAAAAATTAAATAAAATCGTCTTCATTGTCCCTTTAAGACACGTTTCCTGGAGGAAGAAAAAGCAACGTTGCTAGCGAACTACTTTCTCGGCGGCGGAGGCACTTCAGATGGGCGCAATGCGCTTGTGGGTGGAGCTAAAAGATTGTTCTCGGGTTGCATCCGACTATAGTCTCGACGGTCTCAAAAGCGGCGCAGCCATCTTGTTTGTTTACGTGACGTCACGGACAGCAAAGAAGTCACTCGCGCTCCGAGAAATTTTCGGTGGACGAAGAGCGTGCTCGAGTGTCAGTCTCCGGTGGCACTCCTGTCCGTTTAGTGAAAGGAGCACCAAACTCTTGCGCCCCGGAGCACGGACTTAACGTGCCCAATGTCAGTCAGAGTATCCGAGGGCACCAGAGGGGGTCACTTGCCTGGATCATTTTGCGGTTGTTTTTGTTGGTGCCATACTCGTGCTTGAGCTGGATGCTCATGACGTGCAGCTCCCTGCCGAACTGCAGCATGCGCTCCATTGCAGCCTGGCTGCCTCCACACAGCTGGCGCTTGGGAGGGTCCACCTCTGCACACGTTCACCACCACTCAGCCTCACTTCTGGCCCACCAACAGCAGAAATCTCCAGAACTCCTCGTGCAGATAATAGTGGGGTCCTTGTGCAGACAAATGTGGTGTCCTAAGCCACCATGAAACGCTCTCTCGTCTACCCACGCTGTCAATACCCTCTCGTGAAAGTTGTCTCAATATCTTGCGGGGGGGAGGCAAGATGCATCTCACATTTCTGTGGTCGTTAATGGAAAATCTGCCAGGGGAGGGCACATACAAAAAAAAAATATAGCAATCCCCCCCCCCCTCCCAAACAAGCGTACCATTATCATTTAGGATTATGATAATCATATGTAACCTAATTTCAAATATGTTGCACATGTCTGTCGTCATTTCAGTATCACTCGAAATGCACTAGTACACTAAAGAAAAAACTGCCATGGGTACTCATTGGTACTCCAAGTTATTTTAGGGAGAAACTTACGGTAGATAAACAGACCATCAATGATCTGTAGTTCTGAAGTCCATCTGTCCTTGTAAATTGCTGTTCTAGTGAGACATTTGTACACATATTCCAATACCTCTACATGTGCTGTGACACAATTCACACATGATCCTGCATTTGCAAGTGTGAATGGGTGCTGTAAATGAGAGACACCCTCCAACCAAGACCTTATGCACCCACCAGCTTGGCTTTTCGGAGTAGCAAAGGTGAAAAGATTCACCCAAACAAACCTCACAACGGCGGTGCGCAGAGGCTGTACCTATAATTGTACAAAAACCCTCCCCTACTAAATGCATTCTCAGACGACATTACTCTGAAAGAGAAGTCACCTCGCTCCTTTCGCCTAACGAAAGAAGGCTCCAACCGGGGTCCCAAATTGTGACCGATCCCCAGCAGAACACAAGTTGGAGCCCCACACTAGCGTGCACATGCACGACCCGGGGCGAGAGAGCACGTCCTGCGAAGGCGTGCCTGCCCTCACCCATGTCGGCCTCGGTGCCACAGGGCTCCAGCCGGTGCAGGTGCCCGTTGTGCTGCCGGCTGTCCAAGTCCACCCCGTTGGACACCACTGTCCGCCCCTCCCCCCCTTCCACCACCATGTCAGCCATGCAGTCCTCGTCCGTGCCGTGGTTGCCATTGAGCGAGGCGTCGCCGTTGGCTGTGCTCTGGTCGTCCGGTGCCACGCCATTCGACGCCACATCGGGTGACGCCTTGGGTGACGAGCTAAGAAGCAGCAGACGAGGGCTGGCTCCTGGCGAGCGGCGGGCAGGACGCGCTTCCCCGTCTGTGCCGTTCACCATCTCAACAAACTGGCGGCAGCGCAGCAGGAACAGCAGGTTTGGGTTGCCCTCGAGCAGACCCGGGTACAGCTTCTGCGTCGTCTCAATGGCCTCGCCCATGCGGCCCGCCAGGACCAGCTTCTGAATCCCTGCAAGAGCAAGCAACATGCCACCTCCGAGTTATGCCCCGGAGCAGCCTGGCTGGTGCTCCCATTCGTTTATTACTATACATCTCCCAGATATGGGCCCACATACATAATATAAGACTGCATCATGCAAAACAGACCCAGAGATCGGCTTGTGCAAGAAATATGCAAAAATTTCACGCTTCATTACATTGTTTAAAAGAAAAGATGCCCGAATGCTTGAATTTCTAGTAGTGTAATGATTGCACATATTAATCATGGTCACCCAATTATGGCTGTACCCAACATGGTTTAGTTTGAAGCCAAAGTTCTGCTGATTTTAGCATTGCTGAACATGATGCACTATCATGTCAAAACATTTCCTACCAGCCCCATAGCATGAATGAGCTACGAAGCTGAAGGCTGTAATAGGACGACCCCCTCCAGGTACCAATGCCATCTGCTGGCTTACTCGAAATGAACAGATACAAAATCTTGCCAGAGACTAATTAAGGAAACACTGCCAAGGTTAGCACACAAGTGCACGAATGCTCCTCTCCACATTATATTCTACTCGTTCACAGGCCTAGGCAATACTTTCTTTCCCAGCACCTCAGGTAAGATTTTATTTGGGTTTATTTTGAGCAAGCCAGCCCCATAGCTTGATTCACTGGATAATAGTGGATAGTCCATGCTAGAGATAGATGAACTAAAATAACTTACTGGAATTTCATTGCTCTTCTGCGAATATGCTTAACCGATAATCGTAAACTACACTCACACTGCAACCCATAAATACCAAAGGCCAGCAATACCTTTGATATAAAACAAAAAAAGACATAAGGGAAAGAAATTTGAGAAACATACTTTGTCTATTTTTGATGGATGAGAGGTCCTCATCAAATGATTGACCAGTGCTCAGGGCAAATGCTTCAGCTGTAGCACAGTAACCATGGTGGACCAAGTAAGTTTGCACAATCCTGAAAGACAGACCAGTCTGTTGCAATTCCAGAAAATTGTCGCACAAGAATCACACGACTGACAACAAAAAAAAACTACAAAGACGCCCAAGCACTTCTTATGAGCCGTGTATACAAAAGCATGAATGTCGTTCTTCCACTTCCTTAGTTCGTCTGCGGCGTACTGGCGTGGATGGCCACGGCCGCGTGGACGGCCACGAGCTGTCCACGCGGCCGACGGCCAAGAGCTCTCGTGGTGGCTGCGCCATGCTGAGCTCGGCCGTGCAGCCTCTCCGGAGTCTGCCCGTGCGGGCTCTGCTGGCTCTGCGGCTCCATCTTACCAGCGGCCGCGTCGCCATGGTGAGGGCTTCTCTAGAGGCGGTCCTTGAACTACGCCGAGCGGCAGCCAATAAGAGCCTCGTTCCTTGAAACTATGATGTGCGCCAACCAATGGGGGCCTATCCATCAGAGTGCTGCTATGGACGACAGGCATGGCTCCATTGGGACAGGGGAGTTTATGTGCCGTTCGGCATGGCTTCAAGAGCTAATAATGCCGGTTCGCTCCATGGGACCCCCCCCCCCCCCCCAGTTAATGCTTTCGCATTAAAATATTTTTGCTGAACATACACTGCAGACCTCTCTTAACATACTGTATTCTAAGAAATGGTACCCTGAAAAATGGTAGCATGATGAGATGCAAATGATATACCTGTGTAATGTAGTCTGCCATTCACCCTGTTTGTCGTTGACAGGAAACCTCTCTATTGTGGTCCTGGTTCGCATTCTCAACTCCTGTGGAATCGGATCATGTCGCAAGTTGAAATCAGGCAGCTTAGCATTATTTCGCAGGCAGACTCGAGCAAAGCAGAAACACCAAACACACCTTCATCATGTCCTCAATGTCAAAGACGAAAGGAGACTGTCCGAAATTTGCATCCACCACCTCCCCTGGAGTTTGAAGGCCCACTGTGGGGTACAAGTTTGGCTGAAAGGACCAAAGCATAAATTGTTACACATCATGTTTAGGACGAGACAGATACAACGTGTCCGGTCCGTTTAGCAACACTGACAAAATATGCATTGGACATTTTCGAAGGACTAAGCTTATTGGGATGGTAAGCAGTTTCCTGTTCTGAGAAGATTTAGGAGAAAACAAAAACTTGAAAGGCAAATATAAGCACCTAGATTCACTAATAACAATCATGAAACAAAAAATTTAAAAAAAGACATGACAAAAAAGGGAAAGGAGGAGGAATGTTAAAATTGTGCAATTATGGCAGTGTAAAAAAAGGATCAACTGCTTAAGTCTATTATTTCAGTTGAAGAGTATAAAACTACTCGAGACAGTAGTGACGACCACAACTAAATTCAGGGTGTTTCTAGTCATTCCAACACAAACCAGACAGTGCAAACTCACCACAAAGCAATAGTTCATTAGATTTGAAGCTTCACCATTAACATGAATCAGACCAGTATGTTCTAGCATGCACACTTCTGTGGCAGTATCCCTGTTTGCAGTTTGGTTCAGTAAACAAAAATAGCTCAGACACTGTCACAGAAAATTATCTTTTGCTTGCACAGGAAAATACTGGCTATCACTTGGACAATTTTAAGGGGTACCTCAACGAAACTTGAAATATACTCTTCATGTTCAGAAATAGACTGAATATGATCCACAATATCCCCAAATGACAATTGCACGTTTATATTTTGAGCCTAATGGCTGTATTTTTCGTTAAAAACAGGCCACTCTGGCAAGTGCTCAGAGAGCAACCAGCAGAGTGCATGTCACATCCGGCGCAATCGTGACGTAGTTCGTCTCGGGATGAGGACAGCTGCGGTGAGGCTGACGTCGTCAGGATGCCCTAGCCGTTCCAGGCACCGAAGTGATCGAAGCATACCAGCGATCGGGCCACCGCAACTAACTGCAAAGCTGCTTTTGCGTGAATTTTGAGCGATGGGTTAATCTTCTATAATCTTGTGGAGGAAGAATAGTGACGTCTCGGAAACACAAAAGAGAGTCCCGTGTTGAGTGAGGAGTTCCTCCCTCCTCTCTTCTCTTGTGCTGGCCGTAGAGCTGTCGCGATGACATCAGGCTCAAAGCATGTATAGTTCTAGGCGAGACAGTTATCGTCACTACCTGTCAAGGTGCCTAGACAGGCATTACAAATGAGGCTTTAGCGACATCCACCAGGTGCTCTTTGCTAATTGTTTAATTTGTTTTAAAATTCCTTTTCATGTCTTTTTTTTTTTTAAAGAAGATATTGGTGTGTCGGATGTAGAGACCAAAAAATAAGTGCCGAAATTTTGTTGTAGTATTCTTTTAATGAGCCCATAGCTTGCTTTTTGAAACCTTAAAGGCCTGTTCCCAAACTTGCAACCGAGCAAGACAGACAGAGAGAGACAAGACCGGTTTTTAAGCCTCTTGCGACGACTTTGGACATACAAAGACGTCGCAAGAGGCTTAAAACCGGTCTTGTCCCTCTCCGTCCTACTCGGTTGTAAGTGTGTGAACGGTGCTTTAGAGGGTGACATTATAGAAACACCTACTTTTCAAATGCAGCTGAAGGACACTTCTGAATATGAGCAAGGAAACAACCAAATCACTACACTACACTTTAGTTGCACTTACTGGTAAATCTGTAAAGGCAACTCCAAGATTGTGGCCATTCTTTGTGTAAAAGCACAGGTTGTCAATCAGATTAACTCCACAGCCAATAACATCACCCGTTGTGAACGTGGGCCCATAGGGTTGGCCTGTCCCACTCGAGCAAAAGCTGTGGCCATCATCTCCATGGTAGCCGTAGGAGTGCTTGTCCCATCCTGCAATGTTTTATGCACAGTGCTGCTTAGTGGAGCACTTGCCAGCCTTCACTGGCTAACCAAAGTCCACATGCCTTTTTTACAGTCGCCTGCCATATACTGAGCTCTTAAGCCAGACGTGAAAAGGCAACAACACGAGGGTGAAAAATAAAAATAAAGAAGCTCATCATACATTTGCTTGCGCCTTCTAACAAGCTAATCGCATGCCGCATGTATGAGAGCATATCATAAAGTAAGTTACACTTGTTCATATAACACAACAATATAGATATACACTCACACCATGTATGTTCATTAAACCCTTTGACATAGTTTTTTTCCCATATGTTTTCCAGTGACTGGGTTTTGTTTCCAAAGGAATAGTATAAAGAATAGGTCAGTGCACAGTTGTTCAGTGATGTGATTGGCCTAAGCCATTTTGGAGCACCTTTCGGAGCAGCCAAAACAGTGTTCTGGAGCAGCAAATGTGGCCTTTGGAGCAACCAAAACAGTGTTTTGGAGCAGCCAAGACAGTGTTTCGGAGCAGCAAAAGTGGCTTTTGGAGCAGATATTCTTAGAAAAATAAAAATATTTAAGTGCTGTACAAAGGGCACTTTGTGTTGTGTTGTGCTCTGATGTCACGACGGAACTCGCTGCTTGTGTTTTTACTGCTGAGACATCCCACAAGTGTCCAGTGCTGTAGGCATTGCCGAGCAATTCCGAAAAACCGCTTGCCACCGTTTTACTGGTTCCTGACGTGCCAGATTTTCGTCAAATCTAAGCAAACATAATACAATGCATTGCAAGCGTCCCAGCTGGTGCCTTTGTCGCGCAATCATGTTCGCATGCACGTGAGGGCAACTTCGGTAGGCTTGCAGTTGTGCGTGCTTCGTCGCGCGAGTGGAGACAACGGCTGTTCAATTGAAACCGAAACCATGCTACTCCGCTTTGTCGTTGATTCCCAAATTTGTATGCAAGATGCAACCGTCGAGCAAATGACAAAAAACAGTCCAGCGACGCGTGCTTGCCAGGCCGGCACACAAGGTAGTATAAGCTAAACACACACGAAAAAGAAGAACCTGAGCGCATTGATGCAAGACATCGCGAGCCACGCCCAAAATCTTCTTGGAGCACTTTGTGCAATGACAGAACTTCAGACAAACAAGCACACTGTGCGGGTTCAACGTGCAGACATTGACTTCTTTGCTTTAGCTCACTTCTCTTCAACTTTCTTTCGCGGCAGATTTTTCACGTACCGGGGTACCTCTTGAAAGAAAGCCCACCGAGAGAAACCTAGGTTATCAATACTTCTATACAACGGTCTTTGAGTTAATAAGGCTTTTTTTAGTAACGTATGATTAAAACAAGAAAAGGAATGTTGATGAACATGCGGTGGCACTTAGCATATCTGCAGCGATGTGGGGACGGCAAGACCCAACATCGCGCGACCACAGTGAAAGGAAGGCAGCGACCAAATATAGATTTCCCACGGTCGTTGCTTTTAGGAGCGAGTGCTTCAGCTCACAATGTAACTCCCGCTGCGCAAAACCGTGGTTTTGTTTTACAGCATGACGGCATGGCTGGTACCCGACACGCTAGCGTCGGAGCGTCCGCACACACCCGCGTCTATCGCTGAAAATATTAAAAAAAAAAAAAAAAGATGCGAGACGAGACTGGAAAAGACGAGAACGCGAGACGGCGGGAAAACCATGCAAGACCGGATGGACAATTGATGCAGGGTACTTTGTGTCGGGCGGCCGCTTGCGCCACATAACCCACGCGTGCTCAATTACGGTACTCAGTTTATTTCGGTTTTGAAAGGTGACCGAAACTGTTTTTATTGCGCAGGTTTGGCGCAGATTACCCATATTCTGGCAAAATGTAGCGGGATGTAGCAGGGTTAGCCCCTTGGCACAGTTTGGCGCAATTGGCGCAGCAATCGCATCACTGAGTGGTTGTTTTTTTGAGAATTATCTAGCGGAGCAGATACAGTGCTTGCAAGCTGTTTAGGTTTAGGGCTCATCGTTCACAAACTTGCATTTGATTACGACTGACTCGGACAAAAGTGATTTTTAAGCCTCTGGCGACGGCTTGCGATCGGCTCTGCAGCAGCGCAGTTGGTCGTAAGCAGTCCTAAGAGGCTTAAAAACTGGTCTTGTCTCTCACTCGGTCGTAGTCAAAACGCAGGTGTGTGAATGGGCCTTTAATAGCATCAAATGAAAATATTGGCAGCGAAAAGTTGTCACCTTTCTTCCGTTCGGTTACATTTTGGCGCGCCCGCTTCCGCGACATTCCAGCGGCTCCAGATTCCTAACCGCAGGTACTTTACAGAGCAAATCCGTCAGATGATGAGCTCTCATCCTCCAAATTTAATTCTGATAATCGTAGGAAGTCTGAATCGGAAGAGACAGTGCTCCCAATGCCACTCGTGCCAGAGTGGCCAGTATACGAAGTGAGCACCATGTGTGCAGAGCGCCTAATTTGAAAATTATAAATAGCTCACCAAGGCAAAACACTGTGCGAATATAACATTTATAGTTCCCCAAAGACAACCAATAGCAACACCTCCCGCGGTGCACGCAGTTTTGCATTTAGGTGGGCATCTTCAAATGTGTAATCACTGCCGTACATATACGGCAAAGACCGTCAAAGGGTTAAAGATACAATCCTTATTCTTTTTTCTGGCATAGTCACTCAAGGACTGTAAACCCTTTTGGGAATGGGATGAGCTTCTACAAACCTGTACAGAAAAAGCCACCTCCAATTTTGTGCAACCAGTTCAGAAAAAGTTTTCAAAAGGAATTCAAGCGGGAGGTGTGGCAATATTCAGCGTACAACCCGGACTTATCCCCGTGCAACTAGCATTTGTTTGGTACAGCAAAGAAACAAGCTCAGTGGAAACTACGGGGAACCTTTTCTGTACGGTTATCGAGAAACTAATCCCTTGTTCCGATAAATGCTTACAATCCTTAAATAATTATGTAAAAAAAAAAAAAATCAATGAAAGTTGTTTTTTTAAATGAACATACAAGACATGAGTACATCTTACAATTTTTGTTTTATTAAAAAAACTCAACTTACCTTTTTAGATACCCTCAAAGCTTAAATATATGGCCCACAAACAAAGCATACAAGGCACAATAGACAAAGCTGACATGAAACATTTTTAAAGAACTATTATCCAAGTATCCTAACCAACCTTGTGCACAAAATTTGCCTGAATTCTACTGGTTAATTATGCAGAGCAGGAAAAGGTCAGCCCTTTTTACCACAGAGGGTCATAATAGTCAGCATGACACTCCATTCAGTATCATTATTTTATTGCCCCTTCCTAACAAATTAGTGGCCCACCAGTGTACCAAGTGTTATACCTAGGGCCACTAACTAAGCAATACTAAGGAGCAAGGCCACTGAGACAGCAAGACCAGTGAGAATCAGTGTTACCAGCTGTCCTCTGTTTGATTACAAAACATGCTGGCGGCACTTTTCATTTGGCTTCTCAATACCACGAGAGCAGACCGTTATCACTAGAGTCACCCACATGTTAGTTGTGAAATGCAAAAGTTGCATTTCTGAAGTATGCCTGTCACCAACAGCATTCATAAAAATATCTGCAACAAAACAGAAGCCTGCACAAGCTGTTGGCACATTAACAAATGCCGGGGGACGTGAAAAGATGAATGACTGTCGCAGAAGTGTTAGACGCGGGATGATAAGGATATCCATGCGAGCAAAGCTCTCGCATGACTCTAGTTTAACTCAACTATGCATGCAAAAAGCAATGTCTTTGATAGGTGCTTCCGCTGCAGAGGGAGTCCCTCCCATCGGAAGAACCTGCCAAACACATGCACTTCGACTTGTAGCCATGTTATTTGCCCCTAGAAAATGAAGTACAGCAAAGGAACTGCGACACTGTCAGGTAAGCAATGCAATATGTTTTAGAAGTTAGTGCACGCCAGTAGAAGCTGTTAAGACTGTGACCACATAATGGAAATTCAATGTATGACCTTTTACACTGCCCATAGTTCACTAAGCCTTCTATCGAAAGATCTGTCACTAACTAATCAAGGATACACACCGAAATGTTGGCTTATGTTTCAGCATTCTTTTAAAATAAAGCTGTTGCAATCACAAATCCAAGGCACTTTATTCTTCACAGCATGAGTGCTACAATAGTTACGTAAACAGAATTTTATGTGAGGTGTGATCAACTACTGAAAACTTCACATGATACATGCTCACATTGCAGTTATCCAGCTTGATGAATTACTGCAGACAACCCACTTAATTTTTTACAGCTTCCAAAACTAAAACTAGGCTTCTTATGCAAGTATGAAGAAGGCTGTCCACCAACAAACTAAACGTGCTGCACCTAATACCGACAATCAGATGAAGGTTCAGAGAACTGTCAGTGTGACGGTAGGGGGGCACCTGAGAGAGCGACCACGTAGATAGCAGTAATGAGCTCGATGAGCCTACTGACCGGGCAGCCTGTTCATGTTGACACCCTGAGCAGAGAGGCCAACTCCCATGTAGCCATCTCTGCCCTTGCTCACAATCTTGACCTCAAAGTAATAAAGCCCACAGGCGGCCGGGATGGGGTGCGTTGCCCGGACGCTGGCTGCATCTTTGTGGTTCTTGCCGATGCCTGCAAGTCCCAAAGACAATCAATCACGTGCAAATGCACTGCAACATTAATTATTAGAAAACTAGGCTGCCAGGAAGTGTGAGTAGTAGAAGATTATCTTTTTTGGGATGCACACCACAGAGGTGGAGTCCTTTAGCAAGAAAGAAACAGCAGCAATGGTACCATTATAGGACCATTGGCTCATACCCATCAGTAAAGAACATGAGTAACAACTATAAGTGCAACCCCCCAACTCAATGAGGGGCTCATGTACAAATGCATGCGTGCAACATGATCATACTACGTACCATGGACGCCCATTTGGGGAACTCAGAAATCGCTCAATTTCAGGCATGAATTCTATGCATAATGTTTTAGATAATGGGCTTAAATGATACGGGAATCCTACAAAATTTCGTCCAGATGTCAATTGGGAGTTTCTTATAAAAAAAAAGAAAAAAGAACTCTGGCAAAATCTAATAGATAATTGATTCCCAGAAGTGAGACATTAATATAAACACACTGTACCTTCAGCTTATTTAGAAATCTACCGTATTTACTCGCGTATAGGTCGACCTGTTTTTCAAAAATCGCCTCATCAAAACTGGGGGGTCGACCAATACGCGAATCCCGGTATTATATTTTTCAACTTTTTTTTTTTTTTCGGGGGTCCCGAAGTTAGGGGGTCGACCTATACGACGTATCGACCAATATGCGAGTAAATACGGTAGTTGTGTTTTGAAGATAATATTGCTCATTCTGTTTTTAACAAACTGCAACCAAATTGTGAATTGCAAAGGTTAAATTTTCTGACCAATTCAAACTTGTACAAGCAATAACTTGAAAATGCTACAGTGAACATAAGTCAAGTCTTGGCGATTCGTAGAATCAATCTTGGCAATTGATTGCAAGACTTTACACCTCTTTCACAATGCCACTGAAACATTTGTGACAACTTCAATAATCCAGGAGGCTTCCCTTTCCCCTCAAATGATTTTTGCAGGACCCGAGATTCTCAAGATTGCATAATCAGACCACCATTCAAGCATGATCCGACAGAGCAGCAATTGAACAGTCACACCACTTAATGCCCACCTAAAGGCAAAACCTCAGGTTGAGCTCTAGGGGTATCCTATACTTTCCAATCAGGACATTTATAGGTGACAGGTCAATGCCAGCAGCACAATGGTAACACTTCTTTGCTTGCAATAGTGTACACATCAACACGAGAAACAATAAAGGCTGGACCACCCATATCTTGTATTGAACATGTAACACAAAGACATCACATGCAACAGAAGATGTTATTGCAATTAAAACAAAACTGCTCTTGCATGCTACTATATTGGTGCAGCTTTAACATGCTGTAAGTGATGCAATGTCTTCTTTGGCTACTGAGTATTGATGAACCTTAGAATATAGCTTTTCTTACTCAGAAACTTAAGGCCGGTGTGTAAAACAGTGTGGCTTTCCATGAATTAGTTAGCATTATTGAGTCTGCTGATGAGTGCATGTACATAAGATTTCGAGCACAACAAAAAATATGAATGAAAGTCAATATCAAAACAATTCGTGGTATTTTCAAGCTCAAACGGCACCATGCGTGAAACCAGCAGAACAAACATCTAAAATCCGTATTTTAATACTTTTACCGCGAGTGTATCACTCCTTGCACTTTACTAATTAGATTAAAAGCTGAATATATATATATATGCTTTCAAGTTCACAATGGCGAAGTCAGCTAACACGACGGACGCTGCTCTTATGTGCACGTTAACGTTACTCGGCAGCACCTGACTTCGCCTGCGAAAGAGTTGAGCAAACACGATAAAACAAAACAAAAAAAAACACAGCAATGAAACTGAGTCAGGTGGCCGTCAGATACACTTTAGGTAGGCCTAGTGCAGCTGAGGTTCAACACCAAAACGAATTTGTCCATTATCGACCGCTGACGTCCATGGACGACACGACGACACCATCTCATTATCGCGATTGTGAGAGCCAAAGGACAGATCAGTCGTGGGACTACGACATCATGGTGTACTAGTGAACTGAAACGAATGCTACTCAAAAGAAATAATGACTACAATAAGCCAGATAGTAACTATTCGCGACGGCTAATCGTACTGTTGTCCAGCCAGCAAGCGTGACACCCTGAACCATAACGGCAGAAATCAGCGAAAGGGCGATGCACGCACACTGCTCACTATCGTGCCGATCGCTTCACTTTCTGTTGTGAACAGCTGAGAGAGCGTTCCTCTAATGTGCGTCATGGTCGCCTTGTTCAGCAACCAAAATTCTGCTTCGTATCGATTTTTTTTTTCTCCTTTAACTTTCGAAGTCTCATGGTCGTAATAGCTACCACGAAGGGGATCCGTGCTCGTACAAGTTTAGCTTACGTAAACAAAATGAAACGAACAGTTTGCGTAATGACTGCAAGAGACTAACCTTTATAATGCACTCGGAGATTGTTTTGTGACAAACCTATGTAGGTAAATTTGTCCTTTGGGCTCCAAGAACGTGGAAGCGGAGTTTCTTCTTCATTAACTGTTGGGTACAACAACTTGAGGCGATCACTCGATTGTTGTGAAAACGACGTTGTGGAATCGCAGCCCCCAAATGCCTGATTCATTGTCGCCATTGTGGTAGTGAGTTACCCGGATGCCCTTCCTCGGTGACGTAAAATACGTCACTTCGTGTTTTCTGACCCCTAGCCCCTAGCGCCCTAGCGACAGGCGTCGGATGCTCGCTGCCCGTCTTTTTTAATTTGAAGTTGGGCCAGTTAAACCTCCGCCACAATAATGACCGTGATAAAATTACCCTTAATTCGGAAAGTTGATGGACTAAGCCGCGGGCTGTGCAGTGGACAGTGTTAGCGTCAAAAGGTTGCGTTCGTGATGCCGAGACAGGTTACAAGTTACAACCCGTACACCTTGCAGAAAACGTCTGCTGCATTTCCGAGTGCTGCAGTATGCTGATGTACGCCACTTGATTTTCTTATCTTCAGTGTCCCCAATCGGTTAATGCTTATCAGATTAGTGCGGGGCCGTGATCGTTGAAAATTAACTGAACTTGCGCTTAAAGTTACTTATTTTGTGTATAATGAAGCCGCTGCTGCTGTCGTGACCTTTTTCTACGTTTATCATTTCCCGAGTAAAAGATATTTATAGTTCTAAGGTGTTGGGGACGAGACGTTTAACTAAAATGTTCGTTCATGGTCTATCCTTTGGTCTTGTACATAACTCATTAATTTTTCCACGACTGATTTATCGTCTCCCTTCCCAGAAAAAAAAATAACATCATGTTCTCAGATGGCCGTGGCTACTGGTACCCGACATTTCGTCGAATGCCGTTTTATCAAATCACTCTACGCGAAAATTAATTACTGTGTTTCACGTCCACACAAAGGGCCCGACCAAGCAAGTGTGTGATACGCTCTTATGCTGAACCATGGATGAACAGCCTATTCGTGGAAAGGGGGGGAGGAGAGGAGGAAGGAGGGGAATAGTAGTAATGAAAATAAGGAAAGGTTCCCACAAGCTGAGGTTTACACCACACTGCCCTACACTTTTCTGCCCCAGTGCAGAAGGTGCAGGTAAATTGAATGAGCCTGCTGAAGTACTAGAATGAAATTACTTACCTCTGTCCATCTAGCTGGTTTTCCCAGGCCTACAAGCATGACAGAATAAAGGCCTGTTCACACTCTTGCGACCGAGTAAGACCGAGAGAGACCAGACCGGTTTTTAAGCCTTTTGCGACTTCTTAGGACCGGATGCGCGGCATCGGAGCTGGTCCTAAGAGGTCGCAAGAAGCTTAAAAACCGGTCTGGTCTCTCTCGGTCTTACTCGGTCGCAAGAGTGTGAACGGGCCTTGATACTTGGGTGTTACGTCTGTATGCCCTTCTTGACTTGGCAGTCATTCTCTCAATAACTGCAAGACATTTTCACCAACATACCATCAGCTGCCACTGTCTACACCATACGCTTCAAACAGCCCAATTTCTCCTCCTCAGCGAGTACACAAAGGAATGATCACCAACGTGATGTAATGATGTCGCATGCGGCCCATGTATAGCCCTGTGCTGCTCATCCAGGTAAAGTTCCAACATGTTGGACCCACTAAATGTTGCAAGGGCAGAGGTTGAAGTGGTGGCTTCACTTGATTAATCTAGGCCAATTGTAGGCCCTCTGGTATCTTCCAAAAACAGTCACAAATACTTTCCATGTGTTGAAAGAACTGCCAGTAGAAACTAGAAACCCCTTTCGAAATTATGCGCCCTCTTGGTGGAACCGAAAATGCTGCACAGTGGTATGTGCAAAAGACAGCATAGGGCTGACAGGCCCACCAATAGGAACTCTTGCAAAAATCGCAAAATGCCGTACACGAAGTTAGTGCGCTCCTCTTTTCCCTTGCAGCATCTACCATGTGACGCTGCAGCGAGTGGGTAGTGCAGTTGCTTGCCTGCACTTGGCCTTTGCCGTGACCTCCAAGGTCACTTGTGTCATCTGCTACAACAGAGTGTGACTAGCATTTCCAGCATTCCTTTAAGTGGCTTAGATGGCGCCGCACGCTTTGCAAAAAGTCTATTATACTGGATGCTATTTTTATCTGAAACAGATTTTTTAGGGGCGAAGCTCCTTAAAGTCTAGCCTTGTCTGGCGTCCGTGCTCACATCAGTTGTCATCCCATCTGTCTTCTTAAAAAAAGTAAAAATGTTTGCGCAGTCGACAGGATTTGAGCCTGTGCGGGGAGACCCCAATGGATTTCTAGTCCATCGCCTTAACCACTCGGCCACGACTGCGGGACGAGTAGGGGGCTCCGACATGTGGTAGTAACTTGAGAGCTGGGGATGTCATGGATGAAACGTTGCATGTAGCCGCTCAACATCTATACAGGAGGGGGCGCTGCGGTCAAAGGCTCAAATGTGTATGTAACCACGTTCCATACCACACATTCCCTTTCCGACATGGACCGTTTACTTAAGCGGTGGAGATGCGTTCCCACGGTTTCTAGCGGATCCAAGCTGATCCGCTAGAAGAACCACTGGCTCTGCATTTTACCGACCATAAAGCAGTAATAATGAAATCGAAACGCAACCCGGAACTCAGCACTACTTATGAGCAATAAAAAAAAAATCAGCACCATCAGCACTACCCATGAACAAAATCAGTATCATCAGCACCACCAGAGCTTTGCCCCAATCAACAACATTCACCAGGTGGAGATGCGGTCATTTTTTTTACAAGGCGTCGGTGCTACGTGAATGCCGCCTTCACTATAGGTTTCTTGAGCTTGGCGGACATTTGAGGGGCAAGCAATCTGGCGAATAATTAACTAAAATTCGTTAATTAACTTTTTGATTAGTAAAAATAGATGCATGGTTTCAATTAGAAATTTGCTGAGTGTCATTTAAAACCACTAAATCAGTAATTTTCAGATTGTCTTCGAGCGCGCGAGTGCAGTAGTGCGCTAAAGTTGCCGCTCGTGCAACAGTTACAAAGCCAACGGTGCGGTAAGGCGCCCGCATAATTTTTCTGTCTTGTCAGAGCCTTAGCCTAGTACTCGCTCCACGAGTGGTAACTTTAGCACACTACTGCGCTTCTCATGTGCCGTCTTTCTGAAAATTACTGATTTAGTGGTTTTAAATGATGCTCAGCAAGTTTCTAATTGGAATCGTGTCTATATTAATTAAAAAGTTACCGAATTTCAGTTACTTACCAGACTTGCAATTGTTTGCCCCTCAAATGTCTGCTGACCTCAAAAGCATAGTGAAGACGGCACTCATGTAGCAGTAAAGACTCCTCTTTAAAAAAATCTGTTTCAAAATAGAAATAACAGCCTCTATAATGTTCACTACCAAGCAATTATACAGTTATGCAGTTCTGTATACTGGCTGTTCAGTCACTAGCGTTTTCAGAACTTTGAGGGGACGCTCCGAAGTTTTTAAGAGTCTACCGTGACAGCCCATTACAATTGTTTACTTGCATTGGCAGGTACAAGAGGCTTCTTGAACGGGTCTAAATAACATCATAATAGCCTGATCATTTTGATTCACAAGTGGCAGTCACAAAATTGACAATAATCCTGTTTACAGGAAAAGTGTACTCGCTTCACCTTATCGCAAAAGTAATTCGCAGTAGGGAAAGTGACAAGTCCCTTTTTAATATATCGGTCTCCCCAGAAAGCTTTCACTTCAAAGAATGCAACTATCTTTGCATTCAACCCCAAAAAAATATTTTTTTGCATCCCCACTTGAGAATGAAAGGCATGAGAATGTGGAGAAACATTTGTGGACTATTTCTTGCCATCTTGTGTCCCTCGGTCTTGATTTTTTTACAGATAAACTGCACTTTCATCTTTTTAATTTTCATAATAATAATTTCAGATAATTTATTTTCATAAAAGGAAAGGTACTGGGAGATTCATGACAAATGATGTTTTGTTGGTGGTTATGACCAGGGTCTGTGTTCACCGATTGTTGACGCCGGGTTCCCATTTTGAAACATCTGCTACATGCGGGCTGCTGATTAAGTTATAATTTACTGCCCTTATTTTCACTACATGCTCGAAGACTTGAATGGGTTCAAAATTTCGGTATACATAGTTACGTTTCATGCTTGTGTTTTTGCACGGAATCTCAAACAACTTCACTCATTATGGTCGAGGACATATCCATAGGAGATTGTGCTTTCTTTGTGCACTATTTTCTTCTGTAGAACCAAACAACTCTTTCAAATTACCTCAAAACTATTTCTACCAGAGTAAAGGGGCCCTGCAACAACTTTTGGCCGTTTTTTAATTTGCACCGAACCCGAGCGCACTGAATATGGGAACTTGGTGAACTTTTTCTTTTCTCGAAATTTGCTTTATTTTATAAGTTATAGGCATATTAAAATTACAAAAACAAGCCAAATATAACCTCCTTCATGATGTCCTTGGTCCTCGGTCCTGCTTTTTATGCGCCCGGACCGCGGTGACTGAGGAATGTGGGGAGAGAGGGGAAGACTGAGAAAAGGGGTGAGGCCGAGGAGAGAGAGCTGCCCATGAACGGGGCAGCTCTCTCTCCTCGGCTGACCAGTACCAAAGTCACGATTTCCTCACCATGCCGCGTGCGTTCGACAACACGGGGTGCCCCTGTAGGAGGAGGAAGTTTCCGCGTCGTCCGGTTAAAATATGACGCACTGATATTTAGTTACTCTCTTTGTGCCCGCTGGGTTGCCCGAACCACAAGACGTGGAAAGCGCAAAAATGGTAGACGCTTAAATACGATTGCAGGGCCCCTTTATAAAGAAAAAGTAACATTTTTTTTATATAGTACAAAGGTTTTTCTCAGCAGGCCTCAAAATTACATGGCTTGTACAGGAACCCAAGGGCTTAAAGCATGAACAGCCTTTCCTGTAGCTGCAGAAAAATGCTTTTCAAATGATAAAAGACCCTTAAAACAGATATCTTGGCAAGATATGCTTGCACTCTTCGAAAACTGGAAGCCTTGTGGGCCAAGTAAACACTTTGTTGGTTACATCAGACATGTAGTCGTAGTCTGAAAATGACTGGTGAATCTCTGCATTGTATTGATCTGAACATGTACTACGAAGGTCTTGAAGAGTAAAGCATGAGAGGAATATGAAAACTGTTTTTACTGAGTATGCTCATACAGTATGACAAAAGTTGATTCAATTCTTGAAACAGATCAATGTCCGAAAATTGTCCACAATACAAAAGAGTATAAATTGATAGGCACATACACTTGTAAACGTAATACGCAGTGACATCTTGCATCCACACTTGACAAGACCACTCAACATTTGGCGTCATTTACACATTGACAAAGTAATAAAAGTCAACTATGCACCACATATTACTAGATATGCTGAATTTGTAACATTAAACAAATAATATGGAGCATTATGCTACAGAAGAACACCACACTCACAAGGCACATTTCAGAGGCAAAACAGTTCCTCCTTTTGCAACCAAGGGCGACTGCCATAATGTAGAAAAGTCCACGACAGGCTACGACCCGCAAACTCATGAAGACAAACCAGACGACTAGGCAGAAATTAATATTAATTCGCTAGCTCAACATTTTCAGATCATCCAGGCCTAGTCAACTAATCAAAACTCTTTAAATAAAAAAAGAAAAAGAAAAAAAGCTTTCGCATTTTTGCATATTGACTCAACTATATTTCGTCTCACTTTAAGTCTGGCCGCAACCGACGCTACGACTTGACAGAGTCAGTCAAGCAGAGCCAAAAATGCACAGTGACAGTTCTCGTTGTCTATGTGGGTTACCAGCAAAACTAATCGCGCACAAAAAAAAAAAAAAAAAAGAAGAAGAAACGCAGGATTGTGGTGCATTTACTGTGCACGACAGTCAGCGATAGCAGAGGCACAAAAGCGACTAGCGTCGTTACGATGCGCTTTTGGTGCTGCTCGATTAGCTTCATGGGAACACAGCGTCGGCTGCGCTCGGACTTGGAGAAATGGAGTGTGTACTTCATTCATTTTGTCTGGTAAAATGCTGGTATAAAGGCTGGATCACTGCGCATACCCAGGAGGGGGAACCCATGGGGCCTGTGGCTGTTGCATGGGCTGTTGCATGGGCTGTTGCATGGGCTGTTGCATGGGCTGCTGCATGGGCTGTTGCATGGGCTGCGGCGGGGCAGTGGGGCAGTATGTGTAATTGGTGAAACCTGGGTCGGACATTGGCACCGGGGCATATGGCGGGGGAGCAGCTGGCGCCGCAGGGCCCACCGCGGCCGGTGCAGCGGAGTTCACTATGGTGGGGGCAATCATCACTGGCATGCACGGCTGCGAGGTTGGCGCCGCATTCACCACCGTGACGTGCGTGTCTCGTCTGCAGCACCCACAGCAAATCCGGCAGATGCACACGCAGCAACCAATCAGGACCAAGAATCCAAGTACTCCACCGAGTGAGAAATAGATAGTCGAGGAGCCTGGACAGGAAAAATAAAACCAACAAAGTTTATGTACCAAATTGCAGACTTCACCGTGGATAGCACAAATGATGAAACCTAATGACTGGAAAATAGTGGCTGGCAGCACCGAAGAAAAACTGAACTAAGGTACGGCTAGCACAGCTCGAACAAGTTCATCCGACCTTCAGGGTTTGGTCAGCTATCACCGTGTGTTGCTCAGACATTGCCCCGTCTATTTTGTGCTTTTTTCGTAACGCCGATCAATCGCCAACAAGACCAGCAATCCACTATTTTACAGTACAGCGTATGTGTGTGCAGCGATGCTTCATGTGATAGCAATGCTCGTTTTCTCTGAAGGTTACATTCTGCCGATAAAATTGCGACAAACCCTACGGCGGGTAACTACCTAAGCATAAATGTCCATATATATTCATTCAGTAAACGCCATACTCGGCACGTTGCCGCTTCTGTTGAAGGGATACTGAAACGTAAATTGAAATATACCTTTCACGTTCAAAGATAAGTTCGATCAACCATATTTGCTAATGATAATTTCACATTTGTATTTTGAATGAATAGCTATATTTTTCATTATAAACAGCCAATTTTAGCGAGCGCTCAAAGAGCAGCATTCGGAGAGCGCGATGCGTCGCGAGAGACTGACGTCACAAGACGTCGTGGAGCAGTGCTGCTTTTACGGGACAATTGGAGAAACGACATTCCAAGAAGCTATGGGAACATTCACCAGGTGCAATCTGGTAATCGGTTTAATCATTTCAACTTTTCGAACAAAATATCGGTGTCTGTGATGTTGCCAGAATGTGGTTGACATTTAAACAATAAAATTGGCGCTAGAATTTTGTTTCAGTGCCCCTTTAAGCTATCTCCTCTTCAGTTCGCCGCTTCCTCTTGCAAGTCTATAAGGACTGCGGCACATATAGTGAGCACCTCATCCCGCGACCTACGCATGCGCGCGACAAGGAGAGGCGATCGGCAGAGTGGTTGAGCGTCGAGGTCACCCTCTTGAGGTTCTCGGTTCAATTCTCCTTGAGGGACATTCGGAATTGTGTTGGCTTCTCAACTTATATTCTTACCACTCTCCTGCACATGCGTCTCGTGTTACAGATGAACATTTTCTAGGAGAGGCTGCACAAAGGAATGCTAACACATTTTAAAACAGCGTTGCAAACGCCTGACACACACTCAGCCAAACTTGGCTGGTGGCAGCGACTTTCTACAGTTATAACAACTGCAGTGCCACATGTGTAGTCAAGATGCGCAGCCTCACCAACTCCCACTGCTCAGCCCCCAACACACTCTCGTATTCTAGTATACTAACGCCATGGTTCCTGTGGCTGCCCACCATATGTGGCTGCATATAAAAAATGGTCTGCTTTTTGTTTTGCGATTACATGGTGGAATCGTGGTATTCCAGGAGGAAGTGATAAGTTTTTTGTTACTCATGCCAAGATAAACGAAATAAAAGTAACATGCTGTAGGTTCTTACATGAATAAAGAATAGTTCCACGCAGTCTGGGCTATGAACAGCTAGTTCCAGTTGACTTTTCAATATAGACGCAAGTTTTCTGGAAAAGGTGTACAACATCCTGGAAATGCGAGACTGGAAGAAAAATGGGTCTCATGTTGCCACAATGTTGAAAGTTTACCAGCTAGCCTGTACATCTTCTGTTCTTTCTGTAGAGGTTTACGCACATATACACCCAACAAAAAGACGTGACCAGTGATTGTGGCCAAAAGATCTGTGAAGTGGGCCACAGAGTGCATCCAGAGCTTCACTACAGTCAATGACAGGTTAAGAGTTCAGGGGAAGCTCCTCCCACCTCTTTTAACTTTAGCAGATAAGAAGCTGGAGACGAGACGACCTCTGCTCCAGCATTCGCTCTGTTAAAGTGGAAAGAGGTAGAAGGGGCTTAGTGGCGTAGCTAGGCCATCCGGCACCCAGGGCCCTTGGGTCTTTTGCGTGCTGCCGCCCACCCACCCGCCCACCCGCCCGCCCGCCGCCCCCGCCCCCCCGAGACGGCAGCAGAAACGTGAACTAAAGTGCGCCGTCGAAGCGTGACAACAATGGGCTCCTCGTCAGGCGATTGGTTCAAATGTATGACACGCTCTTGGTTTCGAATTTGGTGGTGAGATGCGATAAAAAAAAAGCAATTTGAACGTTGGATAATTTTTTAAAGTTGTAGTTCGGAATTAAAAGGTTTCATAGTGTGTATAATATAGGTTTCATAGCGTGTGTAGCGTGTATAGGAATAGGTTTCATGGCATGTAGGATGGCAAAGAAGAAGACTTGTGGAAGTAAACTCCAACTGTATGCTGTGCTGGTATTGAGACGATGGTGTGTATGTCCATTTTTGTTTCCTTGTCTTAAAGTTTGATTTCTTAAAGAGATTGTTCAGTCGATACCGGAAGAACTAAAGTTTTTGCGCTCGTTACGTCGAGGGAGCCTTCATGTAGACAATCGTCATTTCTATTTTAATATATGATCTCCCCTTATTAACGAAAACTTGCATGAGCGGATGTACGAAACTGCACCCCGAATTTCACCAGTGTCGATGGCTGTCTTGTATTTTGTTTCGAATTATAGCCTCCTAGGCTGTACCCTACTGAAATGTGGTTGTTTTAATGCAGTTCCCAAGCGTGTGCAAAAAGATTCACGCCTTTTAGAAGGATATTACTCGAAAACAGCCATAAGCTTTGAACAAAATTATGGCGTTTCGCGCAAACACAACTGCGATGGCCACCGATCGAACTAGGATCGCTTGCAAAGCAAAGGAATCAGATTTTGCCTCTGAAGCGGCATGCGTAGGTACATGAAGCGGCATCTGGGTACACATATTGAATCGGCGGATCCCCTGGATCGGTGATGAGGCTGCGGGTCGTTCCCTCAGAGGCGATGTTCGCGGGTCGAAGGCAAACAGCGAATCGTTCAAATGCATGTTGTCACTTGGACGAGCTTGGCGAATCGTAGCCACGCTTTATTTTCACACGCATTCAAACAGAATCTGGCTGCACGCGAGCTAAATACAACTTTTGGCATCTTTTCCAGATGGCCTAGCTGTTGGTTTCGGTTTCGCTGCATAATGAAACCATTCATATCGTTGGCACAGCATCACACCTCAGCTTTTGAGCCTTCTGTTCACTTAGAGGTCAGCTCGTAGCTCTCTTCTGTGAGGCGATTGCTGCACAAGCGGGATCTTGATCTTGACGGGAACTCAGTCCCTATGCACGGCGACGATCCATTTTGCTCGTCTTTGCACGTCTCGCGGAAAAGTGTGGAACGTCACGTTTTGGCTCGCATGTGCTGCCCGGTAGTTGTGGCACCCAACCGCGCAACAAAAATCTCGCCCATCCACGAAACAAGTCGAGCGCAACAACAAAAACGAAGCACGCTGCGGCGTTCACTCGCAGGCAAACGACAAGATGGGAATGCTCGCTTTGTGTTCTGTGACGTCAGAGCTTCAATGTTGCGAACGAAAGCAGCGTTTACGCTAGGATGTGATTGGAGCAGTATAAATTCAATTGCTCATGCAGAGGGGCATATAAAATTCAGATATTGCACGTATGATTCCTCTCTAAACAATAACAATGATATTTAATTGTTTTCTCAAATACAAAATTTGACCGGACAATCGGGGAGACACCCCTCGGGAGGGTCAACTTTTAAACCCTTGGCTTAAAATTAATGAAATTTACAGGGTAGGTTGGTGGTCATGCTAGAGGGTGCGTAACAAACTGTCAGGTCTGTCAGTTAGGTGGGAAGGAAATCAGAGCAGCTTCTATCAGCAACACGCCTACATTGTTTAGTTAATCTATCGTCAGAAAACTATCACAATATTCAAGATTTTTATTCGCTAGATATCTAGCAGGATGCCTAGAAGGTGCGGCTATGGAAAGTTTTTTTGTAAAAGTAGTTTATTTCTATCAATTTTCTCTTCTGCAATAGTGGTCGACTTTTTGGTCTTCTGTGTTTTCGACAAAAAGTCAACATTTTTTTATAAAAGACATTTGGAAAGTGACAAAAACATACTATAGCCGCATTCCTTATTCATTTTCAGTCGGGAAAATTGAAGAATGAGCCTTCCCTGTATTGCCATTATCAAACGATAGATTGACTAAAATAGAATTTATACCAAAAAGTGGAACGGAGAAAAATGCATTCAAAGTGCTCCAAACCCTACCCTTTCTTTAGCTTCGATGGACAGAAAATAATTTATAAAAAATTAACTGTGCAGTGTAAACTAGAGAAAATTTCTGGGAATACTCTGTAGGTGTTGGTGGATGTAAATATGTCATTTTTCAAAATCAACATTTTTGCAGAAATATTTTTCATCTCTTCAGTCATGCCGTGTTTATGTGCTGTAGTAGACTGCGCATTACGTTCCCGTAATGGTGTTGCGGCGGCAAGTAGGGTGGAGAGTCACTGTGAGGCGGCGACTGAGGTGTAGGTTGCATGTCTGGGGCGCCCTTGTAAAGTGCTAATCCCGAGTTCTGTGTCCTGAGCAGCATCTCCCGTTCAGTCGGCGTGAGGTCGCTGAACGGGAGCTCAAACTCGTTTGCAAGCGTGGCGTTGCCGTCTATTTCCTCCAGGTTTACTTCACGGATTGTCATAACCAACCACGGGAACCGCGCTGAGTGGCCACTAAATACGACCGATACTGAGAGTGCTCCTCGACGTCACTTCCCTTTCCAGAAGCGAAAAAGGAAAAAAATCGGAATGTTTGTTTCGGTTTTGCAAATTTATTTGCAGGCACAAAAAATAAGAGTCAAAGTTCTGAAAAAAATTGAGTGGCATGCCAGGACACCAATGCGTCCGAAACACCTTCTTTAAAAAACAAATTAAATTGCCTTCCTGGTCCCTTTAACCTGGCACCCATTATAGTGTGTCATTCATTGCCAGTCTTGAGAAAGAGATCAGACTGCTCGGTTTTTCTGAGCTCGGGCCAAACAGGTCACTTGCCCCTCACTCCCTGTTGTTGATGACAAACTTGAAGTATGTTCACTAGTCATGTGCACTGCTTTTGCATGAAATGAAGACAACCACATTCAGCGTCCATTTTTTTTTTGTCATTTGCAATTTAGGGATGACCCGCATTCTGAAATATTTTTTTGGGGAACAGACGTGTACATATGGACAAGACATGACTTAACATCTTCATGAAAGTCAGGCATTTTGGTAAAGATGACCCCAGAAAGGGTCGGTTAAGTAGCCTCACCTTCAGTTACATGAACTATAAAAAGCAAAAAGGTTAAGCAGGCAAAGAAGTGAACAAAAGAAGCGTCCAGCCTCAGTTTCCTTACCGTCGTCGGGGTTGACAGGAACAGGATCAGCAATTGTTAGAAGAGGTGAATTCAAAAGAATGACCACAAGAACCAGGAAGCAGGCATTAGTAGGTTTCATCATTTTCATATGTTGCCTGCAAAAAGAACTCATATCACATGTACATACCAAGTACCACAGAAACAAGGGCTAGCAGCTGTCACTAGAGTTCTATCGAGATAGAACACTTGCTGGTGAACCGTTGAATTCCGTCCGTGATTATGAGCAGAATAAAAGACACTGTTGCCACAAACTATGAGGATGTAAAGCCTACAGTACAGATGCACTGCTACGGACTCTAGTTGCTTGCCATAGCTTTGAAACTACTAAACTTTGAAAAAAGACAAGAAAAGCTTTGCACACCCCCAAACAAAGTTCACGGAAGTGGAATGTTGCCCCATCTGGATAATAATTTGTGTAATAAGTTTTTTTCCTGGTATTTTGCGAGCGAAGTACAACTCCCGACTTCAAAGTAAATTCCCAATATTCTGTGAAACTTTTTTTGCCATAGCAGCGAAGTATAAGGCAAGCCCAGGTTACTCTGTCGTTTTTGGCATCCACTACCAAATCTTATGTATGTTGGGGTGCGGATATATCTCTAGTCACCAACTCGCTAGCTGCAGGGTGCCTCTAGGAGCGAGCTTCCACAGAAGTAATCATTTTTGTCGTTCTGAGATGGCAATAACTATACTCCATATGTTATGCAAAGCGATTAATTTAATTTCATTTATTAGTTCCCCTTAAAGGGTAACTAAAGAAAAAAAAAAGTGTATCTTTAAACAGCCTAATTGGGACAAGTATGTCACAAAACTATTTTTCCAACGATGACAACATTTTTTACAGCAATATTTATTGCACGGGACTAATTTTAGTTTGCGGCTATTTCGTCGGTTTTAAATCGCACGCCACAAAGTTGGTATTATAAGTCACGTAGCGGCTGCTATACACCGTTCCAAGTAGGTCGATGCAAAAAGGGAAAAACATTCTCGAACCAGAGCGCTGCGCCAACACGTTGCTTACCCTTTCCCTCGAAAGCTCGTCTGCTTCACGGAGTGGACTCTTAGAAAGCATGTGCGCAGTGTACGGAGGCAAGTTACTTCGACAATGTTAGGCGCCGCTTTGATATTATAGCGCGTTTTCGCGCATGACATGGCCTATGCAAGAAAAGAATCTACCGGGCAGCACTGTAATGTAATTAATTGTACAAATAAAAAAATAAAAAATAAAACATAAAATAAACGCCGATTCAGTGTGCGAGACCCACGCTGTCAAACAGGATGAATGTAGGTGCGGCATGTTTATGCTGCACCGGTTCCCCGCTACTCCGGATCTACGACGCCGGTCGTGTGTGCTCCGACCATTTCTTGGACGGCCGGCAAACTGCGGAGAACCCCGTGCTGTTCCTTCACCTGGGCTACGACCGAAAGGTAAGCGGAGGGCGGCTTAGACATTGAATAAAGAAAAGAGTTGCGTGACTCCTGGTCTACTGACGCAAGGCGATTACAGAGAGGCACATCAATGTGCCAATATTGTGACAGTGGATTCCAAATCAGGAAAAAAAAAAAAAACTGTCCGTCGCACCTGCTATTTGTACTCGGTATTTATATATTGATTCATATTTAAATTTGAGGTTTCTACTATTTCAATTAAAGCAGACGTGGCAGCGCAGGTCTGAGCCGCTAACCGCGCAGTTAGTTCAAATGTTCCCGGCGCCCCCAAGCTGCGACAAATCGAGTTTAGAACAAATTCACATGCCGTAATTCGTGCCATCCTGGCTTCGTTCAATCCTCAATTTCACTAGCGATCCTCAATTTCGCTAGCGATCGAAACGCCCAGTTCGGTTTGGGAGCGACGACTGCCCCAGAACCGCGCTAAAAATTGCCCACAAAAAGATGCCAGGAAAGCAGGATGCACTTTTCCCCATGCTTGGCATACAAATTAAGATAGTGCTTTCCTCCATGGACGAAGACGATGAGCCGAGGACGCCGAATACGGCAGCCGTGCCGGCAGAAGCAGCTGCGATCGGTGTGACTCGGTGTGCAGGGTAACACTCCAGTAATGGCGGTCGGTCATTCGGGCGGGTTCAGATTCATTCAAATGCCCGGATGAAAGTAGTCGGCGCTACACTCCTTAAAATGGCGCCGGCTAGGAAGCCCAACTTGGTACGGTGTATATGTCACGGAGTGACGTGTAACAGCCACTCCGCGCGCGTCGAAAGAGCGGGAGTTTAAAATGGGGAGAGGTTGCGAGTCCGACTAAATTACGTCCTGTGGCGCAAATATTGCTAAAAAAATTTTGTTTTTTCATGGAAGATTTGTTTTGGGACATGCTTGTCCCAATTAGGCTGTTTAAAAAAAAACTTTTTTCTTTGCAGTTACCCTTTAAGACCCACGAGGCGTATTACAAAGGGGGGGACATTGGCAAGAAACACAATACAACAATGCCACAATAATGCAATGAGAAAGATACCAGGACGAGTGCAATGATCTGGGCACTGCCTTCTCGCGCTCGGTGAAATTAAGCTCTTTCAAGGATCACGTGCTCGCGTCCATGACTTTCCCAGTACTAGAGTACACAACGTCCGAGGCCGAGGATACACCAACACGCAGCCCTGACTTTACACCGCTGCGGTGGCGCTGCTATTGGCAGGGCGCATGTGGAAACCAGAGGTTGGCATTTTAGGTCGCCCTCACTCACCCTCACCCTCACAGCCACACTCACCTTCAGCCCCTCACTCACCCTCATCCTCACAGTCACACTCACCTTCAGCCCTTCACTCACCCTCACTGAACCTCACGGCCCTCACACACTCATGGCCCTCACGCCCCTCACGCACTCGCCGCCCTCACGCACTCAGGGCCCTCACGCCACTCACCGCCCCCCCTCACGCCACTCACGCCCCTCACTCACTCATGGCCCTCACTCACTCACGGCCCTCATGCCACTCACGCCACTCACCGCCCTCATGCCACTCACCGCCCTCACCGCCCTCGCAACCCTCACGCATTCATGGCCCTCGCGCCACTTAGGCCAGCTTCAGATGGGGCAATTTCGCCCAGAAACTTGATGTCGCAACACCAGCAACACCGGCTGCCCGCGATCACACGCAGCAACCAATGACTGCAATTTGCCATCACCATAAAATTTTATTTTTCTTGCACTCTTTAGACACAATTACGCGTTATAAACATGTTTTTATGCATTTAAATCTCAATGAGAATACTCATGTACCTTTAAACATTTTATTTCCAAAAACGATTGATTTCAAACCAGAACCAAGCAATTAAACATGAGGAAGATACATAGATACACATAGGTGATGACACCAAGTCTTTCGGTGTCATCATCTCCGGCACGAGGTATCACATGAAAATTTTGCATCCCTGATTGGATGCAGCCACTTCAAACGTCTTCGAATTGCTCCGAGTTGCTTGATTATTTCTAGCCAGACCCCATCTCAGCAATTCGTGTTGATCTAGGGAAAGCTAGAGAACCCGCCATCAACACCAAAATTGCCAAGAAAGATGCTCTGTCTGAAGGGGGCCTCACGCACTCACCGCCCTCACGGCCCTCACACCCCTCATGCACTCACCGTCCTCACTCACCCTCACGCCTCTCATGCCACCCACACACTCATGGCCCTCACACCCTGCACCGCCCCCACGCACTCATGGCCCTCACGCTACTCAATGCCCTCACGCCCCCCACGCACTCATGGCCCTCATACCCCCCACCGCCCTCACGCACTCACAGCCCTCACACCCTCATGGCCCTCACCCTCATACTCATGAATTTTCCTGGTTCAGAAACTCCCTCACCTCACCTGTGAAGATGAGGGTGAGTGAGGGCCCTCATGAGTGAGGTTTGCCGAGGTATGGTAGAAACGCTCCACTTCACGCGAATCTGGATCCTGCGCACGCACAATGCCCACACCTCGTGCGGGAACTGTGCATTTGCCCACACTTCGTGGGGGCTTGTTTGTAAACAGCATGTTGGTTTATAAGAGTTCACCAACCTCAAACAAAAAAAATAGAGTGTACCCTCCTCATGCGATAAGGTGAAATTTGTTTTTTGCGACATCATCCAGTCATTTCTCCGAGTGATGTAATGGTGGCTATAAGACCAATACAAATAAGGGCCTCAGAATGTATAAGTTGAATGTGTTAAATAGTTTGTCAGCGAGAGTAAAACAACTACTCTGTGGCCACACAACTTTACCTAATATTCACTGCCATTTCCAAAAATAACTGTGATGCACACCCCCATTACCCCTGGTGCATTGCATATATAATTTCAAAGAAAAACACAGTATAAGCGAATGAAAAAGCATCATGAAAGATTGTGTTAAAAAGTATTTATACTCTATTTTGCAAGTACTATCTTAATCACCGTGAGCAGAAACACCGAAGCGCGTGGCATTGGGTACATACTATCCGAGCAATAACGAACCGGCGCTCAACTGCAATGCCTCTGCAATGCTGCAGTTGCAGCAGTGTGCTTGGCCGTTAGAGCAGTTAGAGTGCTCCGATAGTACCCGATGCCACTCTCCCATGCTCCTGCTAGCTGTGATTAAGATAGTACATTGTATTTATAGTACTTTATTTAAAGTGCATTGCACCTGGTGTACTTACTACTTTACTTTTTAAGTACAACCTCTAAATTACTTTGTACTTTACTTCAAGTACTTTTAATGTACTCGACCCGACACGGGGTGAAGTACTATTCCCCCCCCCCCCCTCCCCCTCCCCCCGTTTTCTGCCCAATGCGGGCAAAAAACGGAGGGAGAGGAGGAGACCCGAGCACGCGAGGACTTCAGAACGCCGAGCTGGCCGAGCTCTGGTGTCTCTTTCCCCCTTACTAGAAGCTCCGCCTTCAGCGCGAGCTTTCTGCCCTTGCTAACAAGCGTGAACGCACAGGCACGCGCAACCGAAGCACTGCGGAAGCCAGCGAACTCGCGGTGCTGGCGGAGCTTCTAGTCTCAACTTACGGGTGAACCGTGAACGGAGTATAGACGCGTGTGTCTTCACTGCACATGTCGAACGCGTTAGAAAGCGGAACAAAGGCGTTCGGCTTTCGCATTCGCATTCGAACGCGTTTGATGGGTGTCTGTCTCCACTGCACTAGTCGAACACTTCTCAGAAAAACAAGAAAGAACAAAGGAAGACAGATTTACCGCAATTATTGCGCTACTTTTTTTTTTTTTTTTTTTTTTGTGGCTTGAAATTTGCTGTTTGGCTAGTCCGGCGTTTGAGTTCAAACAGGTTCGAAGAGCGAGTAGAGACAAAGGCAGCCAGCGTTGCGTCTACCGACGAATCATTTCAACCCCACAGCTCGTCTCCTCCTTTCCCCCAGTTTCTGCCCGCATAACCTTTAGTTATTAGACGAACAGTCGTGTAGCGTTTGCACGCACGCTCCTTTCCGCAAAAAGCCAGTTTAAAACATGGCACGGGATTAACTTGTTGCTTCTGACTGAATAACGGTTTCGATCACATATGACAAAATTAGACTGGTGAAAACTTCCCAGGATAGTAACACGCGTGCTAGCACTGCAGAAGGCGTGGCGTTCGCAACTCAAAACTTTTACACAAAAACTATGCCAACTACGAAAGTCCCGAGCAGAGATAAGAATGATTCGCTTACCTTCGGTTACTCTAATGCAACGCCGCAGCGGCTTTGAAGTTTGAACCTTCCCCTTCAGTCTCTGTTTACGCGTCACCACGCAAACGCTGCAACCGCAGACGCTATCAACGCTCAGTTGGCCCAGTGCTCTGTCACGCGCAGGCTCAACAAACAAAAGCACCGCCCTGGAGCCCACAGACGATACCAGACCCAACCCGTCACCAGACGCTACAGCAACAGTCCTACAGCCGCTGCCGCTGCAACTGTGGTCGCTGCCTCCTCGCCTGCCCAGTCTGCCGCCATGGGGCGTGGCCTGGCGTGGCGCCGTCCGTAGGGTACGTAGTGCAAGAGTGCAAGCCACCGGTGCAATCAACTGTGGTGCAAGCGCACTGCAACTGCAACTAGTAATAAATAAATTGAAGTCAGCTTAAGTTACCAAACTTAAAAGCAGAGAAAACAAACGGCATGTCAAGCATAGCAGAGTAGCGCAGAGCTCTGGAGTAGCGCAATCTGGAGCGTCATATCGTCATATTTCGGCGACTAGCGGCGAACGCCCGGAGGCTTCCAACTCCGGTCACAGATGCATGGGGAACGTGAAAAAATCGTTGTTTCTGCGATATTTTTGGAGATTTACGGAAATACAATAGTTTTTTACTTAATAAAGGAACATTTTACAATAATTTGCGCTAAGTTGTATGCCACATAAGAATGTAATTTTTTTTTTTTTTTTAATTGCCTGAGCGACATTTGCAGCAGACGACGCGTTGACGTCACACTATTCACGTGACCCACTCCGGCCAACCCAAAAAGCCCATCTCCGGTGCGTAAAAAAAAAAAAAAATCGTATGCTTCAAACGTTAATGTCTTGTAAATCGCATTCTCAAAAATTTCCCACACTATCAATATTATGAAAACTTTGACAAAGTGTTTAGTGCTTTACCAACTTAACGACCGACTGGTTTCGGCGTTGAATTCAGCGTTTATTTTTAAACACTCTTATAGCGAGTTCGTTTCACGGCACTCGTGCCCACGCGTGCCCACTCGCAGCGTGGAACGGGTTCGTTTCGGCCGGCACTCCACGAGTGGTTGCACTCTCCGAGTTCGTTTCAGCGCTGACACCCCACGCGTGCATGCACTCGCTGCACCGAGAAAATCGGGAGTGCGCCAAAATGCAATCCCGTCATGCCTCGCTCCGGTGGGGCCGGCGAGGAGCGGGAGCAGACGACGAGGGTTCGTGTGCTAGGATGTGTCGCGGAACCGAAAGGAAAAAAAGGTAGATTTTCTGATAGAAATCGCATCCCGCCGGCAACGGAATCAAACGCGGGCTTGAATTGTGAGCGCCTGCTATTTCACGAAGGAAGCAAAAAACAACCAGTGATTTATTTGCAGGTTTTAAATCGCTCTGTTGCCGTCCAAACGCTGAAATATACCAGTCTGTAAAGAAATGCTCAAACAAACGCAACAGCGGCCACCGAGATGTCTATCACCATCCGTGTGCGGGTGAAAAATTTAACATTTGTCAACAAAACTCTTCCAGCAGAAACCTCTGACTGCAGAATAAGCATCAGAGAAAGCTGAAGATGGAGACTTTACCCGAGGGTGGGGCAACATCATCATGTTTAACATTTACCTACGTCAGCTAACTTGCCTTGTCGTATTTTGTTCGAAAAAGCTCTCGTTCTCGGCGCCCTCACCAAGGCTAATATTTAATCCTGACGATCGAAATCGAAAGTCCCAGTTTTGCTGGATATTCGAACAGGCTAGTTTTAAGCCGTACGGTTCACAAATAATACCATGCTCAAACGGATCAAGCTTCTGCTCGGACAGCATCATCAGTTTTCTTCAGTGTAAACGGTTATAAGAATTGAAAGATCGCAACCAGCTGCTTTGTAGACAGCTGGTTGCGGAAATTTACGCCGTCTGTAATTACCTCTACGGCTGCCTAGCTGCTTGAAGTCATCGAAACTATAAACTACAGGTTGCAGCGACCAACGTTTGTAGATACACGTTGGTAGCGACTGGCATTCTCGCATTCCCACGCATCACTCCGAACAGAAAGGCGCTAGTTTCGGTTTGAAGTCGGTACCTTTTCTACAACATAGATGGCGGCAGCGTCAGTCTTCTGCACTTGGTGCATTTGGCGAGTTCGTTTGAGTCCAGTTTTCCGTGCAACACTCTGTGAGTGCGATGCATTCTGGGAGAGAACTCGAACGGTGCCAGTGCGTGTGAAACGAACACGCTATTAAACACTTTTAAACACAAAGTACGCTCACGCCAAAGCGCCCCTGGTGATGAGTGTCACGAAATACACTCTTGGTACCAGTTGCCCACTTAGTTTCGGTTTCGGTTTCAAATTTTGCTATGCTCATTCATTCTGGCTATGTTCCAAAATTTACTCGATCCTACTCCAGGGTAAGGGTTTTGTACCTTGGCGGATCCATATGGGCCGGGTAAGAATTGAAACACAGTCGGTGTGACGGAACACGCTGCTTGTGTTCTAATTTCTCAGACTCCCCGTTGACGAGCGATGCTACCAAAAAAACGCACGACACCGTTTTACTGGTTTCCGACGTGTCGAATTTCGCTCAGAAGTATGCAAATGAAGAATGATGGATTGCAAGCAGTGATTTCCCTACACAGCAGTGTTGCGGAGTTGCCACTCCGGAGTTGAGTGATTCTGGAATCATTCCGCATTCTCGCGACCCCAGAATGGAATGGGAATGGAATGGCGGCAGCGTTGAGGGGAATGGAATGGGAATGGAATTAGCTGCCTTTTGTCCGGAATGGAATGGGAATGGGCCCGGTTCTGGCTGATTATCAAGGGTGAATTACCTATATAATTTTTGAAATATTAATTTGTGCACAAATCGTCCAATGTAAGTTGTAGGCAGTCTTGAGAAACATTCAGTCATGTCGTTTTCATCGAGATAACCTCTGTGTGTCTCCGTACGATGATGCTCCATGGCGATCTTGGTGCGACTGGTTTTAACGACCCTTTCGAAGCTTTGAAAGGGTCCATAATGGCCATCACCATGGAAGCCGACAACGATGAGCTAATCACCTTGATAGGTTTTGTCATCTGAATATTGGTATTTGTTTGTGTCCGGCTAGCAGGTGGGAAGGCAATGGCGCTACTTTTCCAGATCCAGTGACTTTACCTGGAAGCACCATTTCCCAGTTGTCCCATATACTCATAGTTGCTGATCTGTCAAAACTATGAGTGTTTGTCTAGTCGACAATTAAAATGGTAATATATATTAGGCTTTCAGTATACTTGTCTTTCTGAGGGGTAGCCTGCACCTTAAAGTTGCTAACACCTCCGAACAAATATCGTTAGTACCACTATTTCTCTTAAATATCTTACAGGTGTCCTAACAGAGAAACAAAACGACAAGGAAGTGGAGGCAACACTAAAAGACATTGAAAAGACAGCAATGACGTGAATGCGCCACGCCCAGTGGCCACGCCGATACAACTGGAGAATCGCCGCAAAGGGTGTGCAAGATTGTGCTGCACGTGAGGGCTGCAGAACCGAGTTTCTGAAGCCATTGGGGTTCTCTTGTGGAAGAGCTAGTGTACCGAGCAAAACAGAACCTTTTACTGAGGAAGAAGGGAAGAATTAGACAATTTGTTGTTTTTAATGAAGATTTTTTTTTTTTAATTTTCATTAACAGTTGATCTAGGCTTTGTTAAACTACTATACACGTTTGCAAGTCCGGTCTCAGGTCGCCGCCATCTTTCTCAGTGGGGTGCGCATTTGGGCGCGGCCATAATCAGATTACGACGCCTTAGCAAGGCTTCTTAATTGGATTATGAGTCATCCAAGCGCACCCCAGCCAAGCAAGATGGCAGCGCCCTGAAGCCGGACTTGCAAACGTGTATATATGTAGTCATTTATTATTTTTACAATAAGTGTACAGAATTTGTCATGTCCACTAAGCCTATATGTAATGCATTTTTGTACCATTTCATGACCCAATGTTCCTACAATAAAATGTTTAAGCTGCAAAAACAAGTCTATTTTCAACAAGAACAGTTTATGTTGCAATGCACATGACATTGCAACATAAACTATTTTTGCTTGGCATAACTGCCCAGAGGTTTACATTTCAAATTTGGTTAAAGCTTTATTTTGAAACATTAGTGCCTAAACTTCGAGTACATGAGTGTATGCCCAAGACAGTCTTCATCATCACAATTGATGCACATCACTATGATTCATATCGGTTGCATCAGTTGCTATGATGAAAGGTGCCTGAAACATGCATTCATTGTGCTCAAATTTAGTACAGAATTCAGTTTCCCCTCAAGATCCCGCGCAGGATGTGGCATCCCAAGTGAGTCCTATAGCCATCCCCAAGAGGCTGTGGGAGGTCTGTGGGGTGTCCGTGGGATCGAGTTTCTAGTCCCATTCGGGATACTTTTGGGAAACTTGCAGGAGCTCCCAGGGACATCCTTCTCATCCTGAAGGTGACGTCCTTTGGGCATCCTTTGGACAAATGTGTGTCATCTGGGTGGTCTCACTGTGGGCATGCAGGGACGTGGAATAGTCAGCATGGTACTGATGATGTCAGCACTCGTGCTACAAACTGGTTCTGCCTACGGCCTATTGATAATAGTAATGGCTCAGTTTTGGGTTCTGTGGACGCAAGGCTTCGAAACAGACGATACAGTGCTTTGGAAGAGAGTTTCCACCAAAGTCTACACTTCAGAGTTTGGAATGCCTAAAACAGAAAGGGAGCCTGGTATGAACGGGCACCTCCTGCAATCGAGCAACCATTGTCCCTGGCTAAGACCCCTCTCCCTTGGCAGATCAGGTCCATCACCTTAGTTGTAGCATAGTTTTGCTGTTACATTTGCCAGGTGAATTAATCATGTTCAAGCTAATATTTTAGACTGAAGCTTGGTCTAGTTGGTGCAACATACTTTCAAATCTTGAAAAAGTGCAGTGCAGTGCTTGACAGTGCAGGCACAAAAGCATTCTGCCTGCACTGTTCACACCGTTTGAAAGATATTTTAGATTGTTAACTTTCATGACCCCAAAATACAACCAAAATAATTGAAACGGGTTGACACAGCATCAAGTTTTTCCCAATTTATTCAGAAAAAAAAAAAAAAATCTCCTAACCTTTTAATAGGAAAATTTGACCATTCAAGATATCACCCTACATAAACATACAGCACAGTAACTGACAAACAGATATACATACCACTGTTATACAAACAAATGAAATGCTTGAAAGATTTAGCTTGTATTTATGTTGGGTATGTGAACAAATTAGCATTTAGTGAAAACAAGTCACACAGCTGCAGTAAATCAGAAAATTTACACGAAAAATATTGTCAGGTTTTAGAAAAGTACCTTTCTAAAATACTGTAACCAATTTTTTAAAACAGCTAGTCTTTAAACCATTCACTCTCATTCTCTTTTGTAGAAGACACTATGTACATACAATAATTAGAAGGAAGGCACAAACACCACAAACAAGCATAGACTTGCAACTGAGCACTTACTAAAAATGTAGTTTGTTTTATACATTTTTTTTTATTATTCTTTTCATTGGGAAACTTAAAAATGCCTAGTACACTATTTACGACTGTGCTTCTTCTGCATCCAGGATATGTACATCGAAGAAAAGAAATTTCGAAATGTTCTGCTACAATAATTTTTCCCCAAAACTGCTATGTAGCATGATGCTTAATTTTCAGCACTATTCCCAAAACTATAATACATTATATATATATATAAATATATATATAGACATTGCACTCTGTCAGAAATGACATTTGAATATGGAGCACCAGTACTAGTAGAAGCCATAAACAGAATTTAGCCATTACTAAAAAAAGCCGTACAGGGTTCAATAGAGAATATGAAACCTTTCTTTTTGGCGAACATAAATAAGCTACTATGCATTGCAGAAAGCTGAAACTCCATCAGAATGTGTCACCAGCAGTAGTGTTAAAATGCAGAAGTTTGAGAACATGTTATCTGGATCAAGGAATAAAATAAAAAAGCAAAAATTTTCTATGCGCCGACATCTACCTAGGCCCAATATTCTTCTAACGAAGAAATGACATTGTGGGCACCTGTGGCATTTATTTCAGTGAAAACAACTTGCCACCCCAAAAGATAACAAGACTGTCTCTCTTGGTGTAAGTTTTTTTCACCAAAATAAATGCCAACCGTACTTGCAACGCCATTTCATGGTTCATTTTTCTGTTTTATCTTTTGATCCAGGTAACACCATGCTCTCAGTAAACTTTCAGATTCTACCACCACTGTCAGCTTCACATTCACGCAGAGTTCAGTGTGATCCAAACCAACGCATTTTTGTGCGTGCGTAAGCCGTGCGGCTCCCGGAAATTGTGCATTTCGTGACGTCGCGCTGATTCCTTGCCCCTTCCGGGCGCGTACAAGAAAGTTGGATGATTTCAACTTTTTCTGAACGCGCACGAGAACGCACTGTGAAGTAAGTAGTAGGGCGCTCCTGCTCCCAGCCAATCGGTGGAGAACACTAGTTCCGGCTCCGCGTTTTTTCGCTGTATGGCGCAGATGCGCTCAGCTCACCAAAAGCCGCACCATCCTAACAAATGCGTATGGTTGCGACTCGGAAAGCACCCTGGAAACAACAAAAACGCCATGAAATATTCAATTTCTGGGAAACGCACAGCCTGCGCGTGCACAAAAACGCGTTGGTTTGGATCACACTTTCCATCTTTCTGTAATGCATAGTTTATTTACGCAGGTAGAAAAACCGGGTTTTGTTTTCACTACTGGACTATGTAGAACTAATAGTAAGAAAAAAAAAATGCAGTAATTATGCTTAGTTTACAATGTTCTGCAAAGATATTTCACTGCGCCAGAAAACTCCAAATTCATTAATTCAAAGATATTTCTCAGCAAACGAAAGCCTGTGCGTTGGATCGTTTTGTAACCATGGTAATATAATGCCCTACAAATACATATGATGATGAGCACAAGTCTTTTACTTACTTCAGTTTAAAATGTAGATTAATCTCTTGGGTTAAGCAGACATTTTGGTTTTATAACAACCGCTCAAGATATCCATCCTCACTGAGGGAAAATTGGAAATTACAGAGTAAAAGCGGTGTGAAGCAAGCTTCATTCAGCCCATGAAAACCATTTCCACAATAAACACTGTGTTGTAGAATACAAATGGAGCCATCATAAACACACATATTGAACATTCTTACACAGATGTGTATGAGAATCCAATCCAATCATTACACGCAAATTATCATAATAGTTACAAGGCACTGTGATATGTGAAAATTAAAAAAAGTAAAGAAAATCATGACAAAAAAAATGACAAGAATCTTTTCCACACCTGGTAAATATTAATAGGATATAGTATGCACTGTCAAAGTACTATTCATGGTTCAATAGACGTTTTGATGGGAACCTCTCCCCTACCCGGGAAATGTTATTAAGTAAGAAATGTGCATTGTTAGAGCACTATTCATGGCTTAATCAACGTTCTGATGGGAATACACTGTAGTGTTATGCGAACATTCAAATAATAGTTTTAAATAATATGCTGTTCAGAGGTGAACCGCGATATTCATACTTTTTGAAGTGTAAAGGCAAGTTCACACCGGTGATGCAATCTAGTTGCATGATAACTTTAATCGCAAAAGCGACCATCGCGCAAAAAAGCGACGCGGTTTGAGCAATGGCCAGCTGACCCGACTTTTTGTGATGCGATCTAGTCGCGGAGCGAGTAAGCTGATCAGCGGCGTTCGGAACGAGTTTTCGAGAAGCGACTCGCCAATGACTTGCTCATCGCGCACGCCAGTGTGACCATCTAATTTTATTGCGATGCGATCTAGTTGCATCACGCGACTGCTTTATGTCGCCGGTGTAAGTGCGCCTTTAATCGCGGTGGGTTAGCCCTGTTGAGTGCGTTTCTTACAAAGCACTTGTGCACTGCAAGGAAGCAATACTCACGGAGCTCGCATGCTTTGCGGCAGGACAGGGCAGTATCACGATATAAATGTGTAGCGATAGTATTTTAGAGATACTTTCTAGTATCTGTATCTCTGTATCAAGACACATTTGAAAAACGTTTCTGTATCTCAGTAGAGAAATACATTTACAACGTATCGCTTGTATCGCAATACTTTGCCACACTTGGGCATCTCGTTACATTTGTTGCCATTTTTAGGATAAATTTACAAGATAAAAACACCTGTTTGGTGCAAGGTGCTTCAGAATTTATATGAACCCACCCTATAACATGATCCATCAATCACCAACATTAAAAGACAGAAAAACAAACTATGGTTTAAGGAAGGTTAAGTGCAAGAATAACAGAATAAGCTCCACTCACAAAGCCCTCCACTCTTCCCAATTTAGTAGAGCGAACTCTGTAAAAGAGTTGAGCAGAAAGAAGGTACGACTCTGTTGTCCAATCTCCCCACACTGTGGGTGACTCGGAAGCACATAAGACGACAGTTTGAGATGTGCGATCACAGCAAAAGGGGGTTCATTTTGTGCAGACGTCTTTTGTCAATCATGGCACGCAATCTTTACCGTTCAGTAACTATGTGGTTCACCGAGGGTGACATGTTTTTTGAGCGGCATTAATGATAGATAAAAAGTTTGAGATAAGGGGAAGAATTAAGGTTTTATCCTACGGTTTGAAAGGGCAACTCTGGTCAATTTCAAGAAATTTGAGTTAATGGTTGATAATTATATATCCCGAGGTAGTAATAACGGGTCTACATCATTTCTTTCCAGAAAAAGTAATATTTTTTGCGTAATCTTCATTTAAAGGTAACCACAAATCGAAACTGACACCTCGCCTGCGGCGGACAACATTGCTCCTGTGTCGTCACCTACATCCGTTAACCACGTGGTACAAATCGTGATGTCATGTATCAGGCATGCGGTCGGGCGCAAGGGCGAAAGTGTTGCCTGCTATGATCGACAGTCTGCCACACTCGACGCCTGCACTACCGTGGCCGCAGCTTGTGTTTTAGCGCAGAAAAAGGCAAGTTTTCCCAAGGGCTTGTTTTGAAAACATTAATAGAAAGTGAAGTTCAGTAAACCACATGTAAATATGTCGCGACGGGTTTGTAGAAGCAAATGTTCGGTAGAAATATGCCGTGCTCAATGTCGCAAACAGACTCTCTCACTCGCGACGGACGCTGCCGCCGCCGACGCATGCTTGCACGGGAGTACACGGCGCATGTGTGTTCTGTGAATCACGTGGTCAACGATGAGCATGCCGTTAGCGCCGCCTGCTGACTTTGGTTAAAAAAGGTATGTAACAAGCAAACAAATCTCCCCGAGAGCCCGGAGCATGACACAGGTAGCACAAGGTGGGCTGCGTTGACACGGAGGTATTAACTGCGCTGTTGCCTTCACTGTGCCTCGCCCTTTTGGATTAGCAGGCTTTGGTAATTTCGCGCACCTTTTAGGCAGGATTAAATTGAAGTATTTGGCGTGTAGTCTATTTAGGCAATACTAAAAAGAACTGCATTGTTTTCTTAATATGTAAAATGAACTGGAGTTGTCCTTTAAGGCAGTGGTTCTCAGGCACCAATATTTTGAGGACTCCTTCTGGGTCAGTGAAAGTGATGGGGGACCCCATCCACTGGAGGCTGAGAGTGTGTTATTGGAGCGATCACAATGACAAAGAAGCAAACAAAAAAAAAAAAAAAAAAAAAAAAAAAAAAAAAATTAACTAAATGCGTGAAAGATAACTTTGAAACTCTGAAACAAAGAATTACCAACCCTACTCACTTGGTGCATAAGGTTTGGTCTATTTAACGTTGTATGACAGCCAGCATCAATAATAAAAAAAAATAAAAAAGTTTTATTCCTCGGTTTGATTGATGGTTGAGGGCTTCAGGGACTCCAAGAAGGGCTTTAGGGACCCCAAAGGGGCTTCAGTCCCCCGTTTGAGAGCCACCAGCTTAAGGGGACACGCTACAACTGCAGTCTTGAGTGCAGTCATTACTAAAGGTCATACAAATAAGCACAATTTGAAAAAAGGCCATGCAATTTGGAATATTAATTAATCATTTATTGCGTTCATGCTATCTAAATTCAAAACTAGGCATCCAGTTTTGCATACCATGATGCATAGATCGCAACACGCTCGTAGCTGGGCGCAACCATGGCTAGGAGCCAATACGATAACTGAAGCAGTGCCAACTCCTCAATATTCTATAGTCTTTTTGTGCATCTGTCACTCACTCTAGTGTGCTGGCAACGCTCTTGCTTAACAAGCTAGTGTATGCTACCAATGTTGGCAGTAATTAAAACGTTGACTCATCAGTTGTAGTTAACCAGCCAACTGATGATCATGACGGTTATTCCACTACTGAATGTCTGCTGGGCCCGATAAGTTTGCAATGAAAACGGAACCCCCATCAAGGTAACCCCCTCCCTTTTTCTTTCCTTGATCATAAACATTCAGCATGTACACACACTAATAATGAATTTCTCCATGGAAAATAAGCCAACCTCTGATCCCAGAATGGCAGAGGTAAGGATAATTGGAAAATCCTAAGAAATCTAAATTGAACAAAATACTTTCAATCTGTAACAAAAGTATACCAAAAACAGAAAAAAGTAGGAAGAAAAAACAAAAAAGACGTATAACTTCACTACTGGCAGTTTCAATTCACCAGTATCATAGCACTCAGTAATATTTGCCCAATAATTTGTCTTGAAAACTACAAATAATATTTACAAGCCTAAATCTGTTCCATATCTATCTTCAAAGAGCCCTGCTCATTTAGGTTGCTTTCAAATACAAACATCATCCTTCTTGTATTATATATTTGACAGCTTGAACCAGGGGAAGATATAGAGAAATTGAGACAGGAGAGAATAGACAGCTGACTACCAACGATTATTTAGTGGGAACTTCTTTTTCCTTGCGTGTTTTCAGACACCAACAAAAATTCTTACATATTAAAACCTATTATACTAATATAATAATGCATGTGTATGTTTACAAAATTTTCACATTACCTAAACCTAAACTAATATTTTAACTTCACCCGCCACAAGCTCATACTGCCATTTTCTGGACCGTGACGCACCGTAGATATTGTCTCTCCTTTTTGTGAATAGTGATGGACGGGGTGCTGACGCACCCACTCGCTTGTTCTTCGATAGCAAGCGCCTCGAGCATCTCGCGCGCATGAGTATTGTTATTACTGGCTAGGATGGTTATGTCCTTGAACGCTGCACTGCAGCGGCAAGTCCTGCAATGAGCTGCAAGATGCCCTGCCGACGTTCCTTTAAGGGATGCTGCGTGCTCGCGGGCTCTGTCGTTAATGCATCGGCCCGTCTGGCCGATGTAGCACTTCCCGCATGAAAGGGGAATGTTGTAAACCACTCCTGTCATGCATGGTACATATTGTGTTCTGTGGGCAATGTCGCACGTTTTTTTCTTTGCCTGTTTTGTTGTTAACTCGTCTGCACATGGAGTACGCTTTGTTAGGCGCGGAGCATACTACTTGGATCTCATTCCTCGCGGCGATCTTTTTCAATTTGTGCGTAATCCCGTGAACGTATGCTAGCTTCAAGCTGTCAAATATATATACAAGTATGTACCAACAAGCTCCACTATCAACCGTTAATCATCCTTCTAGTGTGAAGTATTTGCGAATAGTACTTTACCCATATTTTTTCTATTTGCTGATGATGATGATAGGCTTTTGTAGCATGAATTCTCTAACAAGGTTCCAAGGAGCACAGGGGTTCCCCATAGCTTATTTATTTATTTATTTTCCTAATTTCCACTGCATCAATGCCAAGACCGGCAGAGTTCCTCAGCTATCAATCAAGAAGGGTAGGTGATATTTGAAATCAAAGTTTCAGAATCCCTGCTTTGCTATGTGACTCAATCCTATCGATAAACGGTGTACTAGCACTTGTCCTGTCTACGTATTTCACTCGTCCTTGGTGGTTCAGTGTTTATTATGTATAACCAACTTGCCCACCAGATCATTTTGGTACAATATACACACTGTACATGGTAGTATTTACCAAAAAACTGAAATTAAAATTAAAAAAAGAAATGTTACCAGATTTTAGCTTTTTGCAACGACTTTTGACAAAAAAAAAAAAAAAAAAAAAAGCCAACACAAAACCAAATGGGGCAAGATATGCGATAAATTAAATAATTCTGTTCTTTAGAAATATTGTCAGTTTCCTCATGAGACAATAATAAGAGGCAAAGTGTACCAAAATTCTATACCTAAAACTAACAAACAACAGGATGAACTGCAGACCATGCCAAAAATAAAACCCTTCTAAATAAAAAGCATTGGACTTGCTCCAAAATTCCCTTACTCGCAGTCACAAATGAAGGCACAAACAAAATTACGAGCCCTTTAAAATAAAATCCTTTCCTGTTAGTCAGGTGCTGTCAACCTATTCTGTATTGGCCAGAAAATGGCCAATACAGAATAGGTGCCATAGTACATGTAGTACACTTAGACAAATAAGTGTTATCTTGCAAGGTACATAATAGAGACAAATGCCAACAATCTATAACGAGGCCAAGACTTTCAAGTTTTAACTGAAAAACACAGGTAAATATCCGACAACGTCAAAAATACAAAATCGGTAAAAAAAACACACACACACACACCGGTAAACAACTATGGTGTCAAAAATACAAACTCAGATAAAACTAGAAAATACCAATTTCAGAAAATTTTCGCTCCAGCTAGGCCGGTTTTCGTTAAAACCCTCGCCTCTTAGACATAAGCTGTTAGTTTTTCATGAGATTTTTTCACCGATAATCACAGGTTTTAGCATCCGCCCAAAAACAAATAGCTGAAATACACAGATATTTGCAAAAAAAATCAACACCGAAAAACATCCGTCAAGTTTCCTTATATGCGGGAAAATCTACGGCCCACATATAACCAGGCACAGTTGTGAACTATGTAGACCTCTTCTCTCTCTGAGAGGATGTTACATCCCAATCATTTTTATTGTTTGTTAACGACTTGCTTTCTTGCATGAAAGTAACAATTTTTTAAAATGATGAATGCTACATAAAACTTGAACCTGCCTTGGGTTCAAAGTTAAAAATAGATTGGAGGGGTGGATGAGTAGTAAAATTTACAAAACTGAATTGAATTCACCTAGTCAAAGACTAGCTTCAAGTGAAAAAAAGTGGCTAACGTGCAGGCGAGCTGGTGCGTATTAATCATGATGTTGAAACCCTGAGTTTGGGAAGGAAACTTCAAGATATATTAGAAGAAACAGAAGAAAGGTGACAGACAAGCGTCTCAAACTCAGCTAACAAAATGTATTTCATATAACGCTTTTATACCCTTCTCCCTAAGTCGTCCACAACATTAAAAGAAACAAAAAAAAAAAAAACACACACACACACACAGAGCACTTTGCTTTCAAGGTGACTCAATTCTAAGTCAGTTCGTTCCGAACACACAAAGGCATGAACCAAACAGTAGGCCACCCAGAGCGAAACAGTGAAAACCAACCTAAGTCCTTTGACACACAGATACAAAAAAGAATAGAAGAGCAGCGTCAGTTAACATCGCAGAGCTTCCTGCATATGGACAGTGGAAAAAAAAAAAAATACAGTTAGGTGATATATATATTTGTTTGCACTGTTTGTATGCAGGAAGCTCTGCGATCTCAACTGTCATTGTTCTCTATTCCTTTTTGTATCTGTGTGTCAAAGGACTTACCGTAAAATCCCGAGAGATGCCCCACCCCCGAAAGATAGCCCAACCCTATTTTGGCTTGATTTGCTGTATTTTTTTTAAACACCAAAAGATAGTCCACCCCTAGTAATAGTAATGTTGGGATCAATGGTGGCCTCGGCGTAAATGCTGCTAGTTAGCTATCGTGGGACATAAGCGAACATTGCGGACTAGGAAGTAGTCACGTTTGTTCCGTTGCCTCTTGCCACGCTAACAAGCTTGGCCTAAAACACATTACCTAAAAATAGCATTTTTTCAACTTTTCTTGACTATACTCTGAAAGCAAGCCCAATCCATTATTTCACCCGATTTGCTCTTGTTTTTAGGTGGGCTGTATCTCGGGGTTCCTGCCTGGCCCTACTGCTTGGCTCATGCCTTTGTGTTTGGAGCAAACTGACTTAGAATTAAGTTTCCTTAAAACAAAGTGTGTGTGATTTTTTTTTTTGATGTGGAGAACTTTGGGAGAAGGGTACAAAAGCGTTGTATGAAATACATTTTGTTAGCCAAGTTTGAGATGCTTGTCTGTCGCCTTTCTTCTGTTTCTTCTAATACATCTTCAAGTTTCCTTCCCTGTCTCAGGGTTTTAAACATCATGATTACTAGCTTCAAATACTAAATCAAACTTTCAGGATTTGAGAAACGTCAAAAAACAGCTAAAAGTAGCAAGAAGATCAGACCAAGTCATAATGATACATGGACGAAAAATGAACAGCTTGTCACTAATGGCCGAGGCAAAATTTAAGACTCACAAATATAAAAGGTTTGAATACGAATTTAATGTCCCTAATTGTCTGCTCGTACTAGCAATTGTTAATATTTGCACCTCCCAGTGAGCACAGGGATGGCATGAAGAAAGGCACATTTGTTAACACTGGAATAGTAGAAATGTCAGTAAACCGAGTTAGTTTAGAATATGGTGCATTTTGTTGTTCTTCCTTGTCTAAGGTTCTACTCTGTAAACTCTCAACAGAATTTCCGTGTTAAGAAAGAAATGTTCTGCATGGATAATGCTATGCCCATAACTCATGAAGTGAGATCACGGAACTTCTCCTCTTAGACTTCTCAACTCTCCTCAAGCCATTTCTTGGAGCACACCCATGCCTGGCAAAGGACTGAAATATGCTCAAAATATACCAAAGAAGCAAAAAATAATCACAGTATAAAAAGCCTTATGCTTGGCAACTGAGCTAAAAAAAATAAGACAAAGCTTAAAGCATTGCCAATGGAATGCAAAATTACACACATACTAACACACTCTCATGCCCAAAATGTACACACACAAAAGTGAACAGCAAGAAGTTAGCACCATTCGACCACCACTACCACTGAGACAGTATGTATTCTAAAGCACAACATCCTGCAACTAGTAGACAGCCCCCAATCATTTCTCCAGGACCACCCAAGGACAGTGCTTCCTAGCAAGAGCCAACAACAGATGCATTGCTTTCCAAAGATGCTAGTGAGCTTTGGTTCAGATGTCATGGACTCTTGATAGGTTGTTGTGAGTTACGGTGTCGTCCTTCGATGATCGCCTTGCTTCCTCCATGGCTCTCTTAGAGCTGACCAATGCTTCCCGCAGATGTTGCACTGTCAAGGTAAGCTGTTCTGCCTGCATTAAATCAATTGATTGCTTTCTCATTCTTTTGAAGAACATGTAATAAGTACAACCTCGGACCCTAAATCCTCAAAATTTGAAACCAAGCTGTCTATTCCCATTTTGATATGAATTTGTTACTGTACACTACTATGCATAGCATAACTCAAGGTACTTACCTCGGCTACGGATTGGGCACGTAGTGTACGCTCTTTTTCAATGGCCTGTTGGGCTTCTTCTAGCTCGAACCGAACGGAGATCATGTCTTTCTTTAAGTGGTCGCAATTTTCTCGTGACATTGTAAGCTTCTTCTCCAAGTTTTGAAGTGCTTGGTCTCTGAGTTCCACCTGTGCCATTTGTTTCAAAGCATGCTATAATGATAATGAAACGCAAAAGCCAAGTGTCCCGTTGCTATACCGAATCAAAATTATAGGAAACATATACAGTTGAAAGATTAGCTTTATCAAATGTGCTCATTCATATCAATAACAGCACAACTTAGAGTAATTAAAAAGATTTCTGCTAATTCTTGCTTTTCGACAGCTGGAGAGAGTGTCAAAAAGTGAGATGACATTTTATGAGAAAGTGACACTTTTTACTTCTATAGTTTGACATTAAAGGTTATAACTAGGCACAACAGGTTGACAACAGAAAGTACCAATGTTTCTTCATACATTGAAACAAGTGAGTATGATTTGTAACAAACCCCTAATTTACTCTGAACCAGAAAAGGTGTCCTGCAATCAAGCTGCCAACGGTTATCCGATCACAAGAAAATGTATTTAACAAGCTCTAAATTCATGTGGCCTTTTGAAATACAGTTATAATAATGCAAGAGATGATAATATTATCAAAAGACCACAGTCAGTTATAGGCTCTACTAACCTGCATAGCAGATGCGTCTAGGTGTGCCTGAAGTTGCATTGCCAGAAGAGTTTTTGACTGTGCCTGTCAAAAAATAGTTCAATGAAGTTTGTTACCTAGGCCGAGACATGAATGTAATGTGCACAGTAGGAGTGTTGCACTAAAAAGCATGCTACATACACAAACCACATGTAAAGCTAAGAGAAAAGTGTCTAAACTTGCAAAGGAAAAATACACTGACGAGGAAAAAGGCAACAGAGTCTATTTCTTGCTTGAAAAAGGACAAGTGTAAAAAACAAGTACATATAAAAGCAAAAGTCAAGCATTTCAAAATCTGCAAAATAAATGAATGAGTAATAATCATAGTTCATATATAGCAGCCCGTGAGATATCCTCCCGACATGTAATACATTGGGTAGAAAGAGGCTACTACTTACGTAAGTCCATACACTTCGTGCAACGCGACCGGCACGCCGCCACGCCGCAGTTACTGACGGTAGGCAGTGAGAACCCCAACGAAACGAAACCACGCCGCGTTCATTGGTATGCATTGAAGTCGGAGCAGTGTGGTTGTGCTGGGCATAGGCGTCCGCACGGGGGGGGGGGGGGGGGGGGGGGCTGTGGGCGGCCACTCCCTCTAATCATCTGGGTGGGGGGGGGACGCAAAGTTGGCCCAACTTGAGGCACGACTGCGCCGGCGGTATGGTTTCTTTTTCGACGGCATAAAACACCGACGCCAAAGTTACCTCCCTCTAGTGTGCGCAACGAAAAAAACAACCATAAAAAGACGCTTCGACGCAGACAGTCATCGAGCAGTTCGCGACAAAATCGCGTAGAATTTTGCTTTAGACTTTTCACGATTGGTGAAAAGTACTATATTTCCCATGGGCTACACATTTTTATTAATCTAGTCATAAAATATTTTTACCACCGCATAACATATCCATTAGTTTGTATAATGTTTGTTGAGCATGACATAATGTGTGCGTGTTATCTTGTGCAAAAAAAGTAATTATAGCCCTTGTTTCTATAACATGTTTCTATCAAGCGCCAGAAAGTAACATTACCAACTGTACATTTGGATGCTCAGAAGAAAAAAAAAATGCCATGTCATAGCGTTTATCTTCAATAATTACTAAATATTGTAACTTGCTGTTTCTCGTGTTTTTAATCTGCGGTATATTCTCGTGCTTTTAAGCGTTGCCATTATGTTGTGTATTGGGTGTCATTTTTCGTCCTCTGCATGAACGTTAGAGACGCCATATGACAGCTTTCGCCATGTGTAGGTGCACCCATGCGTTTGCCCTGTATGTATACTATATTTTCCATACTAGCAAAGTCACGTTGAGGCAATATTTTTAAATATTCTGTGCTGTTAAAGACGGCATATGTGTCGTATCTTTCTCTGGTTTAGAAAGAATAAAAATTCTTTGTACGCACGTTGTGTTACTGACGCCTCAGCTGCGCAGAGACTGCCCTTCTTTGCGGACGTTTCACAAAAAAGTGAAACCAACTGCTTAATAATATTTTGTATATGTTACAATTCAATATTGTTGAAATAAACGTTTCATAACCATATCTCGTCTCAGCACTACAATATGAGCGGAAGGACATCAGTGGGAGTGCGTTGATAGAAAGGGGGGGGGGGGGGGGCGCTTTGGGGAAACCTCGCCCCCCCTAATGAAAAATCCTGCGCACGCCTATGGCGCTGGGTTGACAGCATAAACTGCAGCGTCGTTAAGTGTTCCAATATTTATGCGTCGTTTCTCATGGGGACAGTTTCACAGTTTTTCAACAAACCAATATTTTGTGGGACTGCAACAACGATGGACCCGTGCCGTACGATGCGAGAAACATTGTCTCCTGATCACGCCTGACATATTCTACACTGCCGCTTTGCGCTATTCGTTTGTTTTCGTACCAGTAACGTTTACATACGTTAGCGCCGATGGGACGAACTGAAATGCCATCCCACACTCGCGGGTATGCAGTGCCAATTTCGTTGGAAGAATGTCCTCTAAAAAAGTTTTGTCGTCCCCATCGTACGTGTCGATGATAATTCCGGACCAGTATGGCACGCAGTCTGTACTTCATGAAGAAAGATTCGGAGGGTCCATAAAGTGACAAATATGAATCTAAGGAAAATTACAATGAAACTTGGAATCGCTGGACAATCGGCATTTGAGTACAGAAGTATATGTGGTGTGCTTCCTTTTTTTTATCAGCCTCCATTCGGATGTGGAAACGCCGACAACCCGAGTCCTGTAGAAAACAATTTTTTTTCACAACTTTGAAGCCACCTATTACAAAGTTGTTCAAACTGGAAGTACCGTCCACTGGTCCCTTCCCCCCTGTAAATTGTGCACCTCCCACGACGAGTGGTATATTCTCTTGACAGCCTTTGACGGTTAAAACCAGTTCCCATTCAGTTACGCCGCCCAAACCTAATTTCCACCTGGTTTATTTATGCCACCTATTTTTGGTATAATAAGTGTTGTGTTAAGTCACGGTCATGTCCAAGAACCTCTGTGTCCAAATCTGCACCTTGCACAGCCCAGTTAAAACACAACATTTTGTGTCCAATGTTGGATATCCCGTATAGACAACTTTATTCCTTTATTCGTTCGAAACATAACTTTCACACCTGAGGTTTTTGGTTTTAGAAACTGATTATACACCCTTACACTAAATTCAGTGATGTGATCGGCCTAAGCCAATTTGGCGCACGTTTCGGAGCAACCAAGACAGTGTTTTGGAGCAGCAAATGTGGCCTTTGGAGCAACCAAAACAGTGTTTTGGAGCAGCAAAAGCGGCTTTTGGGGTAGCCAAGACAGTGTTTCGGAGCAGCAAAAGTGGAGTTTGGAGCAGATATTCTTAGGAAAATAAAAATATTTGTTTTAAGTGCTGTACAAACGAAGGGCACTTTGTGCTGTGTTGTGTTTTGATGTGACATGTACTGACGGAACTCACTGCTTCTGTTTTTACTGCTCAGACATTCCACAAGTGTACACTGCTGTAGGCATTGCCAAACAATTTCGAAAAACCGCTTGCCTCCGTTTTACTGGTTCCCGACGAGCCAGATTTTCGTCAAAAGTAAGCAAACGTAAAATAATGAATTGCAAGCGTCCCAGCTGGTGCCTCAGTCATGCAATCATGTTCGCATGCACGTGAGGCTAACTTCGGCAGGCTTGCTGTTGGGCATGCTTTGTTGCGCCAGCGCAGACAACGGCTGTCCGATCAGAACCGAAACCATGCCCCGCAGCTCCGTCGCTAACTTATCCCCAAAATTGTACACAAAATGTAACCTTCGAGCATGCGACAAAAACAGTCCAGTGGCGCGTGCTTGCCAGGCCGGCAAACAAGGTACAAGCTAAACACACAAAAAAAAAAAAAAAAAAAAGAACCTGAGTGCATCGATGCAACACATTGCGAGCCAGCCTCAAAACGTTCTTGGAGCGCTTTGTACAACGACTGAACTCTAGACAAAAAAAGCGCACTGTGCGGGTTCAGCGTGCAGACATTGCCTTCTTTGCTTTAGCACACTTCTCTTCACCAACTTTCTTTCACGGCAGATTTTTAACGTACCGAGGTCCCTCTCGAAAGAAGGCCCACCGAGAGGAATCTCGATAATCAATACTTCCACAGAGCAGTCTTTGAATTAAAGATGGATTTTTGTAGTAACGTATGATTTAAACAAGAACAGGAATGCTAATGAACATGCAGTGGTAGTTAGTTTCATTTTAGAAAGTACCATATCTGCAGTGATGGGGGACAACAACATTCGACGTCGCGCGACCACGGTAACTGAAAGGCAGCGATCAAATATAGTTTTCCCACGGCCGTTGCTTCAGCTCACAAAGTAACTCCTGCCGCGCAAAAACATGGTTTTGTTTCAGAGCATGATGGCATAGCTGGTAACCGGCATGCTAGCGTCGGATCGTCTGCACAAATCCGCGTCTATCGCTGAAAATATAAAAAAAAGGAGATGAGACCTACAAGAGAGAGCGCGAAACGCGAGACGCCGGGAAAACCATGCAAGACCGGGTGGACAATTGATGCACGGTACTTTGTGTCAGGTGGCCGCTTGTATCACCTAACACACGCCTGCTCAATTACAGTACTCAGTTTAGTTTCGGTTTTGAAAGGCGACCTAAATTGGTCCTTTGGCGCAGGCTTGGCGCAGATTAGCCATTTTTTGGCGAAATGTAGCAGGATGTAGCAAGGTTAGCCCCTTGGCGCAGTTTGGCGCAGCAATCACATCACTGTAAATTTAATAACCATGCGCCAAATAGTTACATTAATATAAAATATTTTCAACACATTGTAAGGCAGTAACAAGGTAAAGGAGTCCAATGTTTGAATACATTTTTGAATACATGCCACTCCACTTTGAACCACCACTGCTACACCACCCGAAGGGTTTGAGGAATGGCGGTCCTTCCTAAAAACTTGTTGATGACGCAAAAACTGCGTGTGCGAATCAGTCAGATACGTCTCCTGTAGGCAAATAGCAACAGGACGGAGCTCATCAAAAAATGAATTGATGTCATCTATGTTACGTACAAGGCCGCGACAGTTCCACTGCATAATGCCTATATGCTTAGCCAGTGCAAAAATGAATATAAAAACTGGTAAAAAGTAAAATGAGGTGACTATGGCTTAAAATCTATTTTTTTGCATGGGGCGTTTTTTTTTTTTACAGCCTCTTTCTGCTGGCCAGTAGAGTCACTGGTGGCAGAACGAGAAAAGTCAGATCCAGCGAGGAAACTTTCCTCGCCGGACTTGGGTCCACCCTCGTCCATAGGCTCCACAGGGGGAGCCGGAGGGAGACCCGGTGGGGTCGGCAGCCATAACGGCTCACTAGGTCTCTGCTGGGTCGAGACGCGGGGTTGTCCAAGGCCTCAAGGAGGCAGGGGCGGCGGGGGGTGCCGTCCCCAACTTCAGGGTGGACGTTGTAGGAACACCGTCCACCGCGTGGTTGGGGTGCAGTGCAGCTGGCACTGCACCCGTGCAGTGCAGCTGGCACTGCACCCGCGGGTTTTAGAGGGGACATTGACGGGAGACACACCCCCCCCTGGAGGGGTCTGTGTTCCCGCCGATGCCATCACGGGTCGTGCGGGTCCCCTGTGCACGACCTCGGCATACCCTCCTTTCGATAGGAAGGAGAAACATTTTTTCGCCTCATGGTAGGAGATGCTTTCTGTGGTCTTCAAAGTAAGTATTTCTTTTTCTTCTTTCCATTTTGGACAAGAGCACGAGTAAGCACGAGTATGCTGGGTGACGGCCATCACAGTTGACACATCTCGGTTCACTCTCGCAACTGTCAGCAACATGCTCTTTACTGGAGCACTTCGCGCAAGTGTCACTTCCTCGGCAGCTCTGTGACCCATGGCCGAACCTTTGGCACTTAAAGCACCGCTGGGGATTCGGCACATAGGGCCGAACACGGCACCGGAGGTAGCCTGCCTTTATGGCCTCTGGGAGAGTGGCGGTGTCAAAGGTCAGTATAATGTGTCTCGTTTTACGCTCTACACCCTCACGACGAAGGGTGATGCGACGAGCGGCAACAACTCCTTGGTCTGAAAGGCCTTCAACGAGTTCTTCCTCAGATGAGTCCATTAGGTCGTCCTCCGAGATAACTCCTTGAACTGTATTAAGTCTGCGGTGTGGAGTAACGTTTACTTTGTATTCAGACACAGCGTTGAGAGAAAGAAGGGCATCACTTTGCTTTTTGGTGCTGATCTCAACAAGATCATCACCGGACGGCATCTTTTTAGCAGAGTAATCTTTCCCAACGATTCCTTCCAGTACCTTGGCGACTAAGAAAGGGGACAGTTTGGCAAGTGGTTTTTCTTCTTCAGAGTGTAAGACCAGGAATTTTGGGAATCTTTCGAGTACTTTGGATGTTTCGGGAGTGACTTGAGTTTCGGTGCGACTCTTTTCAGAGGCCGATCAAGAAAGGTTTTGTTGTGCGAACCCATATGAGATGGGAGGAAAGTTCAGTGCCCGGATGCACCGCCCACCACGGAGCCCAACAAGGAGGCAGGTAATGTGCCATAGCAAGATGGGCTTGGCTGACACAATTACTCTACCAGTGCTGCCAGGGCACTATACAGTAGTGTGGCTGCAGGGACAGGACCTGTTTCCACTCAAGGTTGGCCCTTGCCGCCTAAGAAGGTGAAAAAGGAAGGAAGAGAGTGTAGAAGAAAAAAGAAAGAGGTGGGAGGAAAAGTGAAAGAAGGGAGAAGAGGATAGAAGAGGCAATTGACTGAATCATCCTGGTCGGGCCAAGCCAGGACACCCGTCTACGAGAAGCAGAGGCCGAAGCGGTGTATTGCCTCGCCCGGGGGGCCCCGAAGGGTCCAAACATACCCCGGGCTCAGCTCAACCACCAGGGTCCCTTTTTCCTCGGACACGGGCACGCCACGCACAGCCAGACGTGGGTGGGCGAACCCACACGGCTCGGGGTTCGTAGTGACGCCACTCACCAAGCACCTACCAAAGTAGGTGCCCCCTGCGTGCGGGTATGGTGGCCCACGTAGCTGGGGTCCATGGTGACGCAACTCATCAAGCACCTAGCACCTAAGGTGCAGGCGCCCCCTGCGGGGCTCGGGGTCCGTGGAGACGCCACTCTCCAAACACCTGCTTTTACAGGTGCCCCCTGCGGGGTACGTTGAGGGTGACGTTGCATAAGTGCTGGGGCAGAAGGGCATTTAGCTGTTCTCCACTTCTTATATATTGAGTTTGAGTCGTTATTAGGTGTAATTTCTCTAGTTGCGGCCGAAAAAGGAGTTGGAGCAATTTTCCGAAAAGCAAGACGGCCGCCACCATAATTGCTCTGAGTGGGACATTTATTTCGCCCGTCGCTGTAAACTTAGGACTGCTGATATTTGGAGGCGAGTGAGATGTTCACTAAGTTTGCGCACGAAGTGTGCCAAATTTCATTAAGACAGCAGGTGTGAAAGTTATGTTCCTAACGAATAAAGAAATAAAGCTATATGGGATATCCAATATTGGACCCAAAATGTTGTGTTATAGCGGGCTATGCAAAGTGCAGACTTGGGCACACAGGTGCTTGGACTTGACAGTAACATGACACAGCATTTATTACACCAAAAAGAGGCGGCATAAGGAAACCAGGTGGAAATTTGATTTGGGCGGCATAACTCAATGGGAACCGGTTTTGACCATGAAAGGGCTGTCAGGAGAATACCACAGGTCGTGGGAGGTGTAGACTTTACAGGTAGGAAGGGACTGTTGGACTGTACTTCCAATTGAAACAACTTTACGGAAGGTGGTTCCAAAGCCGAGAAAACAAAGTTGTCGCCACAACACACGGTTTGGCCGTCAAGGGCTTTTGCGGTCATCTGTTGTGTCATAACCTGTTGTGCGAGGTGCTGATTTTCAGCGCACAGGTACTTTGACATGACCTTAATTTGACACAACACTTATTATACCAAAAAGAGTTGCCATAGCGAAAACAGGTGGAAATTTAGTTTGGGCGGCGTAACTAAATGGGAACTGGTTTTGCCCGTCAAAGGCTGTGAAGATAATACCACTCATCGTGGGAGGTGCACACTTTACAGGTAGGAAGGGACCAGTGGAAGGTACTTCCAGTTCGAACACCTTTGCGACAGGTGGCTCTAAAGCCGAGGGAAAAAAAAAATAGTCTACAGAACTCGGGGTGTCAGCGTTTCCACATCCCAAAAGGAGGCTGATCAAGAAAGAAAGCACACCATATAAACTTCCATACTCAAACGTCGATTCTCCATGATTCCGAGTTTCATTGTTGTTTTCTTTAGATTCATATTTGGCACTTTTTTTACCGTTCGAATCTTTCTTCATGAAGTACAGATTGCGTGCTATACTTGTCCGGAAATATCATCGACAAGTACAATGGGGACGAAACTTCTTTGGAGGGCATTACTCCAACGAAATTGGCACTGCATACCCACAAGTGAGGGATGGCATTTCAGTTCGTCCCATCGGCGCTAATACATGTAGGCGTTACTGGTACAAAAACAAACGCAGAGTGCAAAGCGGCAGTGTAGAATATGTCAGCCGTGCCGACACAGTGGCAGACATGATTGGGAGACCAAATTTCTTGCGTCGTACGGCACGGGTCCATCGTTTTTGCTGTCCCACAAACACATTGGCGAGGCGAAAAACTGTGAAACTTTGTGCCCACGAGATACGACGCATAACTATTGAAGCACTTAATGACGCAGCACAGGCAGCACTTCATGCTGTGAACCCAGCGCAATCGCACCGCTCCGACTTCAATGCGTACCAATGTACGTGGCGTGGTTTCGTTTTCGTTTTCTCTGGGGTTCTCACTGCCTACCTTCGGTACCGGCCGCGCGGTGGCGCGCCAGTCGCGCCGCACGGAGTGTATAGACAATTGCAAGCATGGCGCCACAAGTGGTGCCCCATGCGTGCAAGCGCGTGCAACGCGCGGGTGAACGTAGCTTTGGCAAGCTCGTAATCGCACGGGCGTGCCTGCTCGAGCAGAGACATGGCGGCGGCCAGTCGCCCAGCTTGCAATCGTCTATAGTGAGAGCAAGCTGAAAAAGTGGTTCAGATAAACTTCCATTGTACCTTTTTTACCCCTGTTCCTGCGGCACATATTTCTGGCACTTACGTCTTGTAGGGCCAGATTTAACCGTTCCCGCAGGGATCCCAGCTCCTGATCTCTGACTTCATTACCACTTGGAAGGCACGTCTGCAAGCCATATAACATAAGGCTTAGCACATGTCAAGCAATACCTGCGAGTGCCTTTGCATTACCTCTGACAGAAAATCAGTCTGGGTGCCCATGACGACTGACGAAGTTTCTTTCTCTTCAGTCTGTGCAGCACAGTTTACTTTGGAAGGTTCTGCCACGGGAAAGCAGTCCGAACCTTTCGCAGGTGGAGATGATGGAAAGAGGACACGTTTACAGTCTGCAGGCGAATATGGGCCACATGGGGTGTCATAGGGCTCTTCTGGCGAACTTCCTTGAAGACCATTCAACAATGATCTGGCTCGGCTAGGTGGACGGCCCTTCAACAGCCCATCTTGACAAACTGACCGGTACTCCTGAAGGAAAGCAGAGCATTGGATGTTATTGATGGGGTGGCAACCTGCCATCCATACATTTTTATGATTTGAAGAACTGAAAAGAACGGACATAAATGACTTTATGAAACCAAATCCAGTCTGAATTAAATGGTCATACTGCTCTAAAACTTTTGAAGCCACTAAAATACTTTTGAAAATAGTATAGTTAAAATATTTTGACCACATGCATTAGAAAAATGTCCCGATTAGGTTCAAAGACAACCAACTTTCATGTATTTCATGTTATTGTGCATGCAACAATGCTCTAGTACCAGATCCATACTAACTGGTCCTATAATAATTTTTCAAAATAAAAGATGTAGAGAAAATCATAAAGGCTATTCCTTAGCATGATGAAAATTGTTTTAATTAAAACACATTGCGTTCCATATGTCAGTGACTATATTTTATTCAAGTGCACAGCAAATCGGGACAACAGAGGCTCTGCATACTTTCATATTAGCCATGGCCCAGTATTTACTTCTTACAACAAAATGGCATTCTAACATCTATGAAAAGCAAGCTTCAACTTTTTCAAACTATGCGTGCATAAACCCGCCTGGAAGGAGTTTTTTTGCTCGTGCACTGACTGGTGCTGCAGAAAGGCAGCCTCCATTAAAAACAGCCACCACGGGCATCCTTTTGCTGGAGTACACCTGTACCTTGGGGAAAGTGCACTCCACAAAACTAAAATATAGTGGACTTGCGATAATTCAAACTCTTGTCCTTCCGGTTAATTCAAACGAATTAAAATTCTTTGGCTGTCCCGCTATGTCTATAATGCATTTATAAGCTGCAAATTGAAGCAGCATTTTTGCTGAATAGACCTATCTCATCAAGTGTTTGCTGCATGCGTGACGCCGCCATAACTTTGGCTCAGAGGAGGCAGCGGCAGTTCTCAAGACGCCTGGCGTCGTGTCGTGCTCTGCACGCGCAGTGCTTCAGCGAGGTTGTCTCATGTGCAAAAAGACTAAAGTTCCCTCGATGCATTACGGCAGTGGCGGCGTAACAAAATTGACTGGTGATATCGGTCTATTCATACTGTATGTTCATCGTGGAGGGTTAGCCCCGTTGAGTGTGCTTCTCACCGAGCACCTGTGTACTGCGGGAAAGCAATAACCATGAAGTTCGCGGGAATATTTGCACATAGCAAGCAGATTTATAAATTCCCTTAATTAGGATAGCTGGGTGTCTCTTTAGGATTAATTTTATGCCATATCTGTCATTTACATGCCACCCAATGTAGGCATTTAACTCTCCGAGGCCACGGTTTATACATATAGTTATATTAAAACTAACTCAGCTTAGAAGTGGACAAGTGGAAGGTTGGGAACAACCTTCACGAGAAAGGCTTAGAGAAACTATTCGAATGTACAGGGTGTCACAAAAGAAAATTTACACGGTCTTTTTTACCGCAAAAATAAACTAGGCATCGCCGAACGCTCATTCTCCGCCCAAAGGTCACAACCAGATGCCAAAGTTTCAGCCCGATCCGGGGTGTCAGCGTCTCCACATCCCAAAAGGAGGCTGATCAAGAAAGAAAGCACACCATATAAACTTCCATACTCAAACGTCGATTCTCCAGTGATTCCGAGTTTCATTGTTGTTTTCTTCATATTTGTCACTTTTTTACCAATCGAATCTTTCTTCATGAACTACAGATTGCGTGCCATACTTGTCCGGAAATATCATCGACAAGTACGATGGGGACGAAACTTCTTTGGAGGGCATTCCTCCAAAGAAATTGGCACTGCATACCCGCAAGTGTGGGATGGCATTTCAGTTCGTCCCATCGGCGCTAATACATGTAGGCGTTACTGGTACAAAAACAAACGCAGAGTGCAAAGCGGCAGTGTAGAATATGTCAGCCGTGCCGACACAGTGGCCGACATGATTGGGAGACCAAATTTCTTGCGTTGTACGGTACGGGTCCATCGTTTTTGCTGTCCCACAAAACATCGGCGAGGAGAAAAACTGTGAAACTTTGTGCCCACGAGATACGACGCATAACTATTGAAGCACTTAATGACACAGCACAGGCAGCACTTCATGCTGTGAACCCAGCGCAATCGCACCGCTCCGACTTCAATGCGTAGCAATGTACGTGGCGTGGTTTCGGTTTTGTTTTCTCTGGGGTTCTCACTGCCTACCTTCGGTACCGGCTGCGCGGTGGCGCGCCAGTCGCGCCGCACGGAGTGTATAGTGAGAGCAAGCTGAAAAAGTGGTTCAGATAAACTTCCATTGTACCTTTTTTACCCCTGCTCCTGCGGCACATATTTCTGGCACTTACGTCTTGTAGGGCCAGATTTAACCGTTCCCGCAGGGATCCCAGCTCCTGACCTCTGACTTCGTTACCACTTGGAAGGCACGTCTGCAAGCCATATAACATAAGGCTTAGCACATGTCAAGCAATATCTGCGTGTGCCTTTGCATTACCTCTGACAGAAAATCAGTCTGGGTGCCCATGACGACTGACGAAGTTTCTTTCTCTTCAGTCTGTGCAGCACAGTTTACTTTGGAAGGTTCTGCCACGGGAAAGCAGTCCGAACCTTTCGCAGGTGGAGATGATGGAAAGAGGACACGTTTACAGTCTGCAGGCGAATATGGGCCACATGGGGTGTCATAGGGCTCTTCTGGCGAACTTCCTTGAAGACCATTCAACAATGATCTGGCTCGGCTAGGTGGACGGCCCTTCAACAGCCCATCTTGACAAACTGACCGGTACTCCTGAAGGAAAGCAGAGCATTGGATGTTATAGATGGGGTGGCAACCTGCCATCCATACATTTTTATGATTTGAAGAACTGAAAAGAATGGACATAAATGACTTTATGAAACCAAATCCAATCTGAATTAAATGGTCATACTGCTCTAAAACTTTTGAACCCACTAAAATACTTTTGAAAATAGTATAGTTAAAATATTTTGACCACATGCATTAGAAAAATGTCCCGATTAGGTTCAAAGACAGCCAACTTTCATGTATTTCATGTTATTGTGCATGTAACAATGCTCTAGTACCAGATCCATACTAACTGGTCCTATAATAATTTTTCAAAATAAAAGATGTAGAGAAAATCATAAAGGCTATTCCTTAGCATGATGAAAATTGTTTTAATTAAAACACATTGCATTCCATATGTCAGTGACTTTATTTTATCCAACTGCACAGCAAATCGGGACAACAGAGGCTCTGCATACTTTCATATTAGCCATGGCCCAGTATTTATTTCTTACAGCAAAATGGAATTCTAACATCTATGAAAAGCAAGCTTCAACTTTTTTAAACTATGCGTGCATAAACACGCCCGGAAGGAGTTATTTTGCTGGTGCACTGACTGGTGCTGCAGAAAGGCAGCCTCCATTAAAAACAGCCACCACGGGCGTCCTTTTGCTGGAGTACACCTGTACCATGGGGAAAGTGCACTCCACAAAACTAAAATATAGTGGACTTGCGATAATTCAAACTCTTGTCGTTTCGGTTAATTCAAACAAATTAAAATTCTTTGGCTGTCCCGCTATGTCTATAATGCATTTATAAGTTGCAAATTGAAGCAGCATTTTTGCAGAATAGACCTATCTCATCAAGTGTTTGCTGCGTGCGTGACGCCGCCATAACTTTGGCTCAGAGGAGGCAGCGGCAGTTCTCAAGACGCCTGGCGTCGTGTCGTGCTCTGCACGCGCAGTGCTTCAGCGAGGTTGTCTCATGTGCAAAAAGACTAAAGTCCCTCGATGCATTACGGCAGTGGCGGTGTAACAAAACTGACTGGTGATATCGGTCTATTCATACTGTATGTTCATCGTGGAGGGTTAGTCCCGTTGAGTGTGCTTCTCACCGAGCACGTGTGTACTGCGGGAAAGCAATAACCATGAAGTTTGTGGGAATATTTGCACATAGCAAGCAGATTTATAAATTCCCTTAATTAGGATAGCTGGGCGTCTCTTTAGGTTTAATTTTATGCCATATCTGTCATTTACATGCCACCCAATGTAGGCATTTAACTCTCCGAGGCCACAGTTTATAGATATAGTTATATTAAAACTAACTGAGCTTAGAAGTGGACAAGTGGAAGGTTGGGAACAACCTTCACGAGAAAGGCTTAGAGAAACTATTCGAATGTACAGGGTGTCACAAAAGAAAATTTACACGGTCTTTTTTACCGCAAAAATAAACTAGGCATCGCCGAACGCTCATTCTCCGCCCAAAGGTAGAGCTAGAGGTCACAACCAGATGCAAAAGTTTCAGCCCGATCCGATAACTTAATCAAAAGTTATGTGATTTTCTGAAAATTTCAATGGGAAAATGGAGCCCATTTTTGCCCGTTTTCGGTTTCTTGTGCCATAGAGTCCTATGTGTTCGAAAACTCCGTCGGCCGCCATTTTCCCATTGAAATTTTCAGAAAATCAGTTATAACTTTTGATTAAGTTATCAGATCGGGCTGAAACTTTGCCACCTGGTTGTGACCTCTAGCGCTACCTTTGGGCGGAGAATGAGCGTTCGGCGATGCCTAGTTTATTTTTGCAGTAAAAAAGACCGTGTAAATTTTCGTTTGTGACGCGCTGTATAAATATGCCTTTATAAAGGAAATTGTAAAAAATACGCTTGGTATGTGTAGCTATTCCTATAGCAAATCGCTACTTTGCCTCACTTCATATTTAGATGAATTTCTGATAATTCTAACTTGTGATATTTCAAACCAAAGTCTGTGGCTTCTTGGAGTTTGAATTAATGAGAGTCGACTATAACCTGTTTTAAGAAATATTGAAAATATTTTAGATTATTAGATAACTATCACACATTTTCCCATGTTACAATTCCATTTCAGTCCCGCCAAAGACACAAATATTTGAATCAACATTCGAGAGTTTTAGATATTTGCACAAGCCTATAAAAAAAACTAATCAGGTTACTGCCCCTAACCGTAATCAAAAGGCACATCATATGCGAGTGGAACATGTCTCTTGGGCTTTTATTCAATAATAAAAGGAGACACACAGATATACAATTAGCCTCAGATTTGTGATACTACAGATTAAGAAATTTCATTTCATTTGGTAGGTTGCTTACATGCAGTGTTGGGTAAAGTACATCTAAAAAGTACTTGAAGTAACTGAGACAAAGTAACTGAGAGCAAATGTACTTGAAGTAAAGTAGTAATTACACCACACCGGATGCAATTTACTTGAAGTACTATAAATACAATGTACTTTTAAAGTAAGGTACAAGTACTTTTTAACACAAACTTTCATGATGTAATTTCATTCCCTTAGGATTTTTTTTTTAACTGGTATATATTTCCCCAGGTGTAATTAAGAATGCATCAGTTATTTTCGCAAATGGCAGCGAACACTGGATAAAGTCAAATGGCCACAGAGTAGTTGTTTTACTGTCGCTGAGAAACTATTTAACATAATCAACTTATAAGGCACCTATTGGCTGACAAATCATCATTTTGTGATACAAATTTTACAAGACCGAGTTTGGGGAATGTACTTTGAAGTCGGGAGTTGCTCTTTCCTCGGAGAGTACCAGAAAAAATACTTTAAGTAAAGTACAAGTACATGCTCAAAGCACATACTTCAAGTAAAGTAAAAGTTTTCTAAACATACTCGAAGTAGTATTTAAGTACAATGTACTTAGTACTTTCCAAGACTGCTTAGATGACACCGTCTTGTTATTTTCCAGTAAAATTGAACAAAACAAAATAAATGACACTTCTTTAGAAAACAACGAGCAGGAATGCACGAGTTCGGCAAATGCTTCAACTGACAAGTAGAGAGTGCGATACATTTAGCATGAATAAGCAATTGCCTGTTTTCTCTGGTTTTCACTTGCAATTCAAGGACTCTAATGATAACAACTACTGTAGCATGAAGTTCTCAGTCGGGGTGCTAAACCAAGCAACAAAAATGGATACTTTAGTCGGTGACAGGTCAAGAATGAAGTGGAAGCTCCTCCCACCCTTTTCCACTTCGGCGGAACGAACGGCGGAAAGGGGGTTGCGCCTCCAGTGTTTGCACTACTAAGGCCCGCTTCAGACGGGGCAACTTTTCCAGCAATTTTGGTGTTGCTCGCGGGTTGTTCCCTAGCTTTCCATAGATCGACACGAATTGCCGACATCGGGTCCAGCTCGAAACGAGCAAGCAACTCGGAGCAATTCAAAGACGTTTGAAGCGGCTGCAGCCAATCAGGGACGCAATATTTTCATGTGATACCTTGTACCGGTGATGATGACAACTAAAGACTTGGTTCTGGTTTGAAATTGATCGCTTTAGGAAATAAACCGCTTCAGAAAGATGAGTTAGTATTTTCAACGAGATTTAAATGCATAAAAACACGTTGATAGCGAGTAATTGTGTGTTTAAATAGTGGAAGAAAAATAAAATTTCATGATGATGATAGCAAATTGCAGCAATAAGTTGCTGCGTGTGAACGCGGGCGGCCCGTGTTGCTGGTGTTGTGACGTCAAGTTGCTGGGCAAAATTGCCCCGTCTGAAGCGGGTCTCAAGTGGAAAAAGGTGGGAGGAGCTTCCACTTCGTTCTTGAGCTGTCACCGACTATAGTCAAATATCCTGTCTGAGCAAAGGGGTGAAAAAGTGCCGATGTCATATTTGCACTAGCAGTGTCGCACAGCATACTTTCACTGCACTAAACGCACCTTTTTGACCCTTTGAGTGCCATGCCCGAGTGTACTCAGGCGCGTTCCCATGTGGTTTAAGTCTCGGTTTGCTCCCTGCCCCTCCCACTGGGCAGTTATTTTCTTTTACGTGTAGTGGCATGTATAAATTAGCGATGAAAACAACGCTTTATCTTCTGATGTCACTTTCTTAAGGCATATAATTTTGTTTTGTTTAGGTGCACTTCTGTTTCAATATGCTCCTTCGTTGTCATAGAATGGTGAGCCTATGAGGGTTTACCCAAAAGTAAGCAGAATTAATTTCTGCATGCAGGCAAACAAAACCTTGCACTCAAAGGGCTAAACCACAAGCTCATAATCATAAGCTTTTCTGTGTAGTCATGCTAAGTTCAGATGGAGTAGTATAGGCACAACTTTAAACATGCTGGCAGGCATTAATCAGAAGCAGAGCTAAAAATGTGCAATAAGAAACCTTGTCCAAATTCTGGTGGGGCCATCTGTTACACATAGGTAAGTATGGTGACCATAATCCTCAGAGAAGATGGGACACTGAATGGGGGCAGAGAAGCAAGGCAGAAGGGAAAGCTCTGTTATGATTTGTTCTGTCAGCATATTATACATTGTGATACAGCTGTGCCTAATCATTAGTGAGCACGTGCATCAGTATGTTATCACGTGGGCCCTGGCTAGATAACCCAGGGCACCACTTTTGTTTATACTTCTGGCATCTTGATGTTTGGCTATGTGTAAATAAAGCAGTAAGTCCTGCTGTCCTCGCTGACATCTGTCCTACTTCCATACATCTAAGACTATTCAGTTCAAGGTAAAAATGTACATCAAGGGTGGAACTCATGAAATGTACTTGGGAGCAGCCACGGGAGCAGCTGAAACAGCTGTTTTGGAGCAGGTTGGGAGCATGGAGCAGGCTAGGAGCAGCTCGGATCACTTTTCATTGCACTTCAGCTTGTGTCTTAGACAAGCACGGGAGCAATTTCAATTGTGCTTAGCAGCACAGATGAACATGAGTGCTTAGGGACCTAGGTAGGTGGGATAACAGAGTAACAAATGCGAAAACTTGAAACTTTTTAAGCCTTCATGAGAACCAAAAAGCAAGTGCCATATGTTTCTGAAGATAGTGTCCTTGATATTTTCTGAGTGGCTTTCAGCTGCTCAAAATGCAAACCAGCACCGCTTATCGCACAACCCACACGTGCTTGACATAGTAATTATAGGGAGTTTTAGTAAACTGTGTTTCCCCCTCTGCTAACCCTCCACTACAAAGAAAGTGCCACTGCGCCTGCACGCCGATGGCCTCGGCTGTAGAGTTTCGGGTAGCGGAGGGGTTTAGCAGAGAGGGAAACACGGTCTATCCTAAAACTCGCTAATATATGCGAACCATGTGACGTGCGTAAGCAACGGATGTGCAGTTGCGTGGAGGAACGGGGCAACAAATTTCGAGTTTGTCCTATTCTGCAACTCAGTATCGAAGCAGCAGACTACGATGAACGGAGTTATCGTATTCGAAGCGATAAGCAGGAGCAAGGTTAAAGTACGCCGAGCAGATCTACCGCTCGCGTGAGAGCAGCTGGCCGGCAAGGTTTCGGATCGGACTGTGTTTCAGTTCTATCAAATCACAATTTATCTTGCGCAAATACGGTTCCAACTTCTAACTATGAAGTACTAAAATGAATCGTTTGCTCATTTGTTTTCAACTGGCTGACGTCCGGATCCCGGGCCGCAGAGCCTCAGGCAATCTGACGCTTAACGACTCAACCTCACCTCTGCCGACTTCCTTAAAGGGGGTACTCCGGCATTTTATTTAGAGTCGCCGATTTGCCTAAAAACTTGCTTAACACACGAACAAGTATCGCTGAAATAGTAACCCAAATATTTGGCTAAAATAACTTTTTTTTCGTGAAGTTATAGATGTAGAATTTTGGTCCTCATCTATTTTTCAAAGTCAAAAACTCTACTGGCAACATTGAAAAAGTGACGTTATGGGAAGGAAGGGGTTCACCCTTCTTTGGGCTGTAGACTTTGTTCCCAACTGATTACAAACAGTTTTATGGTGTCAAATAAATGCTTTGGAGGGTCGCTCCAGCTTCCGCGCAGCAGCACGAAACAAATGCTCGGCATAGTTAATTTTTAGACAGCCCGCTCGAACTGCAAGCCTGCCATCCCGTGACGTCACGGCAATGAAAAGCGCGGGTCATTTGGCGTCATTTTCATTTGCCCATTTCAGAATAACTATTTTGAATTTTGCGATACTAAATAGCATACCGGAAAGAGTAAAAGATGGCAATTTTGAAAATATAGTTAGGGGGGGTTGCTAAAAAAAATCGCCGGAGTACCCCTTTAACCGCTTACGGTTGAAGAATAACAATCCAGTCGCAGGTGGTATAGCGCTTGGACTCGGGATATACCGTATTTGCACGAATATAACGCGAGTTTTTTTTCGAAATTACGTGCTCCAAAACGCACCTCGCGTTATATTCGGAATCGAGTTCAGCCACAAGGCGCGCGAGTCTGGAGAAAGCCAAAGGAGAAAGTCATCCCTCTGGCTCAATGCAAAAGATCCAATGGAAAAAGAAGTGGGGGTGTGGAGGCGCATTTTCTAGCCATGGGGCCACGTGAAGGGGCGAATAGAAAACAAAAAAGCATTTTTATCGCTTTTGTGTTTTTACAACGCGCGCACGCCGCACGCGCGCGCGCCGGCCAATTTGAGCCAAGCCAAGCCGGGCCAATTCAAGTCAACACAAGCCAAGCCAAGACCACTGACCGCGTTTACGCAATCGTGCAACACGAGGCATTTGTTTACGAACAGGGATCAGAACAAGAAGTGTGATCGTGTATCGGGCTCAGCAGTCTTTTTTTCTGCCAGCGCATTGTTTAGTTTCTGCTCCAGAGTGGTCTGGTGTTTGTGTGTTGGTGCTTCTGCTTCCGCGCCTTGTTTGGATTGTGGGCTGCCGAGGAGCTCCCACGGAAGAACTACCAGGCAAGCAGGTGCCGTGCTGCTGCATACCTGCGTAGTCGCCAAGTGGATTGTAAACGGAAGGACCTGAACAGTGAGGATGAGTGCAGTCAAAACATAAACTGATATTCCTTCTATTTCCATTGACTTTTCACTTTTGCTGTGCCCCCGAGTGCGAGAAATTGACGCGGCATCGGTTCGCGTTATAATAGTAATAATATTTTTTTTCTTTTTGGGCGCATCAAAAACTGTCCTCGCGTTATATTCGTGGTCGCGTTATATTCGTGCAAATACGGTACAGGGAGAATAAACAGAACAAAGGACTGCAAAGCCGACCAAGCTAAACGCGCCCCCCCCCCCCGAGTTTTTTCGCGCGCTTTTGACTCGGGATATACAGGGAGAATAAACAGAACAAAGGATTGCAAGGCCGACCAAGCTAAACGCGCTCATACTTGCCAACCGAGTCGATAGAAACCGAAACCAAGACAAAACAAATTTTTTTTTTTTGCGCACGTTTTCCGATTTGGTGCATAATGGCGCGAGGTTTTGGCTGTAACGCAGTTTCCACAACATGGCGCAGGATGGCGCAGACAAATGCATCTGGCGCAAAATGGCGCAGCCGTTCCACCCCTTGTACTTTGTACTGGAGTTAGTCGATAGTGCAAGTGCCTTTCTTCCCCCTTTTTAAACAATGAAGGAGGAATGCTGCCAATTGAAGTATGGAAAATTTAATAGTATAGAAAAAGTTCTCCGTACACACATCTATGCAAACAAAATGTATTGACAGATGTAACCATAGAGAGAGCCCAAAATTGTACTATGAGGAAGATAACATTTTCAGTGTATTCATTTTTATGAAATCTAATGTGCGTAGCAAATAAACATTTTTTTGGGTTTCTTCCATTGAATTCATGACCATGCATGTTCCCACGAAAACGAGACATGAAGCTTCGTTGAGACCAAATGATGGGATGGCAGAAATAAACCCCTAAAACGGGAGTGTCCCAGCCAAGATTGGACGTCTGGTCACCATAATAATCACTACTACTAGCCTTCTTCTGCTTTCGAGTTTAATTGTGAGGTAGCAAATGAGCAGCACAACAGCACTGACCCTAACTTTACCCACCAAAATGTATTATGATATGTATAACTAAGTTGATGTGGTGTGTTATCACAGACAGCCCCTTCCAATTTCAGAATTGGAAATAACAAAAGACGGTCCAGTGCTTTATGCGTGTAGTCAACCAAGCACAAAGCATCGAATATGTCTCATGATACTTCAGGTACATGCTGCTCCTAGTGTTTTGCAGATTAGCTAGAGGGCTTTCATGCAACAGTTGTACCAAACAAAATTCATAAGGACCATTGAATACTGAAGTTTCCGAAACTGTGAAGGGGTAACAGCGAGAAGCGAGCTTCATTCCACTTACTCTTTTAAGGCCTGTACACTGGCTCTGCTCCTGTTCTAGGACCACACTTCCCCCAGAGTGGCCCTCCATGGACTCCTCATTACTCTTAGTGAATCCATTACACAGAATCTTAGTGGTGTCCACTGCAGGAGTTAGTAGGTCATGGCATTCTGACAAACAAGGGGCCTCATTGTGAGCTGAAGAATGTTCCTGAAATTAAGAAAACAGTCCGAGTCTAGAGCATCATGTCGGTCTGCAAGAGTTAGTGAAGTTACCTTCAAAGATTCAGCCATGCTAGAGGGTGCATTTCCATTCAAAATACCTTGCTCATTGTCGTCTGAAGAGCACCTGGGAGATTGAGGCTCACTCATCGAGCCAACATGGTCAGGTTTGTAAAGCACAGATTCCTGAATTGTTAAAAAAAATATGTTTTGTTTAGGGTTATATAATCATAGCTTCAACAGTGCTTTCCTCACCCCTAAAAAGAAAATAAACATGCAGTGTAGCATAAAAAAAAAAAAAAACGGCTCTAAAAAAAAATTTTTTGTGTATATTACATACTGTGCCATAGGAATTCATAAATAATGTACCTAGATATTGGAGACAACAAGTGACTGACAAATTTACCTCTGCCAAAGGCTGTTCCAATAAGACGAGATCATCAGTACTGTTATTATCATGCCTTAAAAACGGATCTGGATGGTGTCTGAAAGAAATGGGGGAACTGTCACTTCAGAAGACTGCTGCTTAAAAAGCAATTCAATAGGACAATGAACGTGCTGGGCATAATGGCAGAGGAAGATAGTGACGTAAAGTTTGTAAGAATTACCCGTCACAGTGCCTAGGAATTCGAAGGGGTACTGACATGCAATTAAAAAAATTTATATATACTACTAAAGGGTCTCTTGGGTAATCTTTTGGAAGTGTGTGAAAATTTTTCCTGCATAACAAACATATTTACGGTATATGGAAAGGTACCTGCAAGCCCCAGGGTGACAGCCAATAGTTAGTTAAGGGACTTAGCCCCAAAATAGCCGAAAATCTGAGCAAAACAATAACTGCCTTCTTGAGACTTCCTGCAAGTTTTTCTACCAGCTTCGGCTACCTTCAGGTTACATTTACACTATGTTAGGGACATCTTCCTGTTATTTTCTATTTTGTCAAAGATAGCTGCTCACTCCTCAAATTGTAAACTCTGGAACTTGCCACAGTAAGTTCCAGAGCTCCAGAGAAGAGTTCCAGGGGCTGGCAGGTTCAACTGGTCCTGTACTAATGCATCGGCTCCGACTGAAAACTGTCACGTTTAGTTGCCATGCCTAATAGGGCACTAAATTATTTTCTACTGTATCATTCTTTAATCATTCTCATGATCCAGATTTCATTTGAATGATAATGGCATATGGAACTCGTTAAAAGTTTTTCAAGTAATTTTGCAGATGTGATAAACATGATTACTATGCAATGCCATCAAGCGACATGAACATAATATTGATGGCAACGCATTCACTGCAAGGACACCAATATATTTTAAAAAATAAAATTACATTTGGTATGTTTCATTTTCACAAAATGTTTGCAGCAGTGTCAGGTACACAACCCAGGCCCACATCTTTCATGAAATTTAACCCCTTCGCTGCCGCCATGATGCAGCTCCTTCCCGCATGGTATTCCGCGTCCCGTTTTCACTCTGTCAGTGCCTTCCGCGGTGCCGAGGGGAAAATTGATTAACTTCTGCAAAAAAAGTCACAGGAGAATAACTTTTGTTTTATGTCAACCCTGAATCAAAGGCAAACGGAAGGCACTTAGAAAGAATTGCGAGTGTGAAACAACTTAAACAAGACGGGCATGCGAAGAGCGACTTCAGACTTTTCACACTCCCACCGGCTCTCACTCCTTTTGCCCAGGACCTTGCAGACATGGCACCGCATAGATGGGCTTGGTTTCATAGCGTTGGCTGGGGTCTGGCGAGGGAAATGCACCCCTTTGCATCGCTCTAGTTGCATCGGCGAGGCACTTACTGATGGCTTTCCCTGTTGCTTGTAACCGGGCAATATCGTCTCTTCCACGACCTGCTCGGCGAGATCGACTTCCCAGCAGGCACGTAGCCAGGGGGGTGGCCCATGGGGCTCGGGCCCCCCCCGAAATCTTCAATTTTGCCCGGCCCGCCTCACCCGCCCCCGCCCCGCCTCCCCCCTTGAAACAAAATCCTGCCTATGTGCCTGCTTTCCAGTTTGTATAGCTGGACCTCTTGCCTGTTGTCTTTCCACAAAAAAAATATAGCAGCTGTTGTAAACAGCAGTATCCATGACATAGAAGAATAACTTGTTGCACCCTATGGCATATCTCCGCATGATGGGAAATAAAGCCAGCTGCTAATCCTCATGGTCGACGCCCCCCATACCTCTCTTGTAATCAAGCACAACCTGCGGTTTGAGGACTGGCTGGTTGTCTTTGTTTTCCCGTGTCTGTCAGGTTTGTGGCATCATGGGAGGTTGAGAGAAAGGTTACAGGCTTCTTGTTTTGCCATGTTACAGCCATCAGTCCATGGGAAAAGAGGCTGCGAATGTCACCCTTTTGAAGCTTGATTTTTTTCAACTTCTGCGGCAAGTACTTTCAATGAACTTGAACTGTCCCGACACGTTAGACCTTGCTTCCTTGATGTGAAGGAAGAGTAGTGGAAACGAGTACCAGTTGTCCATATAAATGGTGCAGCCATTCGCAAGACGATCTCCCACAAGGTCGATCACAACAGCCTTGCTGCAAAACATTCCAGCTGCTGCCAGTGTTTTCTTACTTTTGCCTGTGTATATAGAAAAAGTTCAGACAGTACCCCCGGATTGAATTGAATGTAGGACAGACGACCACGGAACTTCATGAGGCTCTCGTCTACCGCCAGTCCCCCTCCTGGAGCAAACGACTTGCCAAACACCTTCAAAACATAGTCCAGGACTGGACGCAGCTTCTGAAGTTTGTCATCATCAACTGGCACGCTGTTGTCGCACAGATGAAGGTATCGTGAGAACGCCCAAAACCGCTGCCTGCGCATCACGGATGCAAAATGCAAAGAATGGTGTGCTCATTACAATTCTCCGAGACCAGTCGGCTTACATATTGCTTTTTTTCCCTTGGCTCATGAGAATACAAAGAACAAAGTATGCCTTCATCTCACCTGGAGTTGTTGGAAACAATGAAGGGTCTGGAGAGGAGGCCTGCTTCTCAAGTGCGTACGCATTCGTGTGATTTGCAAGCATCTGCCAAAAGTCTTTGCTTAACAAAGCACTGAACATTGACAGAGCCGCAGGACTGCCCCTACAGCCATCTGAATAGTTATCTTTACATCTGGTGCTCCGGTGAAACGGATATTTGCAACTTTGATGGCACTGTCGTCGTCATCCCATTGCCAGGCGTCCAGCCTTGGAGCTTTCGATGGTGGTGGTGCAACGGGCGCCGAAGAATCAAGTGGTTCTTCTGAGTCCGAAGCCTCAGAATCATTGTGACTATTCGAATCACTGCTTTCAATGACCATGGTGTATTCTCGGTCGTCGCAGTCCTCATCCTCATCACTGTCAAACACCAGCTCAAGAATTTCCTCACTCGTGAGACACCTTCTCTACCGCGACGCCATGTTTTCATACAAAGAAAAACAACTGCAAACTTCTTCCTTTTTGCTTCGAAATGTTCATAAAATTATCAGGCATGTGGCACCATATGGTGTCATAAGTACTAAACAAAACACATGCAGCCTATGAGGTGTCGCCATCTATCAATATATTCTGGAAACCAAATTTTTTGCGGAGGATGGCGATTCACTGTCTTATTGCACTTTGGCCCTTCCTGCTGCGGATGGCGGATCGCCGTCTTCGGAAGCAAATGAGTTAAAGGGGCACTGCTAGGGTATTTATGCTAGCCAAGGTTTTTATTTGTACATGACATATGAGAGCCCAACTACCTTGAAAACAATTTGCGGCTCGAAGTTCGTTTTCTTTTTGCCCGAAAACCGCCGATCGAGAACTGGCCGGTTTGAGTTGCACTCATTCTCTTCTCCGTAGTCACATGCCATTCTCTATGGTTTAGACACACACACCAAATAGAATCAAAGTTGTGGGCTATCGAAGGCACATATTCAATATTAAAAATAGAAAAAAAAAAATATGATACCCATTTTTATGTGGCTTCTAAAAAGCTGCATATACGTTGACTGGGGAAAAAAAAAAGTTGCACAGAGAACCGGAAACACTCTGTGCATTTTCAACATGGCGTCGTATCGCAAGTGTTGCAGGCTGGACGGCTGAATGAAGCGGCCTAAGCGATGGCGGCGGACGATGGGTGTGGGACCTCCACTTCAGAACTGCTGTTCTGAAGTGGAGGTCCCACTTCAGAACAGCTTCGAAAGATAAATCATTTACAAATCAAAACAATTAGGATTTATTCTGTACGACACGCCCGACTGCTAAGCTGATTCGCACGAAGACGTTGCCAAGTCGTCGCCCATTCTCTTGGCTGAAGGCATTGCTCGTCTTACAAACACGAATTGGTAAGAGCTTGAAAAACGGGCAAACGTCAAGAATGAGGTGCCTGACTTTTGCGTTTTTTGTGTGAAGTGCGTGTTTTTTATCTGCTTCTTATGGCAAAAAAAAAAAAAGAAAATGCGGTCGGGTGTATTTATGTGATTTCCAGCAACTCTCCCCCACAACATTTCTTCTTCCTCCCCAGTCCAATTTTGAGCAGTTGCGTTTTTTCACTTTATTAAAACATATGTGACGCTGTAGCAAAATATTGATTGGGTAGTCTTCTAACACCCATATTAAATCGCCTGACAAAAAATAAATAATTTTTTTTAGGGTGTGTCAGATTTAATTTTCATTACAATACCTCTCTAATGTCAAAAGCCTACAAAAATGCTATTTACCAGGAATAAATTTAAAAAGTCTGGTAGTGTACATGAATGCATTACACATTGTCCGCACTAAAAATTCACACAAAAAACAAAAAAACCAGAAACATCCATGGTTTTGAACATTATCACAGTGGCAAGAATAAAAGACAGAAACATGCATGCATAGAGAACACAGTAATACATCAATTAAGCATTTCTTACTTGGCAGACAGTCTGCAAATAGGTCCAAACACGTCTTCCGGAGAAATTTCGCAGAATGTGACCAATCCCATCTGAAAGTGATTAGAGTGTTATATCAATCCCAAACTGGAGCACCTGCATTTCACATTTTGAATTTTTATAATTTATGGTATCAAAATGTAAGAGTGCACAGATAACTTCCGAGTTACAAATTGAACTTTTCAATTTGTAATTTGTTATTCAATTCGTTATCTGAATCAAATATTGATTTTTCCAAGTTTCAAACATTGTTTTAATTCGCATACAGTCAAAACTACTTAGCACCACAAGCTTCCCTTCACAGGCACTACACCGTGTAACTGCCATACACTCTGCAAGATGTCACGCTTTTCTCTTCGGCACAACTATATAAGCATTACAGGTTTGTCACCTCTTGCAGAGTGAAAACAAAGACAAATGTTTGACATACCTTGGCAGTGGGCTATCGCCTCTACTTAAGTGAGTCTTTGCTGCTAATTTCTCCCTTAAGACTGTATCACCTTACACAAGCGTTCCTTAGCTTCAAGAAAAGTTGAATGTCAACTTACCTCCCAGTGCCCAGAGCTTCGTGCTTCCTTGATTATGTTTAGTAGTGACTGAATATCATGCCACAAGTTTTCATTGTATTCCTTAAGAGAGTGATTTTCATTTCTGAGTGCCGATAGACTGGTTTCAGCTTCCTGTAAAACATATTATCACGAATGACAAATGATGAGGCGAAGAATAACTGAAGAAACTAAATGTTTAATGAGGTGAACTTGTGCCCAAAACAAAATAGAAGTAATTTAGCTTCGCAGGCATCAATGTCAGCGAAACAGCAGGATTGAGTGCCGAAGCGAGACTGACTGCGGCTCGGCACGCGGAGCCCCTTATGTACACGCGTGGGCTTCTGGAACAATCGATGTAGAAAGTTCGGCGCGTAGAACATTCGCACCTCGAACAAGCAACAGGATTCTCAAATTTACCAGAACACTAAATTGCAAGAACAAACAAAAGACTCGTCACTCCCAGGAATCGAGACCTGGCTCTTTGCATGGGAGGGAAGCACGATAACCGTTAGGCCATGGCCGCGCTGCCTACTTGGCCAGCTGCGCGTGCGGCAATATATAAAACAATCAGAGACAAAACATCATTCTTCAAATTGTAAGAAATGTGGAACAGCTTCAGAAGATCAATTCAGAAAAGCATTTTAAGACTTTGTCAAAGATGACATTGCTTTTAGGTGTATCCAAATATACGCTGGATCAATGCCAACTCAAAAGCAAGGGTGGTGGTATCAATGTTCAGGAGAGTTTTTGACAGCATGTACTAGGCCAGCATACTGGGTTCAATGCATAATGGTTCAAGACAGGTGAGAACTCAAGGAGTAAGTCCATGGTAAAAGATTTACTATTAGAGTCCCATTTCTTCAAACATTTCATTCCTAGTACAACTTACACCACAAATTTTTAAATTAAACTTTGAATGGACCAATGAAAGCTGGCTTCGTAAGAAAGTACAATGCATCTTCAGACAGTGCTCTAGGTAACTTACAAGTCCAGGGACTCACAATGAGTGTCATTTATTTGACAATGTTAGAAGTATAATTGCCAGCAGCTCTCTTTATTGCCCGATTTTTAGCAGTGATCCACGAGTAGTGACTGTTCCAGCAACTGCGAAACAGATCCGCTCGTTTTTGTTGTCAAATGAGCATGAAATTGTAGTAGATCTTTAAGCAACTGCATTCACAACCGCTTTGTGAATATGGTTCAACTGCAGTGTGACTACGGCGATAGGCGGCCACTAGCGTGCAACGAAAAGGGTGGGATCTATAGTGCACGTACATGGATCAAGTTTTCTGCTTGGCATTTCCTGATGATAAGGTCTCTAATTTCTTCACCCCAGTCACTCATTGTCAGCACAACATCCTGAAAAGCGTGGAAAAAAAACGGAATGTTTCCAGTTTCCTGGGATGCTGTTACTGGCAAAGGTGCAGAACCAGAGGAGGATACCTTCGTAGCCTGTGCACTTTCACGTAGTCGCTTCTGCATTTGAACAGCTCGACATTCTCCTTCTCTTGCCACGTCCACAAGACTGGAAACTAGAACATCATTCTGCTCAAGCAGCTGCTTCGTTAAACCCGTAAGGACCATGTTTGTCTCCTGAAACAAAGAACGGTACTTTTCACTTTTTTACGTTAACAGGACCTCGACGCAGGAAATAAGTCATCACCACATGTTATGCAAACTCAACAGGTTAGCCTCCCTCTTCAAACTATGAGGCTGATGGCATATTGCATGAGCTTTATGTTTTTTTTTTTTGTTTTTTTTTTATAGTGAACTTGACAGGCCAATTGCTTGATGCTACAGTGCAATCCACTTATAACAATAATTAAAAAATCAAAATTTAGACAGTTATAACCAATTATTGCTGTATCTGGACCAGAAACTAAGCATTTCTAGTCTAAAATCTCTAGAAACCGATTGTTATAAGCACAACACTGTTATATGTGGTATCGCTATAAGTGGATTGCACTGTTACCTATATAAATATATAATGATTGATGTTCCCAAGCATATCCCAAAAATTCCAGATGTTCCTAGACAAATATCTTATGTTGAATGCATGACTTGCACCTACAGGGTGCGACCATAAGGGCCAACACATTTGGCGTGCCTTCCAAAATTCGAATTCTAAACACACATACCTGAAATCGGGCATGTGAAAATAGTTTTGCAAGAAGTTTTATGCTTATTTTTTTCAGAGCTCATGTCAGAGGTGGTAAAATATTAAAAAATAAAGGAAAACACAGTGGCCATACATTTTCTACGCACTATACCGGATGTCAGTTGTCTGCACACTGGTTTGTGAGCTTGCTCCCAGGTGGTCATTGTTCATATATTTCGTTAAAAGTATTAATGACTGCGATTATCTCGCTCATCGCCAGCCTCTATTATTAGTTCTTAGTGTCTTTGCGTTCAGCGAACCACCCGGAAGTGAGCTCATAAACCAGCGTGCAGACGACAAACAGGCTGGTATAGGACATTGAAAATACACATCCTCCGATTTTGCTTTATTTTTAATATTTCACTACCTCCGAGTTGAGCTCTAAAAAAAATAGACAAAACATTTTGCAATACTACATTCACATGCTAAATGTGTTGACCTTTACGGCCGCACCCTGTACGTCACATGATGACGTCGAACGCCGGCAACCACCATGCTGGTGGTTGAGTCGACAGCCATTCGCAGCGAGAGCCATGGTAAATTGCACCGCATACGCTGTAGCAATTGTTACGTATCCTGGCGATCATTTCATTGGCATGCTCCGCAACAGAGTAACCATGAAGTTGGGAAAAATATGAGTGGCAGAGAAGGGATGCGGCGCCGCACGTTAACGAGTTTGCAAGACATTTATCGTAGCGGCGAGTTACAGCATTTTTCAAACATTGTTTGTGTTTGTGTACACCTGTGGATCAGCTTTGCCCGTTCGTGATGTGGATTCCCTTTGCTTTCCCTTCATCACGCTGTATCAATGCTTCGAGCGCACCTTGTCGAGTACGGGCGAGCGTGTCGCGCTGTGAACCCAGGCGGTGATCAGTCGGCAGCGGCCCCCACGTGCACGCCCGCCGAGACACCTTTGCCAGGGCATCGGCTTGTGCCGTCTCCGACACGGCAATCCTTGGGTTGTTTACCAGTACTTTGTGAAATCAGAACAACTTCACTACTTGGGAGAACTTTTAATTGCAGTTCCTAGAGCTGCTCGTCAAATAATTGTGGGGATTCCGGTGGTTTATGTCTTCAGCCGCGTCGTGAAGCTTGTTTTACCGACACAATAGCCCGCCCCCCACCCCCCCCCCCAACGCCGGAAACTTCCGCATATACTGACTGAATGCCATCCAGCGTAATCTCGGCCCATTTCTTTCAAGTTTAGGTGTAAAAAAAAACTAGCTACCTTTGTTGAAAATACGGCGCATGTCAGGGCATGTTTGGAAGTTAGCGTCATCCTAGGCCTTGGACAGCGCATAAGCACGGTGAAAAGTCAACCACCAGCATGGTGCAGGGATTGTCCTTCCATAATGTGACATCACATGAAATTCATGTAGACATCAGTACTACAAGCATTCATGCACTGTTCTATAGACATTTGTATAGCAAACCCACATGCATTTTCTCAAATATGGAACACTCTGGCAATGTCAAATCACGACTGATTGCCCGTTGTCCACAATTAGACATCTGGAGGATATCAGGATAACAGACACTAATTCGGCAGCACCCTCAATCTTTTATCAACCGAAACATTATTTTGATTTTTAACTTACATAAAGGGCTGTAATGAACATGGATCCGACTGCCAAGCGTTTTAAGACATTTCCCTTTTTGTTTTGGTTCGGCTTTCAAGTTTTACAAGAAAGGACCATAGACTGTCAGATTTACTATTCAAAGTTCAATCAAGTTCTATATACTCCTCATCAACTTTTTTGTGTACTGCTAGCAAAAATAGCACAGTTTCAACAGCACTGCATCACCATGCCTTTAGTAAAGTTGGAAGGGTTAGTTATTTCCCTCACCTGCCGAACACAAGGGCTGTGATAACAGAGGGTATACACACTGCTAACTGAGTTGTTGAACATATACTAGAAGGAATACATCTTTTTCTTAACACAAAATCCCCATCGGCAATTTGTTTTAATTTTCTGAGTGACAATTACTGAAGCTGTAGACAGAATTTTGGAAATCGTCTTATCTTGTAACCGCTCACCAAAGCGCATGAGACTCGGTTTGCAAAAACATATTCTAACTAGAGAACATGCTTCTCCATCACCTGCAAATCTGTTCCTTACCTTTAGTGCTTCAACATCGTCCTTCGCAGAGGCAACAGTAGTAAGTTGCTTGTTAACTTGCTCCTTGTAAACTCTCATGTAGTTTTCCAAGGAGGCCTCTTCTGGTATGCATAAAAGGCTGCCAGCCTTTAATGAATGTGAGTGGAGGGTCAGGTCCAAGTTCCCAATCTGAAATATTTGTTAACAATCACCTGCTATCCCTCATACTTTTGTGTTTTACATTTTTCAAACCCACACTCCTTTTCTCGCCCATCTCAAGCTGATCCTGTGGGCCCACAATGCCATTTCTAGATATTCTTTTTGTCTGCTGTTTATCCTTCCTATTGTAGTTGCTCGGCTGCATACTTAATCAGCAGCCCTCATTTTACTCACTTACCGTAAAATACTGCTGAAGTGCCCACTTTGTTCAAGTGCCCACTTTGAACGTGTTCCAAACTTGCGAATTCTGCAAGTTATAGATTAAGTGCCCGATTTGACCGGACAAGCGCCTGTGTCTAGATTAATCCAGTTTTCAATTAAAGTGTGATGGACGCTCTCCCAGTTTTTTACGGTAATTTTGATCAAATGCTCCACAATCCCACTGTGCGACTCTTCTGACCATAGCAGGGAATGAATAAATAAATACCCTGCCTGTTCAAGACAGTGTATTTATATGCATTGAACCCTTTTCTTTTTTATATAAACAAAGCTTAGCATTTTTACTTTACCTGGTGAGTTGTGAATGTGCCAATGTTGGTCTCGGGATGGTCTGATGAGTTGGTGACATGTTGGACTGGATTGTTCTCCTTCAACCATGCAATACAAAAGGTCACGTTAATGGGTGCAAAACAAATGGTAAAGATTGAAGAAAGAATAAGCATGTAAGACGAAGACGACACAGCCACATCTTTCATGTGTCATCTTCGTCTTACATGTTTACTCTTTCTTCAGTCTTGACCCGAACCAACACACTGTTAATGGCTCCTTCACCCATTATAACTTGTGTTTGCGCACGATCAGTCTTCAGTTATCACCTTACATTATCTAATGACAAAAACTTGACTGAAAAAGAAAAAAAAAAGCAGTCTTTTTGTGTGCGTGTTTCCAGCCAGCTTGTTCTTTGTAAGTACCATTACAACTGCTTAATCTTCTATAATGCCACGTCTACTACGGACGGCTGGATCAAGCGGCAAGGAATATCGGCACTAACAGTTTAGGTCTTGTCATGGGGATGTGTTTCGAACAGTGAGGCATTCGACCGAAACCGTTCGATCGAAAAAAAACAGACTAAATATGCGGGCATCTCAGCCCAGCACCGGTCGTAGCCCCTTGTATCTCTGCATACTTGAACGTGTCCGCCTCAGACCAAGCGAGCCGATGCGGAAGCGGTCGTACGAAAAACGTTTTAGGACCTACCAGACCGTCAATCATTTCGCTTATGTGTTGGCAGCGCGTGTCCACTTTGCGTTATGTCGACGACGTCGACGACGTGTTCTTCAACCCATGGAGGCAGTCAGACGGGCCGTCGCGCTCGTGGACGCGCTCCATAATACTCCCATATTTTTCCGATATATATTACTCTATGGACTTTCCAACAAGACCAGCAAAAACAAGGAGCAAAAAGCAAAATCTCGTTGAGCAAAACGGCAAAACGAGCAAAACAGAGAACACTAAAAGGATGGACGATCCGTTTGATGAATGGGTTGTGGAGATCCGTTAAGATGTTGGATGGTAGACAGCGTCCTCTAGTGTCCTAAGGCGTGTCGTAAAGGATAAGACACTTTTGTAAAGTTCGCGAAGTTCGCACGTGATACATCAAAAGCTAATCAAAACCTAAAATATTCCCTAAGGTTCCTCAGGTTGCATAGGCTAGGGACGCCGTAGCCTAGGCCGTGGTTCTAGCCTCTAGGTAGGGCTGGGGGGCTGGCCGGCTGGCTAGCGACCAAGGGCCGCCAGGGCAGCCAGGGCCAGGGTTGGGACCCGCCACCGCGACGCGACGCCCCGAACCACGATTTTCGGCCAATCTCGATTCTTTAATCTCAACTGTGACTGAGTGACCGGTCTCCAGCAAAAACAACGTCTGCAATCTTGAGTGCGGTGGGGGTTTCGAGGTCACTCGGGTGGTTTCCCGCTTCTACGGTTTCCAAACAAAGGTAAGTTTTGCTGCAGCGTTCGTATACCATTACTCTAGGACACATTACCCAATAATCCTAATTCAAAAACAAGCGAAAAAAAAAAAAGTATCTTGATTGTGAGAAATACAGAGAAAGTTTTCAATGGGACGCGTGCAATCGGATCAGTGAAGTGTTTCCTTTGTTTGCTGGTGCACGACTAGCCTCTCCCAAAAATCTACGGTTCTACCAAAGGTTCTACCTGCTCGCCATCCTTTTCCCTAGCCGAGCGATCACCCATTCGCGAGGTTCTCGAAAAGGTGAAAACACCGACGCCCGTTCAACCACGCTTCTTTTTAACGTGCGTCCTAAGCGTACTCGTAAACATAATAATGTATGTAGGCGCGCTTTAAATGGTCTTCGCGGCCTCACTGGAAACCAACACCCAACTTAACCAAACCCAGGCGTCAAGCTGGCCAAAGTCCAAAAATCTGCCGTGTCTGCAGGGTGAAGAGGAATGACCTTCCGCGTCCGTTTCCGTTCATCCGTGCTCCATGTTTTCAAACTTTATATATTTAGAAACTAGTCTAGATCGCCGAGGTGTTTCCGGCTTGGCAAGTGTGGCTGGTTCATCAGTTACGATTTGTGCGCAATTGTTGGAGGAGCTGACAGAAAAAAAGAATGATGCTCGAGCTGAACGCGCCCAACGTGTGCTTTATGCAGGATTACTTTATGGCAATGGTGGGGTGACTGTGAGGCTATTTTTGTTTCCATCTCGCGTTTTTTCGCGTGTGTGCTGAACATAAGCGCGCGCCTTGCTAAAAAAGGATATATATATATATTTTTTACATAATAATTATAATTTTTTACACAATATTGATAGATTGAGTAACATGAATCAATGTACCCATTTTACTTTGATTGCAGAGGTTAATTCCGTGGGAAAGCTTTACTTCCTGTCCCTCAAGCCAATGTTTTATTTCGGGGGTATTTACTGAACGCAATACAGCCCACTACCTTCTTAACCGAAACGGATAAATAAAAAGAAAAGTAACTTAAAACCCTCCCCCCCCCCCCCCCCCCCCCCCCCCCCCACCACCACCACCACCACCACCAAAAAGAAAAAAGTAAAAAAAAATAGAAAAGAATTTTAAGAGCAAAAATACACAAGGGGCACATGATAGTGTCGGCTTCACCGTTTCGCACCGGAGTGATCGGAGAAGCCGCTTTCGCGGAGGTGCATCTCGGTCACGAGCCCACCAGGTGGGCTTCTTTTCTTCATCTTTTTTTTTTTTTTTACGCTTGAAAAGTAGCGAGTGGGTGATTTATTATGACATGGTGCATGCTCGATATTTTACGGTATGTTAAAAATAATTTAACATGCAATTACATTTTTTTTTATAAAATGTAATAAATTATACCATACTCAGAAAGTAGGGAAAGGGCAATAATTAAATAGTTGTAATTGAATTGCTACCCAAATATGTTTGGGCCGGTTACGCAGGCCGGTTAGTCAGCTCCGTTGAGTGCACTTCTCACTGGACGCTGCTGCACTGCAGAGAAGCGACACCCGCGGAGTGAAAACCGCGGGTGTCGCGGTGTTCACTCTGCGACTGGCATCTCGTATCTCCTCAGTGCAGCCGCGCACCTTAGAGGAACAGGGACTCCGGCACCGGGGGGCAGTGGGCGCAGTCGTCCCCACTGGTTCTAAACCACTCAAAGCTGTTCGGACCCCCCCCCCCCCTCCCCTCTCTCTTCTCCCCTCCCACCACCCGTGAGGCTGTTGCCTTACGGGTGGTAAGGATGTTGACCCGTGAGGCTTTTGCCTGTTAGCAGGGCAACTGAACGGGCAGCCACATTTGCTTTGACATGATGGCACACCGTCCACTATATAAATAAAAAATACTGTGACCTGAAGTAGAAGGAAACGTGCAGGTTTTTAATTTTGTGCATCGTGTTTAATATGGTTTACATGTGTATATTGTATGTATGTATGTAACAGTAGTTGGTGGCACAATATGTGCATTCTCACTAATCTCCAACATTTTATCAGACTACAGCCTTCATTTCTCTGCACTGTGCTCCGTCAGTGGTCGTTGATATATATATATATATCTTTATATATATATATATATATATATATATATATATATACGGTGCAGCCTGTCCCTATGGGGAGGAGTGGTTCCCTAGATATCTTTGAAGACTGACCCTTTCCGACATTTGCAAGCTGAGATGACGTGCCACGTCATCTCAGGATACTACAACAAAATTTCGGCGCTCATTTTTTGGTCTATATGTGTTCAAAGGAGCAGCATCACATCGAACATACCAATATCTTGTTAAAAAAGTCACGAAAAGGAATTTTAAGACGAATTAAACGATTAGCAAAGAGCACCTGGTGGATGTCGCTAACGCCTCGCTTGTAATGCGCGTCTAGGAACCTTGACAGCTAGTGACGGAGGTTGTCTCGCCTCCGGCCACGACGAGAGAAGAGGGGCAGGAGGAACTCCCCTTTTCCCGAGAATGCCTTTTGTGTGTTGCAGAAGTCGCTATTGTCCCCCTAAAAGATTACAGAAGATTAACCCGTCACTCAAAATTCGTACAAAAGCAGTCGCTTGAGTGGCTGGAACGACTAGGCCATCCTCTCGACATCAGCCTTGCCGTAGCTTTGCTCGTCCTGAGACGACCTACGTCACGATTGCGTTGGATGTCACGTGGTCTCCGCTGGGCCTTCTCCGAGCGCTTGCCAGAGTGGGCCGTTTATAATGAAAAATACAGCCACCAGGCTCAAAATACAAATGTGCGATTGTCATTTACGGGTATTGTGGATCATATTCAACCTATTTTTGAACACGACGGGAATATTTCAAATTTCGTTGAAGTATCCCTTTAAGGCGTGGCCCGGACAGGCGAAGGTTGCGGATTCAATCCCCGCTCCCGGCCCAATTTTTCGCCAGCTCTCTTTCCCTTTCCCTAACTTTAATGCAATAAATTCAATAATCACCTTCTCCCCTCTTCGTTTACAATGTTACTACGGCTGCACTCGTCAATCATCACTCGGCCCCTGCTGCGTCGCGTGATGACAGAGCAGCAGAGGTTGATTGCACTCTCTCTCCACGGGGCGCGGTGCCGCCCGGGTCGAGATGCGCTCCGATAGTAAACCAAAACTTAAAAACCCGGTGCATTTGTGCGGTTTTTCAGAAAGCCGTAAAATGCTTTGCATGACTTCTATTGTTCTGCAATTTGTTGATTTAGTGTTTTTTCATTAAGCTGAGCAATTTTCTAATTAAAACCATGCCCTTAAACACAGGATTAAAACAGTTAATTACGCAAAAATAATTAACATGTTAATTATCCCGGACTTTAATAATTTTCCTAAATGGGCCCCTGGCCCAGGACCAAAATGACACAAGCCTTTTTTTGTTGCAATAAGTAGTTTTCGCAGGAGCGATTTGGCCTGAGTTCTCTGAAACACCCTGTATATATATATATATGTATAGAGAGAGAGAGAAAGAGACAGAGGGGGTGAACTACACAATGCAACATGAGCCCCCTAGACGTTGCCCCCACACATCAGATATACTTCCGAAGCCCCTGTAGAGGAACAACATTCCGGTATAAAGAGAAAAAAAAAAAGAACTGTGAATGTTGATGTGACAACCCTACCATGCACACAAATTCTCAAAGAACCGCAGCTATTATTCTAATATACATGTATGCTGGACTGTAATGTCTTGACAAACTGTGCATCGATGGTCATGATTTATTTCTCATACTTTTTCTAAATATTTTTGACTAGGTATAGCTGAGTTGTAATCCTTTTTTTAATCTTTCATTTACTTAGACTACTTTATGTAGGCTTTTAACTCTTTGGCTGTCAATGAATAGCTTAATTAGAATATAATGAATTTAGCAATAGATGAACGGAAGTGGGAAGTAAACATACATTCAACTGGAATTTTATTTAAGAAAGCATATTGATAATGAGTGCAAATTAAATTACATGCTAAATGTCATTAATGTGCCTAATTGAATTACAGTTCTGTTGCTCAACGGAAAATCAGTGTTTATTTCTACAATATTTCAGTGGAATATGCCTTGGTTTACTTTTGATTCCACATATAAACCTACCATTCATACATGTTCATACTACGTCTTTTGTCAAACAGCATGTGGTTCAAAAATGACTGCTGCAATGGGCCTTTCAAAGACAAACAATCTGGCTGTTACCTTTACATTCTTATTTCCATGTCTAATACTTCAAGGAACAACTAGCATTACTGTCTGCAGTACAATGGATACAAATGAACGTTTGCACAGAAACTGGAAAGCAAAGAATGCATTGACTTTTAGTTGGACAAGCCAATGCATATATATCTTAACATAGTATTTGCTGTGGAAAGAATGAGAATGGAGTGTATGCTATTACTCTAAAATGAACTTTTGGCTTTTTCAAAAGGGATTTTTAAAGTAACTTGAGCCAATCACATCATTTGTGTTCCTGATTCTGAAACTACTGCATGTGCTTCCCTACAGAAACAACATTATGCATTAAATAAATAAACAAAATCCAGGTAAATGACGAGGCTGCAGAAATGATCATGTGAAGCAGTTTCAGGGTTTCGTCCATCCCAAATTGAATGCCTATTAATTGTAAATAGGTGCCTTGACTTAGATTTAAATTACATTTAAAAATTGAATGCTAATTTTTTTTCTCTGCTGGGATATGTCTTTCTACCTGCCCCTATATACCCTTTTTTTGCTATTTAAGTAGTACCTCTCACTGCATCAAAATTGTTTTTCTATTTCAACAGAAATGGCTTAGTCCGTCTTTGTAAAAATTGTCATGCCATATGTAAAAAAAAAAAAAATTTATACTAGAGTTTTCTTTTTTTTTTCTTCTGATTTCTGCCCATTTTAGCAGAGTTTGCGGTTTTAATATCAATTACAGGAGACAACCTCAAAGTGGCACAATTGTTGTGCTTAGATTTATTCTCTCTTGTACCATTCATTCATGCCCATGGTGAACCGAATGTGAACTCTTTCAGCCATGTCTGCACAAAAGAAGCTGAATCTAGAGGACATGGGCCCGCTGCTAACCCTGGGGGACCGTGTGGTCTGGGTGTTTGAGCATGGACCCGAGCACGGCTGGGTGCGCTGGATTGGCCGTATCCCGGTTGTTTCTCCAAACTGGGCCATTGGTGTCGAATTTGTGAGTGATCTTCCACTAGAGGAATCATATTCCTGTATGTGTGCTGTTCACACTCTTTTTATATCTAGTTTTTACCACGGCATTGATACTGGTCAATTAGCTTTCCAGTGTTAAATTCAAGGCAGTATTTTTAGAGGAAGTATGCTCTCTGAAGTTTTTCAAATTAGATTTGTAAATAAATACTGACTGATCTTAGATAACAATATATGCTGTGGTATGCCAGTGCGATAATCACTAATGTTTATAAGTAAATGAAAACAATGCATTCAAACTTTTCTTCATATCTTTATCTCAAGTTGTCTGCTTTGTTTTCAGCCTTTAACTTGTTGTCCACATTATTCTCTGCAGTGTTGTAAGTTGCTGAAATTTGAACAGATTACATAGCAATCTAGAATTTTAAGACATTGTTGTAGGTTTTAAAAGTATTTTGAACTTTGGTAGAATGAGGCAAGTAGACTGGGAGGTTGGAGAAATACAATGGAATCTCATGGACACATCATGGGTGTGTCCATGAGAAAACCTATTGATCATACTAAGGGGAGATGAAGGTCTTTAGAGCTTTTTCTTAATAATGGAAATATTTATCATATCATACATTGAACATAACATTTAATGCAGATTCCAAATATGCAATTTGATGTTGAATAACTTTACTACATTTAGAATTATATGATATTAATCTGATATAATTTTTTTCATTTGTTACAGTTTGTTAGAGTAAACATCGTGGCAAAATATGAGAAATTTAGCAGAACTGTGTTCACAAGGACCTAGCTTGTGCAGTTATATTTTATATATTCTGAGCATATTTTACGTCTAAAAACAATTTCAATCATAGCAGAGAAAATAAGCTTGGTCATTGTTTAAGAAAGTAAATAATTCCTCAGAACTCTTTGTTTGCAGCTCTATCACTGCTCAGCTCTATTCTTGCTAACTTACATCAAACTAGAACAGATGAGAAATGTGATTTTTTCAAGGAGTTCATTGCTTTGTCTTCCCAGTTTAAGCATAATTACACTTTGTTGCAGATGCATGCTTTGTGAATGCCCAAGTTCTCCATTAGTCTATCATTGCTCATTCCCATTCTACAGGACAATCCTATTGGAGCAGGAGATGGAAAGTTTGGGGGGAAGAGGTACTTCTATGCAAGAAATGACCATGCATATTTTCTTCCCAATTCAAGTTTACTTCGGGCTGCAGACTACAACAGTACTTTCAGGACAGAAAGTAAGAATTTTTCTTGCCATAATCATGACCTGCCATATAAAACAAAAAAGACGATTTTGTTAAACCACTTGAGTTGTGTAACTTCGGAAGGTCAGAAGCATATGGAATTTTTCCATATTCTTCTTTAAATACTGTTATGATATGGAAACACATAAAAGTGTTTGTTTAAGCAGCTTTATGAACCACAATACTCCTAAGAGATTGGTAATCAGTTGTGAATTTTCCTTTGGTTGATTTTTATTTGTCATTGCCCCGCCTTCATCGGGTGACTTCGTTTTGAACAATGAAGCAGCTGATCTGTGATATGATTGCTACAAAAAATTGTCAGTAGGTTTATTTCACTCATTGCATAGTATAAACTACATCTGGCAACCTTACTATAATTTTATTCTGGAAATAATTATTTCAAGTCGGAGTTTGTCAGAATTTAAAAGATTGTGAAACAAAACATTAACGTGATAGAAACCTCACTGTCAATAGGCTCTACAGGTTAACAGTGATAAATTGTATCCTATACATTCTTGATGTGCCATTTGTACATCAAGTATTGAATTACTTTTGGTGCTTAAAATTTGTATTTTGCATTACATGATCAAAGACAGTGCTAAATGAAGCTAGTATAACTTGGGAGGACAATGTATTCCTAAAATGTCATTTTAGTTTTTGAGCAAAAGAAGCTGCAATAAACAACTGACACAATTTTACCAATGATTTTAGGGAGATCAACAACGTCCTATTGTATCATTGAAGAGAAAATGTTTGGTGGCTATAGGCTGTTTTCACTGACATCATTTTGTCCATCATTTTGTTGTCATGAGTTGTCTGGCGCATGCTGAAGTGGAGTATTCCAAAGATCCACATGACACCCTCAAATTGGTAGTGCACAAAAGCTTATAATTTTCATCACACCTCTTTTTTGTTTGTTTTTGTTTTTATAAATAAAACATTTTCTCACTTCCTCACTCACAAAATGGTAGATTGACGTCATGTGAAAATGGCCTATGTATTTATAATGAAATTATTTTGGACAAGTAACAATTAAGTTAATTGTAAGATACCCACTCCCATGGAAGAATGCACTCTTTCTTCTCCCTGTGAACTGGTACAAAGTGAAGTGAAGAAGCTACATACACATCCAGCTCGAGCATGTGCCCACCCTTAATTTTCTTGTGATTATCTTTGGTTTGGGTGGGTGTTTGCTCAGCATTTTATGTTGTTTAAGTCTACTAAATAATACCCTTTTCCTCTTATAGCTACACCTGACTGTGCTTGACACTAGCCTACTGTTTTGCAAGCATAACATTGTTTCCTTTAGGTCTCATGAGGAGGTCTGCTGGAAGCTCAAGGGCCAAGATGTATACTTTTCCTCACAAATACAACACTGCCAGATGTGCCTTTGTAAGTGTTTTTCCTTTTACATGCATGTGCATATATGCATGTACAAGATTTGTGCATATGTGAATTTCTAATTTTCCTCGCTTTTCTTAGTTAATGGTTAACGGCTCGCAATGTGTACCTCACTTGCTACTGAAACGGAGTTTAAAATTCTGTTGTGGCAAATTTCACAAGCGCAAATTCTTCTCATGGAGAATTTGCACTTTTGCATTTCCCAAAATTAATGGTTTCTGTAAAATGTTGATGTGAAAAGATTTGCCTGAAGTTTACATACTCTGCTTACCAAATTTGTGAAGATATTTTGCATGGTGTGCTTTCAGGAAATCCTCTTCTTTGCTAACTGCAGCCAGCTGTGTGGTGCCTGAATTAACCTTTAGCCACAAGGTAATGATAACAATTATTGGTTTTGTTGAGTCTTTTGTGCCAGTTGACATGTCAGGATGCTGCCTGTGAATCTAGCATTATATGCATTTGTGCACACTTTCACTTATGGTCTGAAATACTGGTTTGTGTACCATAGTATTCTGTTTACAGTTTAATTTCATAAACATTACCTGGATGCACCTGAAATAAGAGAAGGGATGGAAGTGGCAGTTGTAGCTTTGACTGATTATTTATGAAAACAAAGTATTCAAATTCAATTAGGGTGTTTCTTTTTATTCTTTCAGATTTGTTTAAAAAAAGCCGTGAAAGCTTACACTTGTGCGGTTTGTGCAGGTGAGTTATACGGCCAGTGGGACATAGTATAGGGAGATAGTCGCAACTATCAGTCGGCTAATTAAGTAAAATTTTTAATTAACTTTTTAATTATTGCAAATAGACATATACAGTCGCCGACCGATTTTTCGGACTCGGAGGGGACCCCAAAATTGTGAGATAATCAAACGGTCCGAAAAATCGATTTCAGCCAAAATATCACATTTCCGGGCATATTCTGCTGCGTATTCGCCACTTTCGACTTGCCTGATGTCAATTTTAAGTTCTCCTGCAACTTCCGTTTAATATTGTTCACTCTTCACTTCTTTGTTGATCTTTTTGATCATGGTGCTTCGCTTTGTCGATGCCTTCTTTGGCACAAACAGCGAAGTTCGAGCGTGTGCCATTTGGCACTATTTGTAGACAATGTTTAGTTTACCAAGCTCGCTTCAATACGGACAAGAAACCTTAGCGCTCAAAGACCACAGGAACGGCAGACGTCCGCTCTTCTCGTGGTCGCACTCGAAAAACACGGACCTCGAGAATAACTGGAAGAGCCATAAGAATGGGCAGACGGCAGCCATGTTGACAATAGCGGAACTGGAAAACCCGACTATAGCTTGAACCCAGCTTGTTTATTGCGTAGGACGTGGTATTGAGGCTACAGGTCAAAATCAAAGCAACCAAAATGGCAGCGTCTAAGCTTGCGGCTGTAAACTGAGGATATTGTTCAAATTATGTCCGGAATATCGAGCAATAAGCTTTATGGCATCCGAAATTTCGGTGAGTGTTATACATTAACTCAATGAAGTGAGTGATGGTTTGGCGAAAATGTCAAAATAATTGGACTTGTCCGAAATATCGGCGTCCGAAAAATCGGTCAGCGAGTGTAGTTCCAATTAGAAACTTGCTGAACATCATCGCAAACCACTAAATCAACTCTTTTAGAAGGATATAACGCCGGGGCAGCATTTTATGGTGTTCTGTAAAAACGCTTCATTTGGACGCGTTTCTAGATTTTGGTTTCTTATCGGAGCGCATCTATGCGCCCGCGGTCCTGCTCTCCAGTTGCTGAGACGTGCAACACACATGCGTCCTACTTCCCTCCATTCTACGAGGGAGGCGAGGAGTGGCTTCGCGTCGCGACCATTGGGGAGCAGGACCGCGTGCACAAAGGTTAAGAAACCGAAATCTAAAAACGCGTTGAAATGGGGCATTTTTACAGAACGCCGTAAAATGCTGCCCCCGCGTTATATTCTTCTAAAAAGAGTTGATTTAGTTGTTTTAGATGATGCTCAGCAAGTTTCTAATTGGAACTATCTGTCTATTTGCACTAATTAAAAAGCTAATTACCAAATTGACTTAATTAGCCGATTGATAATTGCGACTATCTCCCTATACTATGTCCCCCTGGCCGTATAACTCACCTGCACAAACCGCATAAGTGTAGCTTTCATATATATACATATATATATATCTTAGATAGATAGATGTACTGTAGTTTTTTAAAATATTTGAAGATTACGAAGAATGTCTTCAGAATTCTCTGGTTTCTCGTGTCGGAGCCTCTTGGTTGGCTCAGTGCTCTTGGAAACTTCGCTCACTATTGTAGGTCAGCCTTTGATTTAAAAGAAATAAACAAAATAAACTTTGACACCTGGTTTTAAGGGAGAGTGCTGAAAGGCAAGACCTCAAGCTATATGCAAAGAAATAAATCTGTGGAAAAGGTAAAGCAAGCTTCAAGCACTTTACCACTTTCCAGAAATAAGATTAATATCTTGGGTCCGAGTAATACCTATATACATAGCTTGCACTGACGCCACTTGGGTAGACATAATGGGGGAAAAGGCGAGTGAGAGTGCATAGCTTCCACTGCATTAACTTCTGGCCATCAGAAAGAGGGGCAAACTGATGTCACGAGCAAGCTATGTACAGATTTGTACAATTTAAAATAAATAAGGTAGTCATGTTTTGCTTGCCACGTTACATTATATTTGACCAAACTCATATTCGGGCCTTTTTTTCTTTATGGGAAATGTTTTTCATGTTAGAAAACTTCCTTTTCGTGAGTGAGCATTTTTGAAAAGATTTCTAGCCACAATTCCTTAAAGTGTCCATGCTTAAATCATATAAAATGCAAAATACTCCTATTCAAATCTATTCAAATTTGATTTGCATTAAAACATTTGATACTTGCACACCACTACTTTATCATACCCTGATGTCTACCATGGCCTATACAATTATCTCAAATAATCATTTATTTCAGGAAAAATTACTTTTATGAATTAGGTGAAATGTCTTGCATGATTTCGTGCATGTGGAGGAGGTGCTTTTAAGCGCTGCTATTGCCATATCTGTTGCAATTTTTTTTTCTCCGGAAATACAAATGTTATGGAAACTGGCATTCAGTGCTCTAGTCTTTACCATCTTTATTACGTGAGTAGCATAAACCATTTGAACCATATTTGTTTTTTCTGGGAATATGCTCCTACGCAACCCAACCTTCTACTTTTAACTGCCGTACAGACCAAACAGAAACAGGGCTCTTGAGATTACAGGGAGTCTTTAACCAACATCATTTTGTTGGTTTTGCAGACTGAACCTCAGGCACTAAAGGACGACTTTCCAGCTGACCTTAACCACTTCCACAGTGGTAAAGATGCCAGCCATGGTGCACTCAAGTCCAAATCAAAACTACACAGAACCCAATCCACCGGGTTACGTGAGTGTTCTGACCTCTCCGACTATGAAAACTGGCTGGACAAGGACCCCTGTAACGTGCGTGTGCAGTCCTGGAAAAGCAGTCACTCAGTCATGAGCTGTCCCCCTGTGCTACTTCCGAGAATGCTAGTCACCCACGAAGTCACGTCAAGCTCGGAGAGTGATCTAGAATTTGGGAGCCTGAGGTCGCTCATGGCCTGCTTCACGTTGGGTCCACACAGGAGAAAAAAGCGAAGAAAAAAGAAGAAGAAGGGACATCGGCTGGTGATAGCTGCAGGCCGCAATGGTGGAAGCTACTGCTATCCTAGCGAGGGTATGCAAGCCGGTCGAGATTACCATCACAGTTATGAGAGGGCACGCTCAGCACACACATCTCATAAAGAGTCTTGTCCAAGTGACTTTCAGGACGGAACTTCACGTTGGACTCCCAAGCAGTTATGGAGGTTTTCTTTGCAAGAACAAAACATGAGGCGGCCAGACACTAGTGTCGAGGCCGTGAACCAGACTACAGAAAATCAAGAGGAGAAACTTCCACCTAAGCTTCCACCAAAGACCATCGCTCGAAAAAAGCGACCAGCACCACCTCCACCACCCGAAGGAGAGCGCTCCTTGCCGAGGCCTCTGTTGCGAGCTCGCTCAGTACCAACCACAGTTGTGACTGACAAATCTTTCTTGAGGGATACAGGCTCTGCCAATTCAACCCAGCGGAGGTCACACAAAAAGCCTGCTCCTCAGCCACCTGGACAAGATGTCTGTAGCCCCGTTTTGGAAAGTGTCAGCTTAGGAGATAAAAAAACACTGGATGCTTTTGCTAGCCATACAGTGCCAGAGAGCCTACAGGGAAAGACGTCCGTTCTTATGGCTCCAAAAGCACAGCCTGTACAAGTACAAAATTGTGTCGTGAAGAAGTCTAGCAGTTTCATTTCTCAATCCCTTGTAAGGAACAAACCTCTTTTGCCAAATGAAGACAGTCGGGAGCTTGGCAAGAATATGGTAGACATGGTGACCAAGCCAGAGCTCCCCTTCAAAACTATACCAGATTCTAAAAACTTTCTCTCTGATCACAAGATGAGCACTAGTGAATTGACCATCCCTGAAAATTCAAACAGCATGCCAGGATTAGCTACGAGCAAAATTTCAAATGAACTTGTTGAAACGGTTTCATTACGCAAGAAGCCTGTGTCTTCAAGAACTCCCATGAAAGGGGCACCAAAATGCCAAGGCCCAGAACGTCAGACAGGTTCACTTACTATACACAAAACTGGCTTTTGTCCCCCAATTTTAGAGGAAGAAGAAAATTATGGTATGGCTGTAGCACTTCAGCAAGCCAACAACCTCGAGACAGTTTTGAAACGGAACTCCAATGTCTTTGAGCTTTTGGATGCTTTCAGTAAGCTGGAATTGAATTCTGAAGATACACCAGAAAATAATGATTTGGGATCACCAAAACTGCAGAAGAAACAAACAAAGTCTCTTAAATCTTTGTTTCAAAAACATCCTGCAGAGGGAAGCAAGGTTGTCTCAACAAAGTGGACATATACTCCCATGGAAGCCAGGAAGGAAAAGCTGTTGAATGAGGACAAAGCTGCATGTTCGTTCTCTGAAGTAAAGCATGCAAAACTGGAAAAGGGAGTTGTCGATGAAGAAAAGAAGGAGAATGCCCCTAATGCAGTCTCAACTGGTTCTACAGAAATACTACATGAAGGTGTACCTTTGCAGTGTTCTTCTGATCTAACATCGGTGTCCCATAGAGTCAACTTGAATCCAGTGAGCCAGTCATCTGATTTCGGCAATATCTTCAACAAGTTACGTTCACCAACTGCCCAAGTTTCTCTCGTAAAATTTACCGTAAGTTTTATTTTCTTGTCATTTTGTCTATTTTGTGGGCTTGTCAGTTAGTGGGAAGGCTGGCAGTGGTTTGGAATCAAAGGAGCATAATTCCTTCATACCATATTAATCTTCAGTCATTTACATTTAGATGTTGCCTTTGTTTTCTCAAATACTACTGGAATGTGGGTTTGCTTGGTGGCTTACATTCCATACTGTTATCTGAAGTTCTAAAAAATTTTGCTGGTGCATCTTTAGCCAGTGATCTCCATGTGGCAACCATAAAATGCAAGGGCAGACCTAACAAGTCTTTGATTTATTATAGCAATACTTTGACCTTTCATAATCGTTTTGTCCAATTTTTGCAGCTACATATGCTTATGGTTTCAGTTTCCTATGGTTTGCAAATTTTAAGGTCTAATTATAAAAGCTTTGCAGTAGCATGACATACTATATGTATAGTACAGGGTATTTGATCTTAATCTTAGTAGAGCTTTATAAAAAAAAAGAGCGGAGAGTTACCTTCAGGCCGTCTTCGCCATCTCTTTATCAGGCTCGGCGGATATTAGATAAGGGAATAACCGTCGCAGTAAGTCAATTAATTATCTAAAATCTATTAATTAAGTTTTTAATGAGTGGTTTTATGGGCAATATTGCAGCTGCATTATTGACAGCACTTACTATTAGAGGGCAGACCAATTTAAAGAATTTGCAAAGAGGCAATAGTCTTCGAGATATTAATCAATCAGTTTTTGCATTATTTTGCCTAATTTCAATGTTTTACACAAAAAGAGTGCTGCAAGCCCTGCCCACGATGATTATTAGAAGAGTGATGTAATTGTTTCAGTGACATCGTCACCATTTAGGCACTGTGTTGTTGGTTTATCCTCCAAGGAAGTGCTGTCAAGATAGTGACGATGTGATTGAAATGATTACATCACTTTTCTGGGCATCCTTGTGGGCAGGGCTTGTGGCTCTTTTTGCACACTATTTTGAAGAATAAAGAATGAAAAATAATGTAGAAAATTATTACCTTTTCGCAAATGCCTTAAATTGGTCTGGCCCTTAGTAGAAATTGCTGTCAATAGCTGTTATTGCAACATGACCAATGTTGCAATTCATTAGCCGACTTACCGTGATAATTATTCCCCTATCTAATGTTTGCCAAGCCTGATAAAGAGATGGCAAAAACACCTCTTTCTATTTTTAATAAAAATCTGTTCGAAATAAAATCAAGCATCCTGTATACATAAAAGAGAAGCTTATAACAAATAAAAAACAAGCATTGTTGGTTTTGGAAGAATATGGAAGCTATTACTTTTAACTTTGCTGCTTTCAATAAGTGTCAACCTGACTGTCTTCTTTTGCAATCATTCAAAATTACTTCTTTTTCTATTTTTTGTTTATTGTTGCACTGTAGATTCAGATCGGCAGATAGAAACAGCTCTTCGGACGTTTGTTTGTTTTCGAGAGGTGTCAAATCTGAAAGGAGGCTTCTCCGTTTGAATGCAGCCACTCCCGGAGGCCAGCGTGGAAAACCCGATGCAGGCAGATGCAGGGGGTAGCTCCCAGGAGCAGCCAGTCGAGCACGCTGAAAATAGCCCACGCCAGGGAGAGAAGCTGCGTGGGCGGGTCTTGCCCAAGAGTGTGCAGGCGTCCTTTGCTTCCTCCCCGGAGCCAGCAGCAAGCAAGGCTTCCCCCATGTCATCGCCGGCCACTTCAACAAACTCCAATAGCCGGGAAGGCCCCAGTGAGTTGCATTTTTTCCATCGTGTTCTGTGAACATCTGGACCATCTGGAAACTTGTCGTTTAGCTGGCTTTCGTGTGGCAACTCATGAGACGTGCAGTAAGCCTTTGAATGCCTCTTTCAGCGTGTTGCAAACACGTGCCAGATATAAACTGACGCGTGGGCCTTGTGTTGGGTGATTCATGCTTTGCGACTGTGAGTGCTGCATACATAGAGTTGCAGTGTGCATTTTAAAATTATGATTTGTTTAGATGTGACTGTCTTTGATTTGTTAATTGTACAATTGCTATTAGTGAATGAGATGAAAGCTATTGTTCTTGCATCTTCTCTTTTTTAAGGCTTAAGTGTGAGTTCTCTGGCAAACTCTGAATGTCTGTACAGCATCCAAATGATGTCACCCTCTGCAAGCCACCCAGTTTTTTAGACAGGTTGAAAAACAAGGCTTCACTTTCCATTCAAGAGCTATCTTTCTTTAGCATTTCATTTTGTAAAGACCAGATTAAGACTGGTGCTTTGTCAGTGTATGCCCCTTCGACTTTCAGTAAACATATTGACCACTTTTTGTTTACTTTATGCATAGTTTCAATTGGCTTTGGCATGTAGAGTCAACTGTTCTTATAGTACTACCGTAGTCACCAATTTGTCCTGTTGAAGGCTGTCTGTTTCAAATTCGTTCTATTGCAGACAAGCAGCGGCCACCAGTGCACCCCAATTCACCGACGGCACAAATGCAAGCCAAGCTACCAACACTCTTCCGACAGCTAGAAGAAGCCATCAGTAAGGGAGAGCATGACCGAGCTGCCATTTTGGCACGGGAGCTAGCAATGTGCAAGGTGTCATGCTCTCTCAAGCGGGTCAAGAAAGCTGTACCTGACTCGAGACAGTTTATGTAAGTGGTGCACGTCATTGATTACATACTTCTGGAGAGCTTCATCTTCCGTCAGCTCTTTGTTCTCCACACAGTTTACTGACTTCCCCCAGTTTTGCACAGAACCTCTGCTGGAGGTTCTGTGCAAAACACAGAACCTGTGAGGGTTTCGGAGTAGTAAAGGGTGGATTCTGCAGGGCTTCTACTGGACTATGGTTCTTGCGGTTGGGGGCTCATCAGGTCTGTGGTTATGTGGTTGTTGTCCATTGCCGGGACCCTGTCAAACTTTTGTCCTCATGCTCACTCATAGCTCCGTTACTTTATGTGTAACTTTTTTAATTCCTGTTCATTCTGCATAGGAGTAATGGGGCTTTTAGGTAGTCTGGTAGTTGAAGGTGGAAGAAATGCTAACTAGAACTCGCAACACATAACAGGCAATAATATGTTTTAGAAGGAAAAACAAGAACAATTGAAGAAAAGCTTACCAATAGAAAGCTCACTGAGCTTATGGTGGACACCAAAACAAATTCACCAGCGAGTTTCTTTCTGCCTTAGAAATGCATTAGAAAGGTTGCAACTGACATTTGGCATTTGCCTTTCTTTATAACACAATTTCGTTTCATAACACAGGTTTAATGGTTACATAACATGCTACTAACCACTGAGCACCAGTGACTCAGAAAATCCTTCTCACTGCTTTCCTCCTTTAAACCAGGTAAAGAATAAAGTGTTTGGATCAGTTGCAGCTGCAGCCATAGTCTGTGTGGCTACTACAACCTATGGTGAAAGAGTCCTCCATTCAAGGATAGTGGTCCTGACTTTATTGTAGTATTGCTCTGAGATTGTTATATTCTTGCAGGGAAGGGTAATCTACTTTAAAGAGAACCATTACAAATAAAAATAGTGAGGCATGCTTTTTTGCAGCATGCATTCACATATGATGTATTAGTAGTTGAACTTTTTTGTTTTATTTTATTTCATATTATGGCCATGGAGCATACCTTATTTTTATCTTGACATGTAAGGCATAATATCTGGCTACCAGTAATGTTTCACTGGAAATGCAGTGCAACACCGTGGAATAGGAATAAGAAATTTAATTTTAGATTATTTTGTTATTTTCTATCAAACTATTTCTTATGGTAGACATTTTAAATTAATATTTTTTGTGTTCATGATTTTTTGTTTTCAAAATATAGGTAGTTATAGATGGTTTCTAACATTATTGCTGTATAATTCAAATGTTCTCATAGAGTTGCTTAGGAGAAAAAATCAAAAGGAAAAGGAAAGAATTTTTTTCATTCACAGAATATGTCAATAAACTTTATTTTGAGAGAAATAAATATATGTAGGACGAGACATATATTCTTCGTACCTCCTCCCGTGTCATAGGTAGGAAATCCTGTCGCACACCTACCAATATACATAAGAGCAAATAAAAATCTAGTGAGTATTTTTACGAGCTTGCGTGGAAAGGCTGGTGGGCTTTTCTTTGCATTTGTCAGATTGTCAAAATTTTGGTGGGATATTTCTTGAGAATCATGCTCACTTAGACTTTCTTAAAACATAACTCGCAACACACAAAATTTCATGAAGAGAGCCTTCCCAATTGCCTCTCAATTAAAAAGAGATGGCTATGGGGCAAATAAAGTGCACAGAAGGTATCTTTTAAAGTTTATTGTGCCTTAGTGATGCAAATATCCAAGGCTAATTTCAATGCTTTCTTGCTACTGCTTCAGGGTCAAAATGTATGTTGAAGACAAGAAATCACATGTTGGCCCCATTTCTCTACCTGTGCGTCCCGAAATGACACTGAGTAATTTAAAGAAAAAGGTGAGTAACCTGTTATGGAAAACCCTTCCATATAATTATTTTATTAACTTATATATAACATTTCTGAGACATAAAACTTTACCACACTTTGCTTTGAAAGAGTGTTGGTGGGCATCAATTTTTACTGCTTATGTTAGGATCCCAAATCGGCACCTCCAACCAGTTTCTATGACAGCACTTTTATTCTAAGAAAGAAAATAAAAGTTGTCTGTCTCTTGTTTGCGTTGGCAATCTAACTGTGTTTTAGGCATTTGGAAAAAAGTTGTATGTTTCTCCAGCACAGTGTTTGGAAAAGTACTGAACTGGCATGTGCTGTAAAACCTTTTATTTTGGACAAAACCCTGAGACTGGGGTGAAAAAAGGACAACACAACACGAAGCCTCAAACACAGCTGAAATTTATTGAACAGAATACCGTGGTTTTGTAGGGTACAAGTGCCCGAAAACCAAGAGGAAGGAAAAAGGGAGAGGTTGAACTTCTTTTTCTCGAACGCACAAGAGAACGCAACATACATTGACCAATAGCACACCGGTACTGTTCTAACTCAAACAAAAGGGGGGAGAGGTAAGATCTCTTATCCCACCTCAGTGAGGTCCTGACACAAATATACAAATAAAAATACAAATACTAAAATGTTAAACCTTCACCAGCTTGTTTGCACCCTAACTTTTTGTTTGTTTATTTTGCCTGTCCATTGTTTATACAAGTCTCACAAACAGTATTACGCTAGCATCTCCTAAAAGTACCAAACATGAATGCTCATTGAAACTCTCAGAGCTGCATATATGTCCACTGTTTCCAATTTGTGAACAAATTTAGAGACAGTTAACAGAAAAAGAGGCCGCATCTCCACGTGGTGAATGATGTTGATTGGGGCGAAGCTCTGGTGGTGCTGATGATACTGATTTTATTGTTCATAGGTAGTGCTGATGGTGCTGATTTTTTTTCATTGCTCATAGTTGTGTTTCGACTTCATTATTACTGCTTTATGGTTGGTGAAATGCAGAGCCAGTGGTTCTTTTAGCGGATCAGCTTGGATCCGCTAGAAGCCATGGGAACGCATCTCCACCGCTTAAGTCAACGATTTATGTCAGAAAGAGAATGTGTGGCATGGATCGTGGTTATATACGCAGTTGAGCACTTGACCGCAGCGCCCTCTCGTCTATAAACGTTGAGCCAATGCATGCAAAGTCTAACGCGATTATATATGGATTTGACCGCAGCGCTCTCTCCTGTATAGACGTTGAGCGGCTACATGCAACGTTGAAGTGTAGCGTAGTGGTTAAGACGTCTGCCTCGTAAGCAAGCGGTCCTGAGTTCGAACTCCCGTGCGGGCTTGCGTTTTTTTTTTTAAAAGTGGGCTGATCCCGGAGGCAGTGCAATTGATGTGAGCACGGACGCCGGACGGATGGACAAGGCTAGACCCTAAGGAGCTTTGCCCCTAAAAGGCACACTTGTCTTACTTTATCTCTCTCTAGATTGAAGCAGAGTACAACTTTCCTGTCAAAATTCAACGATGGATACTGGGGAAAAACTTGGCCACAGATGACTCTGCCACCCTGGAGCATTATGGCGTTTCTCACAGTGCCTGCCCCGTATTCCTGTACCTTGTGAGTCCAGCAGAGCACACCAGCAATGAACAGCAAGATCAAGGAGAACCAAGCAGGGTTCAAAGGCACCCACCTCGCAGCATTGCAAGCACAGAAGAAGCCTCCGAAGCAATATCGCCTCCTCTTGCAAGGAGAGGTTCCAATGCATCAAGCACTTTAGATGCCCTGCTGAACGACCAAAACGCAGGTGAGCTTAATTTGCACTGCTTTTCACAGGTAATGTTTCTCCCGAGCTTCCAGTATTGGTTTTAAATTTATATTCTGCTGTTGGAAGACGAGCAACATACCATTATTCACCAGTGGGTGTCAAAGCATCTCATATATGAGCTAAAGAAAATGAGATACAATGAAATGTTTCTATTATAAAGTTAGTTGGATTGGATGGAAAGTTTGCTATGTACCTATCTAGAAAAAATCAAAGCACCAGGCGAGAACGGACAAATAAAAAAAGACAAACAGACTGGACTTGTCCGTTGTCCCTTGGCGCCTTGGTGCTCTCTGGTCGATAGTGGCTCAGGACCAATGATCCATGCTGTTCACTCGGCCCCAGCGGGTTTAGGATCCCAATAAATGCTGTTAGATCTGTATCATCATTTGGTATGGCATTACTACTCGTACTTGTTGCAGTCAGCGAACGAATCCGGCACGGAAACCACTCTCCTGGTAGCGTGGTCGTGCTGTGGGACTGTTGTTCTTGGCCACCGGGCCTTTATTGGCTCTGCTCTGGGTGTCATTAAATCTCTTGAATGCACACCTCTTCGTGCAAAACCCACTGGAATAAGGAATTGGTCTGAAACGCAGGCAAGCATTTGTCTTTTCAGACCAACCCCCTGAAGTGTTGCAGGACTATCCAAATTCTCAAAATGCCATCTTTTGCCAAAACAGTCAGAATGCATCATGCATTGCAACATTACTTGTAGCAGGTGACAGCCACTTGCGGAGGCTGAGGCACTTTGCCTCGGCAATGTTGTATCCTTTTGTGAATTCTAAGTGTTTTTTTCAGCATTTCTAGAAGTATTGCAGACTTTTGCTGCATATTATGTGGCCCATGTGCTACCTGCAGTGGAATCTTTTGTTTAGTTCAAGTGTCTGGGTCTACTACGCTCCTTGAACATCTAGGAGCCTACATTTATAGAAAAGAGAAAGATGTTGAGTTTGGCACTTCTACTTGGATATAGTTCACAGATATAATTATCTAATCATCAACTGATTTTCCTTTGTTACTAAATACACACAAAAAAAGGGACAGTCTTTTTTTTAGTAACTATGCATTACCTAAATATTCTAATTAACTGAAATAAAAGTTATTGCCTGCACAGTAACCCTTATTTCAGTGATTCACCTTTACAGCTCACTGTTATGTATATTTTTTTTTCAGGATGGACATGTGAATTGTGCGGGATAAAAAACATTGAACCCGATGCTTGTGCTATGTGTGGGGCACCAATGAATGTCGAAACACCCATGGACGTTTACGATGAAGTTCCTGTTGCTGATGTAAGGAGGTCATTCTGTTTATTATTTCCTTGTAATGCTTTTTCTTGCCAAGATTTTGTTGCCGTTTATAAACTTGACCATGTAAAGACCTTCCTAACCTCTCATTATGTAAGACTGTTTGTTTATTTCTGAATGCATTCATACATTCTTTCAAAAGTCAGAAAATGGTGGAACCATATTTCTGTTGTTTTTATTTTCAGTTACAGTAATTTAGTATATCCTGGCAAGTTTCAAGTGTAGTTACCGATGGAAAAGAGCATGAAAGTTTCATCTCCTGTAAGCCGTTTTATCCTGTAGGCTGTTATATTCATACATGTAGGCCGTTATATTCTCGGGCTGTGCAAAAGGTGACGCGGCTGTTCCTTTAAAGCACATTGTTTATTGTACAAACAAAAGGGGGAAGATTGTGCCTGCAAATTCTCTCATTTGATTGTCCTTCGCCTCCGGTGGCACCCCCTGGCGGGTACATAACCTAGGATAGATGACACTACTGATGGGTCAACTTTTTAATGCATCGATACTGAAACATTGATGAAAGAGTAGTTCTGTGATTAATAATTAGTAATCATACAAATACTTCAAACATGATTTTTTTTTAAGCTCACGAGGTTACTATTTACGATGGGAGATCATTGTCATTATTATTGATAGATTTAGCATGCTTCTCCAAATTAGGTGGGGAATGTTGGTAAAATAGAGAAATTGTAAATGTAATTATGTTAGGAACCTTGGAAATGTTTGCATATTTAACAAAGTTTCATAGGGACAATATTTTTTCTTTTATTTATAGTATAATAAATCTAACATCCAATCGTGCTTTTGTCTACTTGTGCCGCTTTTCGTCAAATTGCTGATTTACGTAATTTATTGTGCTTGTCTCACTCTTGAGAGTGCTCTGTATTACCTTCCTTCCAGCTATGCTGAGGCATTGTGTGCAAATAGGGTTTGATGTTTTAGCTTTCTTTCTTTGTTATTGGTGTCAAAGCAGGCGACTAATATAGGAAAGGAGCAAATTATGTGGGAAATGCTGGAATAGCACGTTCAAGGTGGGGGATAGCTTTGAAAAAAAACAAACAACTTGTGCTATTAAGATAATTTTATGGGTAGAAATTTCGATTTTTTTCAAGGCCTTCTTTATAGCCAAAACATTAAAAAAGCTTTAAATAAAACCAAACAACACTCGTTTTATGTGTGTGTGTGTGTGGGAAAAAAAAACGAAAGCTTGAAAATATTTAGCCATATGTGTAGAGTGTCAATATTCTACTACTAACAACAATGTCAGAAGAATTATAAAAAACATGCCACACATTTCTGTGCCAATATGATTAATAGTTTTGAGGATACTGGATAGCGTTATTTGAAATTTACACACCTTCCCTTTTCTAATGCAGGCTGTGACCTCAGAAGCAGGTGACGAACAGCTTCCAAGAGCCTTGTCACCCCAAGATTATGCACGAATGATGGAACTAGAGGAACAGGACATTGTGCCTAGCATGGAAGCATTTGAGTGCTCTGTTTGCTTCTTAGATGTAGGACCTGGTGAGGGAGCCCTACTTAGAGATTGCCTGCACATGTTCTGCAGGTATGTAACATGCTTCATGCATCTCAATTCCATTCAAGTACTGAAATGAATTCAGCATCTGTATACATTCAACATTTCTGAATTTTTAATTATATTCAAGTACCTGTACGACAGTAGCCTCGTGCAAGTTTCAAAATTTTGGTTGTCCCGCTATGTTTTTAATGTATTCATAAGCCACTTAATTCGAACAGCGTTTTCGTGTAATTCATACTTTTAGTTGCCGCGGCCCCGTTGAGTGCGCTTCTTTCCGAACACCGGTGACTGCAGAGAAGCAACACCCGCGGAGCTTGCTTCCGGAGGTGTTGCTTCTCCGCAGTGCACCGGTGCTTGGTGAGAAGCACACTCAACGGGGCTCAAGCAGGGCAGAGTCGTGAATAGAGAGAGTTTAGTCAAAGGGAGGAGCGAGCAGAGCTAAAGCATGCACCAGACGTAGAAAGAGGGCTTGACATGCTCTCTTGGCCAACCAGAAGTTGAAAAGAATCCCCTAGCGGTGGTAGCGAGAAACAGCTTTAATCATAGATATGTGGTTTTATTAAGAACGTAAGAGTTAAATGTAGTACTCCTTTATGGTTGAAAATAGGGTGCACGTGATTTTTCGATTATGATAATGCAGAAAGATCTAAGAAACGAATGTGCTGCTCGAACTCTGTTTTGCTCGAACGGAGTGTGACCGCTCGGACGGCAGATTCCCGGCCTTTGGTGCCTGGCGTACGGATTATGCACTCTTCCACCATGATTTTGGATGACCGCGGTTGAAACATCACGTGCACCATATTTTCAGTCCCCAAGAGTTACTCTGACACATTTATTAATCTTTTTTTTCTTGCAATTACTGCCAGGGTATTGTTTCCGGCTTTTGGTTGGCCACATTCGAATTTGTGAAGATGCCCTGGAACACGCCCAGCTCGCTTTCGGCTCGTGGTGTCTCCTCATTTGACTTCTATACTTTACAATGAATGGCCAAACTCTCTGTATAGACGGCTCTGAAGCAGGGCACACATGAGCTATGAAAACGGGCACCACGCGGAAATTTCCACAGCGACTTGCACAGACGCTGTGATGTGGCGGTATGGCATAGATCCACGTCACAGAGTTTTAGCAAGTTGCTATGAAAACTGCTGCGCGGTGCCTGTTTTCGTGGCTCATGTCTCCCCTGCTTAATAGTTCACATTAGACAACTTCTTGGCCTGATGAAGAAACTTAATTTTGTTTTGAGTTGTCATGTGCTTTCTTAAACAATCCACAATGAACAACATTTTTAAGGGATAAATAAACTTATGCCATGCCTTTCACAAATGTTTCATGTGTGGCATACCTGCTTATGATCAGTAGGCCTATGTAGAGGAAATCAATAAATATCTGCTTTGTATGTGTAGCCATTCATATGGCAAATCATAATTTTGTCTTGCATCATATTTAGATAAATTTCTGATAATTCAAACTTTTCAGAATTCAAACAAAATTCGTGGCTTCCTGGAGTTTGAATTAATGAGAGTCATACATATTGACAGTGCTTGGCTTTGTGGCACAGTGCTTTTGCCTTAGCTTGTAGAAGCAGTGACATAAGCTATAGTAACTGCCAGGCCCTAATTTTTTTATGGTTCTGAATTGTTATCACATTAGCAGCAGCCCCAAGCATTTGTTAGTCATAACAGTGTGGCAGCATAATATATGTTGCTGCATATTGAATGCTAATTTCTTTTATATACCTCTTGTGCACTAAACTAAACTTGGTTTTCGCTTTATTTTTTTATTTTTCGGAAAACTTTAGTGATTTCCATGTCTATTCGAAAATAGGTCAATCTTTTTATGAACAGACCTATGTGTCTACTTTCCCGTAGAACCCACGGAGACCAATCATTAAGTCTTACGAAAGGAGCTGGTGAATTGTAAGGCCAAGATAATGTTTGGAATAAAAAATGTGTGATCCACACAGATCCCATTTCTATGTTCCAACGTTTTCGGTGCCTCGTCATTCCCCGGGCCTCTTTTGTAAATTGCAATGATTGGCTCTTCTTGAGGGTTTGCAGAGAAATACACTTGCAGGCATTGCTCATAAAGAGGTCGACCTATTTTCAAATAAATATGGTACCCACTGTTGAATAATTTTGTGATTTGGATAAATCTGAAAAACTACTTTCTATGGAGGCAGTTTTTGAAGCAGTACTGTTTTCGGCAATGCTTCGCACATAACTTCTGGTAATTTGTCATGCTAGATCTAACAATTGACCGTTGGTTGATCAGAAAGGTTGAAGTAACCCAGTAAATTTAGAGGCAGATGAAACCCTGTCGTTATAAGGTATCGTAAAGTGTAAAGCGAGGGGCGCAAGTGTAGGCACTAACCATATGCATTAGCTTCACTATTCAGCAGAGCTTTAGTAAGGGTGTGCCTCATTATTTCCTCTGCATGCCCTCGGTCAGCACTGTTGCCAATGGATTTTCAGTAGTACGGATGTCTCGGTGGCGTACCAACTCGTTTTTGAGTGGGGTGCAAACCAGACCCTCCACCAGGGGGCAGTACCCTTGGTATGCCTTGGGTGCCGCCGGCCAGTGTTTGCCCTTCCCAGTGGCAACTGTTTCGGGGGGGGGGGGGGGCAAAACACATGCCTTGCCTCCCCACTGAAAACTGGGGGAGGGGGGGGAAAGGGCAAGCACCCTCCTTGCCCCCCCCCCTCCCCGGTTGGTACGCCCATGTGTCTATACACCTTTCCGAGAAGCACTCGTCCCCAGGGACAAGAGAATCTTTTTTGAGCATGCTCATTTGGTTTGAGGCTAATCTCTCACTGGCGTCCCAGCTAACCCCAACCGAGTGGATTGTTGATTTCGATAGGCGCAGCCTGCATAGGTTGAATTTCAGACACTGCTGGCGGTTTAATTCTTGCCTTTTCTTTCTGTTTATTTTGTTTTGTGTTTCATGGTGTATCTATTTTCTCGATGACATTGAGAAAGCATTGTTTCACATTTGAAATAAAAAACAAACTGCAAACTATTTTTGTTGGGTATGCGTGCGACAGTATGATTGTGACTGGAATGTTTGTTTTATTTTCTGAGTTTTGACTCCTGCTCAGCCGTGTCAATCGACAAAGTGCTTAGCTGTCGGAAATTAATTTACAACAGAAGATAGCAGAAAAGCATGCATATTTCACACGCACAAATAACGTGTTTACCGACGTACGCGACAGGACTCGGATATAAAATTTAGCAAGGGTTAACATTCAAACAATATATTGTATGTTTACACAGGGCAGTTTTGTCCGAAAAGGATTTATTTCAGAAAGATCTCAAATAACACAGCATACAGTGTCGACGACAGTCACGTTGCGACGTTCGGTTGGAATCCAGGAGTCAAAGGAATGGACATGATTGATCCATTCCTCACCCCAACCAAAACACCTATTTTTGGCAATGACTAAGAAGGACCCTGCTTGGATTGTCCCTGGGAGTGGGGAAAACAGTTGTCATTGTTTGCAATATTGTGTCGAAGGCTGTTCATCATTCTTCCCTTCCTTCGTTTTCCGTAAATGTCGAGCAGAAACACTTGAATGGCAGGCACTTACCAGCCGTATTTCTTACAGTGGAAGATGTAAACCCAGCATGCATAAGGAAAATAAAGTGGAAACTTTCCAGAAAGGCTGGAAAACTTGGAATGCAAAACTGCAAAACACAAGTGGAGAATCACGCTGAGCAGGTTTTAACAGTCGAAGAGAGTGACAGAAAATTTCTAGCTGATGGGGGCCACGAAAGTCACACCAGTTGCATTATCATCAGCAACAAGGCGGCAGCCTAGGAGCATTTTTTGGGAAGTTGTATAGGCCAGCAAGATTACTGACAATTACTGTTGTAAATTATTTTCAGAGACTGCCTTTCTAATGCTGTGCGATATGCCGAAGAAGCCATGGTAAAGTGCCCGTTTCGGAATGAAGAGTATTCCTGCTCTAGTCATTTGCAGGAGAGAGAAATCAAAGCTGTGAGTACTCTCATTGTTTCTCGGAAAAACTATTGGGTACCGTGACGAAAGTGGCGGCTGGAGGGGAGAAACTGCCAAATGGGACACTGTATTGACAGCCATGCTGTGGGGTGGTGGCTAAATAAAGGATGGTCCACTTTCTAGGTCTGAGGGACAGAGCTGTTAAAACAGATCCTCAAGTGCAAGCAAGCTTATGCTACATTAATAATAAAAGAATGTGGACACCAGTGAAAGGCGATTCAAAAGAGTGTGGCACAGCTTGCATGCTCTATAAACCCTCTTCGATCTCTTACGAACTTAGATTAGTAGCGAACATAAAATAAGAGCTCATCAGGCTGTATATTGAGCCTGTGCCATTTATGTCAATACTTTCTGCCTTCTCCCCCTCCTTCCTGAAGCTGAAGAATAAAACAACCTGGTTAACCTTAATCCCAACTCGTGGCAGTGAGTGCAGTGCCTCGTGTGGCAGTTTTTGCCCTCTGGCTGCCTGCCCTGTCGAGGTAGCTCAAAAAAGTTTGCCAACTAAAATTGATACAACCATTGTGCAAGGGCATGTAACAGATGAAAAGTTTCTAGTTAGAACTAGAGCTAGAGCTAGTTAGACAAGTTTCTAGTTAGAGCACTCATGGAAACTACTAGCTAGGGACTATATTTATTTTTTTAGTTTAGTCTGTTTCTTTTTGGGGTTAACCTAGGTTACACTTTTGGGTTGGGGAGGGGGGGGGGTGACACTGTCAGATATAGCAAATACATAAAACAATATAGACGAGTTTTCCACGTGCCAAATTTGTGTCGCTGTAACTGACCTTCTGCTGCCGTGCCAAGATGCCCAGCCACCGAAATTGGCAGGGACAGATACAGACAAAGCCTCTCTTGGGGTCAAGAACACTGTGGAGTCTAGAAATTTAACGACTTGTCGTGCGACCACAGTGATGAAGCGGAGTGAACAAAATGAAAGAAAACAAAAGTTAAGGTCAGTTATGATGGCACCCATACACGGCTTTGCAATCTTTATCAATATGCTCGTATCCACAAGTCAATAAAATTGACTTGGTAAAAATAGGAACAATATTTTTGTATCACAATAAACAACTAGAGGTGAAAGAAATTGCAAATTTATAATACATCACAGGATACTTGTGTACCATATTTCCCGGTCTGCAAGTCTCACTGTTGCATAAGTTGCACTCCCCCAAAAACGACTTTTCATAAAAAAGGTTAGAGTATAAGTTGCACCTTTGTGTAAGTTACACTGCTTTATACATAGTAGTTAATGAGTGCTGCAAAGAATGGCGTGCAGAGTTGATGCAGCTGTGTACCTATGCTGCCATGCTTCGGACTGTCTTCGGTACGTTAGAAGAGTGCTCTGCCGTTCATCCTTTGTCATAAATGTCGATAAAGCCTACGCCTTGCACAGTTAAGGTCCATACTTGTAAAATAGAAAAGCGCATATAAGTCACACGATTGTATTAAACACACCAACAGAAATTTTGAAAAAAATATAATGTGACTTGTACATTGGAAATTATGGTGCAGAAAAAGCGATAGTATTTAGACATCCATTGGAAATATCTAAAAAAATTGTGTGGGGTTTATTTTAGAAAATTATGTCCTAGCCCAGTATAAAAAAAAGGAGTGGTATGAAAGTTTGTGGTGTATCTGCTCAAATGCAATATTTACAGGGTATCCCAGATAACTTGCACCAAACATTACAAAAAAAATGGAGTGCTCTGCAAGAGTGAAACCAACTGTATGTTGTTAGAAAGCTTATTGGGAAAGGAACAATTTTTTAGTGTGCCTTCTTATTTAGTTCAGTAAAATTTATTAGCTAATTTTTAATTAGTCGTTTAAGAGCCGATGGGTGAATTGGAAAGTTGCAGAGCGCATTGAGAAGCACCCAGTTAAGGTGTTTCCTACATAATACACTTTGCACGCTTGTTTTTATTAGCCTAAAAAGAAGGCCCGTGAAATTTAAAAGACCACGTGACTACACGCCTGCGCGTCGCGCTTGCAGGGCTCTTGGACGTGCTGTGAAGGAACAAAGTCCACCCTATCACTGGAGCACTGTCCGAGACAGGGCTTTGTTTGGGGGTAGTCCCCGAAGATAAGTGCGAGCACCTGCTGCCACAAAGTCTCGCCTCGGACAGTGCACCACTGATAAGGTGGACCTTGTTCCATCGACAGAGCACGTCTGAGTATGCTGCTAGCGGGAGGTGCAAGCGCATTGTAAAGTTGTTGTTTTTCATAATTTGCAGGCTTTCTTTTTAGGCTAATAAAAAGAAGCGCGTAAAGTGTATCATGTTGGAAACACCTTAATTGGGTGTTTCTCAATGCGCTGTACAACTTTCCAATTCACACCTCGGCTCCTAAACGAATAATTAAAAAATGAGCTAATTAGTCTTGACTAAATAACTAGGCACACTAAAAAAATTGTGCACTTTCCCAAAACGCTTTTTAACAACATACAGTTAGTTTTTCTCTCGCAGAGCGTTTAGTTTTTTTTTTCTAAACTTTAGTGCAAGTTATCTGGGACACCCGGTATTTATACACTGAAAGCCTGATCACAGTGTTGAAAATGCACGAAGGATTTGACAATATCTGTTGCGAAGTTACGATTAATTCTACGGAAGAAAATCCAGGGCTGGCCTCGGTGACTCAGCGCTCTCTGTTTCTCATTATGCCTCAGTCGTTTGTTCCATGCTTTAATGACGAGGCTGAGGTAAAAATAAATTCTGCGTTTTACAGCTATCACAGATTGCATGAGCATGTTACTACTGTTGCCGACCGATTTTTCACACTTTACGTGGATTGTGCCAATGTACAAAAAGTCAAGCTGTTCGGAAAACGAGTTTGACTGAAAATGTCGCTTTATTTTCACTCTGCTTGCTACACAACCGGAAAAAAATTGATTGATGCTTTGCTGCATGTTGGATCAGACAGTGAAGATGCAGTTGGCACCATTTGTCACCTCTTGTAGATAATGTTCAACTGACCCAGGTCCCTTTGCTACTAGGCCTATTGGTGAGAAGCACACATAAATGCAGGACATAAGAGGAATGCCTGCGATGGTGGCGACTTTACAGACTGGTCTATGCAGGAACATAAAATCCGACTATTATGACCTCTGTCTCGCTTTTGTATTGCAAAGGATGTGGTCTCGGGAGTACAGGTTAAAACCTGAATGGCGGCAACCCAGTTCTAGGATTGTGCGAATATTCAAATTTTCGAATAGTAGTTTAGAATGATATGCTATTCAATATTTGCTTCAAAATGAACTGCAATATTTATATCTTTCGAGGTGTTGATCATGGCGGGTTATCCCATTGAGTGCACTTCTTACCGAGCACCGGTGCACTGCTTACAAGCAACACCCGTGGAAGCTGTGATCAACACTCTGAAAAAGGGTGTTGCTTCTCTGCAGTACACCGGTGTTTGGTAAGAAGCACGCTCAACAGGGCTAACCCTCCACGATCAACATTTCAAAGAATAGAAATAGCGCAGTCACATGCTTAGGAGACAAGCACACTTTCAAAGTGGGATCGTGCTCAGGCATGCCTGGTGTATTAAAAAAAAAGAAATGGCAACTTTGTGAATGCTGGTATCTACAGTGCAGAAAAATATTTAAATTTAAACTGTGGCTATATTGTGTAAGTATATGTTAGGCAGAGTGCCCCAACAACCTGCATTAATCATTTGCGATTGTATTATTCTTTTTAAAAGTCTAGAATGAAGGAGAGATATTTGCATATAGCTAGAAGATTTATAAATCCTCTCAATTGGGTATATCTGAACACCTTGATAGGTTTAATTTGATGTCAAATGCATCATTTACTGATCTGCACTGTAGGAATTAGACTTTCTGAGGCCACAGTCCATAAACATATATATATATATATATATAGCCAGGTTAAAATTAACTTAGCTTAGAAATGGACAAGTGGAAGCTTAGGAACGGCCTTCGCGAGTTCAGCTGTGTTTTCGTTTAAAGGGCAATCCGGTCAATAGTTTCGAATTTGGGATTATGACTGTTTTCAGCTAATGCAGGGTCCCTGAATTATAAGGTATAATTTTTTTTCGGTATTTTGTGTAGTTTTTATAAATATCACGGCTCAAAGTTCGGTTTCGAGCGTCTACGGCAAAACCTAGAGGGATGGCAACAGTGATCATCAGCCATATGGCCACGACGTAATGTCACAAGGGTAATGTGGTACACAGTACGACCAATCAACTGCAGCTGCACCGCAATGTGACGTCACAAGGGTGCTGTGCCAGTGTTCCTTGACTAAAAACTAACCCGCTTGCCGCCCGCCAGAGAGCAGCTAGTTGCATCTTTAAAATCGGTTTTAGTGGATTTTGCGGCTTCACTTTGACGTAATATTTTGGCTGTGATCATATTACGTGCTACTAAAGCGATACCAGTCATTTATTTTGGTTTCGTTTTCGACTGGAGTTTCCCTTTAAAGGGACCATGAAGGCAGTTTCGAAGTTTTATTCGACGATTGAAATGGATGTCAGGCACGTCTCAGATACTGTTGACCAAGTTCTAGCCCGAACAGCAGTTTGGGTGTTGCACCAATCGAGCAAACAGGCGCGGTAATAATAGCGCCGGGAACGATGCCTGAGACCCCACCGAGGCGGCGGCAGAAAGGTGAACTAAAGTGCGCCGTCGAAGTGTGACGACAACGGGCTCCTCGTCTGGCGATTGGTTCAAACGATAGACGCGCTCTTGGTTTCGATTTCGGTGGTGAGATGTGATGAAAAATTTTTATTTGAACGTTGGATAATCTTTTGAAGTTGTAGTTGGGAATTAATAGGTTTCATACCGTGTATAAAAGCATAATCTAAAGCGATCCCTCCGTTTGTCACTGGTTGAACGCATCCCGCTCTGCTACCTCTGGCGCGTAACAAGCATCGAGCAACCATGGACAAAAAAAAAAAGAAAAAGGTACAAGCGCCGGGGACGGCGGACTTTTGGTTCTGGTTTCGTGCGTCGTCTCATATTCGCTTTGCGAACTGGTGTCTCACCAATCATGCCACGTTTATGTGCAGTAGTAGGTTGCGCGAAAAGTCGGCTAAAGACGTGCGGTCGATCGGGCGACGTTAGTTTGCATAAACTGCCGACCGATGCAGTAATGCGCAGCATTTGGTTGCACTCCGTCATCTTGCGTAGAGCTGTGGACAGCGGTGTCAGGATTTGTTCGTTGCATTTCCGACCAGAAGACTTTGAGCAGCACCTTCACGTCAGCCGGAGTCTGGGTAAAAGTGGGGCGGGGAGTCGCTCTGAGGCGGCGACCGAGGAGTTGGTGGTAGGTCTGGAGCGGCCTCGGTAAAGCGCCAATCCAGAGTTCTGCGTCTTTAGCAGCATCTCCCGTTCAGTTGGCGTGAGGTCGCTGAACTGGAGCTCAAACTCGTCTGCGAGCGCGGCGTTGTCGTCCATTTCTTCCAGGTTTTCTTCACAGACCGCCGTGCACTAGAGCAAACCACGGGAACCACACTGAGTGTGCACTAAATCCTACCGATGCCGACAGTGCTCCCTGACGTCACTTCTCTTTCCAGAGGCGAAAAAGGGAAGAAATCTGAATGTTTGTTCCGGTTTTGCAAATTTATTTGCAGGTACAGAAATAAGAGTAACAACGTTCTAGAAAAAATTCTGTGGCATGCCAGGACCCCAATGCTTCCGAAAACACCTTTTTTAAAAAAAAATTAAATTGCCTTCATGGTCCCTTTAAGGATGGTGCAGTAGTGAAAGGCTTAGAGAAACTATTTGGTATTCGATTAGGAAATATTCAGCCAAAACCACTATTCTCTTCGAATACGCTTCAAATTCTCTTCAAACTCAAAATCCACTATTTGCACATCCCTAATCAGCTCACAGCAATAATCTGGTGAGTGCAAACAAAATTTTAAAAATTGTGCATGAGTTTTACAGCATTCAAACATTTAGTTGCTGTTATAATTTTGGCGTCTGAAAAATCGGTGGGCGGCTGAAGATCTCTGTATTTGCTGATTGAGCATCATTTTGAGGTTTCAACTGGAGTGACGTGGTCTTGGGCTTGCAGCTGGTACCTCCTGAAGTTTACGAGTACCATCTGTCACGAAGTGTCAAGACTGCTGAAAGTCAGGCACCCAACAGCTTCCATTGCAAGACAGCCGACTGCCCTGGATGGTGCATGCTCGAAGACAATGTGAATGTGTTCACATGTCCTGTGTGCCACCACTCAAACTGCTTGACTTGCCGTGCCATTCACGAAGGCAAGAACTGTCTTCAGTACCAGGATGAACTGGACTTTAATGCCCCCAATGGCCATGAGGCAAGACAGACCAAGGATTACCTTGATGTGAGTCTGTTGGCTATTCATGCATTTTCCCTAGACTTTAAAGGGACATTTACTAAATATTAACCATTGATACTATCATTGATTTCTGATAGGATGTCCATAGGTAACCAGATACACTTATCTTAAGGGGGCCTATAAAATTACATCCAATGGCATCCTGGCCATTTGGGGATGTCTTCAAGGTGTCATTGTCTTACTGGAATGCCTCTGCTTGTTTTGCAGAACATGGTGAAAGAAGGCCAGGCCATGCATTGCCCACAGTGCCAGGTTATTGTGATGAAGAAGTGGGGCTGTGATTGGCTCAAGTGTTCTGTTTGCCAGATGGAAATCTGCTGGGTCACCAAGGGACCTCGCTGGGGTCCTAATGTGAGTTATGTAGCAATTAGGTTAAAGTGCAGCCTTTTCAATAAGACAGAAAGTAAAATTAAACTTCCAGGATATACATATGAATTACAATAGGCCAGTGGCACAGCCGGGGGGGAGGCTTATGGGGCTTCAGCCTCCCCCGCCCCCCAAAATCCAACCGACCCTAATGTACACATACATTTTGAACCCCCCCCCCCCCCATCTGCACCCCAAGTCTTGGACATCCCAGGCATTTTAGCACCCCCTGACAAAAATTCCTGGCTACGCCGCTGCAGTGGGCGGGTGTTAATTTATACTCAAGGAAAAAGTGCTGACTTTCATAGGATTATGTCTTTAAAGAAAAAAAAAAATTAGAATGTGCTTTGGCTATGAAGTAGTTTTAAAATTGGCTTTTTTCTGGGAATATTTTTGAATGCTGCTTTCTTTCAAATAGAAATAGCATTTTTTTTATGCTGTTAAAGCTACACGAATGCAGTCTGTGCAGGCGAGTTATATGGCCAGGAGGACATAATATAGGGAGCTAATCGTCACAATAAGTTGGCTAATTAACTAAAATATGCTCATTGATTTTTTATTTAGTGAAAATAAATGAATGGTTCCAAATCGAAACTTGCCGAGCATCATTGCAAACAACTAAATCAGTTAATTTTAGAAAGACTTAGCGCGCGTGGGAAGCACATTGGAGTGCTAAAGTTACCACTCATGCAGCAGGCACAAGGCCACGGGTGCAATAATGCGCCCGAGCGCTTTTTTATCTTTTATCATCCGTGTTTTCGTACCGCCAGCCTTGTGGCTGTTGCACAAGTGCTAACTTTGGCACTCTACTGCACTTCCCACGCACTCAGTATTTCTAAAAATTGTTGATTTAGTGGTTTTTGATGACGTTCAGCACGTTTATAATTGGAACCATATGTTTAATTTCACCAATAAAAAAGTTAACTACCAAATTTTAGTAAATTATTCGACTTGTCATGTTGATTAGCCCCCTATATTATGTCTGCCTAGCCGCATAACTCACCTGCACAGACCACATTAAAGTAGATTTTTTGGCTTTTTAAAAACAAATCTGTAACGCCTAAGGAGAACAGCCTGTATCGTAAAAAAAACGTGTCTGTGTATACTCATGCTATGGAAGAGATTTTATAAGCATATGAGCTTGCATTTTCAGCTTGCATAGTTTAAGCCGAGGCTGCACCCATGGATGAATCAGGTTCAGAGGTTTCTCTCTCTAATCACAGAATGGGCTGAAAAAAAAAAAAAAAATTAAATAAAATGATTAGCATGTCATAGCATGTCACTAACAGTATTCTAATTCCTCTATAAGAATGACTATGCTAGACACTAAAGTGAAGCAAGCAATTTAGTCTGGGTACTTCTTCTTTCAGGGGAAAGGAGATACTTCTGCTGGCTGCAAGTGTGGAGTGAATGGTGTGAAATGTCACCCAAAGTGCAACTACTGCCACTGAAGTTTATCTGAACTCTCGTGTGCCAAGACAAATACTAGCAAGAAATAACATGTGTGAGAGAATAAAAATCATTATAAATTGTGTATACAGCATGTTTTATGGAAATGTAAGGGATAGGTTAAACCTACTAGTCAGTATGAAGTGACCCTGAAACTAGAACTGTTTATAAATTTAAAGCAAACTTTTAATGATAATAAATATATTGCCATATTTGCTATTTTATTATGTTCTCATTTTATTTTGCATATTACAAAATTTTTAGTATGACTTACAAAATTGTCTTCAGCCTGTCTAAAAAAAAAAAAAAAAAACAGTCCTTTTCATGCTCTTCCATTCTTACCCAAATGAACAGATCAAGAGCTCATCCCTGCAGGAGGTGGAATATTTCTAAATTTCGATGAAGCCTTTGAAGATATCAGGCTTATTATAATATCAGCTATTTCATTATGAGTAAATATATGTACTCGTATGATAAAAGGCTGCGGTACCACGGCAGCCATCTTGAACAAGACATTAGTTGAACCACCAGGGCGGCGTTGGCTGTCCGTGTGAGCAAACTTTTCCCCCAATTTTCTTCTCACACTGCCCTCCTTGTCACCCAGATGTTGTAGATCTTGGAGCTAATCCCTGCAAAAATGGAAATATTTATAAATCCAAGCCAAGCTTTCAAAGAATAGGTTTACCTTGTTATCTTCTATTTCACGCATTCTCAAAATTGGGAGGATGACTTACCACGCATCCTCAAAATTGGGAGGATGACTTGCAACATATTTTTCAGCCTCGCTCAAAACCCTTTTTCTCGTTACGTTTTCATGCTTTCTCCTTATGCGAATGCATATGATCCGGCACCTAATGATCGCAGAAGAAAAGGTGTCTTCTTTTCTGGGACAAAGAATCGAGGAGTGGTTTTCTCCTTTTAGATTGTGCATTGGCCTCGTCCAAATCAAGCTCAGTTTAAAGTGTACCATTTTACGACACATTAACTGAAATCAGCGGCCAACTGGATGTTTTGTCATCTTAAATTCACTTTTTTGCTCAGGTTTGGACATTTTCATAAAAATTGTCCCTACATATTTTCCCTCTCTGATGTATACACAGCCAGAGTCCAACAGCAAACTTTGGAGACTCGTCCAGCTCTGCCACACCAGAAGTGAATAAAAAATCGCTGTTACTACCTGGCTCGGTATACTTCAGGGTGTTGTACGCTACACACTGCTTGGGAAAATAACCCCTGAAATACCATTCAGAAGTAAAGATCTTGTCTGTGTCACTCATGCAGACACTTGTTCTATATTTAGGCTGCTTTGCATGTTGTGCTACCAGACTTCGGGTCGAATCTGGGTCTACTTTCAGAATTTTGTACATACTTCATTTCAAGAATAGAGCAATGGTTGCATATATCCATTCCACTGTGGTACCCCCGAAACTTTCTTTATAAATATTTTTATGACAGTGACTTCACAAGGGAAAATATGATCATGCACCTGCAATCAGTTGTACACGGAGTTCCTCTTTCCGTGTGCTGCTGACGATATCGTACTTGGATCGTATTGAGGAAGAAACAGGTTCTACCCTTAAAACATGTGCCCTGTCGTGGTATCACCTTGTAATAGCTTTTCAATGTGCCATCATGTTTTGTCAAGTATAATGTTTCCCGAAAGTGTGGATGTCCTTGCAAGAAACATTTTTGAGTCACCTTTCTTAGTTGACACAGCTTAGACATCACTTATTTTCGGACTTTCACTAAGTAGGGCTAATCAACATGCAGCAATTTCTATACTCACACCCTAGTTGAACAAAAAATGTATATATGGAAGGAAATCGGACTTACTGCCATCACCTTCTTGCAGCCGTACGAATATCAATTCTGGAAGTCACGGGCAATTAGGTTTCTTATTGTTTAAAGTGCTTCCATGCACCTTGAGCACTTTTTGAAGCTGTGTTTCCTTGGCGCACCTGCACGAACAAAATTTCGGAATAATTGGACATTCCACTTATTAATTTCTTACTGGACTGGCTACACAGTATGCCCGAATAGCCACATGTCTCGATTCAGCATCTCAGCAATGTAATTGTGACCAAACAGTTCCCTCCTATCACGTGGTATCAAATGACAGCATTCTGCTTTAAGTTTTTTTTTTTTTTTTTTTTTTTACGTCAAATTATATTGAACCTAACTCCCTCAGTTTAATAGGAAATATATATATATATATATATATATATATATATATATATATATATATATATATATATATATATATATATATATATATATATATATATATATATATATATACAGAGTGTTTCATGTAGCTGCCAGGCTCTTTAAATCGACCGCGAAATGCGGTTTCTTTGCCTATCGCGCTACGATTTTGTGCAGCGTTGCCAACAGATGGTGGATTTTTTTTTTTTTTGTAAAATTTGCAAAGAGCGAACTTACCTGAGTAAAAACTCGAGCATACGGCGCCGAGAGCCGGCGTCTTTAGCAGACGATCTTTTCGACTCAAAAGCGGCGATTTAAAGAGCCTGGCCGCTACTTGGGACACCTGATTCGCTCAAATGACCGCTGTTCACTAAAACGTCATTCGCTCATGTGATATTGACCCACTTACCCAATCATAAATTTAAATATAAACAGATTTTAAGTCATTATCCCACTTATTGTGACGATTGCAGGTGAGGCCAGGTAATGTCTGCCTGGCCTGGTGTAGCGTTCACGGCTTTTATTTTAAATGTGTACGGAAGAAAAAGGAACATACAGCTGTATAATGTGAACTAGCGTGTAGAGCATGCTCTTGCAAATACATAATGTACATCAAAATTTAATTTTGTCTTGATCGTTTTCATATGCCCGTGGAGCACAGAATGTGTTGTGCGTGCATTATGCGTGCGTTACGATTTGTGTTTTATTACGGGGAGCTTTAGGTGGTTTCTGATGCGCTGCGCACACGACACATTCTTGTGTTCTCCGGGTTTATCAGAATGACCAAGACAATTTTAAATTTGTTCAGGAGTGGAGTGTGGTACGAGCATACTTTAACGAGAAGTTGTCTATGGTTCTGCTTCTTTGGTGGGTGCGTGTGGGCCCGTGAATGCTTAGTGCTCTTGGATTGCGATGAATCCCTTGGGGTAACAGAAGTAATAGCAAGGGTTAGAGGTTTATCGCACCCTTTACTCTATTTATTGGCGGTTGTTTGAAGTTGTGACCCCATACGCCCGCTGCGCCGGTCGCCTGCGGACTAAGTATCACTTTCCGCCGACAATGGCATGTGGACTAATTGCTGGACTAGGTATGACTCGCCGCCGACGATCGCCTGTGAACTAATTATTCTGAACTAACTATATATATGACTTTCCGCCGACGGTGGCCTGCGGACTAAGTATGCTGGACTAAGTGTGACTGGCCCCAACGGTAACTTGCGAACTGTGTTTGCTGGACTAAGTTTGACTCACCGCCAACGGTCCTTTGTGGATGAAGTAGGCTGGAGTTGCCGCGGACGGTCGTCTGCGGACTATATGTATGTTGTACTAAGTATTATTCGCCGCAGACAGTCGCGTGCTACCGCAGGTGACCTAGTCCTACTTAGTCCAGCTGCTTGCGCTTTCTGTCATCCCCTCGTGGCGCCGAGCAAAGACGTCGGACTGCGGATCGCACATTCCGCTGTCCGGTTCTTGCTTACCCCTTGGTAAATCTCACTGTTTGTGGTTGTGTCGAGTTATGAATATTTTGATGCTTCGGAAGTTATGCATTGCCTGCGATGGGCTTTGTATACTGTATATTGCCTTGGCCTGCGTGTAACGCTTTTTCGTCACACCCGAGCGTTACACTTTGCATGATATTCAGCATATGAACACATTCTGTGTTAAAAAAACAACAACAACAACAAAAAAACCTTAGTTTATAGGCTGGCGATTACCGGAAATAGTCTAAACGTTTCAGGTCTGGCAGATCCTTGTTCAGTCCAGTGATATGATTACTGAGCAGATTTGTACGAAACTATGACATGCTCCGTTCGGATACATTTCACTAAATACGAGCTATTTGCGCCAATATTGTGATCAAAGTTAATTTTTCTTTCTCAAGACTGACACTAATAACTCGGGCCCCGCTACACTGGCAGGTCGTTAGGCTTGTGCGAATTTTCAGAACTTTCGGGCACTGAATCAAATAACGTACTATCTGAGTCGACCTTCCCACTGAGCATTGATAGTACTCGACGTAGGTTTTGGCGGGCTAGTTAGCTCCGTCGTCTGCTGTTCTCACAAAGAACTGTTGCACCACGGAGATTTATTTACTATTAAAAAAAAAAAAAGCCTGCATCGCCGCTAGGCATTATTGCAGAGGGTGGGTTTTTGCAGTCTTCACCAAGCACACCTGTAGTGCAACCAAAATATATCGCAACACTACTATGATATAAAAAAGGCATTATTGATCAAACAACTGGAAAAGGTATCTATTAAACACAACTGGATTATGGAAAGCACTATCTATCAAACACTAGCCGACAGAACTATCTATAAAACACTTTTTTTGAAAATTCGTCAAAAATACATATTTAGGCAGCCTATTCCACCCTTCAATAATTCTTGGACAAAGAAACGAAGAAAACGCAAACACATTTAGTGTGATAGGGGTAGGGTTGGATTTTGCCTAGGTGGTTCGCTCTTCCTGATATATAAAGTGGTTATTGTAAAAACATCCCTATTAGTTAATAGCTTATTGTTGTACATGTTATCACAGACGATGTGGAGGAACTTGAATAAACGCGAATCTATCATTAGTATCTGACACAAGGAATTCTGGATCGTTTCCCATTTCCTTACTAATTACGTACTCCACGCCCTTGTTTCTAACCTGTCCACATTGCTCAGCAACTTCATCTTCGACCACATTAATATTCATGGCTCAAAAAAAAAAAAAAAACAGTACGCTCATTTTGTTTGGGCGAAGGGTGTTGTTTTATTTTCTAAGTGTATTGTCTTCCGTACGTGCAGAGACACCCCACGGACGTATATGTACACGGTCAAGCTTTCTATTGGAAGCTGTTTTGTCCGGTGTCTTCGTCACAAATTTCTTATAATAAAGTTCAAAGTTCAAAGGTGTGGCCACAGTGATCCTGCACATCTCGCTTTGCTGCAGAGCAGCCGCTTGCGTAGAGAAAAAACACTTCTTCACAGTGAGATGGTGCACGCGCCCACGTCAAATGAAAAACTTGGTAAATGTTGATGTTACAACCCTTACAGTTTAATATTCAATATTGAACCGTAGCAATTATTAAAGTGTGTATGATAGACCGTGATGCCATGAAGAGCTTCTTGCGCCATTTTTTTATTCAAGATTTAATGATGAGCATTTGATATAACAAGATGATTTCTGAATCCCCATAGTTAGGTGTAGCTGCGCTGTGTTATAGGTTTAATTTTTGAGTCAGATACCTTGTTCATTTACCACTCCATGCAGCCCTTTAAGATTTCGATGGTACTGTCAATAAAATGTAGATCCAGCAAACTTATTTTTCAAATTATGATTTTGTATCATTATAAAACTATGCCTACACGCAAAGAAGGTGTTCATGGGCATAATTAAACCACGACAGCTTTATTTGTTTTAACTGAATTAACAATTAGAGAATATTTTGTAAACCTAGATAGGTAAAATACCAGTGGTCTTGCGGTTTGTTTAATGTTTCCAGGATTATTCAATTTGTTTTATTTGTGTGTTGTGTGCGTATACTATCCACCCGTTTTGTACTTTCGCATGAAGTAGCATTATTTTTTTCCTGCACCTCTGCTGTTGTGCCTATGTAGGGGGTCGAGGGCCTTTTTAAGTTGTATTTCACAGCTTTTCCCCTCGACCTCCACCATCAATGTAGATGGAAATAAACGAATTATCAATTGCACATTTTTGTTGAAAACCTCGATAGTTTAAACAAAAGAAAGAAATGCTATCGCATTTAAAAGTGGTTGCTGCAGTGGTGGGCTCTTTAAACAAAGTATGGTTCTTTGCCACAGCATTTGTGTTACCTTGTCGGGTACTACTTTTAAACACAATGGCAAAACGGCTATACACGTAAAAAAAAAGCTTTTGCGTTAATTTCTTGCACAACACTCGGCAACCCAATCACCGCAACCTACAGAGGCAGCTCAGTGAATGACGATGCCGAAACTTGTTTAGACCAAAAAACGCAGTCTGAGTTGTGACATTAAGCAATGCAAAACGTCACGCTTGCATTGCTTAATGTCACAACTCAGACTGCGTTTTTTGATCTAAACGTACGTTTCGGCATCGTCATTCCCTGAGCTGCCTCCGTAAGTTGCGGTGATTGGCTCTACGAGTGTTGTGCGAAAAAGTAGATGCACGGGCTTTTTTTAGAGTGTAGTTGCCTATGCTTCGCAAATAAGTACAAAAAATGTTCGGGTGAATAGTCGCAGAACAGGATAGAAATTGCGATGAATGTCACGGGTGTTCTATGCATTCAACATTCAGCCGATACATATTCGTTAATGTATCTATATGGACCCTATCTTATCAAACACCTCGCCAACTGTGATAAAGATAATCTATGGGGTGTCTGAAATGCCGAGGCTCGATGTCAAATGTGCAATAAAAATCGGCACCTGCTCGTGGCAATCTAAACTTTTCGTCAAAGGCGTATTTCACAGGTGGGTTTTACCTTGTGAAATATGAAGGCGTGCGTAGCTTAGGGGGAGCTACGCCTTGTAATTTTACAAGGTAAAACCCACCTGTGAAATACACCTTTGACGAAAAGTCTCGATTGCTACGTGCAGGCGCCGATTTTTACGGCCCATTTTGGATGGAGCCTCGTCATTTCAGACACCCTATATATAACGAGACAAAATGCTCAGGCAGTTTTCTTAACCCTGATGATTAACCAGTGTAGCATTTTGAGGCGGCAATACTGGACGGCCAGATAAGCCTGGGTCCGGTGCTGGGGTAACGCCGACAAGGTTTGACCAGAGGAAAGTTGGCGACCGGGGGGAAGAAGCGGGGGGTGATGTTTTCTTAGTTTCTTTGCCCGATACCCCAAATGTTCGTCTTTTTAGACATTGGTTAGGTGGCGCAAGCTACCGCCCGTTACAAAGGGTATAGCCAGTAGCATCCATCCATCCATCCATCCTGACGGCATTGTACACGTGGGCACATGTTTAAAAAGTAGTGTTAGGAGCTGCTACCGCCACGCGGCGTAAAGATAACTCTCAAACAATCGTCTTTAGTTGTAAGCTCAAGAGTGCGCGTGAAATGCAAACCGAGCCTCGCGAATGCATCGAGTGTTTACTCCTAAGAAAACAGAAGCCTTTCAGAAAAATCCTGATTCAGCGAAGCTGGAGATTCGATGGACGCTTCACTTGGAGCAGCTCCTTAAATAGGAAACAGGGTCCTTTATCACACCCCTTGAGCCTCTGCTCTGCATATCATGTTGTGGCGTACTTGGCAGGAGCGAGAAAACAAAACTGCAAGGTAACTTCTGGGTGCTGCTCTGTTGCTATCGGCAGCCCTGAACTTGACCGTGAGAACGTACGACCATTCCAAAAGGAGACGACAGCAAAACTGCGATACGGGAACGCGATAAAGAGTGTTTTCCTGTTGGCTGATACGTGATTCGCGGCCAAGGGGGTCACGCTAGCACGTGCAGCCCGAATGAGCCACAAGGCTCCGGGATGACCGATTCACGGTGTCATCCAATGGGAGACTGGCTCCGGGCATTAGGGTCTGGACGAAAATAACTAAACAAAAAAACTTCGCTATTTGCGCAAGCTGGTTGGGGATCTTTTTTTACTATTTACTAGGCTTAGTAATGACGCCGGTGCTTTGAAACGTGCGCAGCTTTTGCTACACAAAATAAGTGGCACTTGATATGACTCAAAAGGACCTTCAACTCGAGTTTTTTTTCCTCGACAAAAAAAAAAAAACAAAAAACAACAACAACAACAAACAAACAATGAAAGGTCATTGCGCTCTTGGACACCTTGTTTATGAGGCAAGACTAGTGGCAGTGAATGTGCGCAGTGAAAATCCAATGAAAAGAATCGATGTACGTACACGTGTTAACCAAAACATTTCAGTGAAGTTATGTGCCCACGACGCAAAACAACGTGGGCTAAAGCTAAAATGTCTTTGTTGGGCCCTTTCTGAAATCTATGTTGTGATAGGAACTGTGGAAATTCCACCTTTCGCAAGCATTTTTTACGCACCACAAACACGGGAAGACCTTCCGTCTCCCACGACACAGTCAACTAGAAGAGGTTGCTCGGTTTTGTAAGCTTTGATGATGATGAATGTAGTCATTAAATAAAGAAATGATTGTACCCATACTGGAGGCATGCTGTATGATGTACTATGTCCTCTCGATCACGCGCTGGCAAACTGGTGAACGTTCTCGTAAGAATAGATTATTTCGTTCAACACTACTTGACTACGTTTTGCGAGAGAAGCTCTTGCTTGTTTGGAAAATAGTAAAGACAGCCAACACCCAAGGCCTTGAAACTAAAGGTTCGTTCACACACTTGTAACCGAGAACGATCGAGAGAGACCAGACCGGTTTTTAAGACTCTTACGACGTTTTAGGACCAGTTCCGCAGCAGGGCACGCGGTCCTGAGACGTCGCAAGAGGCTTAAAAACCGGTCTTGTCTGTCTCCGTCCTACTCGGTTGCAAATGTGTGAACGGCGCTTAAAGGCCCGTTCGGGTCCATATCACATGAGCGAATGATGTTTTAGCGAACAGCGACATTTGAGCGAATCGACGTTTTAGCGAATAACGGGGGCGCGCGTTAACCCATCCGCCGCGCTGCGCTTTACGCCGCTTCGCGGCGACAGTCTGTGGCGGCTCATTACAAAAATGTGAACCCATTTGGCCCACCCGAAAACGCCGCTTCGCGGCGTCCGACTATTCACTAAAGTGTCATTCGGTGAAACGTGGGCGTTCGCTAAAACGTCATTCGATCAAGTGAGTGCCTCCCCTCTTGGTCTTACTCGGTTGCAAGAGTGTGAACGGGCCTTAATATACTCGCGACTTGACGTCCCGCGAGGTCGGATCTTGGTTATACAGGTGGCATGACCTGTATTCAAGGTCAGATTCGCAAGATTTACAGTTTTGCACTTTAAAAAGCCTCGCGTCTGGGGAGCTGAACTTCGGGAGAACGTGGATAGCAATTCGAGGTGGCCATTTTCGTGACTGTAAAGGGTACAGCCATACTTACTGTGATTCGTTTTACCCTAAGTCCAGACGCAGCCGACGCTACGAGCTGATGGTACCAATCAGACAGCGTCAAAAGCGCACCATCATGGTGTTCGTACGTCTTGTATCATCGCTGCAGCAATCATAAACAAAAAAGGCCTCTTCCGCTTTTCACGCTATTTGATCGGTTCCATGACCGCGTAGCGCCGGCTGCGTCTGGACTTAAGCTTAAACAAAGTATCGTGTTGTTTCCGTAGGCACACGCGTATTAATAGCGTTATCTTTAACATTTTCCGCTTTAAAAATATTCCACCGTAACCTGCTCTATATCCTTACAAAAATATCAATGAGTTTCAATGAGTTTCTAATGTACTGTATAATAATACATTAGACACTGAATTGAAACTCATTGATAATATTTGTAAGGGAACAACTAAAAAAAAAAAAAATAACCTACAGGTTTTATATCTGGACAGAAACGCCGTTGTGCGTGTGCTGGATTATTGTATTCGGGGTAGAAATCAGATCAACATTTTCTGGTTTTATCCGAGAACGGCCAACCGGCCTCAACTTTATTGTTTGAAACTTAAAATCGCTACAAAGAAAGAAAAAAAAAAAATCGACAGCGCTATTGCAGAAGAGGATTTCGCGACAAACCAGGCACAAAGGACGCGTACGGAAACGAGCAGCTCGCCCTCATCTCCAAGAGACTTTTTCTCTTGTCGCCGTTGTGCCACCCTCGGAATAAAGAGAGTGCCATGAGGGAAAAAAAGAAAGAAAGAGACCGGAAATTACATAGCCTTCTGTTTTGGGGAAAAGAGGGGAGTCCTCGGGCGTCCCTTAATTCTATTATCCCAAGCGAATCAGAGCAATTTGTGGGCAGGCCAGGTAATTGATCGAATTGAGCCTCATATCTCGCGCTTGGCCGAGCCCTTTTTGCCCCAAATATGAGGTCGCCCGCGCTGCGTTCCTTAGTCCCGACTTTCCCCTTTCTCTCAGCAGCACGCTACGTGAGACACAACGGTCCCCGCTTAAAGGAACAGCCGGCTTCGCTTAGTGCGCCGTAACGGGAGGAGTTCGAACCACGACGCTAATCCTTATACGTGTTCGACGAGGCAAAGTGGCTGCGAAATGGTCCCGGCGGAGGATCGTGAATGGGGACGACTTGATAGCTTTGAGCACTGTGTCGTTGCGTGGATTGTGCGTGAACTGACTTGTATTTTGTCAATGGGGACGCCACGATCAAGTCAGCATTGCTGAAGGCTAATCATTCTTTCACTCCGAGTTGCTTATCTTAATTCGAACGGAATATCGTTTCATGACCCCTTTAAACAGTTACCCACCATTATGCCATGTAGATAGATTTTTTTTTTTTAGCCAGGCCACATCCTTTCATGCTTTAACCCGCACGCCTTTAGGAGTTGTTTTCCTGCTTCGTGAAATAAGTTTGACAACGTTTTTGTTGTTAAAACAAAAAGGTAATAAGAATGATAGAAACAGCCTTCTTACGGCGTTTTACTGACGGGTAATGAGGCACTAAACGAAGAGTAGGTCACTGTAGCGTTCGATGGATGTTTCGAAGCAAAGTAGTTAGACGTCGTTTTCAGATGAGGGCTCGCAATTTTTTTCGTCTTGGACAGAGTTTCGGCAGGTTTGAATACCCTAAGAAATATCTGCGCGTCTACTTACCTACAAAATACTCGAAGAGCCAATCGCTGCGTTCTACGAAATCAGCTCAGCGAATGATGAGGCGGAGCATCCGTTTAGACATAAAAATTAAGTCTGCGCTGTGGCATTACGCCATGCAAGCATGACGTTTTGCATTGCGTAATGCCACAGCGCAGACTTCATTTTAGGTCTAAACGGATGTTCCGCCTCATCATTCGCTGAGCTGATTTCGTAGATCGCAGAGATTGGCTCTTTGAGTGTTTTGCGGGTAAATAAACGCGCAGGCATTTCTTAGAGTGAAGGACGATCTACTTCCATTAAACAAACAAATGGCACAGAGAAATAAAAATCTTGAAAAGTGTTTCGTACGTATTTGCTGCATTTAAATAATTTTGTTTTTAACAATACTCGCACACAGTACGGCACTTTATGTGATGCGCATCTGCAGAGTCACTGACATCTTAAGAAAGGCAGGGCGTGGTGAGTTTCGAGCATCTTATTATTGGTCCGCAACCAATCAGATTGCGGCGTTAACCGATACGAACGCCGGAGAACCAATCAGAAAGCAAGGAGCGTGAATGTCAGAAGTCGCACCCTGCCTTTCGTGTCTGTATACGTGATAATTCTGTCGACCTTGATAAGCCGCCTCGCATGTCTATAGAAAATTAATTTTTAGTCCTACAAGTGATATCTACTGAAGAAGGCTATCACATTCCGACTTTGACGCTGATATGCTGTAGATGTGCGTCATAAAGTAGGAAATGAATAACACCAATAATGCTCTAAGGTACGTACATCTACACTCTAAAAAATGTTTGTGCGTCTACTTTCACGCACAACACTCGGAGAGCCAATCACCGCAACTTACGGAGGCAGCTCAGCGAATGGCAATGCCGAAACATAAGTTTAGACTGAAAAACGCAGTCTGAGTTGTGACATTAAGCAATGCAAAACGTCACGCTTGCATGGCAACTCAGACTGCGTTTTTTGGTCTAAACATATGTTTCGGCATTGTCATTCGCTGAGCTGCCTCCGTAAGTTGCGGTGATTGGCTGTCCGAGTGTTGTGCGGGAAAGCAGACTCACGGGCTTTCTTTAAAGTGTACCATGGAAACAGGCTGTTTGGAGGAGGTGATATGATAAAGACATTCCTCGTGGTATAGTTTCTGTTGTCTCATCACTATAGGTAAATTACTGCCTCCCAAAGAAGTCGAGATCTGTGGTCACGAGTTATAGTGTGTTTAAGAAAGCCCACTGGGTCTGAAATAACACCGGCGAGTCCCTCGTGCTTGATGCCATCACGTTGCGCGAGGCGGGCCTACCCGGAATAAAAGCAGGTACGGCGTCAACCATCCAGATTTGGATCGCCAAGTCTTGCACATGCACCAGGCGGCTGTTAATACCCGACTTGGGTCATTAATCACCCGTCCTTCGGATTAAGACGGATTAAGGGGCTGTGGGGCGCCAAAAAGGTGCACGGCCTTTTACGCACGTTCTCTGGCTTTTATTTCCATTATTTTTACCTTAAAGCAGCAACGACGTCGCGTCCGCTCCTAGCTCTTCATTACAGGGGCTTGATTAATGAACAACACTGCTTCCAAGAGAACACGCTGTCCTGTAGTGGCCTCGCATTTTGTTTACGAGCCCAACGCCTGACGTGCAACGCCAGGGGTGTTCAAGAAGATGCTCCTATGAGCACTGGCGATTCTTTTTAGCCGACCTGCATATTGATCAAGCTTGTTTTTGTGTCTGCTCGTGCGAGTTAATAAAGCCACGTCTCTAAATATTTAACGCTAAGTTTGAAGCATCACGACAAAACTAAATACAAAAACCGCATGAAGAAAAAAAAAAAAAAGAAAAAGAAACACTTGTCAACCTTTTTTTTTTTAACGAAAGTGGCCGTCATCATTTAGTAATGTACTACACACTTGTAGATATGATCTTCCTTGCTCTTGAGATGAAACTTAGCTTTCTAATGAATCAAATATTAAGGCCAGATGTAAATAATTTAGGGGAAGCATCTATGGTAGAGAAAATCCACGAATAAATTAATACTTCCTCAAAAACTGGAGCGCAACTCGTGCCACATCTTTTGACAATCGTTTGTCAGTACTAACGCGTATTCTTAGCGCATTTGGTAGACTGCTCCGTTAGTGTTGGAGCAAATTGCGCTTCGCCTTAGATGGAAGCATATTCATTCATTATTTCGCGTATAGGAGGACAGGGAGCGACCCGGCCAGGTAGTCATCTGGAGACTCGTGGATCCTGTCGCACAGGAAAAAAAATGAAAGACGTTTACAATTTTTTTGTAACGCCGAATTAGAGCGCAGCTGTTGAGGAGGAGGAGAGGAGGGTATGCCCCTCCTCCCCTTCTCCTCGACCTCTCCTGCTGCCCTCCCAGTTAGCGGGAAATGTTTGCCAAATTTCCCGCTAAATATAGGGGAACAAATTCCACGCTAAATTTAGCAGGAAAATTTTTCCGCTAAATTTAGCGGGAAATTTTCCCCCTAAATTTAGCGGTGAGTTTTTTTCGCTAAATTTAGCGGGTAAATTTTTTCGCTAAAGTTAGGGGGGGGGGGGGTCTTTTCGGTAAATTTAGTGGAGAATTTTTTCCGATAAATTTAGTTCGGAAATTTCTCCGCTAAATTTAGCGAGGAATTTTCCGCTAATGACGTCATGTGTGACGTCATTTTGGGAAACGTTCCATAATGCAACGGGCGGTTACGCCGACGGCGGCGGCGACGGCGACGCTGCTCAAGCCGGAAATGGGTGCTTATAAGAGCTGTGCTCTAAAAGATGAAACCCAAGGTGTGGAAGTGCTGAGCCATCTGTAGAGTATGTACAAGTCATTTATGGCACGATCGTAATGCTGTAGCATAATGCTGAAATTGAGATGAGAAAGCACGAGTGACCAGTAAAAGCGACAGAGAAATAGAGAACACAAACAGGACCAGAACAAGGAACCTTCCATAGCAGGGTCTTAACAAGCCACAAAAAAGAAAAAAGATAAACCTTTTTTGTGTTTTCATTTGTGTGACGTGTTTTAAGCTGCGAAAAGAACAGTGGCCGGCCGGATAGCCGCCTAGTGGTTGGTGAAACTCGTCGCCGACGTTTCCGTCCACGCGCATATTCACACTCCCCAAGGAAATCGAAGGGTGCGAGACATGGCTCTTCTTAGCTTGCCATGGAGTGCATGCATGCAATTTAGGGCACAACCATCAGGCGGCATTCCCACTGGCGTTCGAATCGCAACCTCGACGCGGATTAATTCGTGTTCTTCATCAACTGCGCGTGAATTTGTGAACTGCGCGTGAACCTTTAAAGGGCTCATAAAAAAAAAAAAAAATTAAACAGTCTGGTTGGAACACGCGTGTCAAGAAATTTATTTTACGGGCAAATTTTTTTTTTAAAGCAACATTGACGGCGCGAGAATTATTTTAAATTTTGCGCGCAAAGTCTATGACTTCGCGGAATGGTCATACACACTCTACAACAAGAAGCGAAGAAATTTTGCATATAAAGAACATGACGATTTAGAAGGAATATACTTGCGAACAGCCCCTATGTTTGTGACCCAAAACTCACTATGCGTATAGATGGACGCAAGGACCCTGGGGGTGGTAAGCGACTTCTTAGAATGCTTGCCTGACCGACCAAAGAACCCTTGAACGTCAGGGTCCCTTTAATATCAAACGAACGCCTTTTGACAGGACAGAAAAAAAGTAAGAACTCACAATTCGCGTATATACGGCGAACGATTAAAAAAAAAAAGAAAAAAAAAATAAAACGTACGAAGATGTCGGTGGTGTCGCCTAAACCAACCAATCTAATCATATCATCGTCTAGCCAACGAACCTGCGGAGCCAGCAGACCACAACGACGAATGAATGGGCAAATTTTGATTCACCGACAACCTGAGAAACGCAGAGGCGAGTCTCGAGCAATTAATTATCGGCCCGCACATTGCGGGCCGATAATGGAATGGTGTCATTATCACCCAATCAGATTGCGGCATTAGCCGACAAGAACGTCGAACAGTCAACCACGAAGCAAGTATCGGATAAATGATATACCACGCCCTTCGTTTCTTAAGCCGACAGTGGCTATACGGCGAGCAAGTGTTCCAAAAGGCGTCTTTCGCGCATCGGAACGCCCAACCAAAGGGCAACACGGAGAAGGCGCGCGGAACGCGTGATGACGGGGCGGCTGAGCGCGCACAGTCATTGGTTGAGGTCGGGTGAAACAAAAGCACGTGGGTCCGTTTAGGCGCCCTGTTTTTTACCCTTTTACAATGCTACGCCAATTAGCCCAACTCACCACTGGGGTATAGACCCTTTTCGTTTACTCTGGTCCCCAGCCACCTGGTAGGCATATATGGGCGACGAAAAAATACTAAAACATTTCAACCTGAAAACAATAATTAAAAAAAAAAAAATGGAGGGGAGGCAAAACGAGAATGCGTGACGGTTGCGCTTATATCCTAAATGTTATTCTATTGGCGTGGCGGCGGCAAAACAATAGCTTCGTTCGATGTAACTGCTGCACCTCCTGCACCGGTGCAGAAAAGTGTAGCGCAGTGTACTTCCGGTATGTGTATTCAGATACGATCGGAAGTACACAGCCCTCCACTTTTCTGCACCGGTGCAGGAGGTGCAGTCACTCGAACAAATCTAATGTTTCCGCCCAAGCCATGGAAGTGACCATATTCAAGATGGCGGCGCCCTTGGGAAGAAAAAGGTGGTTGACGGTCCGAGCTGGGGCTTGAGAAGAGCGGGGGCAGCTCGAGGGGGCTCTTCATTTTCACAGTACCTTCTTTTGATCGAACAGGGCACACTTAGGAAGCGGGTCACTCATTTCGATCGTATGAATCCTTCTTAATTCACTCACACACTTTAAAATCAGAGAGTCCGAGGATCGACCAGCAAAATCAGGATTCTCATGTTAAATTTTTTGGGCGCGAAATTATGCCGAGCGTTTACTGTTGGGACATAAAACGTCCAATGTTGATAGGAACTATAGCCTTATGAGCAGTCTCGTGGGGGATGTTTTCGTCGCGCCAAAACCCCCTGCGTAAAAAAAGAAAAAAACAAACAAACAAACAAACATGTATATGACCTTCCAAGAGCTTGTTCAGACTATAGCTCCCGATAGTAACCTCTCTAGAACTGAGAACTACTTGAGTTAATGCAGGCACCTATCTACTGTCGTTGTTGGAAAACAAAATCAATAAAACAGTCCCTATGCGCTATTTTGGGGCCGTAGTACCTGGGAGTGTTTAGTTATCGGTCATGTACTGCAGCACTTATCAGGCTTGAAGGGCGCGCGGCTACAGTGGAAACCCTGCCCTCTTCTCCGTGGACCAATCATCTACCGCTAGATATGAGTACAGTCAAATAAGGTGGACGCTTCCAACCAAACGGCGGAGACTTTATCGTTGGACCAAATGGCAGACGCTCGAAACGGGCAGTATCTGATAGAGACAGAATCAAAATGAGACGCCTGACTCTTTTTAGAACGCCCCGCGAGCCACTGCTGAGTCGGAACAAAAACGGAGAATTCCCTTCAAGTGACTCTTTTTAAAATTAATATACGTCAAGAAGGACTGGGCATTTGATCAATTAAATTTCCAAATAAATAATTAAGGCTTAAATCGCGGTTAATGGTTTTAGCAGATTCGTCGGTAACGCTCTGAGCTGAGAAAAGCTTCGGCGAACAACAGAAGGAAACAGCAAAGGTTTCCCGTGTTTTATTTCTATAGGTGATGCAACTTCAAGATTGAAATGTGACTGCTATTTTTGACACACGTGACGTAGTAAAATATATTTAAAAACAATATTGCAATATAAGCAGTATTGAATCTTTTTAGATATAATTGGTGATCAGTGCAACCGATTGAATGTTTAATTAATTGCTCAAATGGTGGCGATTGACTGGGTTAAGACTTTTAAAGGACTCCTGTCCCGAAGGTTAATATAAAACTGCCTCGGGCGAAACTGTTAATTCGGTTTATATGCGTACTAATTTGTGCACCTATACACCAACTCATGTTACAAACAAACCGGATCGCACCTAGCGGACGCCACCTGCGCCGCACATGCGCGATGGGGGTGTGGGCAAGAAGCTTGCCGTCGCCCATAAACAAACCATGGGAATGCGATGTTGTCGGCGTCGGTGTGAGTCCCCCCGCCCTTTTTCGCGTTCGAATTGTTGATTCTACGTCTTCCTGGCGATGTCTGACTGCTTCAGCGGCGTCAGCGAAATTACCGAGGCCCGTTACACCACAAAACTTCGCGTGAATATTGTGACATGTGGCGATTCATTCCGCGTGGAATGAATCGCAAACGCCGCAGTATGTACGCTAAAGCCTGACTCGCATAATGCGATTTCGCTCGCAATTTTCAGCCGCGACGCCGCTCGGGCTGCAAAAGCGTGAACCGTAGCTGAGATGGTTGACGTCGATACTGAAAATCGCAAGCAGAATCGAACCAAGTAAATTAGGGATAACAAGTCGGTGATGGTTACTGGTAACAATGATCAACATCTCCTTGTATCTACTGTTTACATCGAGCCTGCTTACCAACCTTCAAATTTAAGTATTCTGAGGCCTGCACTTACTTCTTATCGCAAGCACCGGGCCCACATTTGGTCTACGGTCCGGCGTCGTCTAAGAGAGCAGACGACAAGCAGAAACGTTTGAAAGAGCAGACGACGGTTCGAATGATCAGGCGGCCGTTTGAACTTGAAGACGCACTGAACGTAGTCCGCAGGTGGTCCGCACAACTTGACGGTTTTCTGGTGTTCATGTCGGAACAAGACAAATAAATCTGATGACCACAAGTATCCGTGAATTCAACCCAAAGTGCTTCCCGCCCAAGCAATCGTTGTCCGACGGCGTCTGCTTCTCCCCTTTTCACGACACATTCTTAGACGAACCAAGCACGTGAAAACTGACCTTCAAACCTTTCTCGACACTTTTGGTACGGCCCCAGTCGCGGCGTTTTGACGAGAAGGCAGGTTTTTGTCTGGTTCCTTTCAAAAGAACGTAGGAATACCCGTCTGGCATGGGGACTTTTGCCCACAGCCCCAGACCGAAAGTGCGACCGACGCGCCACCACCGCGCCGTGACGTCACAGAGTTGAGTTTGTATATATAAGAATTTTAAATGTTTGATTGTCGTGATGCGTAAGACATAAAATCATTCTTCAATTTTTCTTTCTCTTTCCTTCTCTTTTTGTATATTTTTTGTCGTAAGGTATCCTACTACGTATATACCAAACTCAGACAATATGAGCTGCGATACTCTGTCCGGTGTTTTTCTTTGTCTGGGGTCCCCACAAGACCCGTCATCTCTTGATCCGTCAATGAGTTTTAAAAAATATGGAACCCGATATTCATGTTACATCTCGAGTCCGAAGCAAGTTTTTTTTCTTCCCAGCACGCAAAATACAAAGAGACATGAAGGGCTGCTTTATCTCATATTGTCCACGATAGTACACAATGTTACCGCCCTTATCGAGACCAGAGGTCGGCATTTTAGGTCGCCCTCACTCACCCTCACCCTCACAGCCACACTCACCTAAGCCCCTCACTCACCCTCACCCTCACAGCTACACTCACCTTCAGCCCCTCACTCATCCTCGCCCTCACAGTCACACTCACCTTCAGCCCTTTACTCACCCTCACCGCCCTCACGGCCCTCACGCACTCATAGCCCTCACGCACTCATAGCCCTCACGCCACTCACCGCCCTCACCGCCCTCACGGCCCTCACCGCCCTCACGGCCCTCACGCACTCATAGCCCTCACGCCACTCACCGCCCTCACGGCCTTCACCGCCCTCACCGCCCTCACGGCCCTCACGCCACTCACCGCCCTCACGCTACTCACCGCCCTCACGCTACTCACCGCCCTTACGCCACTCACCGCCCTCACGCCCCTCACCGCCCTTGCGGCCCTCACACCCCTCACGCCCCTCACGCACTCATGGCCCTCACGCCACTCAGGCCAGCTTGAGATGGGGCAATTTCGACCAGAAACTTTACGTTGCAACACGGGCCGCCCGCGATCACACGCAGCAAGCAATTGCTGCAATTTGCCATCGTCATCATAAAATTTTATTTTTCTTGCACTATTTAGACACAATTACGCGTTATAAACGTGTTTTTATGCATTTAAATCTCGTTAAGAATACTAATGCACCTTTCTGAAACAGTTTATTTCCAAAAAAACGATCGATTTCAAACCAGAACCAAGTCTTTGGGTGTCATCATCGCCGGCACGAGGTATCACGTGAAAATTTTGCGTCTCTGATTGAATGCAGCCGCTTCAAACGTATTCGAATTGCTCCGAGTTGCTTGCTTATTTCGAGCCGGACCCGATCTCAGCAATTCGTGTCGATCTAGGGAAAGCTAGAGAACAACCCGCCATTGACACCAAAATTGCTGAGAAAGATGCTCGATCTGAAGGGCGCCTCACGCACTCACTGCCCTCACGCACTCATGGCCCTCACACACCTCAATCACTCACCGCTCTCACGGCCCTCACGCCTCTCATGTCACTGCCCTCACGCACTCATGGCCCTCACACCCCTCACGCACTCACCGCCCTCACACCACTCACGCACTCATGGCCCTCACCCCACTCACCGCCCTCACGCACTCATGGCCCTCATACACCTTACCGCCCTCACCGCCCTCATGGCCCTCACGGCCCTCACAGCCCTCACGGCCCTCACCACCCTCACCACCCTCACAGCCCTCACGGCCCTCACGGCCCTCACGGCCCTCACCGCCCTCACAGCCCTCACGTCCCTCACTGCCCTCACGGCCCTCACCGCCCTCACCGCCCTCACGGCCCTCACGGCCCTCACCGCCCTCACAGCCCTCACGGCCCTCACGGCCCTCACCGCCCTCACGGCCCTCACTCACCCTCACACTCATGAATTTTCCTGGTTCAGAAACTCACTCACCCTCACCTCACCTGTGAAGATGAGGGTGAGTGAGGGTGAGTGAGGGCCCTCATGAGTGAGGTTTGCCGAAATATGATCGAGACACATGAAAACATATTTTAAAGAAATACATTTAATTTTTCTCACCTGAAGTGTGGAGCGGGACACCAGCTAGGTCCGAACATTTGTTTAAAAAAAACAGCAGTGAAAGCTACACTAATGCGGTTTGTGCAGGTGGGTTATACGGCCAGGCGGACATTATGTGGGTGGCTAATCTTTGGCACAAGTCGACTAATTAGTTAAAATTTGTTGATTAACTTTTTAATTAGCGTAAATAAACATATTGTTCTAATTAGAAACTTGCTGAGCGTCATCCAAAACCCCTAAATCAGTCATTTTCAGAAAAAAACTTTCAGCGTGTGAGAAGCGTAGTAGCGCACTAAAGTTACCACTCGTGGAGCAGGTACAAGGCTAGCGGTTGCGGTAAGGCGCCCGCGCAACTTTTCCTTCTCTTATCTAGCCCCAGCCTTGTACCTGCTCCACGAGTGGTATTCGTGGAGCAGGTATGTATATATATATATATATATATATATATATATATATATATATAAGCAAACAGTTTTATTTCATACTGCAAGATGTCTCCGCCCCCCCCCCCCCAAAAAAAAAAAAAAACTTTTTTTTTTAATTGCACAAGTAAACTACGCATCGCCGAACACTCATTCTCCGCCCAAATGTAGCGCTAGCGGTCCAAACCAGGTGTCAAAGTTTCAGCACGAACCGACATCTCATTCAAAAGTTATAGCTGATTTTCTGAACATTTCAATGGGAAAATGGGGCCCCTTTTCGTCCACTTTCTGTAAATGGTGCCCGTTCAGTTCCGTGTACTCGAGAGGTCTATCAGTCGCCATTTGCCCATTAAAAATGTTTAAAAATCGTTCATAACTTTTGAATAAGGTAACGGTTTTCTGAAACTGTGACATGTTGTTCGGACTGCTAGGGCTACATTTGGGTGGAGAATGAGCGTTCAGGGATGCATACTAGTCTAATTTTGCGGTAAAACAACAGCAGCAACAATAACCCTTTACATTTTTTTTTTGGGGGGGGGGGGGGGGGGGAGCCACCCTGTGTATTGATTCAGTCGAAAATGGGATCTAGGGTGCTCAAAAATAACGTGGGGCGCCTGAATGCTGTTGGGGGGCTATCTGGAGCTCACCTTCGTTGGAATGGAGTGCTTTTCGGGTGCTCCCAACGCGAGTGACAGGATAAAGATTTATTTGTGGTTCTTGCGATAGTCACAGGGGAAAACGCGTCCCGTGTTGCGGAACACGCTTATTCCAGAGATGGTAGACAAAGGACAGCCTGCACCGGGCGCTGTCCTTTGACGCGTGAACCATTCCTCTCAGCTCTAAACTCGAGTCGCAAACGCATCGACCCCGAACGTCTCTTGGCCTCCCCAGTGACCCCAAACAGCGCCGAAGTGATCCCACCGTCCGCCGTAAAAGCACCCGCCTGGGAAGACTGACTTTTCTTTGAAGTTCGAACGGCAATTTTTTTTGTTGTCTGTTTTGATTTCGTCTTTGTTGCATCAGACACCGTCGTTTGGAAGCCGGTAATGGACACGGGGTACATAGATGCACGATCTTAAGCCCAATGTTCACGCGCAGACGTTCTGGTGGAGCCAGTAGAAGCAATATAATGATTACATTTACAAATCATCGCATCATCCTTCTACTTTCTTTTCAGAATTGAGGGTCATTACCCATTGTGCACGCCATAGATGACCTTTGCCACTGAAGCCTGATTCAGCACTTTACAAAAACAGTTGACCTGTTGGAACGTTCAAACAAAAATCGTGAGCACTCTACAAAAAAAAAAAAAAAAAAAAAAAAACATGAAAAGGCAGATTTATTTCACATTTGCGCCCATATGCATGACCAATCTCAGTGTGCAATGCCGACTGAACTATGTAGTGCAGTAGCGAACACACAAACGTGCGCGGAAAATAAGGTGTCTCGCAATACACACCGTCATGGACGTTCCAGAACTGCAAGACACACGCGGGAATGAAAAAGAAAAAAATAAAACAAATAATGAAATAACTTTGTCCTCCTGGATAGCACGGAGCCAACGACAGTCAGGGAGGCGGCCTTGCGGCGAGCTAGCCAGTCGTGTAATAAGGCATTATTGGAGCACCGCTGGGGCCAGATTGATAGAGCGGCGTCCCTCTCTGTTGGCAGTGATCCACGGCCTCTTGATGGATGACCGCGGAGCGAGCGACCGACGGCCCCTCTGGGACGAGGTGGAACGACTCCGGTCGCGTGCCGCAGAACGCCGCCACCCCCGGCGGTCTCCGGGCGAATCGCACGCATCGGCCGACACCGCCGACGGTTGACTCAATTTACTTTTCGTTTGGGGTTTGTTTACCCGCCGTGCTCGATAGTGCAAAGGCGCACGAAAGAACGTAGAAGACCGCGTTTTACAGTGCGTTCGTCGTTCTTCTCAGGTACCTCCATCCACACGCGGGCCTTTGCGGGTTGGCGATGTTTGACCATTTATCGTCCCATTTTTTTAACCCTGGGAAATGGAGAAACAGAAGGACAGGAAAACACGAATCTTCGAAATTCGTGTTGTCCTGTCCTTTTGTTTCCCCACTCTCTAGGAATAAAAAATAAAAAAAAAGTCCGTTCTTAATTTAGTTTGCTTGCACCCTCGCATTATCCTCCCAGTTGTTTTCGATCTTTGCTCGTTTCGCTAGTATTTTCGAGGTTGGAAGGGAGATATAAGATGCCTCAATACGTCTGTCCGTCTCAAGGTGGAGACATCTTTTGTTGCACTGCCGAGTGCCGCTAGCACGCGCGTAAGCAAACGTAATTAAAAAAAAAAAAATGACGTGTGTGCATTCAATGGCCAGGGCCACGAGCTCACGCCGTCAAATACCAAAACGCTTGAATTTCAAAAAAAAAAAAAAAAAGACAAAATATTTAAAGTGAAAATTTCTCGAGTTGTCTTCACTCTAGAAAATAGGTATGCGAGTCACGCTGCCCCGACGTCAAAAAAAAAAAAAAAAAAAAAAAAAAAAAAAAACGGTGTTTGCTGTAGACACGTTGGCCGAATTATCTTCGGTCATGCCTTAGGCATATTCCAAGCATGTTTGCTCCCTCCACATGTATGCTTCGAAGATGTCTGCCGACATCTTTTTATGACCTGTGTGACAGGACCGAGTAAGAAGCAGGTTTCAGACAGTGTCTGCATGCTGTCTGATGCACGATCTATTAGCAGTGCGACGCCGGCTTAAGAAAGCGCCCGGGGGTCTTGGGGGAGGTTGCCGTTCTGGCATGTAATGGCGCGAGCTATAGTACTTCTGCTAGCTAAGTTTAGTTAACAGGGGCAGTGCTCCTCTGCTACTGATTTTTTTTTTGTTTTGTTAGGTTTTCGTTTCCTCAGCGTTGACTTATAGCGGTGCTTCATCACGCGCTGGCGAAACTTAGTGAATGATGTCTGCGCCCAGAGAGAGAGACACACGAGGCGTGCAGGGTGTCACTATTTCCTGACAGGGAAGAGTGCCACCGGTGTATGCGCAATACCTTTTTGAAGTTCTGAGGTTCTTCAGCTGCCATAGCACACACGCATTGCGAACGCGACATTTTTGTCCTCAAGTCAAATACGTTTTCTCCAGACGCAGATGAAAGATACAGTGATGCTCACGTGCTCTTTGCGAAACTTTGGTCAGAGTGTTTAGACTTTCAACAGCATCAAGGAGAATGCAGGGATTGGTGTTCTACGCGCCACACGCGCACGCCTTCCTAGTATAAAAGATTCGAAGTAAATAACCAAAATGAAGTGTTGACGAACGCACGTGCAAGATGCCATTTGTTTTAGGTTTTTGCTTTAGAAAAGTTACTCTACTCCGCGACGACTTTTCTTGGCAATGCAGTGGAAGGTACAGGCCTGCGTTCCCTCTCCCATTTTGAGTGCGCGCGGGCTCTCATCCTCTCCGCGGAAATGGAAAGAGGAGGAGAGCCCGCGCGCAGCTTTGCTGCGCTCAAGATGAGAGAGGGAACGCGTGCCTGTACCTTCCACTGGATTGCCAAGAAAAGTTGTCGCGGAGTACACTGCCGAGGCCAGCACGTGCGGCGCGTGGAACGCCAATCCCTGCATTCTCCTTGATGCTCGGGTAATATAGCAATAGGTCTGTTCGAAACACTGAAGTATTGATAATCTAGTCTTGTTTCCTAGACGGATGACTGGATTATTAATAACTAACTAATTTAATGACGAATGATGCCCTATATTAACTACACGATAGGCACAACCGGCGGCTAGGAGATTAATTCCGCTAAGATGGAACAAACTAAAAATGAGGGGCTGCAAAAGTTCCACACAGACACCTTTAATAAAAGGTCTGCTGTATACCGCACGAAAAAGAAAAAAAAAACTGTGCAAGCTGCGCGATTTAGAGAAGGATGCAAAGCTGGGTTGGGGGGTTCTTTCTTATAGACAGATGCACGATTACCTATTTTATCTGCTTTTTATAGTTTATCATGCCTGTTTTGAAATTACGACTATTTTTGTGCATGTAACAATACGAAAAAAAAAGGTTTTCTTTTGGAGAAAAGAAGATTACAGTGTCTAAATTGAGATAAATATTTTACTTCAACCGTTTGATTTAGTCATAGACCTCTGACAGTTTGTTTTTCCATAAGATCTAAGTAAATTCAACTTGTCATTGTCGCGCAACGATGCTGTACTGCAAAAGAAAACTACAAAGTTTCAAGGAAAGAACTTTTTTAATTGAATTTATAGTGAGGTGTTCTTTAATGGGATGCTGAATTGAAATTTGGGTTCCACAAAATACGCGGCAAAAGCGTGCAGCGGGATGTTACAAACTTCAAAACATCACTCATACAGCGATATCACGAACGAATGACCGTATTTTTCAAGAAAAGGAGGCGTATTTGACAGAAATGTTCACGTCATGTTTCTCCGAGAAGGAGAGGGAACGGCCTCGCGTCTTCTCCGCCTCGCCGCCTTGAGGGAGTGAAGCGAAGAGAGGATGAAACTAGGTATCTTCACGTCACGCGCCTCGTCGGCCGGGTTCAATCTCGACCTCTTTTTCCAAAAATACGGCCGTCCATTGAAGATATCGCTTACGAGTAGTGTTGTAGGGATTGTAGCGTCCCGCTTACATCTCCTGCATTATTTTGTCTGAAATCGAAATTTCGGTTCACTGTCCTTTTAAGGAATGGGGGAAAAGGTATCGAGGTAATTTTTGGTGCATCTCGCAAGCTTTTTTAATGTTAATGCACAATAACAATAGCAAACTATATATTGTTTGGTGGTGCCAGCCAAACTGCATCACTATCTGCGCGCCCTTGAAAAAAAGCGGGTATCGACCTAGAAGTGGCGCACAGATTGACTTTTCCAGAGGTTGCATTTTGTGAGAGTACTTGGCTCTTTATATGTCCGGCTCCCATGACACTGGAAGTTTAGACTTCTATATCATTCGAATGGTCTGCTGCCTGTTTACACTTACTACCTCACCGATTGCCTCTAAATGTCACGCACTCTGAATCAGGTTCATTTCCTTTTTTTTTTTTTTTTTATTATCGCGTTTTGGCGTTTTTTTCGAAGACACAAGGGCAATGGCTAGCCTTAGTGGCGCTTACTGTTTAAGCCGAATCCTTCCGTAATATAACTTGCAACTTGGCATCTTTTGAGCATTGTGAAGACCAGAAACAGGAGAGGAAACGCTTGGTATTTTCTGGTTTATTAGTATAATACATTTTAACCAAAAGCTAACTATAAAATTTTCGCTGTCGCTTCCAAGTGCTTCACGGCAATTTGAAACATGGGAAAATTATCAACAAACCATACAACACCTAATTTAGAATTGAAGAATGCCGAGAAGACAGGCGTCCTCGCGTTTACATTCCAAAAACTCGAAAGTGGGGAAAAAAGAAAAGACGTTTAGGCATTGTCCTTTTCATATGTTTCCTATTTTTAAATTGTTTTTTTCAATATTGTAAAAAAACGCACAAAATATGTCGGCGCAAACAACGCGCATCACTGCAGGTGTAGGGTAAGGTGGGGTAAAATAAGACGCGGGGCAAAGTGCGGCAGTTTGTGTTTAGCGCCATCCATTTTCTAGACAAGCAGTCTGAGTACGTTCAAACTTCACACAGAGGTATTGCGACCTGTACACTTCGCATGTGTAAAAATTGAGAGCTAGCGACAAGAGTGTTCCGGAGAAAATAAATGGGGAGTTGAGGTTGACGTGTTTACGCCCCGCCAAAAAGGCACAAAATTCAGCGTGAGGTTTCGCTTCGAGACGTACACCCCGGTTGGCACCGACTATTCTGGCAACGTAAGCTTTAATTTTATTGGTATGCTTTATTAGTTTCATGCGGACCAAATCTGAACAATCCGGGGTTGCGTTTTTTAACGAAATAATTATATACGTAACGGGATACGTGTGGGGCTAAACGCGACAATCGGGAATTCTATGACGCGCATGTCAATAACGCATGAGTCTCCTGGTTCCTCGCGAGCCATCTTTTTCTCCCGGTGTCTAGGATAGTCAGAACGTATAAAAGTAAAACAACAAGTGCTTCATAGCGTGAAAATGACACGAACAAAGCTGTTGAAGGTGTCAAGCGACAGACTCACTCCCTTCGCACTGCTGCCACACTTTTTGGTGTACCAAAGAATGCGCTTCAAAGGCGATCCAAACGGCTCGGTGAATGTGAAGAGCAACGGCTCTAGAAAAAAACGACTGGGCTACAGAGGGCGCATTCTTTCCGATGTTGTAAGTTTCAAGAACGTTTCTTCTGTACCTAACGTAGGGCAGAAAAAGATAACAAACAGGTCGGAGAACAGTGCTGTTCTAACGTCATTTCCCCACAAGGCAAAGCTGATGTTGGCGAGAAAGCAACCAAGAACCAGCGTTCCACTGCACCCCCCCCCCCCCCCTTGGTTTCCCTTAAAAAAAAAAAAAAAAAAGAAATGTGAAATTGAAGAGGAAGTTCATTTTTGATCCCCGAAGATGCGCGCAGAATGGGCTCATGGAAAGTGCGTTGGAGCTCACAGATTGCGTTTCAAGTGTTTTTATTGCAAAAACTGAACGCATATTAGGTTTTTTTAAAAATTGTAATTGTATCCCACTACGTTGTCTCACTTTGTCCTCAGGGCGGGACAAAATGGGAAATTGTGTGACTTTCAGATATTGTCGTTTTGTTTAATGTTTCGTTTGCTCCAGTTAAGAAATATTAACTGAGCATACAGTGAAAACATCTGAGGATATCCCGATGCTGTGTTTTTTTAAAATATTGAAGCAAAAGTAAAAATAACCAATCAACTTTAAACTTTTTATCTCCTTTTGTACCACCTTTCCCTACGTATAAAAACCAACGATGAAGACACACGTTTTGTTTTCCTAACAGCGCTTGAAATTGAGTTTTGACTCGTATTCTTACAAATACAAACGGTAAGTAAATATGCACTAATATCTCAGGAACACGGGAATTAAAAATGGAATCACCAAGCCAGCGCGCGCCATGCATGACGATCAGAGCACCAGAGCCACGATCGCGAGCTGAATCTCCAATTGCCGAACTGCCATTTGGCTAAATAAAAGTTGAAATGCCGGCTGACAGTAGTATTAAGGGCGAGACACATGCAATACAGAAGGACTGGCTCGTCGTAAATTCTGAGATTGCGAGCGAGCCCATCACTCAACTGGAAGTTCGGAGGCCATGTACCCGCATAATTCAACGTGTTGGATTCGTACGACGCGTCGGCCGTTGTTTCGCCATGCATGTTTCTGGCACATTAATCTCCGACACGGCCCTGCCTCATAACCATGTCACTTGATTAACCTCTTGATCGGTTCTACAGAAAGCTGGTCATGGAAAAATATCTTAGTTGGATTGATCGATACGAAATAATCAAAATGCTATTACATAATTTTAAGTATGGCGTTATGGTTTTGATGAACGCTGTCTCGCCTGTTTTCACGAGAGCAAGCACAGGCGATTGCAAGTTCGCCAAATTTTCTTTTGCGTGCAACGAGGAGGCCTTGCTTGTAGCCTCATTGAAATGGCGACTCCGCTCATTTTTCTAAACTTTGGGCTTTACGACTGTATTTAACGCAGTCAGCATTCCTGAATTATGGGATATCATGTTTGAGGTACTGTGTGTAGTTCTGTAGATATCTGGTGTCAAGCCTTTGTTTCGGGGATGCACTACGAAACCTACACTGCGGGTCGAGAGCAGCGGTAACACTGGCAACTCCTGGCGGTCCACATTAGAAGCTGCCACTGCCGACGACTTGGACTAAAATGACTGAATAATGATGTAAATTATTTCTCTCTCTCTCTCTCTTTTTTTTTCTTTCTCTTTGATAATTAGCTGTGGCGACGATGGCCACGTCACTTCCGTAATACAGTTCCCATGATTGGCTGAGTCACATGAGCAACTTCCGCTCGATTTCTCTGCTCCCAAAATCGAACGATCGCGCAGGGGTGCACCTAAGAAGCAGCTCCAGTTGTCACCTCCGATCGCAGAAAAAAAGCACGAGCTGCACGCAAATGACGAATCTTTGTCCAGTTTTGCTGTATGGTGATAGCAGACATGCACGGCATAAATGAAAGAGGCTTTCTCATTTCAACACAACTCAATAGCAGCTAACCTATCGGCACCCCTTTTAGCTGCTGGTAGCATTTTAACATCGGATTTAGTATAAATCCCGGCGTTTTTTTTTGTTATTGTGGTTAGAATTCTATTCTATTCTATCGAATTGCCAGCGGTAGAATTGCCGTAACATCAACCGAGACTTTGTCTTTATATATATATATTATTTTTTTCGGACAAGGCGAACGTAATCGTATAAACATAGTGCACCAAACGGCTATTTATGTTACAACATAACGTTACGACATAATATAACATAAAAATGAAAAAAAAAGGGGGTGAAAAACGCCAACGAGGATAAAAATAATAATGAGCAAGATGTAAAAAAAAATTGTCTCGCATTTTTATTTTTCTTGTTTTAGGGTCTAATTTCTGATAGGTACTGCGGTGTTTTTATTATGCCTAGTCATCGTAGTCGGTGTAGAACCGCGTTCACTTCTTTTGGAAGCCCACATGAAACGAAAAATGCATATTGGGATTCCAGGGAACTTATAAATGATGGTGTCCCTGGTGGTTAATTGTTTTCTTCACAGCATTAACCATAGAGAATTCGCCTCGCATGTGGAGCAACGTGGACACACTTCAAATGGCACTACTCGTTGACTTTTTTTTCGCACTGCCAGCTGCCTCTTTTCCTGATATACTACACTGACCTGATTTTCATTGAAAGCTATATAATAATAATTAATAATAATAATAATAATAATAATAATAATAATAATAATAATAATAATAATAATAATAATAATAATAATAATAATAATAATAATAATAATAATAATAATAATAATAATCTTTATTTCCCATTACATGTAATGGTGGAGTTGAGAAGAAAAGCTGCGCTAGATGGCTTGACAAGCTCTCAACCCCAGGAAATTCCGCAGCAGTTAGGAATCAAAAATAATAATGAAAAACATACAAACTAAAATGACATATGGTGATAACTCTGTTGGGGGATTCGTGGCAGAAGAGGTATATATGTGATACGTCAGTAGATGGTACGCGTTATGTGTCATGAAAGGCTGTATTACCTACGGGCCTCGTCTTGAATCAAAGAAAACTGACTAGTGTTTCGGTAACCGAGGCATGGAGTACCGTAGTGTTCTTCAGATGGCCGCTGATTTAGATGCAGTTGGCTTGGTGTTCTGTCTTATCTTCAATATTGAAAGACTGGCTGTGGCGGGGGTCGCTGCACCAGCTCCAAATTGTAAAAAAAAAAATGTTTTTTTTTTTTTAGAAGCGTTTTTACGCCGTATGTTTCTTTACCGATTTTTAATTCCAGTTACCGGAGGATGGGGGACGGAGCCGATCCCTTACGGATGTCCGTTCAGCATCCATCGTCACTTACGGAGTCTAGAAAGTTCATAGTGGTACATTATTGGTCTTTGGGCAAATGAAACCGGCCAGGGCATCGTAGTGCACGCTACCTACAAACAGACCGAAGTCCACCTTCTATCTAAATGATTCATCTGGATTGTATCTTGTATACTCAATGGCGGTTTAATAAATCAAGGTGGCACCTAGAGTCGTGCACCAAGTTTCCCCGAGCACAGAGTTTCAAAACTGCTTATGGATCCATCTGAAAAAATTACGTCCTTTTTCTTAAAAATCCTAACGCAGAAATCGGACGGAATACCCAACACGGCGAAACATCCACCCCTAAAAGTGCAAAAAAAAACAAAAAAACTTAAAAGTGAAGGAAAATTCCGAAATACTGTGCGCTTGATTTGGTAATTGGCAGGAGTTATCCTTGAAGTTCAACGAATGACCAACATGTGGCAGCATGTTGCTTCAACACAGAAGAAGGAAGCAGCGTCAGGGCAAAGATGGCCGCCCCATTGTCAAAATGCACTGCGTTAGAGCAGCGATCTGTGATGCGTTTTTTGAGTAGTGAAAGTGTTAAACCACCTGAAATTCATCGCAGTATGAAAGCGCAGTACGGTGATCCGTGTGTGTCTCTACAACAAGTGTACGAGTGAGCCGGAAAGTTTAGAAGCGGCGTAACTTCTGGGGAGGACGCCCCACGATCGGGCGAGGCACGCCGCGTATTGACGAACGAAAACATCGCCGCAGCGGAAGCGCTTGTGGAGGAAAACAGACGTATTACTATGGAGGAAAGAGCCACTATTTTGAATATCACTATTGGTTCAGCACACAGTATATCCATGGTGGCTCAAAGAAGCTATGGGAGGCAAGCATTTCAGAGGCGATGAAGAGGTGAAAACCGCGATGTACGAGTGGCTACAGTAACAGCAAAAATAAATTTTCTCACAAGGTATCCTTGCACTTACGAAGCGGTGGAACACGTGCATTGCACGTCATGAGGACTACTAGGTCGAAAAGAATATACGTATAATTTTTGTATATTTTCTCGTTTGCCTTTTAATAAATAATTAAGGTTTTCATTTGAATCACCCTCGTTTAACCACATACAGCTGCTTTAAAGTGAACCCAACCACGGCTTCCCGATAGGTGGCACCAGTGTGCTCTCTTGTTGTAAGATATTTTAAAAGGTTTCAAGGCACACGGTCCTAAGAAGTCGCAAGTGTGTGAACGAAGTATTTTTAGCTCTACCAGAAGAGGGCTTAATTTTGAAATCCTTAAATGCAGGTTAGTGTCAATCAAGAATGGGACAAAAATACCTGCTCCTGTGCCCTGCCTAATATTGAGTGGGCTTTTTCCGCTAAGTGAAAGATAACGTGCATGTACGTAGGTTTGTCCTAGAAAAGAAGTTTCACATTTCCTCGCATGTATTCCTAATTGGACAGTTTCTGAGGCCACTGATGAACTAATTGCTAAATTAACTCTCGATCGTGACATCTACGCATTTCTCAGAAAGAAATGAACGGAATATTGCTACGCGGAGCTCAATAACGGAATAAATGATTATATTACTTAATTTTAATGGGCCAATAAAAGAACGCGTTACTTCTGAGTGCGCCGCGTGGAAGATATTTCCTCGGTCACACCTCGTTCGTTTTATGAGTTCTAACCCTTACGCATATCAAACTGCGCATACCTAGCGATAAGCGCGTCACGATTTACATACTTCCCGCAAGTCCATCCCTGTCTATCCGTTTGGCGTTGAGCCATGATACACCCGCATGACCGCATCAGGAGGCAGAGGGCGTGTAATCCTATACACTTTCCTCAAAACAATGCCTAGTCGCTTAAAGTACCAAAATCACGTTATTGGTTTATTTTTTTTTTCGGAAGAAAACAAAGAAACAAATGCGTTGTTACCAAAAGTAATCAATATGCTACCGGTGGCACGGAACTGTAACACGTCTAATCCACAACGCTGCATGCGGCATTTCAACCCACGTTATCCCGAACGACGAGAAAGTAATCGACCAAGCTACGCACTAAGAGGGACCCCATTTCTAAAGCGTTCCCCGCACCGCCAGTCATCCCTGCCCACTCACCCGCTCCGAAAAATCGCGGGGCACCGGCGTCAGTGCAGTATCCAGGGGCTCCGCTGTACTGAGCGGACAAGAAGCGAATGACGACACATGGAAAGAGCCGGCGCGTTTGCGCTTCCTGGACTTTATTAGTTGGCTCGGCCGAACGCTTGTTCGTCAAATTTCACCCTTGGCTTGTGACTTAGCGCGACAGCAACTCATTTTCCGAGAATCGCTTATCGGAAGCCTTGCTCCACTTTGCACAGTGCAAGTGTTCTTATCGCCGGAGCTCGCTGCAGCAGTTACCGCGAGCGGCTAACACGGCACAGCGTTTTGCATACCGAAGTCTAACCGACCTCCCCCGACGAGACGTCGCGGAATGTTGCTGCTGGGACACACTTCCTGCCCTTGGCGGCAATGGTTTTCTTCGTTTTTTTTTCAATACAAAAAAAAAAAAAAAGTCATGAAGGGCATTATCATATCAAATAAATGTTTCGTAATTTACTTAAGAAAAAAAAAAAAGAGCTCATAGGGCATAGGGCTTCATTTATTTTGGGTCATACCATCCCCACAATACAGCTTACTTGTTATTTACTTCTAATTTCTGTTTTATCAGTATGTCTCGCATTGATTCACGTGCATACGTGGACTGAAAGAGACCTGATGTAACTATACTCCGTTTCACGGTAACTTTGCGAACTGTGGAGGCTACGGCCCCTGCGTCCCAATAAGAGCGTCAGAGCGAGTCACGTGACACCACGGCATGGGAGCGTTTGTGTCCCTGCGCCAAATGCGAGACCCGAAGGAACCGGCTGTCGTCTGCTGGTGAAGAGTCGTCTGCTGCGAAACCAACCAACTTCGGATGAACGTCCACCGCCGCAACATTGCTGTCCGCTAGAGTAGCGAGCTCTCCGGGCAAAGTTCATGAGACATCCATACGCTCAACTTACCCGCGAATCTGTGGTGGGTGCTAATGTCAGGACGATGTCTTGAGCGGAAGCGGTCGATTACATGGCTGCGATAGTTCAAACATCGTTCACAAGCAACGTAGTTCACGGAAAACGGTTGATCCGAATGAAGTGTCGTTGAAAAGCAACAGGTATTCGTCTTTCTTCCGTGTCGTGTAGCGAAGTGTCTATGCGGAGCTCAAGTCCGCCTGCTCCTTCACTCGGAAAAAAGTCTGTGCATCTACTTTCACGCACCAACACTCGGAGAGCCAATCAGCGCAACTTACGGAGGCAGCTCAGCGAATGACGATCCCGAAACATATGTTTAGACCAAAAAACGCAGTCTGAGTTGTGCAATTAAGCAATGCAAGCGTGACGTTTTGCATTGCTTAATGTCACAACTCAGTCTGCGGTTTTTTGTCTAAGCATATGTTTCGGGATCGTCATTCGCTGAGCTGCCTCCGTAAGTTGCGCTGATTGGTTCTCCGAGTGTTGTGCGTGAAAGTAGACGCAGAGACTTTTTTTAGAGTGTTGAGCAGGGGTTGGCGGTGACGTTAGAAGCCGAGCTGTAATTGGCTCTGAATGAAGGATAGTGGGTAGACCTTAAAGCAAGCAGCCTCGAGGTCTACCCACTATCCTTCATTCAGAGCCAACCGGAGCTCGGCGTTCTTGACGTCACTACAACCCCTGCAAAAGAGGCGGACGAATTTGCGCTCCGCATAAAGGTGCAGTCGCGCGAGTTCAGTTGCCGAAAAAAAGAAGCCTGGAGCTACTTTTTGTCGCGGACGGCGCTGTTGCTGTGGCGGTAACGAGGCCTCCATGTCATCGACCATGGATTTTTTTTCACGTGCCTTACTCCCACGCCCTTATTGAGTGGCGGGGGCCGCAGTCTCCGCAGTTTGCCAAGTTATCGTGAAACGGAGTAAAACTTTGAAGGCTATAGTCGTGGCTTAACACTGTTATTAAGCAGATCACGACGAACAATAAAAAAAGGTTGTGGTTCGGCGAACGTATTACAAAAGAACAAAAAAACAGACTAACTTTGGTTTGGCCACCAGCCTTCCAGATTTGGTGACCAGTACGGTCTACGAATAATAGCAGTGGATGATGACGTGGCAACTATGGTATGCGATCAAGTTTTCGGGACTATAGACGCGTGTTTCCAAATCATATGAAATCATATGATCCGTCCGAGCGACGTCGAAACCAGTCTCAAAAATGTCTTTCTCTCCCCCTCTCTCTCTGGGAAATGGAAATCGGGCAATCAAGTATTGCCAGACTTGTAGAGATAATGCAGCAGCTCACTCCGAATTATTACGACCTTCACTATGTATAATATAAACTATTGAATTACGTTTCTTATATACTTTCGAGCGCAACAGGAAAACTGAAGCGACATTTGGAACCCATTGGTTCCAAATATTTAATATAAAGGTCACAAAAAAGGCCGGGAAAATATTTTCATATCGTAGAAGTATACAAAAAGTACGGGGCGTAAAATTCCCCAAAACGCTGCGTATTTGAGACATCTTATGAGATGGCCTGGACAAACGTTTGCAAAAACTACGGGACACTACCATTTGGTAGAAAATGAAATATAGAGATTTTACGTCTCAAAGCACATAGAGCTTGAGCGACGCCTCAAATACTCCTTGGGGAAAGGAGCACCCAGGGTTAGAACACTATATGTACCTCGTCGAGTGATGCGCAGGCAGTCTTGTTTACAAATAGGTGTCTGGGGCGACCGGCGCAGAGGCTAACCAACACAAATGTAATTTGGCTAAAAGAAAAGTGGAAGCATGTCTAACTCCTTATACAGCCTGGACAAGAGCAGGCTCTCGAGATTTACGCGAGCGAAGAGAGTTGACTGTCTTCGGGAAAGCTGACATCAGCCGAACGGGCGTTGTCTCTTGCACGGTTCTCTCGTGCGCGGTGACGGAATTTGACGAGCGACGAAAGATGCCGTTTCATACATCGTCGCAGCTGATAGGTTCGGAATGGGGTGTACGGGTCGGACAGAGAGATATTGATACTGACACAGCAGTGCTCGAATGGCGCGCATCAGCGAAAACTTCCAGGCAGTCGATATAGCTGTTTGCAAACTTAATGTGTCGCCAGTAAAGATTAGCTGAGACAATAATATGAAATGTAAGCGTATTTCATCAGTCTAGGGTAAAGGTAGTGATAACGATGATAATGTTCGAAACAGAAACTAAATGAAACCGATTATAAGAGCTGGGACACTCTGGTGAGGCATCTTTTAGAGCTCAACAAATTAGTATAATTAGTACAATATAGTATAAATATTCGCTTGCGTAAACCTTTCTGTTGGAAATTAAATAATTCCGAACAGAAAGGTCTGGGGCCAAGACCCCCGAACCACTCATTTGGTGCGTGGCGAAGCTCCGAGTTGTACGCGCCTGAGATACGGATGCGGCAGGCATAGTGAAAACCGCACAAGAATCCCTGACTAAAGAAAATCGTATAGCGCGAAAATAAAACGCAGAGTATTCTGAGTAGAGGTTACGTTTCCGGGATAGGATGGTCAGAAATGGGAAATAATATCCCAGAAATATTGTCGGACGCAGCTCGCTTGAGGTCGAAGAGCTGTCGCCTGTGGCGCGAGAAATTGATGTGGTAGTCAAATCCCGTCCTCTGAGATTTCTCTACGCAGCCTAAGGAGAGTCGAGAGTTTTAAAGGCAACTCATCATGTACTCCACAAACTATTGAAAACATTACCATAAGAGTTCTTTTTTGAAAATTGATTCCGATACTTTATTTGTGAGAGGAAAAAACTCTGAAGGTCAAACCTATTTGATGGTGTTGACGTCGATTCCATCGTTTGTGAAGATCATGAACGTTTGGTTCAGGATATTCAAGGATATCTTGATATGTATGCAACATTCCGTTTTGTTAATGAGCTATTCGACATTTATTAAACAAATGTCTTTGTGATACTTGTTGCATTTTGACTACGAAGTAAAAGTTCTTCCAAAATAAAGAAACGACTGTAAGTTGACAGCTACCCGAGGTGCTCCCATCGTCTAGGGTAGAGGGATCACTATGAACTCATACTGGCACTAGCAGCCTGCAATTCCAGCTTTCGCATTATTGAAGGCGGAAAGCGAAGTACAGTTGTACTTCGTTTTGTCTGAAAGTAGTACCTGAGGAAAGGTTGTGGCGCAAACGCCTTACTTGAAATGTGTCTGAGATATATGAGACGTTACGCCTGCGCGAGCTAGGAGCGAGCACCTGTATCTTGGTCTCACTATACTACTGTAAGATGAAACAAAGTATACTGAAAGTTTTGTATAACGTGAGCTGCCCGTAGGCAGAAATTTCACTCCAGTTCCCGTCGGATGTTTACTGTCTCGGTGGCCAAGGTATGATACTCTCGTCGTTGTCCATTCAATGCCGGGAGCCAGTGTCTGGTTGCCCCATTATCGCCGGCTGTGAATGAAGCGACCCAAGATATACTCTGCCCAAGCCCGCACTTTCGCGTCGCGCCACAAGATAACCAAAACGAGTTTGGACGTGAAAGGCGAAACCCAGTCACGTCTGTTTCTCCTGTAACGTTGCTCCGTAACCTTGCACGTAAAGAAACTAGATTCAAAAGAAAACGTAAAGCTGACCCTAAGCCACGGGTGGAAACCATACCGTCTCTGTGACCGTTATCTTCCAGCTGGCAAAAGTGTTTGAAGTTTTGAGTAGTTTTAGTCTCCTTTATGTAACTGAAAAATGCACAGGGGTGACAAAACATGCAGGTTGAACGAAAGCACAGCATCTCAACGATCCGGTGTCAACGTCCGCCTTAGCATTTCTGCATTTTGTTGTGTCTAGTTGCGTATAAGATTGTGTTTTAGTCTGAAACTTCTAGTTCCAAAGCCTTTCAGACACCCGGTGCCGCCTCCTATGATCACAACTCTTCTAGTTTATAATTAATTTAGGCTGTCTTTTTCTGGGGAGAGTTTTGGAATATCATTACTGTACACACTTCATTTTGTCAAGTGAGGACATCAGAGTGAAGTGTAAAATTTCGTTTGTATGATGTGCTGAGAATTTGCGTTTTTCCCTTCCTAATCGTTGACCCAAGAACCACGCAGTTTCATTGGGAAGGGGTCGATTCTGATGCACACCTACTTGCATCAGCTTGTTTATGATGTGAAGAAGAGAACGAAAAATACCCTATACCGAAAACGACTGATGACAATGACGACCATTCTGCTATGAAGCTTTTGCGCTACTGATGTTACTGTGGCACATGCAGCAAACTATTATTAATAACGCTCTCGTAACTTTGGACCAGTTTTCATGTGGCGTGATATGAACGTAAACGCTTAGCGTAACGGCCAATTAAAAATTTTTGAAAATTAATGTACAGCTGTTACCTAATGCAGACATTTATTTCGCGTTTATCTGGCCAAAATTACGTGCTTTTCGTCTGTGTATCACCAAGCATACTCGGAGGCACGCTTCAATGTTAAGCTCTAATGTCACTAGAGTCCCCAAGGGGGGTACTACGAACACCCATTACATACAGAATGGCAGTGATGACACATCCCGGGTCTACCTGTAAACACGTATTCGCTGGATGACATTGCCGAAATCGGAACAGAGCGGTGCACAAGTAAATGTTTATCGCTGCTCATTCTGCATTTTTTTTTTTGCGCTCAACCAGTACGCGCGTGAATCGAACAAAGTTGTGTTTTCGTACCTCCTTATCCAAACGCTCAACGTACAAAAAAACAAAAAAAAAAAAAAAAACAAAAAAAAAACGCACGCACACCATTTTAACAACGAGGTAACGGATCCGACGACAGCGACGCCACCTTGATTGTTTTTCCGCGCATGAATCCGGGCTCGGTTGGGCACCTCCCCTCCTCTAAACAGTACACGGCAATCAAGTGCTCCAAAATGTGTCTTTGCAATCTTTTGGCGCATCGAACCGCAAGGAAGGGCAGGCCACTCAAAGGGCAACAGATAGAACGCCCAGGGAACGTGCGATGACGAGGCGGCCAAGCGCGCGTTTCATTGGCTGAGGTCGGGGGAAAACAAAAGCACGTATGAGTCTTTGACGGGTAAACAAATGCACGAGGTGAGCAAGGATCAGACGAACTTGCATGACGTATGCTTTTAAAACTGGGATCAGTGTGAAAACAACGCAAGTCAGCTCTGTTTCCGAGAGGAGCGCCGAGTTGGTCGCGCTTCGGTCGTCGCGTGGGTTGGGCTCCTGGAGACGCGGTTCTGCCTCAGTTCGAGGGACGTTGCCGTGGAGCATTCACCGGGGAAACTTGATCGGTGTTTCCCCGGCGAACCTGCCCTTCCGCTGAGTGGGCACTCACTGCCCACGCGTTCGTTGCGTGCGAGGGACCATTCAACCAGCTTATCGGTGGCGGTCAGGCAACCGGCTTTCGATGTCAAGGATGCCGAGGAGGCCGAGCGGACTCCTGCGGCGCCAGCGGGCGCGCGTGATTCTCAACGTGCCCGGTATGGACCAAGGAGGCAACAATCGCTGCGATCGAAAAACAACTCGAAGGAAGTGAGCTCACTGATAAACGATAACTGTGGTTACTTCACGTGCTTCGCTCATCACGACTTGTGTACCGGTTGAGCAAGTGAGTCGTGTTTTCGAGGTATTTTTAGAAGCGAATGTGTCGAAACTAAAATTTGGCAGAAATACGTCTAGAATAATTCGATAAGCTTAGTTTGTTTTTGCGCTCTTCACAGAGGAGTTTTAGATGACTGCCAAACGTTGAAGTGGGACGTCTGAATCTTTTGAGACACCGAAACGTATCGCTGTTTACCAAATAAATGTTTGTGTAGGAGAGCCCATGGGCCCCGACATAGGTCTTGCTGTGACGTCCGATAACGCTGGGTTTCTTGCCCTATATGGAGATGACCGAATGTTAGTTGAGCCACGTAGCGTTCTTTCAGTGCACCAGCGAGGTAGAAAAGCCTAGTGATAAACCGGAAGTTCAAAAGTGCCCCCCCCCCCCCTTTTCTGGTTACCGCCATGTTGTACGCAAATGGTTCGCGTACAACAAATTTTTTTTTGCTTCACCACTCCTCTCTGTAATGCTTCGACTTTGAGAGTAAATAAATGAAATGAAATGAATGAAATGAAATGTGACTACTCGTCACGAGACTCCACAAAATTCGTGACGTCACCGGTAAAATGGCAGCACCCGGAGCTTGATGACACGAGTGGGTTCGGTGCACGGCATTCGTGATGTGCAGTCGCTTGTCTACGACTTCTGAGTTCTTCGAGCTCTCTGACGCAGTTATAACGCGAAAATCTGAAGGAATGAGACTTTATATGCTTTTTGCGCGAGATCGTTTCGGATATTCGGAGGCCAAGTCATCTGCTTCTTGCGCAGGGGTTGCGGTGATGTCAGAACGACGCAGAGTTCTGACTGGTTTTGATTGGAAGGATAGTGGGTAGGCCTTAATGCTAGATGCCTTAAGGTCTACCCACTATTTTTTTTATCAGCCAATAAGAGCTCGGCGTTCTGATATCATCGCAACCCCTGTGCAAAACACAGACAAACTTGCGCTCGGCGTTGGTACTTGCGACTCGTGTGACAACATCAGTCGTATCGCCGTAGCAATGCTCGGATTTCCAGATGTGTTCGAGGATCGACGTAACTTTTTGAATGATTTTGTTGCGTTCTCTTTGCTTTTTTGAACATTGTAAGGCCTGATGATCGAAGCGAAAGGCATGTCTCGCGTGTGGAGTCTAGGGAATGTTGTTTCAGCCTTGGGTGACCGCATAATCACAGCAACGCTTAGCGAGGAAGCGCCTGCGATTTTTAGCTTTTGTAATTATCAACGATTTTACTAATTGGCGGTTCTCAGCATTTGTATATAAACGTTCTTTCGCTACGAAAGCTTACACTAGATCGCAGTATGTTTTTTTTTTTGTTTGTGAAAATCTAGCGCTTGTTTCAGTGGCGTGCATGCAAACTCTTACAAAGGATTTGAACCAATCATTCGGAAAATAGTTGATTACTAACGTTCATAAAATAGTTCATTTATCCCCTTGGCACTCACGAGACAGTTAGCAAGTCTTCACATTTTTTATTGATCAGTGCACAAAATGTTGCATCCGATGTCCCTTCAAGCCCACACTAACCTCGAGTGTATGACCAAACTCCTCTTAGACGGTTGCCTCATTCATCATTCCAACATACAGAATCTTTAAAAAACTGCGGCCCCACTCCTTAGAGACCCGGATATAGTACCACACATATGAACAACTTGTTAAATTTAATGCAACTCGGAAGTAGAAAATGAACTGCACATTTTGAATTTCCTAGAATTTATTGAAGCCATAATTTCTGCCATCAATTGTTTATTGTGTCAGTCGCTCGATTATTACCCTGTTCAATCACCTGTACAAAATAACTTCTATTGGTGTTCGTTCCTTGCCAGAAGAAGCGGTCTTGCAGCCAAATGTTGACTGTCATTCTTTCCAATCTCTTTAATAGACCCCTTTCTAAAAGTATGTGCCACTTATACTTAAATAAGAATAAGTTGCGTTGTGTGTACGTTTATACAGCCGGAGGTTAGCCAGCACCAATGGGTGTCTGGTGTCCCAGCTGTAGATGAGCAATTTAGCCAGTGCAGAACAACCGCCAGGCTGGGGTCTTGAACGTGCACCACGCGGTATAGTGATACACGACCGGACGCCGGTACGATGGTCGTCTAGATCGAAACGGGCCCCAGGGGTGGAGATTGAACCCAGGATTTCTGGGTTCTGCAGAGCGAGCTTTCGTTCCACCTGCTCCGAGCTGGTGTACGTTAGCCCACTCGGCCACCTATCCCCCTGCCACCTATACTTCATTTCAGATAACTTGGCAAAGAGCAAAAACTATACAGTCCCCTCGAGCCAATCGGAGAGACGGTCTGGAGGTACGTGATGGCTTCCCGCAGGAGAAGAGCACTCCGATTATATGTTGTTACGTGCCTCTCTCTGACATGCATATTGGCTCACTGGGACTGAAGCCTTCGCCGTTTGCCAAATTATTGTGAAACGGACAATGGTAGAGAGATTTAGGGAAACGTTTTTCGGCTTTCGGCTTTCCGGTACAAACTGCGCATGTGCGAGTCCTTTGTGGTAGCATGTGCGCAGTTCGTGCCGGAGGGTTCATCGTACCATATCGGACGTGCAAAAAGGGTTCCCCAAAACTCTCTAATAGCTGCTGCGCCAATTATCCGAGGCCTTCATACTTTTGGCAAGCACTCTGGGCATGCATTCGACAAGAATGTTATGTCAGCAACCACAGTGAACTCGGCTCGTTGCCTTGTTGACACGAGCGCTGCGTCAGCGTTCCACGTCAACTGGGATTCATTCGCTTGCTTTATGCCGAAGAAATGGCAACCGCCAACGTTGCTTGATGTTTATCTTTTTTTTTTTTGCATTTTTTGCATTTATTGTCATATGTATATGGAATGTCCTGCTTTATAACAATGCCTATACTCAGAATCATCGCATAGTATTAAACTAGATCCACGGTGATGTGTTCATCTTTATGATTAAATATTTACAGAATTACTTCTTACGAGTGTAATCTTTGTTATCAGTAGCCGTGCCTGTTTTGTGAAAAGTGAAAAAAAAAGTTTTTCATTGAAGAGTGAAAAAACCCCAAAAAACCTTGAGACTAGGGCCAAAAATTGGGACAACCACATCTCAAACCTCGGCTGCAAAATTTAATTTTTCACGCGTCTCCTTTTTATAGGCCACAACTCCTCAAACAAAGATAACGCCAACAACCGTCAACCTCACACACAATCAAGTGGACAAGGTCCAAGCGGTCACAGAAGAACCCCCTCTCTTAACGCCAGCAGCCGTCAACCCCACATCACAGTCAGGTGGACAAGGCCCAGGCGGTTACAAAAGAATCCTCTCCCTTTGTCCCGACGCACCATACTGACCTTGAGCAGAACGAAAAGGTCGTATCTCTGCGTCCAACACAATAGAGGGTATATTTATAGTCTCCAGCGCTCGTTATACGAATCGTTTCTTTTAACACTCTTTTGACCGGATCTTTTTGTTTAAAAAGTACTACAGCCTTCGTCAATTAATGAAAACAATTGGTGCACTCATTAAGATGTTTCGCAATTCCTGAATTCGCCGATTTTAACGCCACCACCCCTTTATGTTCTAGTACACGATCATTCACACACCGATCAGTTTTGTCGACATACGTGAACTGTTAGGTATGCATAACACGGGTTTATTTACAAGGCCGACTTTGGCCGCGTACAAGAGTCGAAGAGGTATAAAACGGAATGGCGAACAGCGAGTCCTTTCACGTCCGCCTAATGGAGGATGGCGCTGCTATCGCTCACAGTTGCCCGATCTGCTGCATACACAACATGAACCCACATGCCATAGGAATGTCGCGGACCACTGCTTCTTCATAATCGTTTACTCGTTCTGTTTTTTTTTTTTTCTGACACCCTAGCTGACCACCCGAAAGTGGGGTTAAAGTACTCAGCTTAAATCATTTTTATACATAACGCTCAGGCGATACCTTCCCGCCAAAGCCTTTAAATTGGGTAAAAATGCATGATAATACGGCATACAGACCCAGTTGTCAGGCTTCTTGCGCTTCATGACATTTCCTAAGCTTGGCATAAAAGCCTTTGCAACTCATTGTAACGTTCATTCTGTAGCCCGATTGAGTTAATTTCGACATATGAGAAAGAACCCCATCCTGAAAATGGTGGCAACATGATTTGGTTAAGGCATTCCTAGGGTGTGCGGCCTCCCGCTTCACCGCCTTTGGGTGAAAACTGTGATAGGGCAAAACGGGCTCTGGCGCGTCTTTACCCATAGCCCCAACACAAACCCTGGTCAGAAAATACTTTGAATTCTAGAAACTGTAGGACGCCAGTTGTAGAAATCTCTGTTGTGAACGACAACTCAGGAGCCTGCCGTTTTATTAAACAAATCAATTCATATACATCACAAACTTCAAAAACAGAAATAAACAAGTCGTCTACGTGCGCCACACTGTTGCACAGGCCCGCGGCATCGACTCTAACTTAGCTTGCACTACACGGTCTAACACACCCAGATAAATTTCGGACAGTACCGGCGCCAAGGATGACCCTACACAGACCCCTTACTTCTGCGCAAAAACACGCCTATCCATCTCACCAGCCGTTCACATTAGGTAGACCTCAAGAAGGTTCATAAAACTGTCAACGTTAATAAGAAGCGTAGACCTGTCTAGTGAGTAGTACAAATCCCTAATTTCTAAGGAGGCCAATTTCCAGGATTTTAAGTAAAACGGAACCATAATCCCGGCCAATTAGCTCTTAAGAATCCCTTAGCGACAGCAAGTTGTTGACCGCCAGTACGTTAAGGCTCTTTTGCAAAAAGTCAGACACCACACGCTGCCACGTCCCAATTCTCGTTGATCTCGATACGTAGAGAAAATTAGGGTTTGTGATCCTCTAACGGGAACTTGACAGGCAAAGCGGCCCTCGTTGTGTTAGTCACGCTCTTTACCACTGACTAACTTGCAACCTTTAAGAACGGCTAACACATTTCTTCTAAGTTTCTAAAATTTTCGACGCAAGGGTGGAACAAGCCACCCAATGCTAACTCAACTTTCTCCCTGAAGGACGCAACCGGTAGTACCGCAAATCTACCTGTATTTTTATGGTTTCCAACAACAAAAAACTGTTGTGTTCCTACTTTTTTCTTTACTTGCTTCACTTTCCTGAAATTTCTCCCATCAAAACGGACCGACTCAGTAACTAGCCTAGACAAAAACCCGAAGGCATGACTCTGGAAGTACGACTTCTTGTTTTGATAACTGATCCTCTTGCTGGTGGTCTGCACACACGATACCAGATCAAGCCTAGAAGGCCTAATATTGGGACAAAACTTTGGCCCATCAACTAAGACTTTCTGAGCAGTGACAGAAAAGGTGACGTTGAAAGGGTTGACAAACATTTGTTATCCTGCTGCAAGGACGAACATGCCGCGTTAACCACACAAGCTCCTGGTCCATTGCCGGAGGGCCTCGCTCCAAACCATCTATTTTGAAAATCAAGCCTTTGTTCAGCCCAGACACCTTTAACATGCCCAGCTTTTAACTCAGACCAAACGACATATTCAAACGAACTCTTAAAGTCCTTATCTCTATAGATGGTTCTGACAGTCGCACATATATTCTCCAGGCTTTTCAGCTGTTTCAAGCCCGCATTCGTGTAAGCATTGAGGACCTTTTTCTTCAGGTCCCAACTACTGTCCATGAAGGAGAGATACTTGCACCGGTCCGGATCGACGAATCTTTTCTTGTTAGTGTTGTTATTGTCATGCGCCTGTAGTTTTAAATTTTCTCCCTGCAAGGCCTACGTGGGCCCTTGGAGGATATAGATGAATAAATAACATTTTCACATCACTGGAGTTTGTTTTGGGACGCACCCGATGTTCAGCGGAAGTGGAAGGAGTGTAGCCCTCATGCAACAAATCTGCGTACTTGTTTGTCCTATTTATTTATATTGGTGTGTCAGAAATTCGAGCGTCCTCGAGATTTCCATTGCCTGCAGTGAACACGCTTCTTGCTGGTGTTAACTCTGGAGGAGGAAGGCATGGCGTTTGAATATGATGAGAATTTGGTTAGTAAATTGAAGATGTTGATTCCCACTTGACTACATGATTATTAATTCGTACCAAACGGTTCCACAACAAGTTCTTTCTGCGTCAGTTTCGTTTCAGGCGTTCAATTGCATAGTGCCTGTGCTCTCTGGTGTCAGATTACGCTCCAGCTTCTGGCACGTCGGTGTTCAGCTTGGTCGAGTGCTGGTCCCCACCCGCCGTCTTGTGAACCACGGTCTTGCTGTGTCCACGGTTTTGCTGGCCCCTACCCTCCGTCTTGTGATCTACGGTCTTGCTGTGTCCACAATCTTGCTGGCCCCCACCCGCCGTCTTTTTGTGATCATATATCATGTGCTGCCGCTGACATCCGATGCGCTGAAGCTGCAGAGCTTCGGAGTTAGAAAAAACAGCTGTCCTCAAATCACTTCACCCTGCAATCCGAAATTTGCTAGTAGTTTTCTTTGCCAGTGTAGCAAGTTCGGACACGTGTTGCTTACGTGGCTGTACCTTTTGTTGTATCGTTGGCTTGGTTGCTGGCGACAATGTTTGTTTGCTATCCAAGCCACTTCCACTCCGCAACGTCGATTTCTTCCGCTTGCGGCGACTATCGCCACTTGTGTAAGTCTCGTGTGGCAACGTGAAGTCGGGTGATTCCTGTTGTCCAGTTTTTGACAACGACCAACCATTCTATTTCTTCATGCCACTCGGCGACATTCTCTCTCAAAAGTGGGAATCGTGTGCCTGCTGTCACTCATGAAGTGAACACAGATTATTGGTGTCGGAAAAAATTGCTATTGCCCTTGGACGATAGTCGACACCAAATCGACGGCCGTTGCATTGTCGCTCACCTGATTTGTCGTGCCCAGTGCAGAAGGATGTGTCGTAGTTACCTCCTGTACTGGTCTGTTTCTGTTGCTGGGGCCCGTGTTCAGGGGGTTTCCTTTGTTCTGGATTCTGGGAATACTGTCGTTTGCACCAAGTCAACAGCGGCAAGTGCTTGCGTACTTTATGCGTTGATAATTTGAGGAGGATTTAGCAAGAATCGGATTTATTACGTTTATATTAGCTGAGAATTGTCGAATCGAATAATTTTATCTCAAGGGATACACCTCCGACTCGTGTCAGGCATTGAGTCGTAGCGTCTTATTTCCAAATATCCGAAAATCCTCCAGGCAGGCCAGAGTTCAGATCGGTCACGCGTAATTGGAATGAACGACGATGCGTCACATGCATCGGATTTGCATCCGGTGCCTGTGCGTCATGCAAATCGCCAAACCTGCAGTCAGTTGACAGATGTTTAGACAGCGGGAAATCAGTCCACATTAAAATGGCCTATTATATCAATGTTTTAGGGAAGCATCTTGGCCAGTGCAATACTTCGTATCTTTGACGTGCATTTCACAAATGCGTGCCACTGTAACATCCATCGATATAAAAGCAACAAAAATAGGCTCTCTCCATCCGCAGTGCAACCTTTCCCTGAAGGAGCCACAGAGCTTCAATGTGTTCGGTCATCGATTTTGTTTTTTGCCCGAGGCTTACCAAAATGTTGATTTCATAGTTTTCAAAATAACATTTAGCAAAAGCTTTTTGCTTATGATGTGTTCAAGGTCCTGCAGCAGATTGGCGTGAGGCAAACTAGGGTGAGGATCAGACATTTTTCATTGGGAGTTCATATATCCCCTAAATACTCTAGATGTTCTGCTAAACAACATCCTATTGCCGTCTGCGTGCCGGAGTTCGCAATGTACGCGGCTGCCACACGGGGGCACGGGGCTCGAACCCCGCTTAGTCCAGTCCTTTCTTCTTGACCAGCACCTCCGGAGCAACCTATGGACTGTTTGAAGCTTGGATGACGTCGTCGTAGAGCATTTCTCGTACCTGCTCCCGGATGGCTTCCTTAGTTTTTAATGGAAACCCAGTACGACGGCTGACGAAGTGGTTGCGCGGCATCGTCAGTTATGATTCTGTGCTTGGTGATGGTAGTCTGGCGAACCCCGGATGGCACGGAGAAGTAGTCATGGAACTCGCCGAAAAGCTCGAGGGGAGTTCTCGCCTTTGATGTGATGAGAAATTCGGGTCAACGTCGAGCTCGGATGGTGCAGTTTTTCAGATCCGGGTATGTGAGATGCTTTTGCCACTGCAAGTTCCTCGGCCACGTTGCTGAGGTCTTCGACGTGGGCTATAGCCTATAGCGGTGCCCTTGGTTAGATGCTGCGGCTCGTTCCGGCTATCGTTGGAACGAGAGCCATGGTGCGGCCGTCTTGAAGCGTTCAACACCGATTTTTTTGCCTAGTAGCAAGGAGATACTGCCTTCTAGTAGCGCTTCTCCGCAAGTAGCCTCGCTGGTCCCTGCAAATGCAAAAAAAACTTAACTGAGGTGGCAGGCTCACATGATCGTCAAGAACTAGGACCGCGGCTGGCAATGGTTTTTTATCTTCCGCTGATGGAACGGCTGTTCGGAGCGCCAGCTTGTTTTCACGAAGGTCGATAACGTTACCATATTCGCACAAGAAATCAATTTCTAGAATAATGTCCCTCGAGCAGTCCTGTAGCACTATGAACTTCACCGGACAGGTTTCACCGTGGATCTCGAGGCGTGCAGTGCACCTCCCGATCGGTGCTATTAAGTGGCCTCCGGCGGTTGTAATGTGTGGCCCATCCCACCACGTAGACATTTTTCGAAGGCGGCAAGAGAGCTTCCCACTCAGAACGGAATAGTCTGCACTGGTGTGGATGAGCGCCGTTGCTTCATGGCCGTCGATGACAAAGTGGAGGTTGCTAGACACCTTTGCAAATGATGCGCCGTCGTGAGAATGGGAGCACTCCGGCATTCTTGGAGGCTTTTTACTTCGTCTGCCCGGCTTCGGAAACGCAACCTTCAGGCGTTGCCGCATTTAGTTTTTTTTTAACGAGGCAGGGGGGACAGATTGCCCCGGTGAGAAGGGCGAAAGTGCACGTCGAGGCGATGTATATCGGGAGCCTCGAGGTAGTGTCGGCACCAGAAACTGAGGTCGTCAAAGATACTCCTCAATGTCCCGTGGTCGCTCCCTGAGACTTGATCGGTGGTTGTTCGGCGCAAACCTTCGCAGTCCCATTCCTCCGTACGGTCCGGTAGACGTGGTTGGTCTCACCGCAGTGGTAGCAGAGTGGTCGTCGGTTGACCGTTCGTCCCACGTCCGTCTTTCTCGGTGTACGTTGTTCAGTGCGGACGTAAGCTAGTTATTCCTGACATCGAGAATACTACGGCGTTGGGGTGTCCCGTCGAGTTGGCGTCGGGTACTAACGGGCAGACGGTGGCGGTCGTCATGCCATTTCGAAACGTAGATCATCCTCGGTACGTCGGATGCCGCTTCTCTCGCAGAAGTCTCACGCTGAAATGCCTAGCTTCCTGAGCTCCTTCCGGACAACGTCGCGGATGATGTCACGGATGAGGCTGGAGTCGAAGTTGCAGCTGGACGACTCGAGTGTGGAGGTAGCGGAGAGCTGTTTATAGTGACCGGCTCGAACCTGCAGCGCACGTTCGGTGTTGGAAGCCTCGGCGAGGAACACTTCGACTGTTATCGGAGGGTTTCGGACAAGGCCACCGGAGATGTTGTCCCTCACGCCCCGCATAAAGATTCTCAGCTTCTTCTCTTCAGTAGCCTGAGGGTCAGCCCGGGCGCTCAGGCGCAAAACATCCTTCACGAAGGCGGCGACGCTTTCGCTGGGGCCTTGTGACTTGGACCGAAGCAGGCCTTCGGCTCTCTCTCGTCGATGTTGGCTGACGAACGTGCCCAGCTCGGTGCTTGCAAACTTCCCACGACGTGGAGGAGGATTCAAGCTTCCGACACCAGTGCCTGGCAGTTCCAGCGAGAAGTGCAGGTTCTCCAGGTGCTAGTCGTCTGTCCACCCGTAGTGGCGGGCGACACGGTCGTATACAGCGACACGGTCGTATACAGTTCTCGACGTTTCGTACACCTCGCCATGAAAGAGCGTCGGAGTGAGTGGTGCAACGGTCACGTAAACAACGGTAAGAGCGGCCGAGGTTTGCTGTGACGGGTTGTTCATCGTTGGCTTAGTCCGCTTCGGGTTTTTTGGCAGGGGGCCGGATTTCTGTGGTTCTCCCTGGTTGCGGCGACTGGCTCGGGGTTCAGGTTCTTCGCGGTTTACTTGGGGGGCTTGCTCGTCTGTCGGTTTTTCTGCCTAGCTAAGGATAGGACTTGGTTCACGGCTCCTCGGGGTTAGAGGGAAGGGCATAGGGTAAAGAACCCAGTACCTCCACCAGAACACATGATCTAACAGTTCAGCAGGGCCTGAAACATTCCAGACTAGCAAATATTGATAAAAGAAAGGACTGGACCAGGCATTCGTGACAATATAACAAAACTTACTGAAGAGCGCTAATTCTGACCTGCAAAGAAGCTGCATTGCTTCAGTGGCAAGCTGCCCAAATAACTCCTCTCCTTCGGTGTTTCGATGACTGCCGTGGAGGAACCGAACGGAAACGGATGGGGGGCTACTTTTCTGGCAGTGAACTGCAATAGCTGTGCTTTGTGAAAGTACAAGTCTACGACAGAACAAATTAGAGAACAGTACGGCATCATCTAGGGCGGCAGGAGAACAGCCAGCTTCAATGCAGCTCTTCGGTGCTGCGCACAACCGAAGATCCTCCGGGCGTTTGGATGAAGCGGCACCAGGATTGCACACTGCCAAGCACTACTTAAGCAATTTCCGTAGCTAAACTGTGTATGCTAATACATCTCACACATTTCACTGCAGACCTCGGAGATTCCGATATTCAACGAGAGGACAAAAACGTCACGTCAAAATGTGTCCTAGCGATATCCGAATCAATCCGAGGTCCGAGTAACGCAGGATCGATTCAGCCTCTTTCGTGGAAATATCCCCGTCGATCGGATTCGAAATGCACACTAAAAGTTCCGTTCCTCCGTATTTTCACGTCATACCTACGTGAGAGACCACGCTAAACTGAAATCGCTTTCAGCCGGCTTCAGATCACGTCTCTCGCATCTGAAATCAACTCACTTAGAACAACGACAACGAACCACGCACCCGACAAGCTCTGGCCCTGTTGGGTTCAGAGCAGGCCCACCCCTGCCTGGGCACTGCCATCTTGCCTGTGACGTCAGGTATTTGGTTAGGTCATGTGACGAGTAGCTACCGGTGACTCGGGGATGAAAGGGGGGGGGGGGGGGGCACTTCCTTCTGCGGTCAGAAACCCCGGTTTATCGCTCTAAAACTCGTTGCAATGCACGCAAACACGCACACACACACACACACACACACACACAAACAAAACACGGAAAACACTGAAAACGTCGAAGCTTATTTTTTTCAAAACGCAGCATTTGTTGAATGCTCTTTTATTTATTCAATATACTATGATGAAATAAAACGAATGGAGATTCTAAAAGTTTACTCCAATATCATTTCTAAAATAAAAAAAAAAGAAATCTTCGCGATATAAAACAAAATACGAAAAAAAAAAAAACGCTAAGAGTATGAATAATAAGCTAAGTGGAGTGTGCATATTTTGTCTTCATTAAATGCAAATATTAAGACAAATACCTATTTGCCTGATCGTACTGAAGTTAGCGGAGGGGGAGCGGTTGTAGTCGTCCACCTGACTTCACCTTTTTCTCACGGCCGCTGAATATCACTCCTCCTCGGTCCCCCCCTCGCCCCCAAACACACGCACACACGCACACACAAATCCCGAACCAGTCTCTAATTGCAGCTTCGTGTCTCCGTCGAAAGGAAGCTCTCAACACTCGCCGCCGTGGAGAGGCGGCTTTGACGCTCGGCGGCGTCCCCCGCCTGTGGCCCCGAAGCCACCCCGGGCGCGGCCGCAGGAGCCAGCCGCGGCGCCCTGAGCGTGCCAGTGCACCACAGAGGCGGGCCGCAACATTTTCAGCTCGTAAACTACCCCTAATGACTGCGCAGCGCGGAGTTTATCTGATCGGCTCTGAGAATAGCAACGCAAGGACCGCGGAGCCTGCGTTGTGAACCGTTCGCTCGCCCACCACCCTTTGCAGACAAAAGTTCGCCTAGGTAAAGAAGCAGACCTCGGAGCACAAGACGAATGGGGCGCGGGGAAGGAGAAAGAAAGAGAGAAGGAAGATTCAGGATTCATGGGAGCAAAGCCGGGATGACGAAGAGACATTTGCGTTCTGTGACGAATCCCGATTGCGAAAGTGTCCCCGTGTGGACTGCTATGTATAGAGGCGCACGTAGAATCTTGCGAGCCGAGTCTTCGCAACGAGGCTGCGGAGGCGCTGTTCGCGCCGGCCTCCACCCGGATTAATGGGCCTTTGCGATCGCGACAAAGGAGGTGAGCGGCCCTCACGCGCTGTCCCGCCGACCTCTTTGTGTGCCCGCCGGGGAACTAAACTTGTATTTCACATAATAATTAGAACACGCTTAGACTCGTCAGTATATTGATTACGTGGAGAAGTAGGAGACGAGAGGCGGAGGAGGGGGAGCTTGAGCGATGAGCTTGTCTAGTGGCCGGCGGAAGTATACAAATAAAATAAAATCTAGACTGAAGTACGGTAAGATTAACGAAGATACGCGTAACAATATCAGTCAGAAGCAGCACACGTACTTGTAATAAAAAAAAAAATGAGCGTATAGTGTTTGACATTATGCCTCATAATTGAGAAACAGAGTCGCTCGTGCGTAAAAATGTAAGATGTCTCAATTAAGATGGGTCGCAACTTCGAGAAATTTTCTGCACAGGCGAAAAAATAATAAATAAAAAGGAACTAAAAATGCCGAAGTTGGCTCCCAAAATAAACACCTCCATTTGCACTTTACGTGACAATATACACTGATCAGTGAAAACGTTACGACCACACTACACTGTGTGAATGAGCGCGCCTAGGTGATGCGCCATCCGCGTTATCTGCTACTAGGGGATACAGAGGAATCATTTTGTCAACTGCATGTGCATGCATTAGAGAAGGTTGCTGATATAAGCGACTTAGAAAAAGGGCAGATCTTAATGGAAAGGGGGGGGGGGGGGGGGGCTGACGGTTCGCAACAAGTATCTCGTGAACTGCAAAACTTGTAGGGGTTTCGCGAACGTCCTTGTTAGTATATTTAAAGAATGGAAGAACGGCGGTGAAGCAGTTAGTTGACGCCGACGTGTGGCACGTCCATGCCTCACAAAACGTGAACGTCGGAGGCTTTTCCGCTTGGTGAGGCAAAATAGGGGGTCACTATGCAAGTCATGGTAAATGTGTTTCTGAGCGCATTCTTCATCGTACTTTGTTTAATATGGGACTGGTCCCATATTGTTTAATATGGGACTGGTCCCATATTAAACAAAGTACGATAGGTAGGTGGTCACAATATTTTGTATAATCAGTGTGTATTATACTTTTTCTCTGAAATACAGATAGTCATAAGGGCGAGAATTTACTTTCAAGCATTTATTTTACAGCTTATTGGAAACATAAAGGAAGAAATGAAAGATCAAACTAATATTTCAAGATGACCATCGTGGCACCGATGCTGCCAAACCCTAGAAGCGAACATCTCGCCTGTACTACCTCCTGCTCTCGCTACTTCACTTTTCGTTTAACTCCTCCGTCCGCGCACCTCGGCAGAAAAAAAACACAAAATAAAACCAAAAGATTCTAGGGTGGTAAAGAGAAGAGCTCACTTTGGATGTACGACCCGTCCTGTTTATTTTATTGACTATACGCAGGCTGTCCTGCTTCCGCCTTTCGTCATTTGCTTAGGTGAAGAGGGACGACGTCTGGAACGCCGGCTCAAAAGCACTCTACGACACTTGCCCCCACCGCAATCTCGTGCACTCATATGAAAAGGAAAAAAAAAAAAAAAAAAAAGAATTGATATTTTCAGCCGACGGCGGACCCGTGGGTGCAAATTGGAAAAGAAGTGGAAGGTACACGCTGAGCGACATAAGTTATTATATGTACGAAACGAGCGTTATAAATGTTACGCATTTATTCGCCAGTTTTAGTTAATTTTTCATTCCTCTGTTTTATTTATTTGTTTGGGAGTGAAGTCTGAACCCAGCACTCGAGACTTCCTTTTCTATAATTTTTTTTTTTTTACTAATTTTGGCTTTTCGGGGCGGTGAACAAATATGTCTAATGAAGGTGAGCGCAGAGAAGGGCAGGAAGGGTTTAATACGAAGAGCTCGTAGAATTGCGAGTGTGTACAGTTTATGAAGTTGAGGCTGGGAAAGTCGTGGCTCTCATTAATGCGATGTGTCGTACAATGTGTTTTATGAGTTACCGCATTTGAAACGAGGTCCAGAACGTGATGCGACTAGTCCGAGCACAAAATGTTCAGAGTTTTTGCCGGATTTCTTTTTACAGTTGAACCATGCTGTCACTAGAGAAAGATCAGTGCTCGTGTAATCATATTTCTTAATCTGTGAGTAAGATGAAAAAAAAAAATAAACAGCAAGAGGGATGTTTTGTTTGCTCTACGGCGTTAATACTTTTTAATAACAGTGTTTCAGCCAACCGTGAAAAAAAAAAAAACTCAATAAAACGACGATTCTTTGTTTGCACTAACTTGACGGGTATTGTACTTATTGTTGCATTACGTAATAAATTTCAAAGTGGCTGAGATAAAAACAAATTCGAAGTGCTTCACGGATTTTGTTTATTACAAAGTACGATGCTACAGACATCGCGGCCTCCCAGCGAGTTCATCTCAGTGAAAAAAAAAGTCAGCAGCGACATAACCCGCAGGTACAATGAAACAACTCATCAATTATTGGTAATTGATTTCGACATCGTCACTTGTTACAATAAACAACACAATAGTTTTTGTTTGGAAAGAGGCCGCCTTCCCAGCGCGCTCTCTTCCCAAGCTAGCCTGGTGCCAGCGCTCTCGACTAAAGGTGGACAACTACGACGCCAAGTCTCTACAACCTTGGGAAGTCGCAACTTTGTGAGAGTGCTCGCCATTAAGCAAACACAAGGTGACCGAGGAAGAAAGAGAAGAAAAAGGCACCTGTCTGCCCTTGGAAATAGTTATCGCCGTCAACGTTGATAGCTGCCCAGGTAACACAAAGACCCCGAAACGGTCTCTTAGCATAAACAAGAGTGCTATGACCCCATGATAAGCAGAGACAACGTCCTCAGCCATGGGAAGCCGCCAGCAGACACCCTGGCGCTAGGAGAATGAAGTGCTCAGAAACCGACACAATGAAACAAGAGTCAGAGGGGGAAAAAACAAAACAGAAAACAGTTACTCGTGTACCTGTGTCTAGAATCGGATGAATTCTCTAAAGTGCAAGCGTGTACTATCCGTCAGCTTAGGTATTCTTGAGCTCCTTCTTCTCATCTACATTCACGGCTTTGTATTTCGCCCGCTGGGGATTGTGGAAGTTTGGCGCGGTCACGAACAGACGGCCCTTCCTCCTGTCTTGCTTTGACACGAAGTTGTAATCGCACAAAGTGATGAAAGCACGAAGCTGTCATAGCCTACTTTCTACCGCATAGAGGAATCCTAAAACCTGACTGCCAAAAAAAAACACGCACACGCACACGCACACGCACACGCACACGCACACGCACACGCACACGCACACGCACACGCACACGCACACACACACGCACACACACACACACACACACACACACGCACACACACACACACACACACACACACACGCACACACACACACGAGGCTTTGAAAGTAGGTTTACCGCAGTAAACCTTTTTGGGGGCGAAAACCCCAAAAGGTTGCGAAGAGGCGCGCCCCAGTTACGCGAGAATGTTGTGGCTAGGGAGTTGTGGCATGATGTTGTGGCATGTTGTAGTTATGGCATGATGTAGCGAGAGAAAGATTGAGAGAGGGTAGCTCAGTAACTTTGCCTGCCTACCCTCGCCAATAGAAATTCTGCAAAGCGTGCAGCGCCGCAAGCGGCGCTGCACGCTTTGCAGAATGTCTATTGGTCTGTACAGAGTTGTGACAGACGATAGAACATTTCCGGGCTCTACAGAGTGTTCTTCATACACGGGTGCCCATGGAAACAAAGAATACGCTTCCATTACTGCTTTTCCGCGGCGACCAAGATGCCGACTAACTAAACGCGGCCAGGACGAACCCACACAAAGCCTGCACTGGCGCCAAGAACATGATGGTGTCCAGAAAGGCCTCTCGGGTGATCATCGTGAAAAAATAAAGTAACTAAAAAAAAAGTGAGGGTAAGTTACGACAGCGTCCATGCACAACCGCCTAGAAGCTTTTCTTCTTCTTTTTTTTTTCACTTTTGAACCTGTGCCTTTGATAGGGCTGCCTGCGGTTAGTCATACAACTGTATCCTCATGAACCGCACATAATGGAGATCGGAAACTCCGATAACCCGCGAGAGCGCGCAACTACTAAGGCGCAGTCCCACTGCTCGTACAGATGGTACAAAAGGCACGGCGTTCGCTGCAGGCACGATGCCAGAATTACCTGCCGACACGCGCGAAGCATGTTCGAAGCAGGTTAGCATAATGGATGTTTGGAGTATGCCTAAAAACAGTTTTTGTATATGACTAGTGTGACCGTCCTCCAAAGAAGACCTCAGACAGTGTCTACAGACTGTCTTTTTGTACGATGTATTAGCAGTGTCACCGCGGCTTTAGATGAACAGCTGCGAATAAATATGGCCGACATGATGTAAAAAAAGATTAATTGGCTGAAGGCTCAGACAGCCTGATGTTATAGTTTGTCGCAACACGAGATCTGCAGTATAAACTTGCAGCGCGAGCTTTCTACCGTCAATATCATTTCGGAGCCAGCAGCACAAAGCACAACGGAAGGCAGCAGGCGCGTGCTGCAGGTGGAGCTTCTCCTGTAGACCTTAAGTTGCAACGGACTTTATAGTGTTATGTGTACTGTGTTTCCACTGTAGTTGGGCAGTGATCGCGTGAATGCGCGGCGGTATAGAACACAAGTTCACATCAAAACCTGAATAGTGGGACGTGAATTCATGATGTTGCTCTTTGCCATACGGTATTCAGCTTCACGTGCTGCCGAGTTGCAGCGCGTTAAGACAAATGACGAAAATAGTCCCTGGAGAAGGGGAACAAGAGTGACAACGGACAAACACAGCTAGTTGACTGGTGCGCGACCGAAAAAAACCTTTGCATTTAATTATATTATTATCATAACTTTAAAAATGCAAGCCGTCACCCATGTTGGGGTTAGACTGGTGGCGGCTGATAAAACCTGTTTGCTCTACGGGCGTCTAACCCTTGGTTAACCCAGTTGGTAGAGCGCTCCACTGGAAATGGGGAGGTCCCGGGTTCGATACCCGGACCAGGCGAATTTTTTTGGTCGCGCACCAGTCACTTATCTGCGTTTGGAGATTTGTGTTTGTCCTTTGTCTTTCTTGTTCCCCTTCTCCAGGGATTACTTTTACCATTCTTGTCCAGCTCGCTTCCACTTTTGCATTTAATTGCATTATTATCGTAGCGTTAAGACAATGGGCCACCGATCATCCCACCCGTATAAAGTGGATATATTATACATGCTGTTTAAGAGAAATTCGAACCATGTTTTGCCAACACCACCTAGACAGAAGGCCTCCGCATGGTTTCTTCTTCCTCTATGAAACGTCATCACAGTCGGATCGCGCTCGGTCGGCTATTGGACCCGAGCCCGACCTTCGACGCGCTGATTGGCCACGAGCCGCAGCCGAACACTGACGCAGCACTCGTGCCCAATCTCTCGCCTCGATCGATCTGACTATGATGACGCGTGTGGAGGCCTTCTGTCCAGGTGGTGTTGGTTTTGCCCACCGCAAAAAGAAAGTGCACGTCCCCAAACGCTGAGGCTTAGCCCTAAGATAGCGCTAGCGCTTGGGATCAGACTCCGAAGTTTCAGAACCTAGCGTTATCTAACTAAAAATATAGAAAAGATTAAAAAAAAATTTTAATGAGGAAGTGGTCGCTATCGGAGCCCACGAATACATGAAGAAGAACAGCGTCTGCTACCGGGGACGGGCCCATTTGCTCACTAAAAGTACCCGACAAAAATGTGTATATAGTTACACTTCTGAATCACACAACGCTATATAAGTTCTGAAACTCTGGCATCTGATCCCAACTGCTTGGCAAGCATTGCTGCGTGTAACACGTTTGCACATTCGCACGTTTGCACATTCGCACATTTGAATGATTTGATCAAGCCTTCGAGAATACAAGCCTCTTTCTTCGCGTAATTCTGACAACTCGCGGTGGTTCATCATGTTAACGGTGCTCTCCGCGACAAGTGCAGCACGCTCGACCACTCTTGTTAACGAGAGTCGTCCTCGTTCATCATGTTTAGACCACACTTAACCTTCGTGTTCTCTGCAGAAGAACCGGATCAGACACAAGCCGCGGCACAAACCAACGGGACAAAATACACACATAAAACAGTAAAAAATAAAAAAAAAAGCAAGGTGTAAACCACCTAAAATGCAATGACCCCTCGGGTTACATGTCAGCTGTCAGAGCCCAGAAACGAGGAGCTAATGCCCGACCAAACTCCGGAAACCAAGTCAGTCAGTCAGTCAGTGAAAGCGCACAAGCCCCAGCGAGTGGCGCGCGGTACGAGCCGTCAGCGGGCGGCCTCGCCTTTCCAATATTTGCAGCGGTGATGGATGAGCACGAGGAGAACAGAGTTGGTGCCGCCACCCGAAATAGAGGTTTGTCATCTAGCGGCACAAAGAACCGGGCAAAGACGCTGCACAGGGAGCCACGGGGCGAGTGCCTCCGCGGCTAGAGCTCCAGCTGCCAGTGTTGACGTCGGCCGCGTGCAGGTATTCGACGGCGCGCGGAAGCTCCAGTAGCGCGCTGTCAGTGAACCGGTCGGGAGGCACGACCCGGCTAAAAATAACGCCCACAGCCGACACTGAATCCTTTTTGTTCCGTTCCGCAGTCGAGGAGTGGGAGTGATTACCATGTGCGAGCAATGCACCATGATTCCGATTAGCTTCCAAATATAACGGCTAGAAGAAGCAGACTCGTTCGAGACGGTGGGTAAGGATTTTGCAGGCCCGACATTGTGACTTGGGGGTGGGTGGATGGTGGTTACAGACGCTTTGCAGCAGCTGTGCATGGGCGACGCCATAACCGACCTCCAATTTTTGTTTCCTCCTATCGCGTTTCATTCACTTCAATATGACTACATCAAGGAAGGTTATTACCTTTTTAAATTCTACTTTGTCTTTCTCCCCACTATTGGCCTCTGTGGAGGCCCGTCAACGCCCGCTTCACTGGCTCGGCATCTGGGTGAGAAAAGGTCAGCAATGGCGGTTGTAATCTGGCGCGTGTGCAGCGCGTCAATGAGTCGAATGGTGCTGCGTCATTCAAAGCGAACACAGTGGCGCACCGTAGCAGGACTATTGTTATGACTAAACTACGGTAGCGAGAAGGGAAGTGTGAGGGCGTTGTATAAGCGCAAAAATAAGAGAGGGTCGCGAGTCTCGATGAAATATTTTAGGGCCTAGGTCAGGGGTGGTCAAGCTGCGGCTCGCGAGCTGCATGCGGCTCTTTGCGTGTAAAGTGCGGGTCGCGGCTCCCTACGAAGCCTAACACCCCCCCCCCCCCCCCCCTCTTTCCCCGCCTTCCTTTCGGTCACACGAGCACTTCCCCAAGAAGAGAGGAGAGAATATGAACAGGTTTTAACTTGAACGACAGGTGACGGTTTAGTATAGTCTTGCGCTACAGCTACCTTACGCACAGTTGTATTGTTTTTGACCCGGATAGATCAATAGTAATTCAAGTTTCATTTATTGAACTAGACAAATTATTGGATCCCCCCCCCCCCCCCTTTTTTTTTGTCTTCGGCCTTTTCTCTTCCAGGCAGCTCTTGGAAGTTTAGTGGTTCTGTTTGCGGCTTTAGGCCGGGTCAGCGTGGCCACCCCTGGCCTAGACTGAAAAGAGGGTCCATCTCAGACCACGGAGAGCGTTTGTAGTTTAATGGCGGAACTCCTGCGGCGATCGGTCGCCAGTACGCATGTGCTGCGTTTTCGTGTTACGAAGGGGAAAGCATCGGGAAAGGAGGAGATGTTTGCAGACGAGCAACGCTTTCGGCACCTCCTCGCAGTTAGTATTGCAAACGCGGCCCGTAAACCACGTGACCCCAATCGAGCAGCTGTAAGCTCTCTATAATACAGGCTCTCTAAAACTACGGTGGACCGCTAACTCGCCTGCGGGCTGCAGCGCCCATCCCCCATATATAGCGGTCCCCAAAAGTTGCATCGCGGAATTTAGGCGCACGACCCATTTAACGGACGAAACGGGCGTAATTCATGTAGTTAACAAAAAAAAAAAAAAAAGTCTGACACGACGTTGTATGCACGCCGTGTCAGAGAGAAGCTCAAGTTGCGATGAAAATCTTCGCCACCGCGAAGTGCACGGCAGTCTGCATGTGAGTCGTTTTCATCGCAAATCTGGGCAGCCCTTCACTCCCGCCCGTCACACTTACTTCTTTCAGCCGCCATAGCTAAACGCCGCATATTATAGGTTTTAGCGCTATCGTGGCACACGTGTTTATAAGGAGCGAGCAGTGGCCGTTCCCAAGTCCCTGCGCCGCGAGAGAAATCAAACTTTGTGATTCCTCTCGGAGATTGACTATTCTTCCAAGTTTGAGATCACACCTCCAAACTGATCGTCTGCTAGGCCCGATGCAGGCGACGTCACAGAGCTTGCCGTTGGTATAGCCACCTGTGTCTACGACAGTACATTTCCGCGTTGTAGTAATCGTGTTTCAGACATATCAGACGTTGCGACATCTGTCTAAACATGGCTTAAAGGTTTTCTCTCAAAGGTGTACTGTACATCAGAAAATGCGAGCGGTCGGGTTGCCATTGGTGATCTTTCGAAGTGTACCTCATTTTCGTTGAGAAACTAAAGGAACATCGATCGTTTTTAAACGGCATAAAAGGTCGCGTTTTGGACTTTTATTAGCTATATTTGACCCTTCAAAACACAAGAAAAGAATTTGGTTGCTCGTGTGAGAGAATGATTTTGATTAATTGTTGGATATGGAGTTCTGATAAAAACTAGTTTGGAGACTAATTCACCTTTTTTTTTTTTACCCCTTTTAAAAGAGCCTGTCAACCACTAAGGTTTGTTAATCAATCATTTCTTGATATTGTTGCAGCATTATTAAGCAACAGCAACAATAACAACAACTTCCTATACATAAACTGTGCACTGACCTCCACCACTGCAATGCGGACTGTGTATAAAACGCGGAAACTTGAAAAGCGTCGCCGGAGAAAACATTCCAACTATTATATTACAGTTTCGCGCTACATTGAGGAAGCCACGGCTGTACACGCGTGGCTTGAGCGAATTCTGTTTTCAATCGATAGCTCGTACATGCATAATGTTCTGTAGAACGATGCATTCGCATTATGCGTTTAATAGAAGTGCGCAATATGTGAGATGGAGGGCCGGTTTACTACAAGCGAGCGAAAACAAAATCTTACCTAAGAGAATGTGAACGAAAACGTTGCCATGAATAGCACACGAGCAAATGGGCATTACATTTTTTGCGTGCAGTTCTGCTGGTGCACATACTTTGGCAATGCTATCTGGCCAATGATCACGAATAGACTTTTCCTCTGGGCTTATTTCGAGCGTGGAGGTCTCAGATGTTCGGCAGAGCGGTGAGAGGAAGGAAGGGCGGTGGACACTGACTGGCATGTAGTACCTACTATAGAGGGCGTTGTGCATACAGACGTATCTTTTGAGCTCAGAAGTCTGAAATAAACAGCAAAAACATACCCAACCGGCAAGAAATGGTACAGTCACACGTTTGTTCTCAGGCCCCTTCTCATAAAATAAAATGACAAAAAAAAAAAAAAAAAAAAAAACGCGGACGCAAAAAAAAAAAAAAAAAAAAAAACACAAAAAAACACTACATTATATATAAATCGATGCAACAGGCCCTGTAGATGGCCCGCTGAACTGAAAACGGGAGGAAAGGCAGATGCCACCAATCAGCGCAATAATCGCCATGCACTTTGATCCTCTATAGCTGGGTTCTTTGATGGGCCTTTCACCGTCGACACTCCAGTGTCCGTGTCGGCGTCGCTGACAGGCTGCATCAGACCGTCGGCACCAGCGCAATGAGAAGCATCTGCTCTTGGCCGACAGGCGCCACTTGGTCGCGTGGAGCCTGGCAGCGAGCTCGTCAACATCGCGACGAAGGCTCGGATTCCGTGAAATAAATCTGCCGATCGGCCAACCATTTGCGGAAAATAAGGCCCCCCATCCCGACGCTCGCACCACTAATTGTTGGATTATAAATTCAAATCAGGTGAATCGGACTGTTGGAGGTTTATCGTGACGAGAAGAGCCCCGCCCCCCCCCCCCCCCCCACCCTCTTTTCTCTCATTTTTTTTTTACATAATAAACGAGCGCGTGCGAAAACTGCCGGAGTAATCTCTAGATTTTTTTTATCAATTAATTTGATTTCACATGAGTGCTCATTCGTATAATAGAGTAGTCACACATTGACACATATGGTGAGCGCAAGTGGAGAATGTTTCTGGAGATAGGGTCATCCTCTGTGATTGAACGAAGGTACATCGCATGATAGGTTTATAATTCCTTTAGTTTGTATGTATGGTTAAGCTGTGGAAAATAATGCAGTTCTATGTTTCTTGTGTCGAATAAACTTGTAAAACTTGACGTTTCTGCACCTATTTTACTCTGGTGTCTTATTTTGTCGGAAAGCTTTTACGCTTGACTACACGCTGCACTTAAGGCGATGGTGCCAATCGTTATTTTCTTTTGAATAAACTCAATAGAAAGGGTAGTGACAAATACAACTGAGAAACCATTTTAGCTTTCGAATAAATAAAAGAAGCCAATATATGTTCGCATTTCTTTAATTACACACACAAAAAAAAGGACAAGGAGATTACACTCCGACTGGCGCTTTATTGGATTTTTTTTTTTTTTTATGGGTGTGGAGAGCAACATCACAATTAAGAGTGCACGACTATGAACGCAATGTTGGCTCCGTCTCATGCATGTTTAAATAATAAAACTTTTTTTTTTAAATCCCAGTTTTTTTTTTTGGTTTTTTTTTGCGTTTTTGGTAGACAGCATTTGAGGGAGGTTAGGAGTTTACGACCCTATACGCGTACAAAAATTTATGTTAGTTCCGTGAGTCTCGCTTTTCCTTGCACAACACCAAACCACCTTCTTGACGTTCACTCGTAAATATTCTCCACCCACACTGGGATGCTGAAGTCTTGCTCTCTTCACCAGTGCCGCACTTTTAAAGGGCGCCAAAATGCCAGCGGGCAGTTAAGTGATCATAGAGACTACTGCGTTGAACGTCGGCGAATAACAAAAGAAAAAAAAAAAGTCAGTGAAAAGGAAACTCGCCGCAGGTTGGGCTCTCCTGCACGCCCAACATTCCCACCTACAGAGCCCACTCATTGGTTCGGCGCTGTCTACTTAATTGAGGCCACCTGTTCACAGCCTAGGGTACAGACAGGTCTACTCGCAGCCTTTCGCAGTTTATTAAAAACCGCACCATGTCTCATACGCGGCGAAACAATCACGAAAGGAAACAAAGAGCGCAGAGAAGGGAACCCTAGGAAACTTTATTAGCTCGCGGCGGCTCTGTTGTTCTTTACTCTTCCACAGAGACGTGCTTTGTCTTCCGCCGATCTTTTCTGTTTTGCTCTTCTTCCTTGCTTTCTCTTCTCCCCCCTTTGATCTCCATTTCCTTGTCTTCGTATTTCCCCAACTCCAGCGTTCTTCCCCTGTCGGCCGCTGCCCTCGCCTTCCTTCTCCGCCAACTCTGCCTCCATTTGCAAAGGTGCCGATTCAGCCGTTTTTTCCTTCTCCTCGGTTCAACTCACGTTCGCCAGGGGGAGCGACCGGCCTTTGCTTCGCTTCGCCTGGCCTCCACGAGAGGCGCGCCGTGCCTCTCCTTTTTTTCCCCACTTCCTTTTTTTTTTTTTTTGGGGGGGGGGGGGGTTGCTTGCTTCCATTCACACTTCGTTTTCGCGAAGCTCCTTTCACTCTAATTTCGAACCTCGGCATCTTTTATTTGAAAGTTTTCGAACTTTGACGCCCGGCTGTACGTGCAATCTTTTTTCCTTCTCTCTCTTCCTCTCCCTTATCGCTACCCCTTGTTCTTTCAGAAACGCGTTAGCACGTGTAAACCGGACTCGCGGGAGAAAGAGGCGAAATAGGAGAAGGCCACTCGTGGGAGGAACTCGGGAACTCTCCACAAATTTAACTCGGCCCAGCTTTCTTTTCCCGCGCGTGCACGAACTTTCGAAAGTGAATCGTGTTTTCTTCACGCGCTCGGGAAACTAAGTCGCCCTCCTACCGGTCACCCACAATCGTGTTCAAAAATGCAAAATAAAATTTAAAATAAAAAAAAAGTGCAATCAAGCTGGTGAAGATTAAGCATGTACTTTACCCGAGACTGGGGTTTTTCTACAGGATTACGCAAATACAGAGAAAGCAAAGACTTCCCTGTTTGTCTCGTCATGTAAAAAAAAAAAAAAAAAAAAACAGTTTTGGCGTTTTTAGTATTTTAATGTTTAAAGGCAAGCTAGCCATCTAACGTTGATTGATATATATGTGGTTATAATTAAAAGCAGCGCAAAGACACAGACAAGAACGAGAATGTAAACGAACTATTTGTTCGTGTACCTTCTTGTCCGTGTCTTTGCGCTGTTTTTAATTTTTAACATGAAATACCAACTAGCCCAAACGTCAACGTTAGGAATCAGGAATTGTGTTTTTTGTTGAACTCGAAGCACGCTTTAGCCCCACCTTTCTAGAATAACTTTCGTTCCCTTTAATCCTATTTTCACCAAGGATAACCAACTTAAAGGTCAGAATAATGAACACCAACTCCCGCCTGCTCTCCATTGTCCCCTTTATTATCACGCGGGCGTTGACCAGCATTAATCGTACAATGTGCAAAAAACAACAACAGGAAAAACACACACACACAAAAACGGCGTTTTCGTAAAGCAGCGTACCGGACGGTCCCCATTTATGCTGAGCACGACGTAAAGAGCGCCGTCATCCCTCCCCCTTAGGGACACCAACACGCGCTCCCTGTGCGGGAGAACAAGTGCTCGGACTGAGGGGGTACTCGCGGCGGCAGCTTTCGCACTTTCCGTTTCCACGCCTGGCGGCACTCGGCAGTCAGCAGATTAGAGCGCACGAGCCCCCGGGTCTGTAGCTCTGTTCCGCGGTTAGCCGCGGAGAAAAGATTTCGAATTCCTGAAGGCTTCCCTGTGTGACCCGCAGTGACTCCCCCACGAAGGGTACGCACTTCTCCCACACGTGCGAATGTAAGCGCGTAAGTCCGTGAAAACAAAAGACGCGACAGGGAAGAAAGATCGGAATCTGGGCTGTCCCGCGATTGCGCTTCGTAAGCAATCGAGCACGCCGGCCGGAAACACATATTTCACTCGACCGCCTACGAACTAGCACGACTGGGATGAAACAAAACTCCAAACTAGCTGAGTTCCTCGAAGGGGCCCGAAGGATGCTTAAAAAATCGCTCGCCAACATTTTGCTTTTAGAAAAGCGTTTATTATTTTGCAGTAACCGCCGAGTGAAGGATTCATATCTGAACATTTTCAATGTCGGTTAGGGTGATAATACATATATTTTAAATTACAAAAAAAAAAAAAAAAAAAGTTCGGACGAGCGCACATATTTCAGTATTATTTTTTTGAATGTTGTGGTGAGATTCAAGTTGACATTTCACAATAATTTTTATTAATATATGTTTCGTGTTATGAATTGTATTGCGCGCACTGTTTGTTTATATTTGATATCAGCAAATGCTGGGACAATTTTTTTTTCAAATAAAGATTACACGTGCAACTTTTTCCAGGCTTCCTAGAACGTTGTTACAGTCATAGTTGTTTTGCCACGCAAAGCTATGGCAGATACACATGCATGCGTTCGTTAATTCTAGAAAAAGATTTCTCATTTCCAGCATATGCGCTTGCCTTGTGTCTCTGAGAGCGTTTTACATAACTCGTAGGATGACAGCCGGTGGCTGCCACGTCCATCGTTCTTTTATTTCTTTCAAACTTTGCAATCAACTTTTTATAAAACTTTTAAAATATTTTAAACATATAGAAAACGCTAGTGTTGATATATCACTTGCTTGTTTCACCTGAAATGTAAACGTAATCTAGTCTCGTTGGAAATAAATGTTGGAATAAGAATAGATAATAATTTCTGAAGCTCTCCCAACCACTGATATCAATTTTACACAGCAGACCCGAACGAACTGTATTCTAAAAAAATCGCATGAAATTAGTTTTCTTTTACTTAAATCAACTAAAAAGAAGAAAAAAAAAGCGAGATCTGAACACAAAAATACCCCTCCCCCTCACACACACAGAGACTTTTCACTGTAGTGTAGCAAAGTCATGCCATTAAGAGTAAGAACAAACTAAGAAAAATAGGATTCATCCAATGGCGCCTTTCCTCTTCGCTTTCCGGTTCCGTCGCTTTGCCTCTGCGCCGTCTGCGGCAGTAGCCATACGACGCTTGCGCTCTTCCTCTGCCTCGGCCTGACGTAGCCGACGCGTGGCCTTGACTTTCTTCCGTCGTCACTCTTGGATACGGTCAGCCATATCACTCGTGGAAAGAACCACATCCATCGCCGGAGCGGCCACTGAGCTGGGCCGCATTCCAAAGCGGCGCGGTGCCTGCTCGTTTCTGGTTCCGCGCCAGCTGTGTGACGCTCGTATTGGTCCGAAGCACTGACGTCAGCACGAATCACCCTCTCCCTCTCTCCCCGCCGGCGTGGTGAGACATTAGCTTCGTTCGATTTACTTGCACCTCCTGCACCGGTGCAGAAAAGTGTAGGGCGGAGTACTGCCGGTATTTGTATTGACATACGACTGGAAGTACACTTTTCTGCACCGGTGCAGGAGGTGAAAGTAAATCGAACGAAGCTATTGAATTTGTAAAAACGATACTTCCTCACCACCCCGCTCTCCTCCCGACGTCATGCATGGCGCTGACAGACGGAAGCACGGACTGACACCGTCGGGTTTTCGTGGAAACGAGCCTTTTAATGCTCGAGCATTAAAAATCGAAGTAGCACACACTTATTTGACACGCGATTAAGCCCCACTCGTTCTTTATTCTTTTCGGCCCACAAACCTCTGACAAACAATACCCCCCAAAGGCAGGATTAAAACTTCTACCAATCAGTGGTCTACTTAAACAACTCACCCCCCCCCCCCCCTCTTCTCCCTTCTCCCCGTTTTTCACATAAAAGACGAAACTATAGACGTACCTGACGAGTATGCGTCTGGGAAAAATAACGAGCAACATCGTTAGTTCTTTTGCTTCATTTTTTTTTACAGTCACTACGAAGTGTTTTGTTTCGTGGCGTCAACGGTTTTTGGCAGCGTGCAACAAACACAAAAGTTTGTCCCTTATGATATACATACACGGTTGTTCAAAGAGCGGAGCTCCAAGTCGAAAGTTTGAGAGCTGGAGCTCGAGCGTTCAAAAATGCGACTCGATACCTAGATACAATTAAACTGGCGACTTTACGGCAGTGCTCAATTGCGCACTACTGCAACAATAAAAAATAAATAAATAAATAAATATATATATATATATTATTTGGCTTAATGGAAAGCGGTTTTGTGTATCGCACTTCAAAGCTGCTACGACAATCGGCTCCCCAAATACACAGGCGCACGGAAAAAAACCTTGGGATGGGTCGAGAAAAAAATTAAAATAAAAAAAAAAAGACGTGGCAGTGAGAGGACGTCACTACATCAACAGTTGAAAAAAAAAATCCGTATAACGAAGTCGTTCGTTAAAACACTTCACGAAAGAGTGAGTCGTAGGGTGGGAAGGGAGGGGCAGCCACTGACAGAGAGTGAAAGAAGAGGGCTGTACGACGAGCGATGAAGGAGCGAGTGTCAACACAGACACCTTTTCCCCCGCGTTTGAAGTGCGTCAGGGAGGAGCGGAAGTTACTCGCACATATAAGTGGACAAACAGTTAAAAAAAGTACGAAAAAAAGCGCGTGATAAAACAAAAGTTAAAAGTCGAGTAAGTCTGGCGATAACTAAAAAGAAGGCACAAAACCTTAGCGAAACACGCTTTCACACATAAAAAAACACGAGGACAAAGAGAGAACAGACAAAAAAAGCACAGAGGAAAAAAAAAACGATTTGGGGGGGCTTGGGGGAAGGGGGCAGAGCCAACATTCCCTCTTTGGCGTAGCCACGTGAGCCGGAAATAAAAGGGAGAATTATGTATAAGGAGACCGGAAGTGGAGAAGCCAACTAACCAACTGTCCTCTGATTCGGAGTGCAGCAGAGCCGAGCGTGTGTCGCCTGCGACTCGTTCTTCGGGGGTCCCCGTATTTGTCTTACGCCTTTTCGAACTCCGTCCCTTTCGGGCGCTCCTGATTTTCGAGAGAGCCGAGTGTTTCGCGTCCTCCAAAATGTATATTGTAACGCCGCCGCCATCCGCTGCCTGCCTCCTTCATACTCTCGCTTATTGACAGGTGCCCCTCTGGTCTTTGTTTCCTCTCACCTTCTCTGGTTACCCTCGCAGCTTTGCTTCGCTACGAGAGGCTCCGCTCTCGGCAAACAGTCGAAAGAAATGGAAAACGGGAGCGCGGGAAGACGTTCTCGCTCCAAACGGAGTTTCAGTTGGGAAGACGTTCTTGCTCCAAACGGAGTTTCAGTTGACTTCGGTAGTGGCTGTCGCTCTTCGGGAAGGCCCTAAATCAACCGATACGCCATCTTCCGGACTTCAAAGTTAGGGAACGGTTGTTCTTGGGCCGAAGATGCTCACCATCGTGGGGTGGACTGCATGGGAGTCCACCTGTCACCAAGCGGTGACGCTTGGTGACGGGTGCGCGGCTGAAATATCTGCCTGGTCCTGGTATAGAAGCGGGGACCTCTCCATTTCCAGTGGAGAGCTCTACTAACTGAGCTAACCAGGAGTTAGACAGTAGAACAAATGGGTTTTCATCAGTTTCAATCAGTCTAACACCAACAAGGGTAAACGGCCTGCATTTTAAGGTTCTGATGTTAATGCAATTAATGCAATGATGCGGCGAGCTGGACACGAATAACGATAATAATTCCAGGAAAAGGGGAACAAGGGGGACAAAGTACAAATACAAATCTAAATACGCAGCAAGGTAACTGGTACGCCACCGAAAAAATCTGCCTGGTCCTGGTCGAACCAGGAACCTCTGCATTTCCAGTGGAGCGCTCTGCCAACTCTGGAAATGGAGAGGTCCCTGGTTCGATACCAGGGCCAGGCGGATTTCTTTCAGTCGTGCACCAGTCAGCTAGCTGTGTATAGACATTTGTATTTGTCCTCTGTCCCCCTTCTCCAGGGATTATTATCGTTATTCTTGCTCAGCTCGCGTGCACCTTAGCATCAATTGCATTAACATCATGCCTCAAATTGAAGTTCAATGTTTAGCTAATTATGACATCACACAACGCTTGTGACCAACGAAACAAAACCAGGCATAAATCAAAAAGCATGGGAACTCTGGCATATTCGCTCATTGCAAAAGACTAATGAGGATGATCAAATTAATACTGACAACTTGCAATAGTTGTGACAGAGGACACTAATCGCAAAGTATACGAGAACGAACTGGAGTTTTAACATAGTTACACAGATATGAAGCAGGGGAGTAAGAATGGTAATGCTAGTGATGATAATGCTAAATCAGTAATCAGCGAGACATTCAGTTATTTCATGGTATCTTAGTTTGAGCATTTGGAGCGCGCCGCGGCGCCGTTTTTTTACGCGCACTTCTTTTTACTCCGCTAGTTTTTTACTCCTCTAGCTTTTTACTCCCCCTACTCCACCCGTCTGCTGGAAACGGGCCGCGGGCCGGGTTTCATTAGAAAGATCGCGACCAGCCGCGGGTCGGTCGGAAGACTTCCGTTGGTCAGATCTGGCCCGCGGGCCGGACCTGGCTCGCGTGTTTTTATTTATGTTTTTATTTCATTCATTCATTACAACCCCAGCCCGTGGCTATGGTAAACGCTGGCGACATATAATCGGCTCCAGATCACGTGGCCGCTTGTTCTGGCTGCGAGTTGAGCGGGTGAACGCTGCTCGTTTTTCTCGAATATTTTCTGCAACTGCCAACACATTAAAAGAAAAAAAAAAAAACGAATGTGTTTTTTTTAGGCAATGAATGTCAAGGAATCATTCTTTGCGCTATTTAGCTAAAGTAAAAAAAAAAAAAAGAAAAAAAAAGAGAAGGTTGCATCGCTTCTTTAAAAGAACGTGGCCACAAACCATTGGATAGAATCAGTGGTATTATACGTTCAATAAACCTTTGTATACATTTTTTATAATACATTTAACATTTTGTGAAGTAAATCAATGTAGTTTGATGTAAGCAATTTGTAACCTGAAGCTTTTGCTCTGCCACTACATCCTCGTTTTTTATGTTGTTGATTAATGTTTTATTTCGCATTTTGTTTTGAAAGATGAAGGAAGACCTGAGCCAAGAGACACGAAGACATAACCGGAATGAACGAATAAACACAGGCAAAGGCCGCAATTCCGCCACTGTGCAAATTGTGAGAATCATGACGCCTGGCATCACGGCCTTGATGTTTTACGTCGAACAGAGAGCCGCGACTCCTGGGCTGGCTTGCTAATATCAGCGTCTTATACAGCTTAGACTCAGTGAAAGAAAGCCTGCCAAGCCTGGGGAGCCCGAATGCTTCAGACTCGACTTATTGTGCCACTCCGCTCGTGGGATAACTTCGGCAGCGCTTTTCTTCACACAGTCTTAACTGCGATTCTGATTCAAGCCGGCTCTGGTCATGAGGCCACCTCCTTTGCATTTCCAAACGCTAGCCACTACGTCACGTCTGCGTTGCATGACTCGTAATGGCTCCGCCTATAGGCGGAGTCATTACGAGTTATCGTGTGCTGCCTTGCTATTTGTACTTTCAAGTTGGGAGCGCAGAAAGTAGAGATTTTTAAAACACCTGGGGTCCAGACAAACCAAGGTATTAAATTAAGCAGCCCAATAAAGACGCTAATCAAGCAGTTAACACTTAAAAAAATTTTTACTTTGCACGTAGCTACGCATCTTGTTAGCTGCTTTTGGAGATTCTTATTTTTATTACGGATTATTTAATATTTATGACACGCACGCGAACTATATACACAATGATCAAATGCGACGTACCATGCCAGAAATAAAACGCGCCCGCCGAACCTCTTTTTTTCCCCAGCATCTTGTCAAATGAACCAGCATGATACCCTAAGCATGGTCATTCCAAAATGACGCGCTCGCTCTCGAAGCCATCGACGGATCCGTCTCCGAAAGTCAACGCAGCCCGCACGCGCATTGCCGGCGTACCATTGTGATCGGTGTCAATTACCTCTGCGACGTTCCCCTCCCTATCCGTTTTCCCTCCCCCCTCCCGGCGGCCCGCAAGCCTCGGAGCGTTGATGGATACGCGCGAGGCTCGACGGACGAGTTAATTGGTTGGTTCTTGTGAAATCCCTTCTCCGCCCGCAACGCCTGTACATCAGGGTTCCCCCGGCTGTTCTTTCGTGACGCTATGGCCACTTTTTCTTCACCGCCACTCCTGCTCCTCTTTCTTTGTTTTAGGTTTTCCCCTCAAGGTCCCCATCACCACCGACGCCGGAGTTGGGACTCTTCCCGTCCCCGTGTCTCTATGTTCTATTTTCCGCTCTGTACACCGCTTTCGCTCAACCCATTCGGAACACCCCCCTCTCCAACCCGACCAGGTCCATCTGTTGTGCTTTGTTTGTTTAACTGCGGTGCATCTCCTACAAACGTCGCCTACAGAAACAAGCCGCGTTAAAAAGCGGACGGGGAGCGGCGGCAGGGTGCGGGGTGTCCGTCCGCAGGCGGGGCGGGTCGAAGTCATTCGCCGGGTTCGCGCGAGCAAAGGTTGCCTTCTCCTTTCGCTTCAGCTGGCGCTTATCCCTGTTGTCGGGTTCATCATCATCATTCTTCCTCGCCGCCGTTTTTCGAACGCAAAAATGAGGTTCCCCACTAGGGCAGGACGATATAAATAAACAGAGAGCAGCGAAATGCCTTCCTGAATCGCTCTGCCCAAACTCCTCTTGACGCTGGCTGTCTTTTCCTGCCCGCTCATTCCACCCTCTTCTGCTCTTTGTTTGTTCGTTTTTATTTACCAGATTCCATTGGTGCGGAAAAAAAGAAGGTTCTCTTGGAGTTGACGCTATCGTCGATAAGTTGGGGTGAAGTGTGAGAGAAATCAACATGAACACCCAATCATACGTTCTGGAGCGCAAGATTGCTCCGCGCTCACACGTATGGAATATGTAAGGCATATTTAGTTTCACGTTCAACAAGCGTAGTTTTTATTGGTCAAAATTCTCAAAATCATGTTTCCGGGTCTGGGATAGTTGAACTTGTTTGTGCCTATAGGCATACATCACGTTTACAACGTTGAACGTTGAGTATACTTCTTTCGTTACTGCTTGCTATGGGCATGGGCTACACTCTAGGCTCGGTAAGTTATAATGAGAGCCCTTCGCGGATAACAGTTTGATCATCCGCATTCGATCTGCCTCCGATCCGCATCCGCAGACTTCGAAACCGCATCCGGACAGCACCCGCAAAATTCGGAACCGCATCCCAATCCACCCATAAAATCAAGCCTGAATAAAAATTCCAAAAGCATCTGGATAGTATTTTATAAGCTGTCTCCTTACCTTTGTTCAGCGGACTCTTTGTGGCACAGTACGGTGAAAGCAATTTTATTGTATTCTGTTTTATCGTATGTATAAAAGAAGCGATTATCCTTCCAGAGACACTTCGCATCGCTGGAAAGATGATCGCAGCCATGAGGTTGTCTTGGGAGTCAATGACACTAACACTCTATCCACAGAGGCGCTCAAAAGGAAGGAGATTTTGTTATATATTTCCCTTTTTGCTTTGTAAAACCCACTTCAAGCAGACACCTATTTTATAAACATGCAAATTAAGAATTGACAGACTAATAACACTGTGTCATTTCATTTAGACCTAACCATAAAAAAAGTGGGACCACTGGAAAAATATCACAATATTCAATAATCGCAACACCTCATATTGGTTTCAGTTTTAAACCCTATCCCCCAACTGGTTGCCCGGAACCATATACTTAAAAACAACTCAATGCCAACTGTAGAAAAAAAAAAAAAAAACGCACACACACGCAACGTTTTACTTGTCGATTTTGCTGTTAGAAGAACCAAAATATTGTCAACATGGACGGATTCAGACTGGTTCACCTCTCTAAAATTAATACCCGCTAATGAAAACTATCTCTCCGTTGATTCACTTGATGCTGGGATGGCATGTACGAACTGCACTACAAGAATAAGGTGCGGAAAGTCGTGCTGGCTTAAGTTTCACCACTCCAGTGGATCGGATTCAGTCTCCTAATTCTACTAGTAGGCGAAGAAGCCACTTGCAGGCTTCTTCTGCTTTCTTGTGGCTTGTTCGTTTTGGGTTTTCTTTGCCCAAAGAACGTTTTCCGCTCTTTCCCTGCCGCACAAGAACACGCTTTCCCGAGATGACTGATGCTGCTGCATTCTTCACTTTTTCTAGGGACAGCATTTCTGACGAGATAGAGTGTTCTAAAACGATCTTCGGCCAGAATCAAATCTTTCTTGACGTAAACAACAATTTTCTCCCCGATTGGTACCTTTTATTGAATGGAGTATAGTTTGTCCCCGCGATACATTCCGATGATGCGCCTTCATAGTGTCACTCACTTATTCGCTCTACACTGTGCGGTCGCACTCGTTCATAGGCAGCCCCGGCATAAATGTAGATCCTGACCCGCGAATATCCGCATCCGATCCACACCCGCAGCCGCTGGCATCCGCGTCCGCATCCGCAATCCGCCAAATCTTATTCATTTTTATCCGCATCCGCCAGTTTACCGTGGATATCCGCGAATGATCCGCGGGTAATCTGCGGATATGCAGGGCTGTGCAGTCTGTACTTATAATGTAACTTTTAAACCGGCGTAACCTATAAATTAAAGGTTACAACGGCAGTCGTTTTTTCGTTTAAATTATTTTCGTCAAGACTATAAGTAGGTGTCCGTGTTTTCGGAGTTTATTTCTAGTGAAATTCGGAGGGTGTTTTTCGGAATTTATTTTTCGCTGAGAATTCGGGGTTTATCGGAGTTTATTTTTGTTAGATTTCCAAGTCTCTGAAACTCGGAGTTTATTTTACTGCGTAAAATTGTAGTAATTCGAAAACAAAATAAATAAGGTCCGGGTACCATGACCTGTTGTCCTGAAGGAACCTTGACTTGCTAAAAAGCAACCCCCTTTTTTCAGTAGTTCTAAATTTCAAAGAAAACTAAAATGCAATCACATCAGGACCACCGACCTTGTGCTCTTATACAGTATAGTTGATAAACTCCGTTTTTTTTTGTGAGTTTATTTTGTCACTGTGATCTCGAAAATCGGAGTTTTTCGGATAAATCTGAATCGACGGCAAATTTACCGGCGAGTGTTTTTGGGAGTTTTTCGGATTCATCCGAAATCACGGAACTCGAACTATAAGTTACAAGGCCCAACTTGAAAGCCACAAAGCCGTTCTAAAGGTTATGTCTTTTTTTTTCTTTATTAGTTTCGCGGGTTCGCCTCGTAGGGGGCAGAGATGAAGGCGTTGTGCCTGACAAAGCCTCTGCCCCCTGAAGTTTTGCAGCTCAAAATAGTTACATAATAACAGATCCTACAAAACGTTATACAATTAAAATAAAACAAGAAAACCAGGCCAAAGAAACGTGGGAAAATAAACACTGTGCACATTCATTTGGTGAAAAAAAAAAACTATAAACGTCAGTAAATGTTGGTCATGAAAAACCGGAGACAGAAACAACAAACAAAAAAATAAAATGCAATCTTATGTTTCTCCAACATGTCAGCATCAACAGCAAGTTCAGATGAAGGTATAAAATGAAAACATATATCTTTAAACTTAGCTCCACCTAGTGATTATGTTCTTGGTGCAATATAATATCCAAATGAGAATGCGATTTCACTGCCAACCAAGAAACTTATGCAATCCCTTTTAAAACAAGGCAACGTTTTGTTAAGGTTAATGTTCAGATCCGCTCTATTTATAGTTTTAGTTGTTTGAAAAATCAAAATTTGTTGACCATAGTTGGTACTTATGGCCGGCATTCTTCGCTTTGGGTTTCTAATCGGACATGCACTTAGGCTGTTTGCTGGTGTGGTCTAAAATCTATTTTTATGTATCCACAGTAAAAGTCTGAAGTAATGATACTTGGTCTGCCTTAAACATATTTTATTTGATGAAAAGTGGTTGTGTCCCAAAATTTCTGGTGTCCCCTTTATAAATTTCACACATTCGGAAGATATTCTGCAAAATGATAAATTTATTATAATTCGCCGCTGTCGTCGTTCACCGGACGAGAATGCTGTAACTAATTTTGGTTTGGTTGAATGGCAACCGACGTGTGAGATCTATTCAAAGAGCGGTAACCTACATAGTCCTCACTGTAACCTTTACGCGAGTCCTTAAATTTCTTCTTAGCAAAAAAAAAAAAAAAAAATGAACCGAAGAATGAGAATGAGTTTAGCGTATTCCGAAACTACGCTCACATGACCACACACGAGATCTCGGCTTCCTAGCCCATCCTCGACGGAGTCGGAGCTTTGGCGGGTTGTAGTTGGACCGTCGGCTTCGACATGCTTGCACGGTCATGGCGGTGACGACGCTTGAGCTACTCTGTTATTTTGTGCGGTCCTCCTTCATGTTGTGCACTCCTGAGGTTCGCCAGGGCGGCTCTAACAAATAAGGAAGTCTGGAGCATCCAAATGCATTGGCTACCTCGAGAAAGTTGCTTCGTTGGCAACTTGCTCTCGCTGCTGAAATGTGGACGTTGTCGACATGAACTCTCAGCGCACGCAAATTAGGGCACCTTGGTTGAGTGGATTCTCCATTTTCTTCTAAGACTCGATTGGCGAAAGTTACTTCTTAAGCTTCTCGGGTGCAAATTTCGATTTGACCAGGGCGAAGACCAGTTTACACTTCTTCGTTTGCTTGGGTTTGGTTGATTCCGGCGTTCTCCTTTCGTATGTGTGTATAGATAATATCTAAACTACCGTCTTTGCCGCCGTCGAGTGCTGTGCATATTTCATAAAATAACAATATTTTGACGGGGCTGGCAGGTGATTCTACTAATCTCTTCAAATCACTCGATTTCTTTTTGTGTTTTGCTACGGCGCAAGTACATGTGTTTCTGTCGGCTGTGAACGTTGTTCTCTATTCACAGGGTTTGACGGGAATTGATAGCACAAGGACGTCACAATATTTCGTGCCCCAATAAACTTCCAGTGGCATATTTATTTGTTCTTCCACGTCGCGCAGCGATCGAAAAAAAAGAAAAGAAAATGAAATGATATTTATTCGGAAACTAATACTTAAAAAATTATATGTCTGAGAAATAAAAAAACAACAAAAAAAACAACAACAACAACAAAACAACATAATAACCAGAGATTAAACGACGGGAGCTGGCAAGAGGTTGTGCTCGACAGCATTTTCATTCCTGATTTCTGTGGTAAAAATACTTACTCGTTTTAAGGAATTGTTTGGTTCAATAGTGCGACTCGGTAGTACATATAAAAAAAAAAAAAAAAAACTTTACAAAAAAAAAAAAAAAAAAAAACGAAAAAAACTTTATGATTTTGGCATGGACCCCGCTTCGCCCCATCTCACCCCAGAAATATTTGTCTTTTATATGGAGACACGAGCGGCAACATTCCACACTTTTAAGCGTGTGCATAGGCGTGTCACTTTATGAATGGTCGATCTATCCTCAACATTTAGAGGTCATACAAGCTTAGCGAAGACTTTTCTTTTCGTTCATTTTTTCAGAAAGAAGTGCCAGACGAGGTCCTCTTTGCCGGGCCTCACTTTTATAGCCGGCAACCGAGAAGATTGCGGTTCAGGGTGGAAGGTCGAAAGAACTCGCACTCGGAATGCTTCATGTACCCATGATGATGACATCGTGATGTGTGATGCAGTCTATTACGTCACGAACCTCCACCTCGCTTTCAATGGTCAGCTTTTGCTTCTACGTCAAGAACTGTTTTGCTTAAAGTGCAGTGTCCCTGGATATTGGTGAACAAAAAACCGAAGATCGGCTATGCGGTGTGTTATAGGCAATATCACTCTCAAGGACAAGTTATTCTCCATTGTTCGGGTGTATAATATAGGATTTTATAAAACGTTGCGTGCTGGTTCTTTGATTACAGGACATCCGTCATCATGGGTGTTGCGTGTTTTGTGCTGATCTTTGTTTAATTAGTAAACTATACTTTTTTTAATCCGCTGAGTTGTAACTCTTTTGGCAGTGCTGTACAGCATTGTGACGTTTGTTATGTGTTCGATCGACGCAGCACATATTTGTCGTTTCATACAAAACTAAAGTACTGAGACGCAAGAGGCTTGACTCGAAGATCGCGTCTCAGGAACGCGCTGTCCGAGGATAGCGTAGGGCGGCTCAGCCACTTTATATTCTTTATGGAACGACAAATCTGGTGCGTTGGTTGAACGCACCATTTAAAAGTTACAACTAATGACCGTAACCCCTAAAGGATCTGAAGCACGTACACATATACTACTGGTTAGAAAGCTATAGGTTATAATGTACCTTATAAAATTAGTAGAAATAAATAAAATAAAATAAAAATAGGTTATCGAGCTTAGACTGCAGAGCCCTGCATATCCGCGGATTCCCCGCGCATAACCCGCAGATATCCTCAGTACACTGGTGGATGCGAATAAAAGTAAATTAAATTTGTCGGGTTGCGGATCGGAGGCGGATATCCGTGGGTTTGGATATACATTATTGCCGAGGCGCCCCATAAACGTGTGCGACCGCACAGGGTACAGTGAATCAGTCAGTGATACTATGAAGTGCATCATCGAATGTATTGCGGGGGCAGACTATGCTCCGTTAGACAAAAGGTGCCAATCGGGGAGAAAATTTATATTTACGTCAAAAAAGATTTGATTCTCGCCGAAGATCGTTTTAGAACGTTCTATTTCGCCAAAAATGCTGACCCTAGAAAAAGTAAAGAATGCAGGAGCATCAGTCATCCCGAAAAAGCGTGTTCTTGTTTGTCAAGGAAAGAGCAGAAGACGTTCTTTCGGCAAAGAAAACCCAAAACGTACAAGAAAGTAGAAGAAGCTCGCAAGTGGCTTCTTCGCCTGCAAGTATAGATCTAGAAGACTGAATTCGATCCACTGGAGTGCTAGAGTTTGCGCCAGCACGAGTTTCCGCATGTCATTCTTGTAGCACAGTGCGTGCATGCCATCTTAGCATCAAGCGTTTCAACGGAGAGATACTCTTCATGAGCGGGTTTTAAGTTTAGACAGGCGAACCAGTCTGAATCCCTCCATGTTGACGATATTCTGTTTTTTTCTAACAGCTACCTCGACAAGTGATGCGTTGCCTGTGTGTGCTTTTTTTTTTTCTCGACAGTTGGTACTAAGTGTTTTTTAAGTATATAGTTCCGAGCACGCAGTTGAGGGGAAGTGTTTAAAACTGAAGCCGACAGGAGGTGTGGCCATTATTAAATATTGTGATATTTTTCCAGTGGTATGTACTCGCACCTTTCCGCATATACACATGTACTTTGCTGCGAAGAGTGAGCGCCTTTCCTTTAGCTCCCACTTTTAATATTTCACCTAAATAAAATGATACAATGTTATTAGTCTGTCCTTTGTTAATTTTCATGTTTATAAAATATCCGACTGCTTGAAGGGGGGGTTGCAAAGCAAAAATTAAAATAAATATTAAAATTTTTTTTTCTTTTGAGCGCATCTTCTGAACAGAGTGTCAGTGTCACGGACTCCCAAGACGATCTCCTAACTGCGATCATCTTTCCAGCGATGCGAATATTGTCTCTGGAAGGATGATCGCTTATGAATTACAAATTCGATAAAACAGCATACAATAAAATGAATTTTCACCGTATTCTGACACGAAGAGGTATTTGTACAAAGGAAAGCAGAAGGTTTATAAAAAAAGAGGCCGCATCTCCACGTGGTGAATGATGTTGATTGGGGCGAAGCTCTGGTGGTGCTGATGATACTGATTGCATTGTTCATAGGTAATGCTGATGGTGCTGATTTTTTTCTTTATTGCTAATAGGTAGTACTGAGTTCCGGGTTGCGTTTCGACTTCATTATTACTGCTTTATGGTCGGTGAAATGCAGAGCTAGTGGTTCTTCTAGCGGATCAGCTTGGATCCGCTAGAAGCCGTGGGAACGCATCTCCACCGCTTATGTCAACGGTCCATGTCAGAAAGAGAATGTGTGGTATGGAACGTGGTTATATACGCATTTGAGCATTTGACCGCATGCCCTCTCGTCTTTAAACGTTGAGCCAATGCATGGAAAGTTTAACGCGATTATATACTCATTTGACCGCACCACCCTCTCCTGTATAGACGTTGAGCGGCTACATGCAACGTTGAGTGTCCACTCATGTTACGTGTAACTGCAATATGTAAATATGCTTGTTTTTGTCGAAAAAGAAACAGGGTGGCGTAGATTCAGCGCCCGGCAGTCGAAGAGTGCGGACGCGCGATGGCTCGCTCTGATAGCGAGGTGATAATGGCCGACGCCGGCCGCGGTGACAGGCATTTTTGCATCCCTGCCGACTACCGGATCGTGCTGCCGACGTTGCCGGTTGGAGACAAAGGAAAAAATCAAGTCTACCTTCACTGCGATGTGAACGCCAGGCCTATAAGGATCGTCGACTTCAAGGAGCCCTTGGAAAAAGCGGACCTTCGAAAGGATGTAGCAGGGCTAGGTGTGTGCCAAATGGGACACGTGTGGCTCTGTAGCCTAAAAACTGCGGCAGCGAAAGAACGACTGCTACAGCTTGGCCGGCTCACGGTGAAGGGAAAGCTGTGCATCCCCGTAGACCCCAACCGGCAGGAAGTTCGGGCCAAGTTACATTGGGTCCCGTTCGACGTATCCAACGACACTCTCCGGAAGGCACTGGAAGAGTACGGCACAGTTCACGAGGTGACCAATGAGAAGTGGCGAGTGGAAGGCTTTGAAGACATCGAGTCGACCACCAGGATCGCTAAACTGACACTCAAGGAAGGCAAGACGCCAGAGAACCTACCTCATCAGCTAAGGCTTCAGGGGGGTACGATCCTCGTTGTCGTACCCGGGCGGGCGCCGTTATGCCTGCGGTGCCGAAGGCAAGGACATATACGACGCGATTGCCGTGTACCTCGGTGCGGGCATTGCCGTGGCTTCGGACATGTGGCCCAAGACTGTGCACGCACGTACGCGAGTGCTGTAATCAGCCGAGCGAGCGACGAGGGATGCGACCTCATCATGGATGAAGCGGAAGCAGAGGAGGCCGCAACATCGTCGACGCCATTTGAAAGGGCACAGCAAGACAAGGCGACAGTCGAAGGTCAAGACAACAAGAGAGCGGAGGCGACAGTCCGAGACGAGAAGCGCACGGTGACGGCTCCTGAAGCCAACGAAAACGAGGGGCAGGCGACAACGCCTGGAAAACCTTCACCGGATGAAGTGGCGGTGACGGCGATGGGGAGCACCGGCACCGAGTCGGAAGCCATCGAGTGTGAGCCAGCCATGGAACTGGATCCCTCAAAGGTGAAAGGGCGACTGGCCGACGAGTCTCCGGAAAACGGTGCACCGGTACAGCAGTGGTCTGAGGGGGAGTTTCAGCTGATAGGTAAAAAAGGTCGCTACGTCAGCAAACTGCGGTCCTCGTCGCTGACCCGCGACGGGGGTCTGTCGCAGTGAGTAGTGACCCTGGTATAATATGACGCAAAGGGTAACCGCCGGAAGCTGGGTCTGACACTATAAAAAAAAAGGCACAACTAGCGTCTGGTCTGCGCATAGGGACCCTTAACGTTAGGGGACTTGCGGCACGCCGCCGACAGTGCCAGCTGAGTCGCCTTCTCTTAGAGAAGGACCTAGACATTTTGGCGGTTCAGGAGACGAAGGTTGAAAGTGAGAGTCAGACCGAGTTCCTGGTAAAACCGTTTACGTCGAGGTATAATGTCTGCGTCAGCCATGCTGTAGGTAGATCTGGAGGATGTTGTCTGTTCTTGAGGAGAGCTGCTGGGCTCATCGAAGAGAACGTTGTATCGTGTGAATCGGGAAGGCTTGTTCTCTGCGATTTTGTTTTCCTAAATCAAAAGTGGAGGGTTATGTGCATTTATGCGCCAAACGTGGAGAGTGAGCGACGCGCCTTTTTTGAATATATCGACAGATTTGTAATTAGTGACCGATTTACGATACTGCTGGGAGACTTTAATTGTGTTTGTATGCCAGAAGACCGGACAAATCAAAGACGAAATAGTGATAGGTCTAGCGAAGTTTTAAATCAGTTGATTCAAGATAAGGGGCTCGAAGACCTGGCACCCTGCATAACACCGGGACATCGGGTCCTTTACACGCACCACCAAGGCAGAGGGCATGCCAGGCTTGACAGGGTATATGTTTCAGCGGATTTAGTACCCCAATGTAACGATTTCGCGGTCAGTCATGTCTCGTTTAGCGATCACTGTTTGGTGAGTTTTACCTTGGGTCAGCGTAAAAAACAAACTCGCTTTTCGTGGGAGTTGTGGAAGTTAAACGGAAAGCTCTTCGAGGACCAAGAATTGACAGGGAAAATCGAAACTAAGCTAGGCAGACTAGAAGAGGTTTCGGAAAATAGCATATGTGAGGAATGGGAGCTATTTAAACAGCGAGTGAAGATTGACGCGATTGAACGAGCAACTAACATTAAGCGGGAAGAGCGAAGGGTAGAAAACGGTCTTCGGCAGGATTTACAAAGGCTTTATGTAGAGGAAGAGAGAACGCCCGGAGCCTTCAAAGACGACATAAGCACTATCAAGGCTAAGCTTGAAAAAATAGATGAAGACAGATATAAAGGGGCAATCGTTCGTGCCCGTGCGATGAACTTGATTGTCGGGGAAACGCCCATAAAAAGGGCACTTGCGTTGGAAAAAAAGTATGCTAGCGGGAACCGGATTGAAGAAATAGAGTACAGAGGCGCAGTAACTCGAGATCAGGACAGTATTCAGCATGCTTTTGTGGAGTTTTATACACATTTGTTTGAAAAGAAAATACCAAAAAAAAAAAAAAGGGGTTTGATACGGAATTTTTGCCAAGTCAGCCGAAGCTAGATAGCGATACTACGACGTTTTTAGAAGATCCGATTAGTTTATCAGAGGTCGAAAAAGCGATAGATGACCTAAGCGTAGGCAAGTCACCGGGACCGGATGGTTTGAGCACGGCCTTCTATAAGAAGTTTAAACAGCGAATTGCACCGGTTCTAGATAGGGTTTTTTCTCAGTCCTATCAGAAAAAAGAATTACCACTTTCTTTTTTGTGCACGCACACGGTCTTGATACCTAAGTGTAATGACGCCGATAAGCTCCGTAGTACTAGTAATTACAGACCAATTACCCTGGCCAACGCTGACTATAAAGTGCTAATGAAGGCTTTAGCCAGTAGATTGCAGCACGTTATATGGAAAATCGTAGGGCCGCACCAAACCTGTGGGATAAAGGGTCGTAGCATTGGCACAAACATACACATTACTCGAAGTGTTCTAGAGGTCTGTGACGCGGAATATCGGAAAGCAGCTATACTTCAGATGGATCTTGAAAAAGCATTTGATCGGGTGTGCCATGATGTTCTGTTTACCATTTTACAACATGTGGGTGTTGGATCTGTGCTGCTGGAGGGGGTAATGATGGCATATGTAAACTGCAAAACTAAACTAGTAATTAATAAAACAGTTAGTACGGGGATTAACGTCCGCTCTTCAGTACGGCAGGGATGTCCCTTATCACCCTTGCTTATCGCAATCTACCTAGAGCCCTTTTGCCGCTGTGTCATTCAATCTCAAGACATTAGGGGTTTTACACTACAGGAATGTGACATTAAAATATTGGCATACGCAGACGATGTTGCCATTTTTTGTTCGGACCCTCAAAGTGTGTTAAAAGCTGTTGAATTGACCAAAAGGTTTTGTGAGGTCACTGCTTGAGCGGTGAATTGGTCAAAGTGCGTAGGGTTATGGCATGGTGAGTGGACGACTGCTCCAGTTGTTTTTGGGAATGTTCACTGGTCACGGACGCCATCAAAGTACCTAGGTGTTCCGCTGGAACATTACCGTGAGCCCACAGATTACTGGCGAGAAGAAATAGCTAAACTTAAGGCCACTGCCGAGAGGTGGGTACGGAGGGATTTATCCATTTTCGCGAGAGCGACTGTGTGCAATGTGTTTCTTCTGTCCAAACTGTGGTATGTCCTCCAAGTGCTGCAGTGTTCGAGAATCAACATTCAGCGGATTCACCGTGTATTTGCAGTGTTTATTTGGGCATCCCAATGGGAGCGAAATCGCCGTACCAATCTTTTTTTTAAGCCCAAAGCGGGGGGTGTCGGACTGTGCCACGTATTTGTCCGACAACTCGTCTCACGCTTTATGTTTATCCGTGACCAGCGTGATCCTTTTCTTCGAACCGTTATTCAGACAAGACTGTTTGACGTTTTACCGGGATTTGTTGTTTCGTCCTGCCGGGTACGCTGCGGACCTCTGTCGGGTTTTTTGCGCGAAGTTGTATCTGCCTGCCATTTTCTGTTCGTTCGTTTTTCTATGAACTATTTGTCTAGTGTATCACGCAAACATTTGACGCGTGACCTAGTGGCTACGTTGTTGCCCATGCCAACGTAGAGGGCCATAGGCCCTGGAGCCTCAGGAGATGATGTGTTACAGCGGGTCAAGAACGCCATGGTACCAGCGGCGGTTAAAACTTTCTTTTTTAAATTACACAGAGAAACGTTGCCAGTAAAGACTTTTTTGGAGGCTAAGGGCATGAACCTCTACTGGTCGGTAAATTGTATTTTGTGCAAACAACCGGAGAGCATCGAGCATGTCTTTTTGGGATGCTGGGATGCTCTTCTTTTTGGGACGTGCTTCAGCGCACCATAAAGAAAGAGCTCCCCCTGTCACCTCAAGGAATCCGGTTCCTACCAATAGAACGTGAACCTGTGCCCTACGACATAATCATGCTCCTGGGGCTCCACGGCATATGGAAGAGCAGAATGGCGGTGCGGCATGCTGATGTTGACGCACGCAACCCCCGAGAGTACTTCATTGAAACTATCAAATGGTTAAGAGAATGTTATAAAAAGATAAATACTGATGTGGAATGGTTACCAGTTCTGGACGATTTGGCCATGCTTAAAACCTTTTAAATTAATCATCGCAACGACCTTCAGCCAAGCCTGGCTGATAGGCTTTTAACCCCTCCATGTTAAGCAATTTCTGCTGTTTTCGGGGCACCTTATTTTTATCAATATGTGTATCATATGTAACCTAACAAAAAAAAAAAAAAAAAAAAAAAAAGAGTGTAGCGTAGTGGTTACGACGTCTGCCTCGTAAGCAAGCGGTCCTGAGTTCGAACCCCGTGCAAGCGTACGTTTTTCTTCGCGTTTTTCTTTTTTTTTTTTAAGTGGGTTGATCCCGGAGGCAGTGCAATCACTGTGAGCACGGACGCCGGACGGATGGACAAGGCTAGATTCTAAGGAACTTCGCCACTAATACCATCCAGATGCTTTTTTTTAAATTTTATTTGCGTTTGACCTCATGATGTAAAATGAATGCTCGTATGGAGGGTCCGATGCGGTTCCGAATTTGCGCATGCGGTTTGGACGCGGATGATCAAATTGATATCCGCACAGGGCTCTACGCATGGGGTATCGAAGCGGGTCTGTGCCTAGCCTCCTCTATAGGAGGCTATGGCAGCGGTTATCAGTAGAAATGACAAATCGAATAATTAACTTCAATAAAACAGTACCAAAAGAAATAAACGTTAAAGGGGTCAAGAAATAATAAAGCCTAGGAGGGCAAAAAAAAATTAAAAAGACGCTTGAAATAACATAGTTTCCAAAAGTCGAATAAAACGCGTGCTGTAGGGGGTATTCACTGAACACTATATTTGAGGGCGATGTTTAGAGCGCATGCTCCGAATGAGCTTACATTAATAGGCGCGCTCTAAATTTCATCGCCCTCAAATATTGCCGCGCGCAAGGCTGAGAAAGCAACGCTCGGTCACGGTCCTCCAGAAAGTTCCCGTTTATTCATGTGCCGCACGTAACTTCTATCATTTATCCCTGCTTTTGTTTTCTAGAAAGTGCGTGTTCATTCTCGCCCCGATCACCCGACGCTCGAACCGCTTTCGCCGAATCTTCGAGATAGCGGCGCACTCTAGATAAGAGGCCGCCCGCGACCTTGTCGAGTCAGTCTCGCCCTAGCGCTCGATTCTGCTGACACGCCGACTTCGACGCCCGCGACGCTCTGCTTTCTTCTGTTTCCTTCTTTATTTTTGGCACAAGTTCGCCACATTAAACGTTTCTTTCTTTCTGTTTATTTAGTGTTCCTTGGTCACCACCCGTGACATTTTGGTGGAGGTGCGGGGTAACCGCATGCCCGTGCAGCGCTCCCCTCCGAGTTCTCGGAGTGCAAGTCCGAACACAAGCCCCCAAGAACCCAACGAGGACCAGACCGAGATCCGATTAAGTCGCCGGAACCTTGGCCTACCCCCGGAGTTAGGACCCTTGCCACCCAGGACCAGGCAAACAAGGAGGACGACGATGGCCAACCAGTCGGAGACCCCGGCCGCTCCAGCCGTCGTTTACCTGCCCGTCGTACCGCGGACGGCTGCTCCATTCCACGGCGAGCAATACGAAGACGTCGAAGACTGGATTGACCAGTATGAACGCGTTGCCCGCCACAATTGCTGGACCGATGAGCAGCGCCTGAACAACGTCTATTTTTCGCTTGAGGGTACCGCCAAGCACTGGTACGAGAATCATGAGTCCTCTTTGACGTCGTGGGACATGTTCAAGACTGATCTCAAGGCTACGTTCAGCAACCACCACCGCCGAGAGAGAGCCGAGGACCTACTGCGAACCAGAACCCAGGGCCCCAACGAGAGCGTCACCGGCTTCGTCGAGGATGTTCTTCGCCTGAGCGCCCGCGCCGATCCTCAGGCTACAGAGGAGAAGAAGCTGCGACACCTGATGAGGGGTGTGAAAAGCGAGATATTCGGAGGTCTCATTCGCAATCCCCCGACAACTGTGGACGGGTTCGTCACGGAGGCGACGAATATGGAACGTGCCCTACTAGCACGCGCCAGGCACTACGAGCGACACCCTGGCGTGACTAGTCTGGCGACATCCGGATACAACCTCGGTACCGACCTCCCAGGCATCCGTGACATCATCCGTGAAGTCGTCCGGGAAGAAATCCGCAAGATGCTCCCCGCTATGGATCGCCCGTCCTCCCTGTCGCTCGCCGAGGTCGTGCGAGATGAAGTTCATCGGGCCTTCCAACCTGAGGTTCCGATCAACATGACGACGCCAGAGGAGCCGACTTTGAGCTACGCCGCCATGGCCCGACGACCGCCGCAAGCTAACCGCCAGGCCACGGCGCCACCCCGACGAGACCCTCCGATGCCACAGTATCCTCGACGCCAGGAAGGGCAAGTCCAGGACGTCCGCCCGGAGCAACCCTCGTCGAGGAAGACCGACGTGTGGCGAACGGCCGACCGACGCCCGCTCTGCTACCACTGCGGGGAACCCGACCATGTGTACCGCCGATGCCCATACCGACGACTCGGGCTGCGCGGGTTCCACCCAAACGACCCGCGCCCCCGGTATGGTGAACGCCCTCGGGAGATCGACGAGTACCTGCGACGACCCCAGTCCCCCGAGCCTGCGTCCCGCCGAGAGTTCCGGTCGCCATCGCCGCGACGTCCAGCTTCGCCGATGCACCGACCCCGACGTGAAAGCCTGTCACCCCTCGCTCTTCGCCGGGGAAACTAGGCGCGGCAACCCCTGGAGGTGGAGTTGCCGAAGACGACCGACGTAAAGAGCCTCCAAGAACGACGGAGCGCTCCCACTCCCCCGACGCCACGCATCGCTACGACGCCCCTGCAACGGTGTCCAACAACCTAAACGTCGTCATTGACGGCCACGACGCATCGGCACTCGTGGACACCGGAGCAGACTACTCAGTCTTGAGTGGGAGGCTCTCCCGCCGCCTTCGAAAAGTCATGACGCCGTGGGAAGGACCCCAAATACGAACCGCCGGAGGACATCTCATTACACCAGTCGGGAGATGCACTGCTCGCGTCGAGATCCACGGTGAAACGTGCCCTGTCAGGTTCGTCATTCTACAAGACTGTTCGAGGGACGTTATCCTCGGAATGGACTTTCTCTGCGAGTATGGCGCCGTCATCGACCTCGGAACAAACCGGCTGACGCTACGAAAACCTGCTCCACCATCGGAGGAACCCCAAGCGACGTCACCCACGGTCCGAGTCCTCGCAAACCACGTAAACCTACCACCGCGGTCCAGTGTTTTCGTACTTGTCGGGATCGATGAAGCTTCCTATGGTGAAGTTCTTCTCGAGGGAAACCTCCAATTGCTCCTGGGAAGAGGCATAGGCGTTGCAAGGGGAGTAGCTGAACTTCAGGATGGGCGGACTGTGGCCCTCGTGACGAACTTCCGAAACGAAACGCAACACCTCACGAAAGGTGCAGCCGTGGGCCACGTCGAGGAACTCCGAAACCCCGCCGAAATCACCGCGATTACTGACGAATTCTCGCCGTCCCAGCAAGACAGTACGTCGCCAGCGCAGCTCGACATTGACCCTAAGCTTCCGGACTCTAAACGACGTCAGCTGGTTAACCTCCTCGCCGAATACCGCGACTGCTTTGCGACGTCGTCGAAGGTGCGCCAGACCGCGGTTGCCAAGCACCGCATCGTTACCGAGGACGACGCGCGCCCTGTGCATCGATCACCGTACAGAGTCTCCGCGAAGGAAAGGGAGGTGATCCAGCAGCAAGTTCAAGAGATGCTGAATGACGACATAATCCAACCTTCAAGCAGTCCATGGGCCTCTCCAGTCGTGCTGGTTAAGAAGAAGGACGGAACTCTTCGGTTCTGCGTGGACTACCGGCAGCTCAACACGGTTACGAAGAAAGACGTCTACCCACTGCCCCGCATCGACGACACTCTAGACCGGCTGCGCCACTCTCAATACTTTTCATCGATGGACCTGAAGAGCGGCTACTGGCAAATCGAGGTCGACGAACGGGACCGAGAGAAGACAGCCTTCGTCACGCCGGATGGACTCTACGAGTTCAAGGTGATGCCCTTCGGACTATGCACGGCGCCAGCAACTTTCCAGCGTGTCATGGACACCGTACTGGCAGGGCTGAAGTGGCAGAGCTGTCTCGTCTACCTGGACGACGTCGTAGTATTTTCAGCTGACTTCGACGAGCACTTGCGACGACTCCGCACGGTTCTCCATGCCATACAGACCGCCGGGCTCACTCTCAAGCCGTCAAAGTGCCGGTTCGCCTATGACGAACTGAAGTTCTTAGGTCACGTGGTTAGTAACGAAGGCATTCGTCCAGACCCAGAGAAGACTCGCGCGGTCGCAGCATTTCCAGTGCCAAGAGACAAGAAGGCCGTGCGAAGGTTCCTTGGGCTATGTGCCTACTATCGGCGCTTCGTTCGAGATTTCGCAAGGATTTCCGCACCGCTCACAAACCTCACGAAGGACGCCGAGAAGTTCGAATGGGCCGAGGAGCAGCAGCAGGCATTCGACGAGCTGAAGCGACGACTGCAGACGCCTCCTGTTCTTGGACATTTCGACCAGGATGCGGAAACCGAGATTCACACGGACGCAAGTAACGCAGGACTTGGCGCGGTACTGGTTCAAGTTCAAGAAGGCACCGAGCGAGTCATCGCCTACGCAAGTCGGACATTGTCCAAGGCGGAGCGAAATTACTCCACGACTGAAAAAGAATGCCTTGCGGTCGTCTGGGCAATCACGAAGTTCCGCCCGTACTTGTACGGGAGCCCGTTCCGTGTAGTCACGGACCACCATTCGCTCTGCTGGCTTGCTAACCTGAAGGACCCGTCAGGACGTCTTGCTCGATGGAGCCTCCGACTACAAGAGTTTAACATGACAGTGGTCTACAAGTCCGGCCGGAAGCACAGCGACGCCGACTGCTTGTCCAGAGCCCCCGTCGAAACTCCTTCCGGCTGCAGCGACGACAATGACGACGAGAGCTTCCTAGGAGCTGTAAACGCCGACGACATGGCACGACGTCAACGGGACGATCCTGAGCTGCGCGCATTAATCGAGCACCTGGAAGGGGGTGGGGGTACCGTGCCACGTGTCTTCTCACGAGTATTGCCGACCTTCGCCATTCGACAAGGTGTACTCTACAAAGAGAACTTCGGCGACAACAGCACACCGTGGTTGCTGGTAATCCCGACCGACCTTCGGGAGGAGATCTTTCAAGCATGTCACGACGACCCGACGTCGGGACACCTCGGTTACAGCCGAACACTGGCCCGTATTCGTGAAAAGTATTACTGGCCAAAGCTCCCCAAAGCCGTCCACCTCTACACCCGATCGTGCCACGAGTGCCAGCGACGTAAGAAACCGCCAACGAAACCGGCCGGTCTCCTGCAGCCGATTGCTTCCCCAACCGCACCGTTCCAGCAGATCGGAATGGACCTACTTGGCCCCTTTCCGCCGTCAACATCGGGAAACCGCTGGATAATCGTCGCCACAGATTATCTCACGCGGTACGCCGAAACAAAAGCCCTCCCTTCAGGGACTGCTGTGGAAGTCGCCAAGTTTTTCATCGAGTCCATCGTCCTCCGGCATGGCGCCCCCGAAGTCCTGATCACAGACCGAGGGTCATCGTTCATGGCACAGCTGACCCAAGAAATCCTGCGTCTCAGCCACACCAGCCATCGTCGCACCACGGCGTACCACCCGCAGACCAACGGGCTCACGGAAAGACTCAACAAGACCATCGCCGACATGATTTCCATGTACGTCGACGTCGAGCACAAGACATGGGACGAGGTGCTGCCGTACGTCACCTTTGCCTACAACACGGCCGTACAAGAGACCACCGGAGTGACACCCTTTCAACTGGTGCATGGGCGCAGGGTAACGACAATGCTGGACGCGATGTTACCCCACGAACCGGCTCTCGACGGAAGCGACGACGCCCAGGTGGTTGCCCAACGGGCAGAAGAAGTCCGCCAGCTCGCCAGACACCGTATTGAAGCCCAACAACGCGTCGACGCCGGCCGCTACAACCTTCGTCGCAGGGACGTCCACTTCCAGCCCGGTGATAGGGTGTGGGTATGGACGCCCATCCGTCGCCGCGGCCTCAGTGAGAAACTGCTGAAACGGTACTTTGGACCATACAAGGTACTTCGTCGCCTCGGCGAGCTGAACTACGAGGTGATGCCCGACGGAACACGAACATCGTCACGCCGCCCACCACGACCTGAGGTCGTCCACGTCGTGCGCCTGAAGCCGTACTACGCTCGATAGGACTGTGGACCTTTTGTGCTCCAAAAGACTCTTTAGTTTATCGTTCTTTTTTATTTTGATTTGTTTTACACTGCATCGGGGCGATGCACTTTTAAAGGGGGGAGTAATGCCGCGCGCAAGGCTGAGAAAGCAACGCTCGGTCACGGTCCTCCAGAAAGTTCCCGTTTATTCATGTGCCGCACGTAACTTCTATCATTTATCCCTGCTTTTGTTTTCTAGAAAGTGCGTGTTCATTCTCGCCCCGATCACCCGACGCTCGAACCGCTTTCGCCGAATCTTCGAGATAGCGGCGCACTCTAGATAAGAGGCCGCCCGCGACCTTGTCGAGTCAGTCTCGCCCTAGCGCTCGATTCTGCTGACACGCCGACTTCGACGCCCGCGACGCTCTGCTTTCTTCTGTTTCCTTCTTTATTTTTGGCACAAGTTCGCCACATTAAACGTTTCTTTCTTTCTGTTTATTTAGTGTTCCTTGGTCACCACCCGTGACAATATGGCGTCTAATGAATACCCCATATCTTGTCCTTATCGGTTTCACCGTAATTGAAATTCGATTGGCCGCGACATTAGACAACTATGCGCGTTGCGATGCAGAATGAAACTACGTTTCGTTGTACCTTATAGCTTGCAGCGTGGAGAATGAACTCATGTAGCCTTCGAAAACGTCCTGCACGGTAATTTATTGTCCTGTGAACGGAGTTACCAAAGTCTCGAGCTCGCGTTTCTGTAGGTATGTGCAGAAACGCAGGCTCCAGGCCTCGATTACCTACACAATGCAATAAAATCTACGAATATATGTGACAGAAATTCATCCTGCATGAATTGCAAACATTCACTTACATAATCTTGAAAGGGCGGTGTAGCTGGTTTAGAATGTTTCAATGAGGTGAGCAGAAGTGCTGTCAGGCAGTTCGCAGTCGACCAGTCTCACTAAAGCCGGGGCTGCAGTGTCTATACATCATACAGAATACAGTCTGGATAGATATTCGAACGCGAGTCACCGCGAGATCTGGGCTTCGAATGCCGCGTGGCAATGATCGAGTTCAAGGAGAAAACTTGACACGCGGCATTCGAACCATCGATATCGTGGTGACTCGTGTCTGGCAGACTGTTTTTGATATGATGTATGAGCAGTGTGACCCCGGCTTAAGCGTTCTACGCATGCGTGACACCTACATAATTGTGGTTCATGGGAGGCAGGTGCCAGCGCACGAGAGAGCTCGCGTCGTCTGGGGATGTGCTCGTGCAGACCTGCATCGGGGCTGTCGCGCGTGCATCAGTTCCCACGATGCACTCTGAAAAGATAAATAATAAAAAAAAAAAAAGTCTTTTGAAAGCTTTTTCGACGCCCCAAGATCTTTTTCAGCTCGAGAAGGACGGTTTTGCTCGAAGCACTATCCTTCTTTTCATGCAAAAGAACTCTTTTGCATGAAAGGAAGCAGCTTAAAAGAACCCCCTATAGCTTTTTTCTCGAAGAACCCTCTTAGGGGGTGCTTAAAATAACTTTTTAGGGTGCAAAATATGGATAAGCTGAACAACCACCTAAGAGTTGTTTTTACTACCAGATTTGTCTTAGATGCATGCCGACAACGGTGGCGCAACGAAACTGGCTGGTGAGATATGTCTATTCAGTCTGACAGCAAAACCTTCGCAGAAACAAAAAGTTAATTTTGTCCAGACTTTTTAAATTGTTTCATAAGTTTACCGATGGCCGATTTCATTCTCATTACAACGAAATATTTAAAATAAATCACAAGAAAAATAGTGATCGTAAAAAAAAAAAAAAAAACTAAACAAAACAGGGCTGTGTTTGTGGGGTGCTGTCTGCAGAATACGTCGAAATGCATTTGCCTATTCTATGCAGATCATATTACGCTAATTAAATTGCGAAGGTCGTTACCGCTTCGGTTCAGCTGTCTCCCCTTTAGTAGAGGCATTGTGAAGACTGCGGCACATCCACTGAGTGCCTCGTCCAGCGACCCGCGCTTGCGAGCGATGAGGAATGGAGGACGGCAGTTGGTGCCTCACTCTATAAAAAGCCCGTGCGTCTACTTTCTCGCACAACACTCGGAGAGCCAATCACCAAAACTTACGGAAGCGGCTCAGCCGAGGACGATGTCGAAACACATGTTTAGACCAAAAAACGCAGTCTGAGTTGTGACATTAAGCAATGCAAGCGTGACGTTTTGCATTGCTTCATGTCACAACTCAGACTGCGTTTTTTGGTCTAAACATATGTTTCTGCTTCGTCATTCGCTGAGCCGCCTCCGTAAGTTGCGGTGATTGGCTCTCCGAGTGTTGTGCGGGAAAGTAGACGCACGGACTTTTTTTTCAAAGTGGACTGGGCATACACATGTGTTTTGATGTGGCGACCGGAATTTTTCAGGAAAAAAAACTTAAAGATCTGAAAAAAAAAGAAGAAAATAATAACTGTTCACTACATTCTTTTATTTTTAAGTGGAGCAACATAGATACGGCTTAGTACACACCTGTACCTGGAAATAATTAAACTGCTACTGTCTATAGATGAAAGATTAAACGATGTGTTAAGTAGACATGCAATTGTCAGGTGCGAAATTTTGACCACTATGGCAAACGATATTTTTTTCTTTTTTTAACGCATGGTTACGAATTTTCGATTCGAATCTGCGAGGAGAGCTGACGCGGAGGCATTAGGTGATATTCGTGTTGTTAGGGACTTCACATGCTTCGTCCCTTCGTCGTGTTGTTAGGGACTTCACATGCTTCGTCCCTTTGTCGTGTTGTTAGGGACTTCACATGCTTCGTCCCTGGAATGTTGACCCGTCTAACAATATCGACAGTGTTAAAAAAAACAACAACATATTTTTATGTCGTTGAGAAATAAGTAATAATCTGAGTTGAGAAACTGGAACTGCTAAAAAAGGCTGGTTGCTAGTTACAGTAACGTAGCTGATATATGAAAATAATAAAACAAAATTGATAAATGATCAGAAGCGAGTGAATCGCGGATTTTACACAAAAAGTCAATATTTAAACGCAATAAATAACACCCCCATAGAGAAAAACAACACCAAATTAATTAAACGGCTTGCGTCAGCCACGAAGGAGGACTTTCTTTAGGAAAAGAGCGTATCACTTTTTCAATTTTATAAGATAAATTTCTACCTAACTAGAGGAGGTCACATCATATCCAACGATTGACAAAAAATTAGTAATTTCAAAACTGTGGTTTTCTTTTCCGTACTGGCACAGCCCAGTAAATAAAATCCATTTCACTCAAGGAGCCGGAAACTGCGTGGTCATCCCATTACATACGCCGAGGGGAAGATAACGTCTCTGGTTCACGGCTTGATTTGGTAGTAAACACGTGTTCGACTGCCGAAGGACACGTTTCAGATGAACTCTCTCCACTCAGTGATCCGAACAAACGATAAAAGAGGGGTACCCCAAGCACCCCCCCCCCCCCCCTCCGCCCCCGACATATGGTTCGTGTTAGCACTTATGCAGTAGCTGCTGGCCGTAGCCTTTATTTACCTACCAGACGGTTGGCTAAGCGGATCGACGCATTGGGACTTCGTCCAGTCGCATTCTGTAGCCGCCTGCCGCCTGAGCTTTCAACGACCCGCGTCTCGAGTTGTCGCGGTTTAGCTACCATGTTCAGTTAGTAGTGAGGCGAGCAGTCGTAACGCGACCCCAGTTTTTCTTATCGGCATAACTAAGAGCTCCCGCACGGTCCGAAAGCCCGACACGCGTGGGGCCAGCGAGCCGTGATAAACAAACGACGGCTCGGTTTCGAGTTGTACGCCTACACAAACCAGGGACGCCAAAAGCAACGTTTGTGCGCAGATAAACCGGGGGCCGTGGGAAGGCCAGTTCGACGAGCCCGGAAACGTGGTGGTTCCCTCTCCCTCGTTTATTTCGCCGAGTGCCGAAAGACACCGAACATCTGGATGTTCGTCCAACAGGTTCGCCGCGAAGAGAGCGCTAACACGTGGCGCCTTTGTTTAAAGAAGTGTCCGACACCTGAATCATGCAAAGCGGTGTCTGAGAGAAGGGGGCCTGGAAAGTTGCTCCCGACGCATCGAGTAGGGCGCAAAAGAGCCCAGTAAATTTTATCAGAAAAAACGATAATAGAGTGACATGATTTAATTCTTTTGACCACGACCAGACTGGATATGCGCTCGCTGTCTTACCACCTCTCTCCAGTGAGGCACGGCAGCACCGATTAGCGACGTGCGCGATATAAAACGTCGCTGTGGTCTAGGTTTGCGACTGGCCAAACCATAGCTTGCTGTATACTGATAATGCCAGCCCAATCGCAGGTTCACGGCAAGGCCAATCCTGTCAATCACAGCGAGGCAAATCTTGGTCTTGACGACAGGAACAGAAACCATAAGAGGGCGCCACCGAAACATCTCGGCGCTAATGACTCCAATGCGGTACTGCCAGATAGTTGGCTGTAAGCACTAGACGGCCGGGAGCTGCGCCGCAGCGTCGCCGCAGGAGGTGTCACCACGACACTCGGGGACATCTTTCTGTGGCTACGCCGCCAAAGGTACGGGAGCGCGTTCTTGAGAGTCGTGTGGTTCATCTGGTTCGGTCTGCACATAATCTTCTCGGGGAACCAACTTTCTCCTTTTCGGCGCAGATGTTGACTGCTTCCGAAAGGCTTTTGTTCAGGCTTTCTTGAATGCAGCCATTAGGTCCTCTGAAGACTTATCTAACATCGGTGGCACGGCTCCAGGGACTTGCTCTCTTATGCACTATCACGGTACATGCTCCTCCGATTTAAAGTGCCTGCTGATCACAACCATGCAGGTTGATCGTTCACAAATATGTTTTTACTTCCTTTGTATGCTCCTCTACGCGAAGGTTAGCGATTAATGACTGGACAGCTGGGGGAAAAACACGTCAGAAGTCTACCCCGATGTCGACTTTCAATTTGGGATACAAGGGTAAACCACTGGGCCACGCGAAACAAAACCCGTTGAGCAGCGGGGTTGAACAATGAGAATAATTGGGTCACATGCACAGCGCCCCCACGCAGAAAAATGCGCACGTTTTTTTTTTTGTGACGGAAAAGGCCGTATGAAGCAGAAGCGTGTGAATCCAGTCCGACCGTCTGACATACATCGAGGGCCGTAGCTCGGGGCCCTTTAGGGCAGGCCACTCGAACGGGCAATATTACGAGTGTTGGGGCAGCTCGCGGCGACCAATTCCAAATGCGCATCAAGCTTGCGTCTGCTCCATCTTTAGCGCGACACTCGATTCCAAAGGTAGAGCATACGCTCTCTTAGCTCCCGCTCGGTGACACAAGCCGTCAAAAGAACTTCAGTCGGATTAGCGGAAGAGGGGAAGAGTATTCCGCTTTACATTTTCTCCCCCGCTGATTATACGACTGGCCGTAATGTTGACTTTGTTTGGCTGTAGCCGATGCTCCTTATCCCCTCTGCGAGCGCCAGCGTCACCGGCATAAAAATCTCATTTGCATTCCGATGCTGAGTCAGATTTCCAATCTAACCGTCTCTACTTTTATTGTTCGTGTTTACGCTTTCTTTCTCTCTCGTGCTTTCTTCTCCCGGAACTTTCGCTTTCTGTCCTTCGCGATTTGCTTTTTCATTGGATGCGCCACGGTTCTGTTCAAGAGACGATCTGGTTGTCTGGGCCCACAAGTTCAGAGAGTAGGACGCGCAGAAAGCGGACGGCACAAGTACCGCCAGAACGCTGAACTTTACTTGGAGATTATAGAAATGTAGCGCGACGTGGCGTCGCACGAACCGACAGCGAAGGAAGATGAAAGAAGATATCCTAAATCCGTTATTCACGCTACGCAGACGGCGCGCCAAATCAAAAGCGCCGTCAAAGCGAGACGACTTCGATTGCCTCCATTTTTTTAGCCGACTACAAGTAAGGTTCTTTTTTTCTTCTTTTTCATTCGTACGAGCTTTATCAAACGTTGAAGTATTTACAAACTATATTTTTAGCGAGCGGCGTTTTCGGGGCATCCTGCTCTTTAAATACCAGCACGCGGAAGATGCGATTTCGAGGTTTCAGGCAGCCCGCCAGTGATATATATGCATAAGCACGTTAGGCATTTTTTTTTCCTTTTAGATTCTAGGAAGTGCCTTTCTGTAGGTACAGTGACAACTTATAGTGTGAGTGAGAAACCGACGCTCTGTAGCTTTTCAGCAAACTCAACTGCGTGTCGTCGGAGGCGTCGATCTCAGTGAACGCAGCGAAACACTCGAAAAAAAAAGTTGAAAAGAGACATCTTGTAAACCATGAGATGGGGAACAAAAAACGGACGAACACAACAAAATCACAACACAACGGACGAACACAACAAAATGTTGAGATTTTGTTGTGTTCGTCCGGTTGTTTTTTTATCGTTCCCCATCTCAGGGTTTACAAGATGTCGATTAATTACTAGCTCGCCCGCACTCTATCACTGCTTACAATTGAAAAGAGCTTAACTTGACGCTATTTTATGGTAAACAAACCCCTGGGTGTTTAAAAACGTCCGTACAGTATTCTAATATGTTATCTAATTTTGTACAGTGCAGCATTCCATGTCACCCCATTTCAGCTTGGATTGATATCTCATGTCAGAAAACGACCCGAAAACGTTTAGTTTTACGGGTGCTTTTTAAAACTACCATAAAGCCGCTATCACACTGCTCGTACACCATACAAAAAACACGTAAGGTGTTCGCTCCAGGTACGATGACAAAATAATCAGCGGGCACGCCTCAATCGTCTTCGAAGCATGGTGACTTCATACATATGTACGCTTTACACATGCCTAAAAACAGTTGTTGTATGACCCATGTGACCGACATACAGGGAAGACCTCAGACAGTGAGTGCGCACTGTTTTTTGTATGATGTATTAGGAGTGCGACTGAGGCTCAAGGCTGTCTTTTCTTACGTTTTGGTGGTGTTTAATGACTTCAAATTCAACTTCATCATTTTTTTTTTGCATAAAACAAAAGGAAGGGGAAAAAATAAAAGCAAAAGAAATCGGTTTTACAGATTCCCAAGGGGTCCACGGATCGACAAGTTATGATACCTCTTGCTATTTGTGTTGGGAGCATGAATCTTATTTTGCCGTCTTCGTGTAAGATTAACTCGATCGATTTATAATAGTAAACGAATCTCTTCGACGACACATAGGCGCAGAAATGAATATGTGATCCGTAAATGAGAGACGACACGTGAGCACATTAAGTTAAAACTCCTCTCGACCAATTTGACAAGAAGTAGTGGCCGAAATTCTGCCGGATTGTTCCTGCGACATAGTTTCAGGTATAGTGCTAGAGGAAAACAAAATCATGGGTTGTTCTTAAGAATCGCAGGCAGAAGGCGTAAATTATTGGGGTTATTTCGCTACGTACATCATGAACTTTCTTTCTCCCTTCCTTTGATTTTATACCCCCCCCCCCCCCCCAAAAAAAAAAGAACAAAAGGCGGGGACAAAGAAAAAGGAAACAGTATCAGACGGGTGCAGTGAGCAATCTTTCTAAAATCCGATTACTTCGGGTGGTTTGAAAAGATCATCGAAAATTGCCCGAGCTTATAGACGCATTCGCTTCCGAACCGAAGCTTGTGCTACAATAATAAAACAAAAAAAAAAAAAAAATTCAGACATATATGTTCTAAAAACATACAGCAATATAAAGAACGATATATAAAGGTTCCCCCGAGTTGATAAAGGAAATGAAAAATCGGTCTCCCATTTTCCTTGATTAGTTCGTCGTTCGGAAATGACTTCCGCTAGAATTCCATTTAAAACGTCCACATCTCAAGAACGCAATCGAGGGGTTTCAGCGAGGTTTTAACGTCAAAACCACCGCGGTCATCGGATGTTTCCATACTGGGGGCTTCGACATTACAGGTAATGTCAAAGACGTCTTCGAAATCGCTCGCAAAAACGACACAAATGAAAGCTTAAGTGCTGCCAATCAATTCTTACAATACATTTAATTTATAATTCGTGATCGCTACGGTACAACGCACAGAGAGAAGAAGAAGCCCAGTCTGCTCCTGTTCATCTCAAACTTGTCTCACGCAAAGAAGCGAAGAACATGACTCAGAGGACTAAAATTGAAGACAGGTTACACCACGAAGCATGACGGACCTAGTTGTCTTCAAAAGATAATAATTGGTTTTCAACTTGATCGTAAGCGTTCAAAAGTTACAAAATATATCTGTTTTCCCACTTCGGTAACAGCAAAATATAAAATAACACTGTCTCATTGTGGCCTTCGTATCAAGTACGCTGCAGAAATCAATCGAACTATCTATAAAAAAAAGTTGACGAGGTGCGTATCAGTAAATATATAGGCCCTCTGCCTACATTTACTACCCAGACGCCCCCCGCCCAGTCAGATCGGTCTTCCGCTTAGCGCCGACAGCATGCCTTTAATTAGGCTTCTTTCTGTAGAACGCTAGCACACAAATGGCGGTCAACGTTCCAGACCAAAGACAGGAAACGAGCGTGGTTTGGCTTAAATAATTCGTTAAAGAAACGGTCCTTCGATCGTGGCCGATGTGGCGCAAGACTAAAAGTTTCTTGCTACAGACAGGCACATACATGCTCGTAGTCTACTTGGGTGGTACTGCAGCTCAATCGGTACATTCAGAATAGGTTAATGTAAGTGAGCCCCAAGACCAGACTTGCGCCGGTTACTTGAAAAATGTAATAGATTAGAATTACAAATTACCGAGCCTCAAATATAATGGATTACCGTTACAAATTAGTTTCGCTGAAAAGTAACGGAATACTTTACTCGTTACGTTACAAATTACTTTCACGTTACTTTTCCCGTACACTCATCAAGAAAACAGTAGATGCAATCTTGATATTTTCGAAAAAATGTTCTGCAATACCACTTTCCATTTCTCATACTCAGGAGAAGAAAAACAGCATGAAAGGCGATGTAATGAGGCAGAACCTCTCGGCGTTGTCTTCTTGATCTTTGTTTTCCGCATATTTGTATAAGCCTTGTACGTTTTTCGAATGGTTCTAGTGAACGGTCATACAAAAAATCGTGTTTTATTTTCGGTGGTACTTTTCTTCATGATTATTTTTTTTTTTTAACTTGCTAGGTTTCATGCTACTGAATTGCCTGCTGCACTTTCTGTATTATGTTCATATTAAAAAAAAAGTAACGAGTAATTGAAGTAATCTGTTACCAATAATTGTAACGAAATTACATTACAAATTACTGCCCCAGAAAATTATCGCGACAATTACAAAATTACCTAAAAAAGTAACGGATTACAAGTAATCCGTTACTTGTAGCCACTTACTTCCCAAGTCTGCCCACGACCATTGGTGGAGTCTCGCGCAGAAGGCAATGCGCCCATGCGCATTGTCGTCGACGCTTCAGTAGACTACGAGGGGGGCTGCACCCTGCAGTGCCGACCCTTAAACCGAGCTTCTATTTTTCCCGCGTTCTCGTCGCAGTTCAGGGGAAGCACTGGGCCGCAAACTCATCCCTTCATCGGTGACGTCTGCCGTTCAGATCGCGGCCATTCGGGGGCCGTCTATTGCGCCGAGGTCCTTAAACGCTTTTCGTGGACCCCACGCCCGAGTGTTCCATTCATCCTTGCGGGTCACACGCCCTAACTGCACGTCGATACGACGCGTGCACGCGGACGGGCCCCCCCCAAAAAAAAGGGATCAGGAGGAAGCGAGGGAGAGGGGCCGCAGCGTCCGTCCGCGATCGAGGGAGGGAAGGAAGACAACGAAATGAAACAGGATCGGAGACGAGAAGACCAGGCCGCCGCCACAAGGGCTTCGAGCCCCCCAAGGAATAATCCGGGCGGCTTTCGCGGACAACTTAATAACTCACTAAGTCTTCGGGATTACACGACGCTTAAGAACCACGCTGCCTCCCTCAGCTCCCCCTCCGCGGTAGACTCTTTCTTCCTGCCCCGGATTTCGTTGCCGTGCTCCTCTGCGAGCAGCGTACGTATTTATCACTGTGGTTAGGGGGCTGATTGATTATGTTTGCCCTCTCCACCCGTCTCCGAGGAAGACAACAACGGGAAAACAAGAGGCGAATGAAACTGCGTAAAATATATCAAAGACAAAAACACGAGCAAACGTTCGGAGTAGAAGATATGACGCGTAAAAAGAATAGGGGAAAAAAAAAGGGGGGAGGATTTAGGCTCAAATTAGGTGAATCCGCTTTAACGAATGGAGAATAGTAGTTTTCGAGTCGGGGCTGTTTTGCGGTGATCCTCTTCGCCATTTGGATAAATAAAACGTTTAGGAAGCGACTGAGATATCAGAAAACATTACGTTTAAGACAAGAAAAAAAAAAATTTTTTTTTGTGTGTGTGTGTGTGTGGGGGGGGGGGGGGGTGCTGCTTATGTTTTTATTCATAACTTTCCATACAGGTATTGAATGTTTTAAAGTCTCAGGATTGATCTTTAAATTTTAGTTTGTGGTTGACGTGTCGTACTGATTAAGAACAAGACATTCTGAGCTTTATTAGCGCTGAGAGCCTTCAACACAAAATCCTACGTTGCTTTTTTAGTGTCCTTCCTCGACCCGTCGAGGAAGAACACTTTTTAGCGTTCTTCCTCGCTGAAACGTCTGTTGACTGAACCCTCTCCCGTTCTCTGAGTGATTTGTGATACCTTTTTTAATTAACAGAAAAACTGCAGGTTTAGAATACACCTGCAAGCACTGCCGCTAATAACCGTTGTGATGTACCAGTTGATTTGGGATAATGCGAGGATATATTTATTTAACTGTTTAGGTTACAATTCGTTGGTGTTACGAGAAACGTCTTTCATAACGATCCTGCAACACCGGAGGCAGACACTCCAAGTTCGCCTGCCACACCGCTTAATGGCACACCTGAGCAAGACATGCACGGGGAGGCAGCCCTCCTCTTCTCAGAAGATCAACACGGACGCGCCAGCCACCCACGCTGCTGGGCCTGTGAAGATGTAAAGTCTTCTTAAGGGGGACATATTGCCGTGTATTATGTGCATGTTCGCCACGTATAGCGAACACTACCTATTGAGCCCAAACAACGGCGGATGCAACCGGAGACATCGGCAGGGGAAAGCCGAGAAGCGAGCCGCGAAGAAGCACGGGACGCCCGGAAGCCAGAGACTGGGCGCGGTCACAGACCAGGAGATGCGCTTCTTGTAACACCAGCCGATTGTAACCTAAACAGCTACATAAATATATCCTCGCATTATCCCCAATTAACCGGGTATACACCACAACCGCGATCCAAAATAGCGAGCCACGAGTTCAAGAGCTGGTTACCATTTATAAAATTTCTGGCGTCACCTGAGTGGTATACCACGAGGCCCGCAAAACCTCCCCTAGAGCACTCGGTGGTCACGTCTCAATAGAAGAACATTGCGCATCGTCCCTGCCATGAACAGAGCTTCATCCTTTTCACGACGTTAGGCCCCGCACAAAGGTCGCTTAGAAACAAGCAAGGTAACAATAGCTTTCCCTTTTCTCCCAGAATGAGAGTGAAAGCTCTGGATGCTCGTGGCAGCTATTTATACGCTTCTGCGTAGTGTTCGAAACTCTGAACACCCTACCCTGCTTGTTTACAATTGCCCCGGAAAACTTGCATTGTTCTGGGAGTCCGCCGACGATTCCGTTCCCCTGAGGGTTCGTGGAGGTCTCAAAAGAGCGCGGTGAGCGCGTTCTTTGTTGCGCGGGCGGACGACGACGACGCCAAACATGCAGGCGCCATGAGTACATACGCGCTGCTAAGTACAGGGTGTCCCCCCCCCAAAAAAAAAAAAATTATAGGTGTTTGTTCGCCGCGAAAATAATCTAACCATCGCCGAACGCTCATTTTCCGCCAAAATGCAGCGCGCTAGCGGTTCGAACGACATGCCAATGCTAGAGAACTTATCGTTATCTTATTCAAAGGAAGTTATTTTCTGAAATTTTCAATGGAAAATGGCGGCCGACGGAGTCCTCGAATGTGGAGCTCAATGGAACCATCAGAACGGCCTCTCTTTTCCCACCTGAAATTTTCAGAAATGCACATATAACGTTTGAATAAGATAACGGTTAGTTCTGAAACTTTGTCATCTAGTTCGGTCCGCCCGTTGCATTCGGGCGAAAACTGAGCGTTCGGCAATGCGCAAATTTGTGCTAATGTACAGAAAAAAAAAAAAAAAAAAAAACGCTGTACTTTTTAATTTTTTTTAACAGGTTCTAGGTTGAGGTCCCTGTGTCGACTCACCACAACACATCGACCGGTGAAGCTCAACGTTCATCGTCCATTCAGCCTGCAGTCGCAGATCTTGTTTGGCCCCCGGAGGATCAGACTCCGGTGACCTGACTACAGGGGACGTGTGCGACCAAAAAGCGTCATTGTGGGCGGCTTTTGACGATTGGCACAACATTTCCTACGATGTCTTAAAATCGATGAATTCTGATTCAATCGACAGAACTATAAGTGATGTGAAACTGTCAACGCGTACGGTGTTGGTTTAAAAATGCGATGACTCTAAGCGTCCACCGTACAATCTACTCTCACCATCGAACTTGTCGTTAGAAAACGATGAGAAATACTAGTCAAGATCACGACTCGTGATTTCACGGCGAGACAAATCCTGGTTGTGACCTCGCAAGTGACAATCATAAGAGGGCGCCACCGAGGCATTTCGGCCCTAATAGACCTCCTCCAAAACCGAAGCGATCCTAGCGGCCAGATGCCACGCGAAACGTCTTGAGTACCGGTTAGCCACTAAAATTCGGTTTCGATTTGCCAGCCTCACTCCATCCAGGACATCCCGTCACGGCCAAATACAGTACTTGCATTTGAGAATATGCAACTTTCCTTAGTTATAAAACTGATAGGTGTTGCCTACCGATACGGATTGAATGTTTTTTCGAGCTCCCGACGTGTCGGAGTTTGTGTGTAGGTAAACAGGAGAAGAAGTATATACTGAACCGGTCATACTGTTCCATCGTCTGCTCAGTGTCTTAGGCTTTTTAAATTATCCGCCAACCCGGGGGGGGGGGGGGGGGGGGGGTCATAGTGCGCTCTGGAGTGGCAGCCAGGCCGCCAGAAAGGCATGGGATGCGGCAGGCCGTACTCCTTCGTATACTCGTATATCTTCGACGGAATCTGAAACTAGCACCATCATCAGTTAAACAACTAGCCTACACTACACTCGTAAGATCGCAACTTGAATACGCGTCATCCATCTGGTCCCCTTGGCAACATTCATTGATAACAAAGATAGAGGCACTTCAAAATCGCGCAATCAGATTCATTTTTTCAGATTACTCACGAAACACCAGCATCACTTCTTTACGAATGAAAGCTAACCTTGATCTCCTCTCAACCAGAAGGAAACTATCACGCCTGTCTCTTTTTCCTTCAAGATCGCGCAATCAGATTAATTTTTTCAGATTACTCACGAAACACCAGCATCACTTCTTTACGAATGAAAGCTAACCTTGATCTCCTCTCAACCAGAAGGAAATTATCACGCCTGTCTCTTTTTCACAAGATTTACTATCATAACCATGACATCAGAACTTCACTATTAGCCACTCGTATATTTCCTCGCATTGATAACGTCTGTAAAGTTCCCAACTGACCATCCATCTGCATTTGCACTAATAGCAAAGTCAACTCGTGTTTATAGAAATGTTTTATTTGGGTATTTTTCTGTTTCATCAGCTGTTTTTCCCTAAAAATGTTTTAAGTGTTTTTTTTCCTGTTTTTGCTGCTTTATATAACAACGTTTTCCAGCATGTAACCCACTTTTTTGTTTGTTCCTTTATATAAGGTTTCTTCAGCAGTTACTCCCACCTTGTGTAATGCCAGCAATGGCCTTCAAGGTTTTAATAAATGATGATGATGATGATACTCCTCGCTACGCCTGGGCAGGCGCTTACGGCCGCTGGAGATCCGTGCTTAAACGACGTCTCTCACGAAGACGAATGGACACAGTGAGCGCTGGTTTTATTTCCAAGCAGTACTGAGATGCACTACTTCGTCAACGGGGCGGTCGAAACCGAATGTCACTCCTCTTCATGGCCAACCAGGTCAGGTAACGTAACGCGCACAATGTTGCAGGGACTTTTGGAAGTAGTCTACTACTAAGGTTTGGAAAATAATTCAAGTGTTATAGATCAAGGGCACGTTTTTTGTTTAGTTACCTCGGTATTAGTTCACTGGCGTTTTAGCTAACCCTAATAGTCCGTTTTTTGTTTATATTTTGGCACCGTTACGTGACCTTTTATGTTCTACCTTCATTGTCGCTACCTTACAATTGTGAATTTATGAGGGGAGTGCATGTGCAACCCTGTATTATAAACACGTGAAAACAAGCCGAACCCGCATCCCCCACCGTTACCATGGCAAGACCCCTGCGCGGATAACAGTTTGACCATCCGCATCCAAACCGTATCCGCGAAGTTCGGAACCGCATCCCACCTCAATCGGCGCATTCATTTTGCATCATAAAATCAAGCGTTAAAAAAAAAAGAAAAGCATCAGGATGCCATTTTATAAGCCGTCTGTTTACCTTTGTACCGCGAACTCTGTGTCAGAATACGGTAAAAAGTCGTTTTATTGTATGCTGTTTTATCGTATTTATAAAACAAGCGATCATCCTTCCAGAGACACCTCGCACCGCTGGAAAGATGATCGCAGCTATGGGATCGTCTTGGCAGTCCGTGACACTGACACTGCCCAAAAGATGCGCTCAAAAGGAAGGACATTTTAATATTTTATAAACATGCAGATTAACATATGACAACATTGTGTAGTTTTATTTAAGCCAAACAATAAAAAAGTGGGTTAGAAAAGGTGCTTACTCCCCGCGGCAAAGTACTCGTGTATATGTGGTAAGGTGCGAGTACACCACCGGAGAAGTATCACGATATTCAATAATGGCCACACTCCCCTATCGGGTTCACTTTTAAACACTATCCCCCAACTGCATGCCAGGAACCATATACTTAAAAACAACTCAGTGCCAACTGTCAAGAAAAAGGAAAAGCACACACACGAAACATTTCTCTTATCGACGTTGCTGTTCGAAGAAAGAGAATATCGTCAACATGGACGGATTTAGACTGGTTCGCCTCTCTTAATTAATACCCGCCAATGAAAAGTCTCTCTCCGTTTGATTCCCTTGATGCTGGGGTGGCACGCACGAACTGCGCTACAAGAATGAGGTGCGGAAACTCGTACTGGCGTAAGTTCCACCACTCCAGTGGATAGAATTGAGACTCCTCGAACCTCGATCTACTTGTATAGGCGAAGAAGCCACTTGCAGGCTGCTTCTACTTTCTTGTGGCTTGCACGTTTGGGTTTTCTTAGTTCAAAGAATGTTTTCCGCTCTTTCCCTGCCAAAACATGAACAGGCTTTCCCGGGACGACCGATGATGCTGCATTTTTTACTTTTTCTAGGGACAGCATTTTCGGCGAGAGAGAACGTTCTAAAGCGATCTTCGGCCAGAGTCAAATCTTTCTTGAAGTAAAGAAAAATTGTCTCTCCGATTGGCACCTTTTATCTAAGGGAGTAGCTTGCTCCTGCCAAACAGTTGATGATGCATTTCGTAGCAGCACTTACTTATTCGCTCTACACTGTGCGTTCGCACACGTTAATGGGCCGCCTCGGCAAGAATGTGGATCCGGACTCCCGGATATCTGCATCCGATCAGCAATCCAGCAAATCTGATTCATTTTTATCGGCATTCGCCAGTTTACTGCGAATATCCGCAGATGATCCGCGAGTAGTCTGCGAATATGCGGATATGTGTTCCAGCAGCGTAAGGTAATTTTCTCCTGCTTAGGTATTCGATGGACCTACACTGGGGTCGGGCGTGATCGAAGTCTGTCGATAACTGTAGGCTCAATTGGGTTATCCAAATCTCGTGTATAACGAAAAGCATCAAAATTAGTTATGGCCGGATCAGACCAATCATGCTGGTAGCCTTCAGGGGACACGAACTTATCTACAAAAAAAGTTTAGAAAGAAGATCTACTGACCACCAAAGTCACGTCCAAAGCCCCTGCTGATCAACGTTTCGAAACACACACCACCGTATATATGGTGGCGCTCCGACGAGAACTATATTGGCCTATTTCATGATTAACCAAAAACAACACAAACAATTTCAAATCTAAAAAAATGAATTAAGGGTTGCGTGTTAAGTTAGCAAAGCGTACTAAAAACGCACCTTATGTTTTTTTTTTTTTGTTTTTACTTTCGAACTACAGAAGAATTTGTCTATAGTTCGATCACGTGCAGTTAAACTGGAATTTGACGATCCCTTCTGTGTCTTTTCCGTCGACTAAGTTTCTTCTTCTTTTTTTTTTTTTTCTTTTCTGTGCCACAGTCCTACGGTGTTAAACGACACGATGAGCGGAATTTGAATTCCTCAGCCGAAAGTCCAACTGGGCCATTACGTTCCCTCATTGCCGCCGAGGAGGCAAGTTCTAAGTCTAATCACACTTATTTAGTTATAGGATCATTAGCCACGCATCATATAACGAGAAAAAGAAAAAAAAAAGATAAGTGCATTCAAACTGCAGAGAACGTGTTGCCCTTCACACTACAGCGTCGGCCTTCTAAGTGCAGCGGACCTGCAAAGCAAAACGTCAAGTACCGGAGTCCGACGCATGATTCATTATTAGAGCGGTGTTTGCTAAACGCGACTTGGAGACTCCCAGGCGAAGGAGAACACATACGCGCGCGTACTCCCGAGCAGCGTACGAGTTCGTGCACCGACGGTGGTCGCTCCGACGACCGTCGCGTCAAAAACCACTTGGGGAGAACAGGCGAGAAGTCCCGAAAGCGTCCCCGACGGAGGCCGCCAATCACCTTGGGCCCTGTTTAGGAACGAAGCGAACCATGAAAAGCGACAGCTCGGAGCCGCGCGGTGTCGCGCACAGGAGCCAAGAGCAAACGAGCACGCACTGTGCAAATACGCCCAACGTATTTGGGTAGCGGCGAAAGCGCCTCGGTTGTCGGCGCTTCCCCCTAGATGGCGCGGACTTGGTGGCGGCTTCTTACGACATCAAAGGACCACGTAGCGTACTCGCGAAAATGCGGATCAGGGGCCGGAAGAAAGACGAAGCAAACAAAACGGGCGTTTTGGAAGCCGATGCCAATTCGGGAAAGGAGGGGATATGTTAATACATCGACGTAATGACAATGAAGATAGGCTCGCATGTAAAACAATAAAACAAACGTGCCACGTTAATTTTTTTTTAAATATTTTAATATGGGTGTGAGAAGTATGGCAGACTGTTACTTGAAATAAGCAATGAGTGTGCATTACAGGAGACATGTGGATATGCCTCTGGAAGGAATTCACGAATATAGTGCACGTTCCTGTGCAAGCATTTTACATTGATATAACTAGATTACGAAGTTTTAGCCTATAAAAATGATAGCGTTCGGAATCGAAAAATAGGCAGACGAAATTCACTTGACATTGCACACCAAGACGAACTTGTAGAGTTCATTATATTTTTCCTGCTATAAAGTTAGTATAAGCCTGGCGCAAAAGGTTTAAAACTGCGCCCATAGAAACATCGGGAGTTCATCTCAAGATGCTAGCGGATCAAAAAAGCTCTGTTCCAAAGAATGGCGAGAATATTGACAACCACTTAAACTCTCAGATGTCGCTTATATTTATAAAATTAACTGTCTCTCGGATTTTTCTTCGAATCTCACCCGATGCAAGATAAACAAATTTAATCTTGTGGGACTATAGGTGAAACTATCTTGACATGTCGTATGTTGAAGTTCCTTCAGGTTGAAATTATTTAACGAAAGGCTTTGACTATGCATGGTTCGACGCCATTAAGTTGAACAAAGAAGCAAATAAAGGAGGCATCGCCATCCAGTTTGTTGTCTCACATCGTGACGTTTGCTTTTGATTATTACCATTTGGAAAGGAAAAAAAAAATAAGTTGTGGCTGGAGCAAGTTATGTGTCGTGGTCGGTCCGGTGTATTCGCCACTTTTATATCTTCATGGCCGTGTGCCTTGCAGGGAAGTGACTGCGCTTCTCAGTTGAGATCTAAGAGCCCAAGTTTTGTAATAATGCAAATAGTTTTTTTTATTTCTTTTTCTTTTAAGGAGGGGGGGGGGGAGAGTAAAAATAACATCGCGCAAACTAAATTCCGCTTTCGCTGTCTTGCCTTCGTAATTCTCGCGCGAATGACACTTCAGGAATTATGGGCGCGATGGAGCGGACCATTCTGGAGCTGCGTATTTCGCCGTGGTACCATCGTGGCCGAAACCTTGCAGCTAAAAGCGCGCCACTTCACCTCCCCACGGGCGGTATCGGAGTGCGGCACTAAACAAAAAAACCTAAACAACGATTCTAACGACATAGGACCCCGTCGCAGCTGCAGCGGGAGGAAGCCGTGGTGGTTAGACCACCGGCTGCTCGGCGGCCAGCGCCTGCACCGGGGGGAGAGACCAGTTCGACGCGGAAGGCTCAAGTTTCCACGGCCACAAACATAACCAGCACACCAACGTTGGTCTGCCAAAAAAAAAAAAAAAAGTTGCAGCCACAGTCTGGCAAAAGCGGGCCTGGGACCCGAGAAACGCACGGAGATCCAGGAACGTCTGGGATGTTATGCTCGCGAAAGAAGAAAGAGAGAAAAAAAAAGAAAAAGAAACGCAGAAATAGAACGAAGTGAGGAAGGATCGGAAGTGGGAGAGAGAGTGTGAGGAAGAAAAAAGGGCCTCGTCTCACAGCCCGTAGACGCCGAACGAGCAAGAAGAAACAGTCGGTATTTGCATAAGCGTTGCGAAAACCGTCTGACGGGGTCAAACGCCCGGGTCGGCAGACGCGACCGAGGCGCGCCCTACAGCACCGCAAAACTGCACTGGTTTCCAGGAGCAGTTGGGGCGGGGGAGCTGCTCCAAGGGTCTATGAACAGTGCACTACGATGCTGCCGAGGGTAGTAAGAGGGGGGGGGGGGGGGGGGGGGGGAGGGGAGGGGGGGGAGGAGGCGAGACATTTAGCGTCCGTTAGGGCTAAGGCCACCGTCCCTTCTTCCAAACGCAGGAAAAAAAAAAAAAGTCGCAATCTACTCGTTGGACGAGTGATACGCCTCTCTTTCGCCACGTGATCACGCTCTCGTCCATACCCACGCGCAGAGAGCCCAGGTCAGGTGATGAAAGGGAGGCGGCTGATTGGTCCGGCGGGCACGTCTCTCACCACAGCATCAGCTTAGGGGTAAACGAAGTATAGCTACGAGTAAAAAAATAAACGGAGCCGATGAGATATCTTGTTCGAGTTGAACGATCGGATCACGGTTCCTTCGTTTAGTCGGATTGGCGTATACGGCTTCCCTCCCTCGTGCGCATGAACCTTCGAAGGAGAGGAGTGGTTCGAGTTGCAGCGTCCGCGGCAAATGACGGCAACCACCGCCGTCGGCTGCTATTGTTGAGCATTACTCTGTTAGTTAATAAAATACAGTTTTGAAATTACATTTGTATCGACACTGATGAGTCATGAGAATTTTTAGAGATGCCACCTCCGCAGATGCGCTTGATAAGGCCACAGTTTGCGGGCGCGTGCGAACGAAGCATGGAGGTGGAGGTCGTATTCCTCCAGCGCTCAACTGATCGCCAGCAGATCGTCGCGGTAAGCGAAAACAAAAGCATGTCTTCGTCCGAGTTCGTTTATGAACCCCCGCTGGAACGCTTACTAGCAGCAATGGGGGTGGTGGTCGCTTCAACATGGCAGAACCGTCCATGCTTCGTTCCAATTATATGATTGTATTTGCTAGCATTATGTGACTGACCGACACAATAGCTTTTACAGAGACCGGCGTTTTCTTAAAACCACACGCTCAGTCACACTCTCCCCGAAAAAAACAACAACAACAACAACACCGAATCTCGTTTTTTTTTTTTTTTTTTTTTTTTTTTTGTCAATGAATTGTGGGCTTTCGACTGATCTTCACTCCCTGAGAGAGTGAACGACACTCGTGACATGGGCCGGTGTCTCTCTCTTTACCTGGGAGAAACACGAGTGGCCGGTATGGGCCATCGGGCACCACTCTCTTTTACTTCTTCTGCAGCTGAATAATTTGTATCGTCCCGTGTGGCATCAAATTCATATGCAGTCATCTTTGTGTTCTTTGTGGCATGGTAATCGGGGATTGACTCTGTTCGCGAATTCTTTTGTACAGAGAGATATCAGACGCTCAGACGCACGCTCGCTAAGTATGCGTGCCCCACCCCCTCCCCTCCCCCCCCTCCACACAATTTTTGTTTCTAGACACATTAGTATTAAAGCTCTCGAGAGGGCTGACCTATTAAACTGGTAACGTTGCCGTATACGAAGGCTTGGGAGATACAGTTTCATGGGTTAGAAAATTCAAGACAATGCGCCAAATTATGAACTTTGCTGCACTGTGCTCAAGAATGGGTGGGAATGGGATGAAGGGATTCTAAAAATTTAGCTTCGAATGAAAAAATGAGGAATGGTTGGATCGTTTCACCTGGGCTAACGTAGATTAAAACAACCTTCGGAGAACACTGTTTCCTGGAATTCACCCCCCCCCCCCCCCCGCCCCCCCTTACAGTATACTGGACAACCAAACACACGGTTGGATTATAATTTCTGTCGAAAACACTCACTTCGCATCTGCTGTTACTGATGTCAGTGTTTTGGACTCGACAATCAATTCCCCGTCTCAACAGTACTCGTAGTAGACGACACTGGTGGTTTCCTTCAACGCAGCTTCTGCGGAAAATTGAGACAGGCTCCAAATGCCTCCGTGGGACACTCCAAGGCTGCTGCGCAGGTAACCCCCCCCCCCCCCCCCCCCCCCCCCTTCTTCCACCATCCCTAAAGTGGCGGCTTCGGAAGAGTTCTTGCGCCCACGAGATCAGACACCCCGTGTTTAGCGCTGACTTTACGATCCCAGCGAGGCTCGCGCGGGGGTGGCAACCACGGCCACCGCAAGCTTTCCTTCGTTTCGGGTCTCTCTCTCTCTCGCACCAGACGGGCGAAGAAGAAGCTCCCGTCCCGCGACGAGACGGAGACCGGCTGCGAGCATTTTCCAATTTATCCCCCTCCGAACTGGGGACAGCGCGAGAGCGGCGTTACGATTGCCGCGCCTGCCTGCCGAGCAACCCGTGGAAAAAGGAAAAACTTCGGCATCGGATTGCCATTCGAAAACAAACCGCATAATCCCTTGTTAGAGAAGGATCAAAACCCGTTCCTCCCGAGTCAGCATTCGGCGCAGACCGGCGCGGCAACCCTTTCCTGGGGTGTCGGACCGCGGCCCGGTAACCCTTCTCCGCTTCTCCAGGATGCAACAGCGCGGCTTGATTAAAACAGCGCGACGCACGGCGGCGGCTGCGCGCGCAAAAGCCGCCACGCATAGACCCTCCCGTCCCCAGCCTGCGCACCCCCCGCGATCAGGAAATTGTGATGGCCAGGAATAATCTATGCCGCTGTGGGAAAGCAAAATTCGTCGGGGTTCTCTCCTTTTGCAGAGGCACCGGATTGTGGTTTTGCACGCCAGCTGTATATCCCGGAGACGCAGACGGGCAATCGCTAAAGTGATGTATATATCGTATATGTATGCCCGCGGTTTTATAGTTCGCTTAGAGCGGAGTTGAAGCAATTGAGGCTCTGCGAGTATTCCTCCCGCGGCGTGTAGTGCAATTGGCTCAACGTCGAAACTCTAGAGATCATTGGCATCTTTTACAACCTGGAGAAAATAAAGGCACCCATAGGAATGGTTAGCATTTGAATACTCGACGTAAAACGGGGATGGATGGCGATAATAATCCCCGAAAAGGGGGAACAAGCGGGACAAAGGACAAACACAAACCTCCAAACACAGGTACATGACTGGTGCGCGACCCGAAAGATCTGCCTACTCCTGGCATTGAACCAGGGAACCCTCCATTACAGGTAGAGCGCTCTACCAACTGAGCAAGCCAGGAGTCAGATGTCAGTAGAGCAAACGGGTTTTCATCAGTTTCAATCAGTCCAACACCAAGAAGGGTGAACGGCCTGCATTTTAAGGTTATGATGAGAATGCAATTAATGCAATGCAGCGATCCCTGGTTCGATACCAGGACCAGGCGGATTTTTCCGGTCGCGCACCAGTCACCTAGCTGTGTTTGGAGATTTGTGTTTGACCTTTGTCCCGCTTGTTCCCCCTTTTCCGGGGATTATTATCGTCATTCTTGTCCAGCTCGCTTACACCTTTGCATTAATTGCGTTATCATCACAGGAATGGGTGTTTGGATTCATGAGGAGCACAAAGCAGTTGATCTGTGTCGGAAGTGACCAATATTATGGCTAAAGCTTTAAAGGGGCGATGCAACGATTTTTGTGTTTTGCGCAAATACCGCATAGAACGTATCCCTGACGTTAATGACCTGTGAAATACCCGTTTGTTTTTCACCACACGCAATCGAAGTCACAGAAAAAAATAAAGAAAAACGAGCAGAGGTCATCCCCTCAACTCGCAGCCAGAACAAGCGGCCACGTGATCTGGAGCCGATTATATGCCGCCAATGTTGATCATAGCCATGCGCTGGAGTTAGCAAGGCACAGGACACGCGGTGAGTTCCAGACATTGTTGTGGCTCGGCAGGTGTCGTGATTGCAGCGATTGGACACGGGCCACTACCCGAATGCTTCTCGAGCTATCGATTATCACGAGCCCAAATTGAGTGCCACGCAATGCTCGGGTCTAATCTATGAGCCGCATTCAAATATCGTCACTGGGCGGTACTTCTACCGCCGAGCTACGTCATCAGGTTTTGCGAAGGAGAGATTGAATGAAAACGCTCGGTTTTGTCCTCGAAATTACAGCGCAACAAAGGAGTTTCTTGGTCAGTGCCGTTGCGTGCGAGTATCCTTGAGTCCCATTAGTGCCAGTAAGCTCGTGTAAAGTGAAAAACATTCCAATTGAATATCGTTGCACCGCCCCTTTAATCTATTACTCCAAGGAGGCGGAAGGGAATCCTCGCATCCAGTAATCTAGGCGAGATAAATGAGCGTCTTCATATGATCAGCCACTTGCTATTGATCAGGGTTCCAATATATATTTCCTCGTTAACCATGTGGAATTCCGCTGGTGGAGTTGGAGCAATCTGAATACGTTCCACGCTCGTGCTTTTGAAACAATAAGCGCACACACTCTAAAAAAAGCCCGTGAGTCTGCTTTCCCGCACAACACTAGGAGAACCAATCACCTCAACTTACGGAGCCAGCTCAGCGAATGACAATGCCGAAACATATGTTTAGACCAAGAAACGCAGTCTGAGTTGTGACATTGAGCAATGCAAGCGTGACGTTTTGCATTGCTTAATGTCACAACTCAGACTGCGTTTTTTAGTCTAAACAGATGTTTCGGCATCGTCGTTGGCTAAGCTGCCTCCGTAAGTTGCAGTGATTGGCTCTCCGAGTGTTGTGCGTGAAAGTAGACGCACAAACATTTTTTAGAGTGCAAACACGCGCATGCATGCGCACAAATATTCATTCTTCATTAAAATATGATCATCTGATGTCGGTAAGTTTTGGTGCACCGGAAACACATACCTCCTTCTTTTCGGTGGCCAGGATTAGTCTTTGTACCCTTCTGAACAACTTGTTGTTTCTGTAACTAGGGCGGCCTTCTTTGTGTATTACTCTATTGTTCTACTGGCCCCTGTAAGAAAGTCCCGTCGTGCTCCAGATCTTGAAATCGAAAATCATAATGGGTATTATGACTGCGCTAAATTGCACATAACCCATGGAGTGTTGAGCACGAGCACGCCCAAGACTTTGTTCATGGGCCTCCTGCGTTGCCCAGGGGGTGCTGCGAAAAGGGTTTTGTTAGGACTCGTTTTGGGTAGTACAAACTTTTGCGTCTCAAACTGTCACGCATGCAGAAGCGTGCCCGCTCTGGTGCGGAGCGCGAGATCCCGATGAAAATACAAAGAAACAACAAAAATTCGAATGCCGTCAAAGCTAAGAGCGTGACTATCTCTAAACTTGCCAATAATTTGACTCCTCTATTCACCAGTGTCAATAAACGACTTTTCACTCACGCCAAGAGATGCCGTTTCACGCGTTCCAAAGTAGACATGAAAAAAAAAAAAATGAAAGCGCCGCGACACAGGTGTTTTGACGTCTCCACCCAGAGATAAGATACGTGTGTCCTAGCGGTGGAGTCATGAATTTGGCACTTTCGATTCTCTTGCAACGTTGAGTCTGGCCGATTTCTGGCGTCCAAAGGTGTTATTTCGTTCTTCAGAACCACGCAGGATTAAAAAAGATCAATCAAAGTGCCATAAGTAGTGCGAGGCTCAATTAGGTGAGCTTGTACTACCCGAAATGAGGGCGCTACAGTTCGTTCAAAGCTTCAGCGCAGGAGGCCTATTCCTCAGACGTGACAAGTACGCACGTGCACGGGGAAAGCGCACTATACTTTATTTCATCTTAAAACCAGTGCAGCCGCCGCTACGGGCTAATAGGGCTAGTCAGACAGCGGCATAAGAGCACCATCATGGTGTTTGTCTTGTTTCTGTGCGTGTGCTATCGTCGCTGAACCAATCATAAACAGAAAAAGCACAGTGAATTGTGCATTTGACGTTCCTTGATAGGTCCGATTAGTTCGTAGCGTCGGCTGCGTCTGGACGTAAGCTTAAACGAAGTATAGACAGAGTTTCACACCAACTGGTTGACGCTCCTCGTTTTTTTTTTTTTTTTTTTTTAATGGTTTGTGTTAGTAACGTTACAGTCGCATTCCAACAAATAGGGTGTGCGAAATGCGATTATCACGCTGTGGTACAAAATACGCTAAAGGAGCTCTAGAACGCTCTTAGCGTCTTCAGATTGCGTAGATACGCGATCTAAATCTGAGACAAGTCAAGGAACGCCGCAATCGATAAGTGTTTGAGTAACACGGTTGGAACAAATTGAACGTTTTAGCTATAGTGGTACTTATTGGATACGAGAAGTTGACTTCAGTATTTTAAAGCAAACTAAACAAACTGAAGGTCTTGAGGTATACCCATAAGCGTCGTTTGAAAGGGTGATACAACTACTCTTAAACATGCGGCATATTTGAAGCCCTCTTTACAAGCTACCACTGTCATTGTTCAAAGTTGTTTGACTTGTAAGTTAAGGTTAGCGGATACGTGCTCCATCACAGTAAGCTCAACATTTTTTTGGCTGCCACTTGGCGCACCGAAAAACTTCCGAGGTAGCTTCCAGACGCTCGATTTTCACGTACAAAAATCTTGCCACCTGCGATGTTTGCTTGGCAATATTACATCTGTTGTTCACCGCTTGTGGCACGAGATAAGTACGTTGCGCCTCAGCAACACACGTTTAAACCAGAGAATTTCGTAAGAACTGACATTTCAGTTGCTAGTTTTTTTCTTATTTTTCACCAGAATAATATACTTATTACTAAACGCTCAGTTTCTGGCCACATGTAGCGACAGCGATCCTCACCAGACACCGAAGTTTCAGAGCTTGCCGTTATCTGGTTCAAAATGTATGTGCGATTTTCGGAATGGCCACAGACGAAGTCCACGAATGCACGGAGGTGAATGTATCGGCTACCGCGGGGACGGCCCCTTACGTTGATCATTTCCGAAAATTGCTTAGAAGTTCTTTTGAACTAGATAATGGCAAAGCTCTGAAACTTTGACATCGGGTCCTGACCGCTTGCCGGACCAGATGCTAAAGGGCCGGCAGTGCGTCGTCTTTGTTCTTGTGGCGAAAACAAAGATCCGTAAATATGTTTTGCAGACACACTGTACTGATTAAGGGAAGAGCGCTATACACTCTAAAAAGAGCCCGTGAGTCTGCTTTCCCGCACAACACTCGGAGAGCCAATCACCGCAACTTACGGAGGTAGCTCAGCGAATGACAATGCCGAAACATATGTTTAGACCAAAAAACGCAGTCTGAGTTGTGACATTAAGCAATGCAAGCGTGACGTTTTGCATTGCTTAATGTCACAACTCAGACTGCGTTTTTTCGTCTAAACATATGTTTCGGCATTGTCATTCTCTGAGCTGCTTCCGTGAGTTGCAGTGATTGGCTCTCCAAGCGTTGTGCGTGAAAGTAGACGCACAAACTTTTTTTAGAGTGTAGGGGGCGCTTCAGTGACAAACACGTGTTCTCACAATTTGGAAAAGCGCACGCCCGGTAGTGAAACATTCTATTTCGTACTTTCAGCGACCGAAAGCTCGGTCCCGCACGTGTTTTATGCTTGCTCGCAGAAGCCGTTGGAGGTAATGTGCCCTCGCTTTAAAGCTAGAAAAAACGCAACCCATCCCTGCCCAATTAGATCTGGATGAGCATCGTACAGGCATTCGTTGGTTTAATAATTACTGCATGATGCGCGTTAAAGGGGCCCACCAACAATTTTTTGACCGGTTTGAAGTTCGCGCTGAAACGGAGCTCCGTGAAAGCAGGAACACCGAGGAAAAAAAATATTACAGAAATTCGCAATATTTGTTGAGTTATTAGCAAATTAAATATTGCAGAAAACAACTTTAAATAAGCAAAACACAGCGCTTCATGACGTAAAAGGAAACAGTTTAGCGATTGGAGCAAAGCGGTTGGCCAATTGGACGCGAGTTTGGTTGATAGCCCGTCGGCCCGGTCGGCTCGTCGGTCATTAGGCCTAGCTGCAACCATCGTAGCTTTGGGATCGGGTTGCCATCATCGATGAATTTACCGGGCTTATCGGATTTTGAGTGCGGATCTGGGCGTCGCGCCGTACGAGGACACTCCACGCAAGCGCCGCGACGCGTCTCTGCCTCAGTCCGCTTCGACAGCCGCGGACTCGTCTCCCGCAACTCCGCCACCAGAGCCACCTCGGCGAGTAGGAGGTACAAACTGGTGAGCGTTCCCGTTGGGCACGATAGAAGCTGGGTCCCGTCGCCGCACTTCACTCGAACCGTGAAAAGTCTGTCACAGCACTAAAAGAAAATAAGTGTTACCCTGGCTCCTGTTACTGTTTTTAGTTGACCGGGACCGGGGGCGCACAAGTGAAAATACGATGCGCGTTGTCTGCACGGATCACTTGTCGTCTGCTCGCGATGGTACGTCGCGGACGCCGCTGGGAGGCGCGCATGAGCGACAAGGCGTTGTTATCGCCCTTTTTGAACTTTACTTTGCAACTTTATTAGCTCTATAAAAATGACTTGTTAAAGAAATAATGACGGTTCACGTGTGATATATAGGGTGGTTCAAGTCACCAGGCTTGATCTAAAATGGACCGTAAAAATCGACGCCTGCACGTAGCCATCCGAACTTTTCGTCGAAGGTGTATTTCACAGGTCGGTTTTTTCTTGTAAAATTACAAAGCGTAGCTCTCTTTCCGTAAAAAATAAGGCCAAGAAACTTGCCAGGGTCTACGGTGGGCAGCAACGCAGACGACAGGGGTCCAGTAGCGGGGTGTATTTGGCGTTCGTATTGATAGATGGCGCTACCTCCTTATTACGACGGCTCGCGACCACCGTGGATTATTAAAATGAACATAATCTTTTTGAAATGTATCTTTGGTTAAAAAATAAATGCGAACAATAAAAGCAATACTTAAAGTAAAAAAACGCGTCTGCATAAAGGAACGGATTTCGTCTGCGTGGTCGTCTGCTATCTTTCGCTGGTCGGCCGCACCTTCAGGCGCTGCTCCCGACGCCATCTATCAATACGAACGCCAAACACACCCCGCCACTGGACTTGGTCGTCTGGGTCGCCGTCCGCCGTAGACCCTGGCAAGTTTCTTGGCTCTATTTTTTACTAAAAGAGAATTACGCTTTGTAATTTTACAAGAAAAAACCGACCTGTGAAATACACCTTTGACGGAAAGTTTAGATGGCTACGTGCAGGCGTCGATTTTTACGATCCATTTTAGATCGAGCCTGGTGACTTGAATCACCCTATACTTTATTTCGCTTCAAAATTCCTGGGACGGCTCTCGCCAATCACGAAACCCAGATAATGTGACGTATAGTGAAAGGGAGCGCCGTTATGCGCGCGCATTCGGCAACTCGCGGCGCCACCGTTGGAGGAGGCGTTTCCGAGTTGTCAAATTAAAATATGATTCGCTAATATTTTCAAACTCTTTCGCTGTCCACTGGGTTTCCGGGACCACTAGCGTGTAGAAACAGCAAAAAAAAAAAAAAGTCGACGCTCAATTACTGTTAACAGTCGTACTACCACTGGCGAAACTGTCCATCTACAGGTGAGACACCAGACACCATATTAAAGCAGACTAACTTCCACCTGTCTAAACACATGAACAACCATTTTGAGCCGAAACACTCGGGCAGCGTGTTCCACGTGAAGCCATTAAGCAACCGGTTACGCCATCTGGACGCCGTACCTTGCCCCATCGTGGCGCAAAGCGCACCTCTCGCGCATTTGCATGCGTTCCAATTATTCTCGGTACTACTTGCACGAAGCGCGGTGAGTTATATCAGGAGGCGTTATTCCTGGCCTATACACCGGGGAACTGGGGCAAAAGAGCGAAGTTTACTGACCACAAAGTCCAGCGCGCAACCACTCCCGTGGTGACTGCCTCTGCGTGTGCAACACGCATGGGAGACCCGTGAATGCTTCTTATTGCTCGAATCTCTGTCTCACAAACTGTCCACTTGTTCATGTTTTATATCTTATTTTGCTCGATGTGAGGTTACTTTATTCTTATAAAATTATTCTCAGAGAGAAAAAAAAATGCTAAACTTAAACAAAACGCAAAAAAAAAAAGTAAAACATGGGCACTGTTCAAATAATTAGGGACTTCTTTTCTTCGATTCATAGCAAATTAAGGCACTTGCAGATGGTAAATTCCAATTTTGCGGTTCCCTGTGTCGGTGCTCAGTCTTTTCCTATTTTATCACTGATATTATAGAGAGACGATGTTTTCGTGATCTTAGGTTTTTACACAACGTTGTCACTGGGACTGTAGACACACCCGTTCTGTTGGGAACGGTGCATTTTCACGTCCTTTCACGGTCTAGCCAAAACTGTATCCCTTTTTTTGCCAAGCACTTTTTTTTTCCCCACTTCATAGTTTATCAAAATGCAGCTTTATTTTATACAAGTTCGACTGTTTGCACCTCGATATATCTAGGGACATATAAACGTTTCGGCGACACATTCAGAGTATATTATTTTCGCGAACGGAGTTTGACGTATCTGCTCTTTTGGAATGCCTGTGCTTGTTTTTACATTCAGTGACATCTGTCTTTTTTTACCTTGCCTTTTTGACGTCATTTGCTGAGTGCCATACAAAAAGACCCGAACTCTTTGTAAACACAAAAAATAAAGATTATCATTATTATTATTATCATTATTACGTTTTTAACATTTTAACAGAAAACTCATTTCGTTAATTTTTTTTCCCCGCATATTTTTCAGTTTTGAGGAATTTCATTTTGCCTTGACATTGCTCTTGATATGTTTTAGTGTGTTGTGAGCTCAGCTTTACGCACGCTTGGTATTACTTGCCGCGTTATTAAAGAGTTCAATAACCCTTGTACTTTGGTCACACTGTACAGTGCTTTATGTCGACCACACGTCGAGTACGCCTCTGTTGTATGGAATGGAATCTGCGCTACAAACTCGGCTAGGATCGAACGTGTTCAGAATAAGTTTTGATGTATCTACAGACATCGCTTCTCGTCGTGCAATGCGTCTACCTCGAACGATGATCCAGCAGTCCCCGTCCAACATAGCTTGGCATTGCCCACCCTGCAACCTAGGAGAGAACATGCCGATATCCTATTTCTGTACACACTTATTCATGGCATCACTGGCTGCACATCATTGATCTCATATGTGCAGTCGCCGGCCATATGAGCTCCCCCGGCCGAACGCCGACCGGAGCAGAGAAAATCCCGCATGCGGCGCGTCGAGCGTTGCCGCGTTCTGGGAGCCGGGCTATTGGGACTAAACCATCCCGTTATCAAAGGGGTGGACGCAGGAAGTTTAATACCATTCAGCGTTTTGGAATGTGAATCTGAAGCACGGGCCGCTTACAATCCCGCTTACGGTTGTAGGTAAACGCAGACGGCTTATCGAAGTTCTTCAATGCATATTATCTCTAACGTTATAAATGCTAATTGTTTTTTTTTTTTTTTTTGCAAAGCCGGTTAGTCATTTTAGGTATTTCCTGTCCGAAGAGTAATCCTATGCACAAGCCCCCCTTTCTTACAATCTTTCTTAAACCTAGACTAGACAATGACAAGCGATTTTGAAATAATTTATTTAATCTATAAGAATATGCTATAGATAATAAAAAGAAAAATATTTGTGTTGAAGCAGAATAAAGATTCAGGCACTTTTTATGAACGCGTTTTATCGAGGAGACTTCACTGTTCTGCGCTCAGTACGCGTGTTGCTTCGCCAAGGGTAATTATCTACACGATGACTCTGCAGATGTCTTCCTGGTCGGCCACTTCTCGCTTGGTGAGGGATCATTGTTGTCATTCCTAATATTATATCAAACATAGGTTTTTTTTTTTTCATTCGTAAGCATCAATCCAGCACTGCTGGTTTCTCTACGCCTAAAGCAAGTTCCAGTTTATCAACAGTTATAATATCATCTCAGAACACTTGGGTTGGGGCCAACAGCCGAAGGCGGCAATTCTAATCGGCATGCTTTTGTGATTCACACTTCTAAAGGCTGGAATTCCGATAAAAGCTATGCGTCCACCCCTTTGATAGCGGAATGGCCTGGTCCCAATAGCCCGGCTCCCAAAACGCGGCAACGTTCGACGCGCCGCGTGCGGGATTTTCGCTGCTCCGGTCGGCGTTCGACCGGGGGAGCTCATATGGCCGGCGACTGTACGTTTGAAAATTGCCGTAAAAACGACATGGCAAAATGCATCCTTCTACGATGCTCGCATAACTAATCTTCACGACCCCGTGTCGAGAATTGGGCACACCTACAACTCCTCTTTTACAGACATTATTGATATAGTTAACAATAACACACCGGAGTTCATCAGAGCGCTAAAGCTCCCCACCTAAATTGTGCTTACCATTTCTTGCACTTGATTAAGTTGCTTGGTACCAAATTGTATACTCTCGCTTTCCTTTTCTTTCGCTATCGTGGTGGTATACCGTAGAGAGTTTATGTGACATATGTGATATTTTTTAAGTGTTTTTATTGCTTACTGTTTGTTTGTTGCGTGTAGTGTTATGTTTTTCATGTTTCCTGAGTGCACCCGTAACAAGACCCTAAGGTTGTTCCTGGGCACTTCGATAAAAACATTGATTGATTATTATTATTATGTTATTATTATTATTGTCAGGGTCATGTCATCGGTTCTCACTCAAAAGCTGGCAGATAATTATTTCATAGCATGTCAGCTGAGGATTATGAACGAAAATGGGTACAAAAGATAAAAAGAACAAAAGTAGAGATCATACATGACAAGATATTCGACCGGCTCATTTCGTCCTTTGACCGGGGATCATTTCATGAGGCGGCATCTCAGTTCGATGTTTACGCGAAGTTCGCACAGCTTATCATGTCCTTTAACGTACTGTCAAAACAAACAGTGACTATTAAAAAAACGCAGACCCGATCATTCTTGGCTGACGGATGATGTTCTCGCCGCAATCACGAAAAAAAAAACCGTCCTATGGGCTTGTAGTCTCCGAGCACCGGCAAACAATAAACTTCGTGCTGAGTTTCGTGTGTGCAAGGACAAGAGCTTACACCATGCTGCGCTCGATTAAGCGACAACGTTTTATGGATAAGTTTGCGAAGGCGCGCGGCAGCACTGCAGACAGATGGTTGCTTGTTAATATTTTACGTGGCTATATAACCTCAAGAGGCACTGTGAATGATGTAGTGATTCGTAGTTTTGGCCGCACTTTGAAAGACATCACGGAGCCAATTTAACTCTTTGCATAATTTCTTTACTGAAACTGTACTGCTTCACCACTTTTGGAATGACAACGTTAAGAAATGACCATAAACCTACCCATCTGCTCCATGTAACTCCTCGGTTTGATGCGAAATATGTCACAAGATATATAGAAAAAGAATGCGTCAACTTTAGGTCCCAAGTGTCTTGAATGCTCTGCCTGACGAACTATTTAATGTCCCAAACGAAGCTAAAAAAAATGATTTGTGTTTTAGAAAATTTTTATGTTTTTACTCGATTCTTGAATTGTGCGCGTTTTGTTGTCATTTTGTTTGTTTTTAGTTTGCTTTGGACGAGATTACCCAAAGCTCTTCTTTTTTTTTTTGGTTTTTGCATTGTTATTGTGTAAAATGTATTAAGTTCGGTTATTTTCCTGTCCGTCTTGCCGGGTTCAGTAGTACAAACCTATGTTGGTTCAGGTGAACTCGTTACTTGGTTGCTTTTGCAAATTGGTCTTATATTAAAAATTATTATTATTATTATTATTATTATTAATATTATTATTATTATCATTATTGACATTAAAATTAATGTAGCCATTTCGTTATGTCGGAACGATGCATATATTTTTTTCTTATGTTCAAACACGTGTGCCAGTTTCACGAGTGACGCGGGCAGGAAACGGCATCGCCGCGCCTACACTGTAGAAAACGCCCGTGCGTCTACTTTCCCGCACAACACTCGGAGAGCCAACTACCGCAACTTACGGAGGCAGCTCAGCGAATGACGATGCCGAAACATATGTTTAGACCAAAAAACGCCGTCTGAGTTGTGACATTAAGCAATGCAAGCGTGACGTTCTGCATTGCGCAATGTCCCACACTCTAATAAAAGCCCGTGCGTCTATTTTTTCGCACAGCACTCGTAGAGCCAACCACCACAATTTACGGAGGCAGGTCAGCGAATGACGATGCCGTAACGTAAGTTTAGACCAAAAAACGCAGTCTGAGTTGTGACATTAAGGAATGGAAAACGTCACGCTTACATTCTCAACTCAGGCTGCGTTTTTTGGTCTAAACTTATGTTTCGGCATCGTCATTCGCTGAGCTGCCTCGGTAAGTTACGGTGATTGGCTCTCCAAGCGTTGTACGAGAAAGTAGACGCACGATTTTTTTTTTTTTTTTAAGTGCAGCTCAAACTTCGTTTTTAAGTCTAAACATGTTTCGGCGTCGTAATTCGCAGAGCTGCCTCCGTAAGTTGCCGTTATTCGCTATCCGAGTGGTGTACGGGAAATTAGACACACTGGCTTCTTTTTTTTAGAGTGAAACAACAAAGCACTCTCTCAATGCTTACCTTCGTGGTGAGCCGAATTGAAAATTTCAATGCTAGCATAGTTACCCCAACGTACACATAAAACTCGAAAGGGCGCCCGAAGACCCTGCTCATAAAAATTGAAGCGCCTGTTCACAATAACGTTTAACCTTACAAAGCTGCCTCCAGACGCTCTTCTAGTTCCGTGAAAGAAAAAAAAGAAAAAAAAAAGAAAATGAATCGCGCTTAGAGGAATTACCTAAGCCACAGGAGAGGCAACGGCAAAACAAAGCGTGCAAGAGAGGGAGAGATAAATGTACGGGAGAGAGAAAAGGGGATGCGGGCGTGAGAGGCTGAAGGGAAGGGAGACTCAGACGACTGCTCCCGTGTGTAGCCATTTCGGAGAGTTTTTGAGCTACCGCACGAATCGCAACAGTCGCCGGCCGTCTCCCCGTCCTTCGGAGGCCCCCCGATCATGAACTGCGGCCCCGAGGAGAAAGGGGAGTCGGGCTTGGGGAGTGAGTGGCCCCCGTGCGGGGCTCCGTCCGTCTCAGCATCGATCGCGGCCACCGGAGTCGAGAGGGAGAGGGCTGAAAAAGATGACTCAGGAAAAATCGGAACACCAGCTCTTGTTCTCCGCCGAGTATTTCTCTCCCCGTCCCTTGTCCTCGGACCAAAAAGGAAAACAAAAGACCAGGAGGAGGAAATATTTAATACAAATATAAGCGAAGATTCTCCTATATAGCGGTAAGGACAAAAAAAAAGTTTTTAATAATTTTGGTGGAACACGTATACTTGTCCCGTCGATAATGATTGTGCGAAAGGATTTTGTTGCTCGTTCCGGGTGTTGCGAGCCTTTTATAGCATACCCGTACCCATCTGACTTTATTCATTGCTACCTCGGCTTTCATTCAGTGCTCTTTCTAGCTTTTCCGTTTTGATGAATGTGGATTTAACCTACTATTTAGTGCAGGCATATAACGGCCCAAAGCCGCAGAAGCAGAACTACACGCATTATTTTTTTGCACAGTTGTACAGTGTAGTACAATAGATTTTAAATTTTATACATTTTAGGTTGAGCACAATTATTTTAAGAATGCGCGCGGTGATGAGAAATAGAGCCTCTCCATGTATAATGGCCACACGACTTCCGTGTTTGTCACGTACGCACCCCGTAGAGCTTGAAGAGCGAAATTCGAAACAAATATGTGTCTGCACGTTATGCAGAGCATGGCTTACACCTCGATAATGATCTGTAAGATCGGTAATTCTCTATTGACAGTTCCTAAAATGAATAGACAACTTCCTTTCAAACAGTGGAGTTGCGTTTTTGTAAAGGTAAGAGACGGAAGAAATACGTTATGGGAACGTGGACACGGTGTAGCTGAAGGGAGGATTATCATCATTTACTTCGCTCATGGCTACGTTGCCAGGCCACCGCAGTTACTATAACCATCTATGCTGAGAAAAATTGGCCTAAAAGTTTCAGTCGCTTGTACATATATCTCTATTTACATATTCAGTTTTAAGCAGTGCTGTATAACATAAGGGGATCAATATGTCTTCTACAGAAAAATTAACATCCGTGATGGTGATGTTGTGCTTCAGCATGATTCAGATACCGTAACTAGGCCGGAAAATGTCTATTACTTTAACAAAACTAAATGTCACGAGGTGAATCTTGCTCGCTAACGATCTCTCTCATAATTTTCATACACCTTCGGCACTACACCTCTCACTGTATCTCCGTCTTCAAAAATATTTCGGTGTCCACTCTACAGCTGACCTTTTTATGGGCCCTTTATTAAGTGTATTTCTCCTGAAACGTCAGTGTTTTTTTACCCTTGCTTGAAGTGCGTCGAACTATTTCGCGTTCTGTCTAATTCATAAGTTCTATTACAGCTACCGTCTCTGGAGTGTTTCTTTCCTTAAACCACTTAATAGATCATCCAATGGCACCGCAGCCAGTAAAAGTTTTGAACTTCTAACCGGTTCAACAAACGCATTACTCAACTCATCTGTTGCACGTGGAATTCCAGCTTGGAACGACCTTCCGCAAATTTCTAATGTTCACCCCTAAAGCCCCATTGTTCCGCGAAAATCTTGTCGTTTTTTTGTTTGTCTACTGCATTTCCATCCTGAGGTAGAGTAAAGATGTTTGATATATATTTGTTTATCTATCCATTTGTTTTTCTTGCTACATTTGGATTGTAACTGCATGCAACTATTATGTCGTATACGTATCATTCTCGTTTAAATCTTCACTTCACTAAATTTTGAGTATAGTACTTATTTTCAAATGATTTTATCCATTATTTGTGCGTTGATTTGTATCTCTTTTATAGGGTTCGGTAGTACTGCTCACTCGCAAGAAGGACCAACAAGGCAGATATAATAAAACATTCTTTAATTCTTCGGCAGCCGGCATTCGATGATTACTCGCAGTACTGGAAACGATCTCTGTGTCTTTTAGTGTAAGAACGCGGAAATTGAACAATAGCAAAACAGTCTCACTCCAAAACTTATACGAGAGCATGAGCTTTGGCGTCATTATCTGGGATTACTGACTCAGCGTGACGTCAATATCAGAGTCCTTCAATACGTTACTGTTCACGAAACGTCTCCGCTACGTTATGGGAGAGCTTGGAACGCGACCATGCGCAGCGCCGCGCCGGCGTCGACAAGGGGCCGAAAGCAACCAATCTAGGCAGCCTCGCTGGGTGTATGGCAACCAGGAAGTGTCATCGGAATTTCGAACCCACTCTGAATGAACCACCTGTCGCGGTGACGCGGCATCTCAGTTGCGGTATTTATTGTCATGTAAGCGTCTTTAGCGCTGTACGCTCAGTGAACTGATCAACCTTCCTTTTATGCTGCATTATCCAAAATAATATAATATTTTGATTCCATTTTATTTTCTCAAAGGACTTTTAAATGCCGCTGCCACCGTCCTAATTCACCGCCACAAGTAGCGGCATCAAATATTGGAACTGCGAACACGTACGCTCGAGCGGCTGGCTCTTTTTCGCTTGCGAAAGTATCGTTTTTTGTTTTTTTTTGTTTTGTTTTTTAACGAACGAAAGAAGTTTGTTTGTAAGTTATGTTAGAGATAGAAACGAATGACCGGTGCTTGAATACAAGATCAATTACAGACATAAGAAAATGTTGGTGCACAATAATGTTTTTAAACTACTTCTAATTACGAATTTAGAGTGGCTCATTCAGAGTGGAGTGGCCAAACAAGGCCACTTTGCGACAGTGGAGCGTGTCGCGGCAGCTTTTCACTCTGTCTGTACCAAACTTTGGCCCAAGTTTCGGGGCCAGTAACACATTGAAGGACTCTGGTAGAAGATGCACATGGATAACTTTATGGAGATATTCGATGGTATCTAAGAACATCGGTTTTATTATCATATATCGTGGAATTCAAAGATCCCTCCCTCAATTTATTCAACTACTTTTGGTATTACTCAATTGGCTCTTTCGCATTTCCGGCTACGACGATTTTTACATATACACCGATGCGTCTGCGACAAGTTGAGGGACCAGTTTAGGATTTTGTAATCTTAGCTATGCACATAAAGGAAACGTGCTAGACTGTCACACAAAACGTCATCAGCGGCGGCAGGACCTTGTGCAATTCTATCGAGCACATTGAACTCTCGATCACAAGAGAATGCACCAAGGAAAGTGATATGGTAAATACTATTTACGACATTTCTTAGACATATATATGACCCTAGTTTTCAAATGTAATTCAAGGTTAATGAAGGACTCATTTGTGCTTTTGACCGTGCTAAAGCGCATGTGGTAAAACTGCTAAAAAGTGTCACAAATTAAAAAAAAAGGAAGATATTATGCCTTGCTTTAGCGTTAAGCGATAAATGCATTTTAATTGAACTGTGTTTTGAATATTAGCTCCACTTGGATTTTCAATTTTAGTAATAGAATGAACTTCGTGTTTTCGTCGGGGTGTGTCTTCAAGGATTATGGAGCAGCCAGCCACGTCATATTGTGGTTAACATTTCAATCTAATTTTAAAATATGCAAGACGCTTGTAAACGTTCTTGGAACAAATTTAGAAAGAATGTCAAACACATACGGCCTGAGGCAGGCCCGGATTAAAGTACGGGTTAAAAGGGCTGCAGCCCAGGGCCCCAGGCTGCCAGGGGGTCCTGTGCCGGCCCCTGGAAATAAAAACAAAATGCTAGCCGGTCTGAGTGTAAAGCAGCTGATACCCAAAAGAGAAATAAAACTCAGAGGAGCCTCCGGGCCCTGATTTTTTGGTGTCGTCCCCCCCCCCCCCCCCTTTCCCCTTTCACCACCACCTTTTTTTTTATCGCGGAAACAGGGATGCCATAAACTACTATCTGGTGTTCGTGAGCTTGTTGTAAAAGACTGCGCTAGAGCAAACAAATGTAAGCGGTGCCTCACACCCTTCTTGTCAAAGGGTGCAAAGCTGTCGACGCTGGCGGTCCCGTTGAAGTATCTCCTAATTGAAGCCAGACGGAAGGACGGTCACGGAGTTATATATTGTATTGGGGTCCCCTCGACGCGTTTTACAGACAATGGGGGGTTGGAAGTGAAGCAAGTGTTGCCAAAGGCTACACGAGCCACATAGTACATGTAACAGTAAGAAAGCACAAAACAAACAGAGGGACGAAAACAGACATGTACAAGCTTCCAGTTTACAACAACACATATTTAACGCCAGCGAAGTCCGCATCGGCGTCAAATATATGTTGTTGTAAACTGAAAGCTTGTACATGTCTGTTTTCGTCCCTCTGTTTGTTTTGTGCTTTCTTACTGTTACGTCTGTCCCAACACGCTCGTCAAAGTCAACATAGTACATACTACACATTATTTTTTTAGAGCGCAGCCCTCAGGCGCCTACTTCCGCGTTGAGCGGCGTCGGCGTAGCCGCCCCGCTACATTTAGTGGGACATTGATTTGGTGTTGAGGTCCCGTGACGTCAATCTTCTCTCTAAATCTAGCAGAGAAACTGAATTTGTTCATGGGTGACATGACACGAAGTCATGTGACATCATTTTCCCCACTAAATTTAGCGGGGAAACTGAATTGGCGTTGAAGTCACGTGACGTCAATTTCCCCGCTAAATTTAGCGGGGAAACTTAACCCGCTAAATTTAAAGAAAATTTTAGCGGGGAAATTTAGTGGCAGGATGAGAGGAGGAGGAAAGGAGGAGAAGAAGGGAGGAGGAGGATGAGGAGGAGAGGAGAAGGAGGAGGGAAGGGTGCGGAGGTGGAGTAGGGGCATACCCTCCCCTCCCTACCCTACCCTCCTCCACCTCAAGAGCATTAGAGAGAATTGTAAACATTCTTAGTTTTTTGTTAATTCTTATTCTTTAGCGTAGTTTCTTATGTAAAGTTCCCTCCGAAACGACAAGTGTAAAACAAGCAAAAAGAAATAGAGGGGAACCTCCTGAAGCCGTCCCGTCTAGCCACTAACAGGCGTTTCAAGGAGCCGGCTGTTGAGATGACCCCCAAAAGTTTTCGAGAGTCAGTGACTGCAAGCAACTGCTCTGGAACCTGTGTCTAATCTGGCAGTGCGAGACAATACTCTTCCTGCCATCGAGAGATATGATCGCTGCAATCTTTTTACGAGCCTCTGAGGTATGACCTATTATTCTTAGCTTAAAGCAATATGTCCAAATGGCTACGAAGTTCTAAATAAATGCAATTAGAAGAAACAAAGCCACTTCAAAAACAAATTAAAATATTTTCCCCTTAAAATAGGCAGCGCGTAGGAGAAGAGTATAAAATATATATTCTTGATAAAAAAAAATGCCTGTGAATGTTCCCAAATGACAGTGTTTGCTTAATTACAATCGCATTAAGTCTCAATTATTTTGTTTATTATTTGAACGCAGAAATCTAAGTATGGGAGACGAGAGTTCAGTTATTGGAAGAGGCTAGACGAAGCGGTTTGAGCCCAAAATACATTGAACCACCTCAATTAATTTGTTTTCTGTATTGCTTTACTGTGATCGCCAGTAATTAATTGAAAAATGGCTAGTTAAACAAGCTCCAATCAATCGGAGAAATTACTGGAACAAAAACACAATATTTTCGGGAGAGTTTTCGAGTTGCGATTCTCGACAAATGTTCTTAGGGGCAGCGAAATTGTTTTCTTATTTTTTTGTAATGAAAATTTTGCGGGTATCCTTTCGGTTACTGTGTAATGCATTTTTCGCCGAAGTCTCATGCCACTCGACATCAAGGGGGTCCCCATCTGTGCCATCTCTCTAACTCAATAATATGATGCATTTATGCAAGCCGGCAGAGACAGGTATTGTATAAGTAAGGCTGTAGACCTAGTCAAACAAGTTCATAGGAACACTGAGTCATCATTTTCAACTTTTCAACGGAAATTTCCGAGGCCCTAAAGAGCTGCTCTAGTGTGAGCAACACTTCCTGAAATTTTCCAAAAATCGTTCATTGCTTTGCGTTTTGTACATCGTGAGCGATTGACTGTTTCTGAAGCAGCCTCTAATCCACAATCGCATCTGCTTCATTTCCACCTAGTAAAACTCCGGTTTCCTAATCATCGAATCTACCGATGCAAAAACCTTCCAAGATATATCACAAAATAAACGACATTTGTATTTCATAAGGTGGTGAAATATACATATTGCCGTCATTGTCGTTACCACCACTACCATCAAAATCAGTCAGCATTATCATCATCATTAGGGGCCCCATGAACAGCTTAGCCCAGGGCCCCAAAATTCCGTAATCTAGTCCTGATCTGAGAACATGATCATTCACATGATGGACGCGTATGACTTCTCTAAAAGAATCCCGTACGTCTACTTTCCAGCACAACACTCGGAGAGCCAATCACCGCAACTTACGGAGGCAGCTCAGCGAATGACGATGCCGAAACATATGTTTAGACCAAAAAACACAGTGTGAGTTGTGACATCAAGCAATGCAAAACGTCACGCTTGCATTGCTCAATGTCACAACTCAGACTGGTTTTTTAGTCTAAACATATATGTTTCGGCATCGTCATTCGCTGAGCTGCCTCCGTAAGTTGCGGTGATTGGCTCTCCAAGTGTAGAGCAGGGAAGTAGACGGCACGGGCTTTTTTTAGAGTGCAGGCTCGATTCTTCAATCCTCCATCTCAGTATAGGTGCGTGGCACAAGCAAGCCGAGCACGGAATTCGATAAAGTAGTTTTCGTTCCACGTGTGAAATAGCGCTCTGTGCAGCGAGTACAAACTTTTAACTAAACTTGCATTAAAATAACAAAAAAAGAAAGTTTCGAGACGCAACCAGTTCCTTGATCACAAATTCCCCGATCACACCACAGATAATATGTAACACAATTAATCTTAAATACTAGAAAACAAAAGGAAAAAAAAATAAATGTTCTGAAACATTCTTTTTTTTTTTCCCTGAATTTCAATGACACCCAATTTTTACGCTCTAAATTAAATACGAAAGATGTAAAGTTTTCAAACGGTGGGCCCTGTTTTCAATGTTCCCTCGCTGCTCGAACGCTCCGTTGCGTCGAAAGTGCTTCAGGTAAGGAAACTCGCGTCAGCGAGCGGTGCACAACTTCGAAGCGGGGAAACCCCTCCGACGTCGGTTTTGAAGGGGGGATAAACTCGAATCGAGAGACGAGGCGCAAGGTTCGTGTGGCGCTCCAGAGAGGGCACTACCATCTCTAGAAGGTTGCGAGTGAACGTTTGGTCGAGGTGAAATCAACCCCCTGTTTCGATAATGTGTTGACCAGCCTTACCGTCGAGGTGGAGTCAACCGTCACGTCAGTAATAAATCATTTAAAAATTGCGATGAAGGTATATAGTCAAATGAGTCCTTTTCAATGCGTCTTTGTAGACCACCTCACAGATTAGACTACATTTTCTGCATCGATGACAGGTTAAATGTCTTACTACGTTCAGATTTCTTCTTTCACAATTGGTCCTCCGTCGTTTTTTATCGGCTCACGCCGTAATCTGAGCGGCTGCCGAGGAATAATGAGATGTCCGGGAGTCATGACGCCCTTCGTTTCTTGGGCTGTCAGTGACTTCAGTTCAGCCTAAATACTGAGGAACCTACAAGAATGTTGGAGGGTGGTGCACGCCGATGACGTTTCACAGGGTCACCACGAAGGTGCCCGTCTCGTCACTGCAGGGAGATCCAGAACGTTTGGTTTATTAGGTTGCGGTTGCCTTTGTGTTTCTACACTCAGGCCATCACTCTAAAAAAAGGTTGTGCGTCTACTTTCCCGCACAACACTCGGAGAGCCAATCACCGCAACTTACGGAGGCAGCTCAGCGAATGACGATACCATTACATATGTTTAGACCGAAATGCAGTTTGAGTTGTGACATTAAGCACTGCAAAACGTCACGCTTGCATTGCTTAATGTCACAACTCAGTCTGCATTTTTTGGTATTCGCGACTCCAGCGAACTATAGGGGGCGCCACCACCAAACAAACATGGCGGCTGAGCCCAGGTCGCGTCGGCTCGGCCGGGCCGCCTGAACAGGTGGCGCGTTCAATTTAACAGATTTTCTTTTGTTTAATGCCCAATTTTATAGGTATTTGAACTAAGACGGTTAAGTGTAGCGGGTGCAGATAAACGTGCAAAACATAGTTTTGTTTTCCCGGTGTTCTTTGGTCTTTTCATGTCATACTTTCGTTTCGGAGATTTCGTTCAAAACCGAAACTATGGGCTCCGGAGAGACGTTAATATACTAATCAGTTTTGATCATCTAAAGAAAGCGGCGGTTACTACAGAATTGTTCCACCGAGAGTAATTTTCAGCTAACTTGCATGTCTCGACCATGCGACTCATCTTTCCGCGAAATCGACCTTTTGTGCGTATCCGCGTTTAAGAGACCGCTCCAATTGTCTGTTCGGTCAACAACACAGGCTGCAGGAAAATTACGGAAATTAAGCAAGCGCCTCTTGAGCCAAGGACCATGTTAACATGCTGGCGCCCCACTAAGCAGCTGATACTCGTATTTATATTCAGGTTTAAGTAGCAATCAGAAGTCATTTTGACGAGCGGGTTATGTATTATATTATGTACTATGTGCCACTAAAGCGATATTAGTATATTCTTCGGGTTGAAATATGAGCTTAGTTGACTAGCTATTAGGTGAATTGCTGAATAAAAGTATATTTGACAGACAGAGAGATACTACTTAAACTTAGCCGGATGGTTCTAGCCGGCAGCACGGAGACAAACTGAAGAGAGTCTTCATCGGAGATTCACGCAGTACCTCTCTGGATTGAACTTGACTTCGAATACTGAACGGAGAAAACGAGTATTTTTCGTGGCCGGTCAACCTGAGAAATGTAGACGTATATTGCTGCTGGCTTCGACGGGGGTATAATATAATCATTGGAGGGGCGATAGATCGAAATGCCGTAACAGCTTCTAACGTTGCGAAACTCGTCCCCCACCTTTTGAAAACAGATAATTTCCCTCATTAATCATTTGCAGCGAGCAGGTTTTCCTGAATCAAGTAATTGCGAAATCAGCCCAACTCCTTTCGTGTAGTCCGGAGGCTTTTTAGGCGAAAATGAGCCAAGATGAATAGCCAACGCACCGACCGGCGTGGGTGGCTCAAACTTGAAGCTAACCGAACACAACCGAACTCAAGAAAAGCAGCTATCGAACCTTCCCATTCACTTGACTGCAACACTGGTGTTCCCTCCAGTGAAATGCCCCGTCTGTCGTCCTCACTTCACTGTTCTACATCCTTATAAAGAAACCACTTAACAGCTACCAAGCAGTCGTCACTTTGAATGTGATTAGACAGACAAGAAATCAAAACGAGTTTCTGTGATTCCTCCCCATCCAAGAAATCGAAAGCAGGCGTTCGTGTGTAGTGGAGTAAACGGGCTTTCAAACACTTGATGGAAGGAAACAATCTACTGAGGCTTCACCACACTAATGAACACTCAGGCGAACTTAAGAAATTTTCGGACATTCGTCAAATTACATCGTTCGCCACCGCGCCGACGACACGTGTCAGCGAAAGCCACCAGAGACGCGGAGGGGCGCGGAGCGACCTGGTCCAGCTGGTTCCCGGTTTTTCCGCTTGGTGGTGTCCGTTTTGCTGGAGTCGCGAATAAACATATATGTTTCGGCATCGTCATTCGCTGAGCTGCTTCCGTAATTTGCGGTGATATCCACTCGTGTTGTGCGGGAATGTGTACGCAAGGGCTTTTTTTAGAGTGGTGTATACAATCTCGTCCATGACGCAGGGCGGTTCACTTACCTGCGCGTATACTTGAAAGTTGTTGGTTCTAGAAAAGAGCACGTTTTAAGTGACGTGTGCGGCACACGTCAGGTAAAGCGTGCTCTTTTATAGCCCATATTTACCGGCACATGAGACTAAAGGCTAACGAAGTAAATACTCTTATTTTTCTTGCTTCGGTAGAAACACACAAAAGAGCGTTGTGTGTTAGTTTAACTGACAAAACAACAAAAAGAAACGAACCATTTATTTTCAGGCGCTAAGGTATAGGCCGTAATGACGACGCTGATATCGCCTCATTTCTCTCACCGTGGTATTAAAAGGAGGCAAGACTGATAAAATACTCTTATCTAATTATAATCAGTTACGCAAAAAAAGAAAAGACGTTTATGGAAAAATACATGGCACTTAAATTAATTTGTACCTGCATTCGTGGGATCCAAGAATGAATAGTGTGAGAACAGCGTCACCTTTGACAAAGATACGGAGCAGCTCGATATCAAGGCTACACACAGATACTCTCTTGAGAGCTGCCATTCGTTTCAGAACATATGCAGGCAAGCAGCCCGTGCAGTCGAGATAAAGTATCCCCATCTTTCATTATTGTGTAACGCTCCCGAACATTTATAGATATCTCGACCGTATCAACTGACGGGCGTTCGTTTGAAAGGCACACGGTCAACTCCAGCATTCTCGTGCGAGGTTACAGCGGACAAGCTCGGAAGACGCGTTCAGATAACGCACCCGGGGAGGTCGCAATGAGACGTGGTTCGACCATAGTCACCGAAAACACAAGAAACCCAGGGTGGGACAGTGTCATCGCGCTGCTCGCTCTTCGATTCGTCCTCTAGCGTTCTTGTCGGCTGATGCCGCAACCCGACTGGCTAAGGCGCGATAATAAAATGTTCGGGACTCTCAGCGACTACAATTTCGACTCGATATTAGGATGGAAGCCACGGACGCAGTGACATAGCTACAGGGGCAGGGGCGGGGGGGGGGGGGGGGGATGAGGCTGATGCGGCACTATTTACCCTACCTTCTCCCCCCCCCCCCCCCCCCCCACACACACACACACGACGGGAAATGTTTTTTGTAGTACCTCCCTGGCTGCCAGGTCCGAAAAGGGAACATGTTAATCAACCTTAAGGCGGTGAACAATAGCCCCCCCCTCCCCCCCCCCCCCCCCATTACTATAGTTCTACAGATTCCCCGAAACTATACACTCTAAGAAATGCCTGCGCGTCTACTTACCCGCAAAACGCTCCAAGAGTCAATCTCTGCGATCTACGAAATCAGCTCAGCTAATGATGAGGCTGGACATCTGTTTAGACCTCGAAATTAAGTCTGCACTGTGGCATTACGCAATGCAAGCATGACGCTCTGCACTGCGTAATGCCACAGCGCGGACTTCATTATTAGGTTTAAGCGAATGTTCCGCATCATCATTCGCTGAGCTGATTTCGTAGATCGCAGAGATTGGCTCTTTGAGCGTTCTGCGGGTAAGTAGACGCGCAGGCATTTCTTAAAGTGTATACCTCGTTTCAGCTGAAGTCCAGACGCAGCTGACCCTACAGACTAATAGAGCCAATCAAACAGCGTCAGAAACGCGAGGCGCTGGGCCTTTTCTGTTTATGATTGATTCAGCGATGACAGAACACGACGAACACCATGATGGTGCGCTTTTGACGCTGTCTGATTGGCCCCAACGGCTCGTGGCGTCGTCCGCGTCTGGACTAAAGGGGAACTGAAGCATATAGATGTGCAAATACCGGTTAGAAATGAATAGCGCAGTGTCATCCCTAGCTTAAACACTGTTAAGTAGGGGGTGTGCGAATACCGGTTCGAATCGATGAGCACTGCGTCATTCGTAGCCATCGCAGTGGAAGGGAAAACCGCAACTGCAACAACCGGTTTTCTTAACGGTGTTAAAGCTAGGAGGGCCGACACGCGGGCTGGCCGAGCATTCGCAACTTGTGCGGTGAGTCTCGTACGCGTCGCACAACCGCGAACCGGGACCGCTCGTCCGGAAGCTTTGGAAAATGCCGCGCGTGTTTTGCCTATCGGCCCCGCTGCCTGCCCACATCGGCGCTGCCTCCTCCCCGTAAGTCGCTTGACGCGGGCTTCGCGGCCAATCCCCGGCTCTCGAGCGTCCAGCGTGACGTCACCACGCTACGAGAGCCCCGGCTTTTTCACGGCAGCGGGCGAGGGGACAAAGTTTGCACCGGCGCGACGGGGACATATCCATCTGATATATGTTTCCTCTCGCGCCGTGTGCAGACACACACACTCTCTCTCTCTCTCTCGGATCCATGTGTGTGCGAGAGGCGGTCGCCAGGCTGAATAATATACGCATTACACGCGCACGGAGAACAAATTCCGAGGGCAAAGAAATGAGGCAATGGAGGTCCTCGGATAACGACGTCACGCACCCGAACGGAGACCGCCTGTGCCAATATGAAGGACGGTTTCGCACGAGCGACAAAGGCCGGGAAGATCCCACACAGCTGCGCTTCTGTCGTGGTTAAGTTGTTGGAACGAAGGAACTCGGTCCTGAACGTTGTAAATAAGTTCTGAGCCGTGTTGACGTAATTGGCCTGGCCTTCGGAACGGGGGTCTCTTCTCGTGCATGGTCCCACGGTTCTCTCTAATTAAATAAAACCGCGAGGAGCAGCGGCTGATCACGCGTGTTGCACGTGTAGGAGGAGCATCAGTGAGCGTCATATTCTGTGAAAGAAAACAGGAAGCGAGTTCCTTTGACTCTGCGAAGGCACGTTATTTTTTGGTCAGCTTGGAGGAGTGTGACAACGCGGGTTCTCAGAGAGAATGTCTGGTCGCCAATAAGAGCAGATAGAGCTCTAGTTTTAATTGAAATGGTGTCAATTGGCCAGCTGGCTGTGTACGCTTACACACCAGTGGCGTCCCCCCTGTCTACGCCACTGCCACACACACACGCCCGGCTCAGTATTTCGAAGTGCTGTTTTTAAATATTGTTGACAATGCACGGCAAAAGTAGTTGACATTTCATACAAACGCTACGCTAGACCGCATTTTGCTGTGGAAAAAAAGAAAAGAAAAGGGAATGAAACTTGATCAATTTTGACGTGATACGGGTTCGGATTGCACCAATCATTTTTATTGGCGACTTCCATATGTTTCTTTTTCTTTTCTAATGTGATCATAGCCTTCAATCATCTGCATACTTGGAAAAGCCCTATATATGTGAATATAGTATGTATACAAAGAAGCTTGGCTTTAATTAGAGCATAATTATTATTTTTTGTTTTTTAAAGTGTGGAGGAAAAAAAAAGGAAAGGAGGAGGTTCCGTTAAAGGGATGGTACCTTCATTGTTTATTAACAGTGCTAGGCGGACATTAGATTTCGGGGAAGGGGGGGGGGGGGGGGGGGGGGGGGGCGTAGAGAACCGTCAAGACTTGTTGCTTAATTAACTAAAATATGTTTATTAACTTTTTTTTATTTTGATAAAATTTTTATTCTGTTAACTAACGTTTTGTTCTGTTAATGAACTTTTTTATTCTGTTAAATAACGTTTTACTGAATCGCTTCATCGGTCATATTCGTTAAATATCACAAAGCCCGTTGCCTTTTCGCAAATTGTTTACACTAGTTAGCCTGCAATAGTAATTGCCTTCAAAACTACAGTTGCAAACCTGCCCGTAAAACACTAATTTTAAAAAAAAATTGCCGATTTTAGTGAATTAGTCTGTGGTTTATGACCGTTATTTCCCCTATAGCGTTCGCCGAACCCGATAAACATTCAGGGAAGAAGGTATCCATATAACAATTACCCCTCTAAGAAAAAAGGAAACAGTTTGTATTAAAAACACTTTGTCTGTAGTATATGTAACGCAGCATGATACCCGCACCTTCCGCGGGGCGCTGGGCTCCTTAAGCTTCCCAAAACAACCCCCCCCCCCCCCCCCCACCCCCCTCCTCGGTTGTTAGCGCGTCCGTGCGAGCCCTCTCATGCCTTTCTCCCCATGGCCAGCCCCCTCTGGCGTTTTTCTTCCCATGCCAGTCGGGGATGCTTCGACGTAGAATAAAACCGATTCCAACGCTGCTCGTCTCAAATCACGAATATGTGCCGAGTGGTTCATGAAACGTGGGCTAAACTATTTGTCTCGATTCGAACAGAACAGGAATAAGACTGGTACCGTGTTAGTCACTGTCAACTGGGAGGAAGAGATCCAAAGAAAATGGTCCCGGTCAAAATAATCCCGACCAAAATGGTCCAGGTCTAAATGGTCCTAAGCGCAAACCTGGGCCTCTAAACTCGTCAAACACAAAGTTGGGGCCGAAGTTGACGGAACGCACCGATTGGCCTATCACGACAATGACTTCGCGCTTTTTTTTTATTTTTTTATCGCCGACGTCCAATCGGCGCGCTCCGCGAACTTTCGGCTCTAACTTTGCGTTTGACGAGCTTAGGGCCCCTGGACACAATAGTTCCAATCAAATTTTGCGGCATCTTTTTTTTTTTCCCCGTTTTGTCGGTTAGGTGATTTTCGCTCCGCCATCCCTGCACCTCAAATTACAGCACAAGCGGTAACTTTTGCCCACCACCGTTCCAAGTCTTTCTGAAATTTCCTGATTTCGCGGCTTTGATGTCTAGATAGTTTTAATCGAAGTAATTCATATATTTTTACTAATCGAAAAAGAAAAATTCCAAGGCAATTAAGAACTTAATTGTCCGCAACATTATGTACCTGGTTAAATAGGCCTCTTAGTGTTAATCCGGCATCAACGTTTCTTTGTTTTTTTTTTTTTTGTTTGCGTCCCACTTTTACAACAAACCTTCTCCTGTATTTACTCAAGGAAGGCATAATTGCGGGTTTGAACTTTGAACACAGTCTTGTGCTCCGGAGGCATTAGTATAGTGGTGTAAAGCAGCCTCTTAGTAAGTTAATATAATTAAAGAAAAAAAAAAACGGCAAATTTGCACGGATGATTAGTATGACAAAAGAGTAACAAATACCTCGAGAAGATACACTTCCGACAACTATTTAAGCAAACAACTATTGAGCAGAATCTAATGGCGCATTCCAGTGTGTCTTCAAATTTGTTCTATTCTTCACCGCTATCACTTATTACCACAATCTTCACAGCTATTTTTTTATTTTTACAAGAGCGTTAAGGATAATATCTTTAATTGTCTTCTCCACTCCATTTCAACTGTTTCAAAGATAAACTCGTTTTAATTGGTTTAACAGTGTTTCAATCATTCCGAACAGTGAACAGCCAGTGTATGAGGTGCCCATGAATTCAGGGCAGCGTCTTCTTTTAAAGTTTCAGGATTCATGACGTTATAAATATCGTCACGGGTGGTGACCAAAAAACAATAAATAAACAGAAAGAAACAAACGTTTAATGTGGCGAACTTGTGCCAAAAATAAAAGGGGTACAAAGAATAATAACAGAGCGTCGCGGGCGTCGAAGTCGGCGAAACCGCAGGATCGAGCGCTGGGGCGAGACTGAATGCAGATCGCCACGCGGAGCCCCTTATGTACACGTGTGGGCCTCTGGAATAATCGGCGTGGAAGGTTCGGCGTGTAGAACATTCCGACCTCGAACAAGCAACATGGTTCTCGAATTTACCAGAACATTACTTTACAGAGTCAACAAAAAATGTGCCTCCGCGGCCAGTAATCGAACCCTGGCTTTCAGCGTGGAAAGCACGCGCGATAACCGTTAGGCCACGCGCGCGCTGCCTACTTGGCCAGCTGCGCGCGCGGCAATATGTGCTTAATTGTGATATGTTTCCATTGATTTTTTATGCTTGTAGCGCACCAATTCTCCCAATCACTACCACATAGTTATGAAAAGCACTATATCAACCACGTGAACACGTGGCAGGCATGAAAGAACACCGCTTCATCTTGACTATAAGTCATGTTGGTATCGTCACTTTTTAAATAAACGCTCGTCTGGACAACAAACGGCTGTTGAAAGGAGCTCAAACTCGCACGCAATTGAATAGCATAAAAATTTTACGACCAATCTATAGTTGCCGACTGCAAGTAGTAAACGTACTGACTGAAAGAAGACAAGCCCATAAAATGCCATATGTGTTGTCAAACAACGGTGCATTGTGCAAAAGTTCTGTTCAAAAAACGAAAAAAAAAACACGACAACAGTGACTTCGTAATATGGTTCTACAGGCTTAGAGCATGCACTCACAAACTTTTTCCACTAATGAATTGCTTGAATTGAAGTAAAAAAATGGTATCTTTCCTGATATGGTTAAGAGTTTACTGCTCACTAACCTGATTTATTCGTGCTTCACCCAGTTGAAGGGGTGTTTCCAACGAGACCGGAACACACCATCAAGACATTAGAAATATATCCTTATTCGAAGATTATCCCGTCTATGACTGCGCTTACATATAATTTCATAAATTTTTTTCATCTCGCAGAGAGCGCGGAAAATTTAGTAATCACTCTGAATCACCGGTTCCTATCATTTTCTTGCAGCTGGAAGCTAATTATCAAAACTAAACGGGAATGAACCCCTATATGTTTTTTTTATATTTCTTGTCTGCTTCTTCTTATTTATATTCTAATTTCTAAAGAACTAACTGGCCTTTGCCGTTGTGGTGCTGCCGCTAGCTGAAAAATGGTACCATGGTGATAGTGACATATGAGCCATGAAGCGTAGGACTGCTGTCGGCAGCAAGGAGAAGCGAGCGAGCGCCACACCTCCCCTTCTAGCCCACCCTATAGCTGGGAGATGATACAGGGAGCACTATCCATGCTGTTGTATATCCCCCCTTTCCCCCAGCCCGCTCCTTCGTTGAAGTGAAAACTCGTGTTTTATATGCAAGGCCACGAAAAGGGTTGACGAGAGTTTGCTTGAAAGGGGCCATGAAACCGTTATTCGTACTTTTGATAAATGCTGCCCAAAATCAATCCAAATTCTTTACTATAAGAGAATACATTCCACTTGGCTCAATTGCATTAGACAGCGGCCCTACAGTGCCAAATCATCTCCTAGCAGTGCGGACATCTCGCGGTCGAGAAAACACATGCGCATCGCGCTGTCCACGCTGTCGCGCAGTGCGCGTCTCCGAGGGAGAAGGCAACCACCGACGCACTGAAACACAGGATTTCCCGAGACAGCCGAGACGGCGCTTGAGATGCCCATCACAATAGATGGAGGTAGAGCCGTATATAGAGAGAGTTTGGTCCATAGGAGGAGCGGGCAGAGCCAAGGCGTGCCCGAGCAGAAGACTTGATGTGATCTCTCGGCCAACCAGACGCGAAAATAATCCCCTAGCGGTGGTAGCGAGAAACACTTTTATTAAGTGCGTAAGAGACAAATCGAGTAACTCTTTATGGTTGAAAATACAGTGCACGTGAGGTTTCGATTATGATAATTCAAAAAAGTGTAAAAAATAAATGTGCCACTCGAGCTCTGCTTTGCTCAGTCGGAGTCTGACCGCTCGGACGGCATTTTCCCGGCCCTCGGCGCCTGGCGTACGGATCACGTCGATCGTTCTCCCAGATTATGATTTTGCATGGTCGTGATCGAAAAATCACGTGCACCATATTTTAAGACACCGAGATTTAATCTGACAAACTTATAAATTTTGTTTATCGCGACCACCGCCAGGGGTATTATTCGCGGCTTCTGGCTGGCCACATTCGAATCTGTGAAGACGCACTGCGACACGTCCAGCCCGCTTTCGGTCAATGGCGCCTCCTCATGTGTCTCATATATTTCCCAATGAATGGCCAAACTCTCTCTATGCACGGCTCTGGATGGGGGCAGCCACCTTTATAAATTCAAAGGAAAAACCCAAAGGCTACGGCGCATCCAGCCAATCGAACTATGCAAAACCTGTCCGCGCCAAGGCCATTCGACTTTCACGGACTGAGATGTATTCCTTTATAAACGTATTTGATGTACTCCGGACGTTCATAACCCACGAAACAAACATTAGGTTTCGTATCTACACATTTGCGCCGGTCACGTCGACAGTAACCAAAACGACAGCTATGAAAGGGACACCGGGACAACCGTTGCTCGTCATCGACTTACGAAGCTAGTTCTTGCATTGCTTCTCAGGTTTCACACGGCAAACACTCGTCTTGGTGACTTTGTTTATGCTGTGGTTTATGCCGTTCTGCGCTTTTGGTTCTGAGACGTGCCTTTTTAGGGCGTGCGCTCGTTTCTCAAAATCACGTTTCAAAGCTGCGATCTGACTCTGTGGCCTTTGCTGCCGTCTGTCTATGCTGGAAAAAGCGGTGGAGAAACTGCGTCGTGACGTCGCCGGTCGGAGGAGCCTAATCTCTATTGCCAACCAACTACATCGGAAGAGAACTGCACCGTGAAGGTGTCCGGTGACGTCGCCGAACAGTGGCGATTCAGTTGAAACTACATCGTTTTTCTCCTTCATACAGGGAATTTCAGAGAATCGCAAAACTTGGCAGTGAAGGGTTTTAGAAAGCAATACTCTTAAGTATTCGAAATGTATAGTGCAGAGCAATTCAATTAAACTATTTTTTTTTGTCAAAATTTGTCGCATGAAATATTTAATTTACTAAAGTTACACAAAAACTATTAGCATTAGCTGCATCCCTTTACGTTGCGCAGGTAAGCAGTCATGGCCGACAACACGAAGAAGCGGAAGTAAAGTCCTCACGTGTCGGTCCACCAGTTTAGTCTCCTGAACGACTTTTTGACAAAAACCAAGTTTTAGTGAGGGCCGCCACTGACCAGTCCTCTGACCAAAACTGAGCGGGACAAGTTGTGGGACAGAATTGTGGACGCGCTGAACGCCCAAGGCCCGCGCATCAGAACGCGAGCAGAATGGAAGGGCCACTAAAATACTCGTGTGTACGCCCGAGCACAAGATTTGAATATAGCGTGTGCTGCTCGGCCTAGGGTGCCTCAATGACCTTTTGTTTAGAGTGATGCCACCCTTTGTAGTACCCGATGCCGACAGTACGCGCTCACGGGGAAAATACAAAGAAATTGACGAAAACAAAATGTCGCGATAGCACAGTCAGCGCCGCAGACGCGTGCAGGGACACGCTCTTTCACGCGCTTCTGAACAAGAAATAAATGCAAAAGTGGGAACAAAATGGCCAGATGTCTCCACTCTAAGCAAAGCGCACATGAAGGCACCCTAGCTCGGCCGTGCATCACTACTGCGTGGTGCACGTTAAAAACCCCAGGCTAGCAGTCGTACTGCACTGGCTAAATTGCTTATTTACAGTGGGTAACAACGTCGCCATGTTCAGGCAGACTAACCTCCTGCTGAATAAACAACTAACGACAAATTTGACTTTTTGACTTCGTTTGACTGCGTTAGTGCAACTAATCTCGTGCTGCACGAGAAAGAAAAAAATGTTCCTTTGGGGGTTAAACTTTCGGTGAAGTAGGAAGCAAAAAAGAAAAGAGAATATTTCCTCAAGTGGAGTTCGTAGTAGAAGGGGAGGGAAAAGAAAATCAGCTGTTAGTCCCACCGTGTGTATGGTCTTTTTTTATGTGTATGTTTATTGTAGTTCAGCTGGCCTTACCTGAAGTAGTTGCTTCAAAATAAAGTCTCTCTCTCTCTCTCTACCTTAAGTATGAACCAACTATCTGAACTTAAGCCTGTTACCGTTGCTTGGATTTTCGCTCAGCCAAATCGCTTATATGGGGTGCACTCAAATAAAAACACAATCGTGTTGAATCGTGTAAGAGTATTTAGAATATTTATCGATCACGCCGCTGAACTTGCATCGCTCGAAAAACTTCCTTTTTGTGAGCACCTTCTCTGCTTGAGTTTGTTGGAAACACAGCCAATTCGATCTGAGGCAATCGATGATAGCGTTGGTGACATCACCAAGTACGCGACGCATAGAGCACTGGTGAACACCAATGTTTTCGTCGCTCCCGACGGTTCCCCGGAAGCCGCCAGCGGCGTAAAAGCGTAGAGCTGCGAGGACTGGTTCGACCGTCAGCACACAAGGCCCTTCAGGACGCCGCTGGAGCTTTCCGCGAAGCTGGTCGCACAGCCAGCGAGTTACCACTTTGGTCAGCCGGTATTCGCCCACAAACCTCGCATCGCTCGTCTCGAAAGCATTCCGGTGATCTCTAAAAGCTCGATCCGCTGGCGAACCCAACAGTAGAGATGAATATGTTAGGGTCGCCATCTTTTACGATGCAGAACGATCCACGGCTTCGTCTCTCAACCACTCAGTTAACTGCATCGTCAAAGTGCATCGTGACGACATTTTTACGTCACCGCCAACTGCATCATTTCACGCGCATAGCTCGAACTGCATAGGGAAAAAAAAAACAACAACTACATTTCATCGTCATGTCACGTGACCCGAGAGAATAGCCAATCAGTGCCCGATGCAGTTTTCTACATCATTTAGCTTGCTTTCTAGCATAAACAGACTATTCACAAAAAAAAATTGGGTTGTGTGTGTGTTTATACAGCCTAGAACTTGGTCTGCCTCACAGGGGCGACGAGTCTCCCAGCTGTAGATGAGAAATTTAGCCAGTGCGGTACAACCGCTAGCCTGGGGTCTTTAACGTGCACAACGCAGTAGTGATACACGACCGCACGCCGGTACGATGCTCATCCAGATCGAAACGGGCAGGGGTGGGGCTCGAACCCAGGATCCCTGGGTTCTGCAGCGCGAGCTTTCGCTCCACGTGCTCGACTATTCACAAAGTAAAGCTGAAATGGGGGGATCGGTGGCCGAGTGGGCTAAATGCAAAAATGTTCCAAAAGCCGGGATTCATGATTAAAAACAAATACCTCCGACTTGCATAACAATATCAACATTTATCAGACGTTTCGTCTCCTATACGGGAGACATCATCAGTGCGGCCTGGGAACACCCGACTAGCTACCAGAAATCCAACGCTTCTTCTTCCTTCTCTTCATCCGTGGCGCTGGTTCTGCCGACTTCTTCGTCCATGGCATAAGGGAGACATTATCATTGTCTGCCCTCGCTTCAACTTCTTTTTACGTCCGTCCTGGATGGTAAGTTAAATGACAAGTTATTTCAGGATGTCGGTGTATACGTCGGGGAGGGGGCCGCGGTTAGAATTGCAGGCAGATGGGTCACTCTGAATACACCATGATTCCAGAAATCTTCTGGGGCCCCACCGTTGTTCGCGTGCCAGGGTCACAGCATTCGCCAGGTCGAAAGTGTGACCAGTCGTCCAACAATGGTCCACCAGTTCTGTTTTTGATCTTGTGGCATGTGTTGCCTTCTCCACGTCTCTTTTGTGTTCTTTGAGGCGGGTACTCCGTTTGCGGCCAGTTTCTCCGATGTAACACTTGTCACAGTCCTGACAGTTCACTTTGTATACAACACCACTTTGAGATTCAGGATCCTGAATCTCAAAGTGGTGTTGTATACAAAGTGAACTGTCAGTTGTTTTGCGTACGGGTCTCTAAATGAGATGTGTTCTGCACTGTGTTATTTTAACTGAGAATTGCTAACCAGCACAGTTATCATGTTTGACATCCTCTGAATTGCGGCCGTAACACGGGAACATTGCAATTACTGATTCCCACTTGACAACAGCTCACATATTTTATGTATTTTTGTTGGCTTATACCACGATCATCTAGAAAAAAAAAAAAAAACTCTATTTCACAAACATCTGCAGTGAAAACAAGGGCACGGGAACGAGCGCGTGACTGTAGAAGGTGCCTCTTATGCACGAGTCTATTGTACAAACGCATACTGCTAAGCTAGGCTCCTGCATACATTTGTGAGATGGAGTATAGGGGTAGAACCGGCTGAACGCGATAAAAATGTTCAACGACCGCGAATTTCTTGCGCGCTACTCTTTTTTACAAAAGCGACGGTGGCCAGCCTCCTCAAGTCCTCGTCGCTGGATGTGTGCGAGAACAGTCGTGGTCTGCCGGCCCCTCCAATGCTCCAGCTCTTGATTGCGCTGCAGTTCTACGGCCCTGGGACATTCAGGTGAACACGGCAACCGGCGACCTGATAAATGTGTTGCATCCCACAGTGCGTCGGGTCGTTGGGCACGTGTCGCGACTCATCGCTAGTACGTTGAGTAACCGTCTTGTCAAGTTCTCGGGAAGCGCAGCGGACTTGCACCTTGTGATGTGAGACTTTTATGAACTTAAATTATGCAGTAAGATTTCTTGTTCGACACTTTATGAACGTGACAAAGAGGTGAATTCGCATTTTGCTGAAGGCCCATCCACGCAATACCTCGGGCAAGACTGACGGTAGTACCAGTCATGCATTAATTAACGTATTTTCGCTAAACGTTATGAGGGCGTTCGTCGAGTTACGATCGCGAGACACCGGGACGTCCGTGGACCGGACATGGCGACCAATTCAAGGGGTAGTTTTGCAGGCTACAAAGCATGAACGTCCTGGTGAATCGCGGTAATTTCAAAACACGTAATGTTAGCAAAACCTACTCGAAGGCTATTGTGTGCATAGGCCTTATTTATTTTTTTTCGTGCTCTGTTTCTACGAGGGGCGAACCATCTTGATTAACAATTATTTTTTTTTTACCACAAATACCGGTCACTCAGAGGTGGGCACATTTATTTACTTATTTCAAATCTTCCCAGGGCCAGGGGCATTGCAGAGGGCAGTGCGTGTGTTAGTAGGGCGATTAGTTATAACGGTTCGAAACAAGGTACCGTCGCTTCTGGTGACAGTATTCCACAGAAGGTCGTTCCAGTTCACAATGGCATTGAGAAGGGCAGAATAGACGTGGACCGTTGAGCTGCACTCTGGGCCGGGCTACTTTGTAGAAATTCTCAAGCTTTGGAGAAACGTAAGTAAGCGGGTGAAGAAGAGACTGATGAAAGGTTGCGTCCTAATAAATTGTGTGCGGTATAGACAGAGGCGGGAAATGTTACGACGAATAGAAAGATCGTGATTGTTAGGTTGAGCTTTCATGACAGGCACACTGGAGAAACGTGAGTGATTAGAATGAAACGAACGGCTCAGTTCTGGACCGATTCCATTCGGTTTTCTAAAACGAATTAATGAGGACTCAAACTCGAAACCTCATATTCTAATTTTTGGCCAACAAGGGTAAGATAAAGGAGACGTTTAGGACCGGATAGGCGGACTTAAAGTTGGGGCAGAAATATCCTAGACTTTGGTTTTCTGAAGCTATGATAGTATTAATATTAGTATGGCAGGAGAGGTCAGAAGAAATGTAGAGGCCTAGGTATTTATACTCATTAGTGTAGACAAGGGCTACACCATGAAGAGTGAAATTCGGCTGGGAACAAGATGGAGAACTAGAGAAACACAGCCATTTACATTTATTAATGCGTTAGCATTAGTACTCACTTGACAGGGAAAAGATGACGGCGCCCGTCTGTGGACAAAACAGTGGAAAGGGAAGCGCGTAGCGTAGAGAGGAGGAGAGTATAGTGAAGGACAAAGGTGAGGAGGAAGCGATGTCATGGGGCGGAAGCCAATGCGCGCGCGGATGCTGGGGCGAGGCTGGACTTGCAGGTGTGCTGAGCGCGTATGCCTTGATTTGTGCTACGAAAATTAAAGGAAGATCCATTAGTGGGTATTTAGGAAATGCGTTAGCATGACACTTGGGAAACGCCACACACATCCCCGTCTTGGAAACGCTAATACTGACCCGGTAACGAAGCCAAAAAGAAGCAACAATAAAGTAGAGGAAGCAAAAGAGGAAGCCAAAAGAGAAAAGTGAATTAAGGGGGTCAGCTTTAGCGTTTCCTAAAGGGTACGTGTGTGACATTTCCCAAGGGTCATGCTAACTCATTCCCTAAGAATTCACCAATGGATCTTCTTTTATTTTGTTTTTATGTGAAGAGTCATCTGCCGTGTAAGGCACCTGTCGGCCATTTTATCAATGCCATTCTGCAATCTTAAAATGTCATCGAGAGTTTTTTCTCTATACACGACACAGTCTTCAGCGAAGAGACGAATAGAGAAATAAATCTAAAGTGGAATATCATTTATGTTCATTAGGAAAAGCAGAGGCCCAAGAACGGTTCCTTGAGTCCCTCAAGGAAGAGGATGTCATAGAAATGGAAGCGGAAGTTGTGTTGCCAACGCGAACAGATTGTGAACGATGCGAGAGGAAAGGAATAATCCATGCTAGTACTTTGGGATCAGTGTTTAACGTGGATAATTGAGGAAATCAAAGATTATGTAGGACCTTATTTGACGCTTTGGCGAAATCGAAAAACACTTCTTGAGTTGGATAACCGGAGCCCATATTCTGGAAGAGGTTCTTTAGTAAGGCCGGTAAGTTGGGTCCCACAAGACAGGGACTTGGGAAAGCCATGCTGAGAACTGCAGATAACATTGTTAGAATCGAGAAAGGTATGAAGTTATATGGAGATGGTATGCTTTAGAATTTTAAAATATATAACAAGTTAGAGAAATTGGCCTATAGTTGAGAAGGGATGTATTAATACCGCCTTTGTGAACCTTGAAGGCCATGTCGAATTTCCAATCGTCAGGTACCTCTCCCGTGTCCAGCAATTGTTGGAATATTCTGGTAAGAAAAATGGCAGATACCAGCTTTTCATAAGAAGCCCTTTCAAACTTACATTATTCATGCCACATGACGAGGATATCTTTAAAGAATGATGAATTTTAAAGATACGCTGAAATTGATTATATAATGGTCCATAGAGAAATAATCGCATGAAACGAGAGACGCGTGATTGCCACGAGTAGAATCAGTAAATGCACATGAAATAAACAAAACATAATTAAAAAGGAATGTACATTCATTATCCAGAATGGGAATGTCAAAATCATTAGCTAGTCTAATGAGAGAATGTGGTTTAGAGTTCACAACACACCAGAATGGACGGGTGGTTACTCTGTAAATTACTAGGCAACGTATCATAAAATAACTTATGTTTACTCTCACGTAGCTAAGTTTTATACTTATTGAAGCAATCATTGTATCGCAACCAAGATTCTGGCTTGTCAAATTTGGGTGTACGGGAAAGTGGTTTCTTTCGGTTGGAATGAGTGCGGAGTGATCGAGTAAACCATGGACTCGAGACATTACATTTGATCACAGTAGAAGGAACGTAGAGCTCAATAAGGTCATGCATCTTGTCAGAAAATAAATACCAAGTGCCATGAACAATTCTCGAATAAAATTAGCAATATAAATCGAAAAACATTCCGATAGACACGCATTAATTTAATCAAAATACTGTAAAAACGTATTTCCTTTTCCTCCTACTCTAGTGGCGAAAGGAACCAACCGAGTGAGATTGAACCTCAAACACAAATCTAGAAATGCACGGGCGCTTGCCCCTCCGACAGCATTTGGAGAAGCACCGCTCCGGACCAAATCGCAATTTTTGTCCGGGGACCGTGTACCACGTGACCGTCACGTCACCGATTCCTGCGATCCACGCCTCGTCCGCGAACGGACGGACTGATAAAGTCGAGCGCCTTTTCGCTCGCAGATTGTTGGCGGGAGATTGACTTGAAAAGCGTTTAGTCTGGCAACGGTACAATGTTTTCTTGTTTTTCTTTTTCGGACGATTGAAACAAAAATGGAGCATCATTGCGTTTTGTGCGTTCGCTGGTTCGTTTTGTTACGCGATTCTTGGTTTCGTGAAAGAAACTACCGAAACTTTGTCCGGCTGACGCGACGCAGGTTCCAATACTACTCCGGGTCCGTGTCAAGACGCTTCCGTCAAAACTCGTCTAGCACGCCGCGTTAATTCTTGCACGTCCAATCAGCCTTTCACCCGAGCATGACCTTTATTGTGGCTGTGGTGTAAGTATTGTGCACGAGTGCGGTGTGCGTGAGGACATCTCCAAACGCCTCTCCGCGAGACCAGAACTTTGTCGCGTCTACACCGAAGCCTTCTCGAGCAGGACAATGCCTGTATCACTCTCACGCCTTGGGTTCTGTCTCGATCTGTACGTAACAGCGGCGTACGATTCTTTATCGCGGTAGCCAAACGTAGATTCCTCTCTTCGACAACGTTGCCACGGTGCGATCTTGGAGTTTTGCGGCACAGTGGGGTGGCGAGCAGGTTCGGTCCGTCCTCGCTGGCGTCTGCTCGTCGTCACCTTGGAATGCGCTTAGGAGACGGACGAACCGTGGAGATGTCGTCACGTTATCAATCCGCCCGCAGATCTGTCCGTCATGTGAATAGGCTAATACTGGGGAACATAAAATACCCGAAGATAAACGCGGGACAATCAAGATAGGAACATCCTGTAGGCAATCAGTAAATATCGGCAATGTGTCAAGAGGGCGATAGTAAACGCCTGCCAATACATATTCAACGAACGGCTTGAGTGCACCAAAACTGATTCCAGCGCGTGTGATACTGAGATAAGTCGGTCGGGAATATATTTCTTAACACCGATAAGGACACCACCACCACGCCGGTCTGTTCTGTCGCAGCGATAAGTGTTAAAGTCCTGATTATGGCCCAAGTTTTTTCTGTCTACACACACATATATATATATATATATATATATATATATATATATATATATATATATATATATATATATATATATATATATATATATATTTTGTTAGGGTCTAGGGGTTTATTCTACACAAATTCACTGCACCGAGCTATTTTCCAACCGTTTGAGTCCTAACTTCCTTCTTCTCGCTCGTGTCCGGCCTGGCGCACGTTCTGCTGTCCCATCGCATTGCCCCCCGTGAGCAACAATGCCTTGATGTGCCACCCGTTGGGCAGGGCAAGAACTCCGTGCCCAGCACGGTGTGTGGCGCGCGAGCGCCTATGTTCTGTGCATAGCCGTCGCACGCATAGCCCGCACCCCTCACAACACCCCCCTCCTCATTCTGTGAAGGGGACCCAAGGCTTGTGGAAGAGGGCGTTAGGCAGTCAAAGGTGGCCTGTTGAGGGAGTTTCCAACTCCAGCGGACATCCTTTCTCAGCAGCAACGTAAGAGGCTTGGCCGCATCCGAGAATCGAGGAATAAATGTCCGGTAATATCCCACCAGTCCGAGAAAGGCCTGAAGCTGCTTCACTGAAGTTGGTTCTGGGAATGCTGTCACAGCTTTTACCTTTTCGGGATCTGGGCGACACTCCCCGGGAGCAATGATGTGGCCTAGAAACTTCAGGGAACGCTTACACAGCTGTACTTTGGTGGGGTTGATTGTGAGGCCTGCATTAGAGATTCGGCTCAGAACCTCTCTCATGTGCTCGATATGTTCATCAAAGGACTCGGAGTAGATAAGGACGTCGTTTAGAAAGGCCATGCAGTATGTGTGCTTTATCCCTTCCAGCACCTTGTCCATTAAGGCCTGGAATGTGGCCGGACCTCCTGCCACGCCAAAGGGCATACGCTTGAACTGGAACATACCTTTATGGCAAATAAATGCCGTTTTGTGGATGTCTTCTTTTGCCACTGGGATTTGAAAGAACCCTTGCGATAAATCCAAGCTAGTGAACCACCTAGCCTTGCCCAGCTGAGCCAGTACCCAGTCCGTCTGAGGCATGGGATATACTGGGATGTCTGTCCGAGAGTTCAAAGGTCGATAATCAATGGCTAAGCGATACCCTCCGTTTTTCTTGGCCACCAGTACAGGTGCACTGGCCCACGAGCTTTGACATGGTTCTAACAGGCCTTGGTTTAGAAGATCGTCTACACATTGATCGATTATCGCTCTCTTCTGAGCATTTGTCGGCCTCAGTTTACAGCGAACTGGAAAGTTGGTGCCAGTGTTTATTTTGTGCTCCGTCAGGGAAGTGCAACCAGGCTCTGCACAAAAAATGTGCTTATAACTTTCGAGCAAGCTTGCTATGCGTGGGTCACTTTCAGACATATTCCCAGGTGTGTCTATGACGGAGACTGTATTCATGTCTAAAGTGTTGCTGTCAGGTGGTTCGGCGAACAGGGCCTCCAACGAATAGATCGGTCCGTCGTTTGTCTTGTTCAATTGGCTCTTTCGTGGCACCCTGTCGAATCGAACAACCTCTTGTCGTTCCACTCCTACTGTCCAGCCACCCAAGCCCCCATGAACAGAGATGCCCGTAGCCGTCAGAAAGTCCCGGCCCAGTACAACGTCTCGGCACAAACCCGACATGTGCAGGAAGCGCTGTTTGCGGGACCCACCAGACCAACGTACCCTGCATCTCACAGACGCGGTTGTTTGTGACCATCCTGTGGCCAGCCGAAGGGAATGAGTCGCTTCACGTGTTGAAACCCCTGTTGATTTGGCAGCTTCCATTGCTGTATCTCCCAGCAGACTAATGCTAGACCCAGTATCCAGGAGGGCGTAAAACCCCTTGTCACCGATGGTGACTTCGAGCAGTGGCTCCTTCCCTCCGGCGGTTGCTGCCACTTGCAGCGTGGTTTCGTAGAGATTGGCCGGGGCAACCTCTACGATTGTCCGTTTCCCGGACAGTTGGCTTGTATGTGGCCCATCTGGTTACATCTGTAGCACCGGCGCTGGTTATGAGGTCTTCCTGTGGCGCAGTGACGTGCGGCATGCCCGACGCCGCCGCAGCGCTGGCATCCTTGCCCGGCGGAATGTGGCCACGTGGGTACTGGCTCCACAGGCGGGGACCACGGAGTTGACCACGGGTTTAATGTCGGGGCTGTCAGTACTGCCTGATCTCGGTATGATCCGAGTACTGCTGTGGGGTGAAGGGGCCATTCTTGTTGGGCACCCGGTGTTGCGGTTACAGCAGTCTGTGTACAGTGTACTGCTGAAACTTTGGTGGAAGGGTCATGGTGTTCTACGAAAGCCAGGTCCTTGGCAGCCTGATCTCCATTGGTTGGTGGCGGAACGTACCGGAGGCGATGCCAAGCGCGCTCCATGATAGATCCTGCCGCTTTTGTCATTTCTTGGAGATTTGCGAAGACCATGTGTTCCGAGAGATCTTGAAATTTCGGATGCATTTGTCTGCGTACTCTTTGCACCTTTTCATAATCGGGCACTGGCTCTCCAATGCGATCATAAAATTCTGCAGTCACGTGAATGAAGTGCTTCAGATTTTCTTGCGGGTGTTGGGTTCGCCTCTCAAGCTCTTCTTTCAGTCTGTGTTTGTAGTCCACTGAAGCGAACTCCGACTGGAACTCTTGGACAAAAGACTCCCAGTTGTCGAATCCCCCCGTGAATTTCCACCATAACTTGGCATTTCCTTCGAGTGCAGCGGGCAGCACTTGGCGCAGGCGCTTGTCCTGAGGTACCCCAGTTAACGAACAAAACATCTCTATCTTCTCCAGGAATTCTTTAGGCGTTTGCGTATCTTCGTTGCCGATGAATTTTGGGAGTGATAAATTTAGGCACTTCCACGGCATGGATCCTTGCTGGGAAGCACGATCTTCTGGAGATGCTACCGGCGTGTTCATGAGCAAGTGCCGTACTTGTACAGCCACCCGTTCGCGGTCCATTCTGGACCCGCTTGTCAGGGCTAGGAGTTCCTGAACAACATTGCCTGGCGTCGTTTGTCCGGAAGGCGCGCTTACATTTCCGTTGGCTTCCATGTCGACTCGTAATTCCTTAGGACGGGCCCCCACTTGTTAGGGTCTAGGGGTTTATTCTACACAAATTCACTGCACCGAGCTATTTTCCAACCGTTTAAGTCCTAACTTCCTTCTTCTCGCTCGTGTCCGGCCTGGCGCACGCTCTGCTGTCCCATCGCATTGTCCCCCGTGAGCAACAATGCCTTGATGTGCCACCCGTTGGGCAGGGCATGAACTACGTGCCCAGCACGGTGTGTGGCGCGCGAGCGCCTATGTTCTGTGCATAGCCGTCGCACGCATAGCCCGCACCCCTCACAATATATATATATATATATATATATATATATATATATATATATATATATATATATATATATATATATATATATATATATATATATATATATATATTACAGCCACGTTTCCGATAAAAAGATACTTGCTTAATACTAGCTGAATAAAGAACACAAACCATTTCGTTTTGGCAGAATACTTCTAGCATTAGCATAAGGAACTGGTCACTTACAGCTTGGCACATATGTCCACCTTCTCAACAGACACCCCCAGGAGCCGAATGCACCACCTCTGTGGCAGCCTCTCCATGCCCTGCTGTAACAACTTTTTGGAAGCGCCTCACACCCACTCCTGGACAGCTGCTTTTATCTTATCAATGACCTCGAAATGGCGTCCTCTCATGTTTTTTTTCCATACCATCCAACAGATGATAACGACTTGGGGGACCGGTCAGGACACACCCATGCAGTACCAAACGTCCAACTGATCCTACGACGCGTCAGAAAGACAGCCGAACCCCACCAGGCGCCGCTGAATCACTGCGTCGCGTGCATTCACGTGACGCCGTGATTGTTGGTGTCTGATCGGGTTTGGCCGTCTTTTCGACTTCAACGATTCGAAAAGGCTTGATCCTTAGTCGAATTCGGGCGAGGAGAAACTGACCGCTGTTCTTTTGCCCACACGTTTGTCAGACGGGAAACCGCTTCCGTTTGTTTTATAGGTAAAACAACTAAAACTCTCACGCTGGCTAGAGAAAATCGTGAAATACACCAATTCAGCACTTGCAAAGGTTATATTAAAGATAACTAACACATATATCCATATTTCGCACCAAAATTATGTTTTAGACGAAACACGTCGATATAATCTTGTCTCCAGACATCCCCCGGAGCGCTGGACGGTAGTAGAAAATCTAGAGGAATTCTTTCGTGAAGAATTTGCCGAGAAGCGTCTGTGAAGCCAAATGCTTCTTGAGTCGACTCGACTGAGTGGAGGTGGAGTTGGGGTGTAGTAGAGTTTACGAATGCGGCTTTAAGGCTCTCATCTTCGCTGTCGTGCAGGAGTGCGTCGGATCTGAGGACAAAATCCACGAACTCGGTGAACGATGTGTCGGTCTACATGGCACCCCAAAACCTACTCGAGTATAGAAGAAAATCACGAGGTAGTTCCGACGCTACCCTATCTTCCACCGGTTGCCGTGACGTTCCCTTCAACAGCTGGCTTTAGCAGCTTTTTGTCCGGGAGACCCCTCTAGTGTACGTTTGGAAGAATAAAGCCTAGAATTGAATTTGAATTGAATAGACCACATGCGAAATTGTTTGAACGTCTGGCAACACTCTGCGCGCTGTCATCTTTGTTGCGGCGAAATTCCTCTGCTGTTTGTGAATTTCGTAGCGTTGTCGGTAACAATCAAGGGCTTCTGCTCACCATCACCGATTCTCACCCACACCTGGGAGATAAGGGTTAGTATTGTTTTACGCTCTTCTGGCACATGCACGTGCTCGCTTGGTTTCGCTGGTTTCTCGCCGCAACCAACATGACGGACGTACACTTCAGCTCGAAATGTGGCGTTGAGTGCCGGCAAAGACACCAGCACGGGTGCCTGGTTTTCGAAAGCACTTTCTCTGTGCGAGTGCTTGTGCGAGCGAAGGACTTTTCAGAACTACGCTTTCGCGCCCAGGTGTTTGCCAGCGCCGAAGCCAAGTGGTGAGACGGAGCATGTTCTTCGGCGTCCCACTAGGTGGCGATGTGTATTTCGCATATAGTCTCTTGAAGGCTCTCAACGACGCAGTGCTATTTAAATTGGAACCAGTATTCGCACACCCCTAGGAAAAAGCTGTAGAACATTAAATTCCAAAAATAATATATTGGAAAAGAACGCTTCAACTCGTAGCCAGCACACGCGGCCACGTGATCTAGTGTGGTTTTATTCGGCCACTATCTGTCGCAGTCATGAGCCGACGCTTGCAATGCACAGGTCCGTGCTCCGGCGGAAATGGTTCGAGTTTGGTGAGTTCCGTCACCTCAGCGATGGCACACGAGCCCTAAACCAAATGTCCAAACTGAGTGCTCACACAGAGCTTGTCTGCAATCCACAAGCTACATTCAATTCTCGTGACCACGGGTTGATCCCCGCGACTGTGTTAGCACACTCCCCGCGGGAGTTCTACCTGCCCCGTCTCCATTACGCGGTGTCTTGCGTCGTGCTTTGGTTCCAACCCGTGCTCCGAGACGCCGAAGTGTTATCGAAGGTAAAAATAAGCTCTCCCTGGAGGCTGAGCTTCCCCTGCACATTTCATGCTGCAACAAATCACAAGTCCGCAAACTTTGCGAAGGAGCGACCGAAATAAATTGTTGGCTTTTATTCTTGCCGCCTCGGTGGCCCCGAGGCCAAACGCTGGCCTACGGATCCCCAGTTGGCGGGTTCGAATCCTGGCCGAGAAACGCGCGTCCCTGACGTCAAGCAGCTGCGGTGGCGCTGTCGACGGCACTGCGCATGCGCAGACGCTTCACTTCACGCGAATTCGGTTTCCGCGCACGTGCAGTGCCCACACCTGGTGTGGGCAAAGCGGGCTTGTATGGAAACAGCGTGTCGGTCTATATTGTGGAGAAGGAGTCTTGGAACCGAGATTTCGGTTGCGCGTCAAAAGGTCTCTTGGTGGTCCAAATTAATTCGCATTGCTCAGCTGGAACGAGCCAGATGCCTTTCGTTGGTTTGGCGCGTACTACTACTAAATTTGATTTTTTTTTTTTTTTTTTGCGTTTATTCTTGAAATTACGACTCGACAAAGAAGTCTCTGGTTCGGCGCTGTGCGCCTACGAGTATACCTTACTTGGGGCACGCTTGTGTCAGTATGCGTTTGTAGAGTGCGTAGCATTTATTTAAATATCGTTTCGCGTTGTTTTTTTTAAGGCTGGCTGAGATATTTACGTCAGTTCCGTTTACAGGTATCAAAGCGACAACAAAGCCAGAGTTACTCGGACAACCGTGCGCCTTATATTCGGAGCGTCATCTTGCCCGCAAAGCACATCAGAGGGCCGATCGGTGGAATATATGAAGAGTTCGGCCAAGGACGAGACCGAAAATACGTCCAAACCTAAGAAAACAGCCTGCACTGGGACACTGATCATGACATAAGAAAGTGAAACGTTATGCTTAGTGTCACGGCGCAAATGTTTTTTTTTTAAGTCTTTTTAAATACGTTTAGACTTTTTTTTTTTAACCTCCACATTCGCCGAGTCTCTCCATCGATTATCTTTTCAGAGTGCTCTGATGGGAAAGGAAGCACTCCGATTTTATTAGAGTATGCCGCGTGTCAGCCAGCTATTATCGTTTGAAGTTGAGCTAGTCGATGCATATGGGTAGCAGGAGAAAACAGGACAAGTAGACGAAGACACAATCACAGCGCTGACTCACGGCTTCGTTTTATTTTTTTTTAAGACATAAAAACAATGAGGTTGAAAAAAAAAAAAGACTCATTCACAGCAGGACACTTCTTCAATCATCCATTCCAGAAAAAAAATTGCCACAAAATATCTAACAGATGTAAAAATTGTAGTAACTAAACCCCAACTTTCACAGATACCTTCCCATTCTACGAATGAATGCAAACTCTTCATTACACATCGTAACTGAGTCTGCACTAACGTGAATATCAGGACCGTGCAGACGAATGTAATATGCCCTCATGAATTTCTCTACTCAACATTTTGGGGTGTCTAGCCAATATTTCAATCTGTTTAAACATAGGTGTACAACCCCATCTATTGAAATGAGCCGACAGGTGACCCGATGGCGTAGACCTCAAACACAAAGTTTTCCCTAGCTCGAACATGTATGCACCGTCCTGTCTGTCCTATGTTTACCTTATCGCAAGTAAATGGGAGTTTATAAATGACTCCAGTACTGTGCATGCGATGAATTTGAAACGATGTTTGGTTTCACACAATACACGATTACTTCTTCCTTTCTCATTCGCAGCACACAATCGAGACAACTTAGAAGGGGCTGAGAAGACTACAAGAACCTATATTTATTCGTGACCAAGCGTTTGTCTGAAGATAGTTAAAAGCGATTCTACTATCCCTACTATCACATCCTTAGGGAAACCCGTTGAAATCAGCCTGTTGATCTGAATGATAAAGCTATTGGAACTTTTATGAACACAAGATCTCGTGCAAGAAGCTCTCAGACATGATTAGGCAGTTCCTCTCTTTTCAATCTTAGAGCGTGTGGAATGATAGCTTGAAGGAGGCCCCCTGCGGAATAGAATAAAAAAATAAATCCTTCACATCAATCAAAACCATGTTACAAGTACCAGCGTTGTCATTGATTATATGTTCTATCAATGCTTCCGAATTTCGAATTAAAACGAGATCATTCAAATTTAATCAAATTTAAATAGGAGAGGTGATGTTGGAGATGCTTTGAGACGTGAAACTGCCAGGACGCTTTCTGTGTAACAATTACCCCGAAGGGCATATTTGTCTTTTGGGTTTTCAGAGAGAGGAAAACCTTGGAGATTGAGACAACTAGATGCCCTGACGCACTCATGGAGTTTCTCTAAACCAAACTGCTTGCGAAGTCGTAGAGCACGTGCCTTCACTTTGCCTAAAATTACACCTGGAACTGATTTGAAAATTTTCGACACGGTTTGCGTAGATTTTAACGTTTAGCGTTGAAGAGCTGGTATCGCAGAAAAGCCGGCGTCAGTGGCGTGACGTGAAAACCCTAATTGGTCGATAGGGGAATTTCAAACAACTCACAACGCTCATGTGAAACGTCACGACACGCGAGGAATTAAAGTGCTGTAAACACATGACGTGTAATGTGAATTGAAGGTGAATTAAAGGGAAATTAATTACTTTTAGAGTAATTCATTTCCCTCAAAGAAAAAACTGAAGAATTTTAGGCGATACTTGAACCCACGATCCTTAGGTTGCGAGCCAAACACGCTACTGACTAGGCCATGTCCGCCGCAATTCCTGCTTAGTGGCAGGAAGAGCTTGAGAAGCGAATGAGAGGACGATGCGAACGGGGTACGTTAACTCTATCGCGTCCCACTCTTAAAGGCGAAGCTTAAGCCTCCTCTAAGTTTTTCTTTAAACATGTGTTCTGGCACAACTACAAAGCCATTCCCCTTATCCGCAACCAGCAGTTTCAGCACAGAGTCATTGAAATATGACACAATTGATCCTAGATTTAGTCTATGTAGTACAGGTTTTCTCAAGTCTCGACTTGAACCTTTTACATACTCCAGGTTACAATTGTCTTTTCTTTCGGAAACTGTCTTCTCAGACACTTGCCTCACCAATGCCAAAATTTCTGTAGGTTTCACCATCGGTTCAGTAGCGTACTTGGGACCTTTAAGTAATATGCTTCAAATGGTTGATGGTGTGGTGGCATCCCCAAAAATATAACACTGTTCTTGTTTGTTAGATTGTTCAATTGCAGAAAGGCTGAACGGACATGTTTTGAAAATATTCAGATATGTGGATGATTATCTGGTTATGTTTATTTCTGAGCAGGGTGATAAAAGCGTAGACATGGTTTCCCATCTATTGGACATTTTTAGGGAGTGCTCTGGAGATCTAAGGTTTACGTTTGAAGTTTCACGTGAAAACGTCTTGCACTTTCGGTACCTAAACTTGCGCCTAGAACAGAATCATGCGTGCTGGGCTTACGATCCAAGGACAAGGACGTCTCTCCTTAGCTATGATTCCACACACCCTAAGATTGTAAAAAGAGGAATTGCCAAATCATATGTGAGAGCTTCTTTAACGAAATCTTGTTTTCATAAAAGTTATAATAGCTTTATGATTCGGATCAACAGGTTGATTTCAACGGGTTTTCTTAAGAATGTGATAGTAGTGGTAGCAGAATCGCTTGTAACTATCTTCAGACGAACGCTTGGTACTTCTGATAATGTTAGGCGAAAACCTACGTCCCAACCAGTGGTAATACCTTATCTCCATAACCTTTCCAATATGATCAAGAAGATGGCGGATAAATACAAGGTTCCTGTAGTCTTCTCGGCTCCTTCTAAGTTGCCTCGATTGCGGGCTGCGATTGAGAAAGCAAGAAGTAATCGAGTATTGCGTGAAACCAAGGACTGCTTTAAATTCATCGTATGCACAGTCGGAGTTGTTTATAAAATCCCATTTTCTTGCGGTAAGGTATACACAGGACAGAGAGGACGGTGCAAACAGCTTCGATCTAGGGAGCATTCTCTGTCTTTGAGGTCTATGTCATCAGGTCTCATGGCGGCCCATTTCAATAGATATGGTCGTACACCTGTGTTTAAACAGATTGAGATATCGGCAAGACGCACCAAAAATTGACTAGAGAAATTCATGAGGCATATTAAATTCGTCTACACGGTCCTGATGCTTACGTTAGTGCAGAGTCAATTACGATGTGTCATAAAGAGTTTGGATTCATTCGTAGAATGGGAACGTATATATGAAAGTTGGTGTTTAGTTACTGCAATTTTTACATCTGCTAGATATTCTGTGCCAATTGTTTTTTATTTTTTCGAATGGCCAACTGAAGGAGTGTCGTGCTGTGAATGAGTCTTTTTTCCACACCTCATTGCTTTTATGTCTTAAACAAGAAAAATGAAACGAAGTCGTGAGTCAGCGCTGTGATTGTGTCTTTCGTCTACTTGTCCGTACGTCTTTTTTGCGCTTTTTTTTCTCCTGTTACCAGGTATTAGCACCAAGATGTTTGGGAGGCGCCCCCTTACGGTTTCCGTCCTTGACGTCACGAATAGGATTTTGCTTCGCTGTGGTTGGCAGGATTTGTCTCGGCATGAACTGGCGATTGGGCAGGAATATATGAGTATACAGGAAACTATGGTTTGGCCAATCGCCAACTTGGACCACAGCCGCGACGCTTTAAATCGCGCTCGTCGCTAATAGCCGCTGACAGCTTAAGAAAGATAGGGAGTGGCCTATTATAACGGTGCTTCTTAATTTGTGACTGGATTTTCGGCGTCGTTATCAGCCTATGTCACAATGTGATTGGTTCAAAAGCGATAAAAAAAAAAAAACCGGGACTCGCCATGCCTGCGTTTCTTAGGCGATCAGTGACAAGTAAGACAGAAAAGTCGGTCACGTTGCTTGAAGCCGACCAGTCACATATAAAAAAAAAAAGCAAAATGTTGGTGCTCGTCTTTGTGACTCGTGATTGCTTGTTACAGCTAATTCTTGAATTGGTTGGCAACATGCGTATATGACGATGCACAGTTGTCCGGTCATTCCATCGTCGCTGTCGCAGCATCGAATTCAACCGACGCAAATGTTGAAACCATACATTACACTGGGTATCATTTCTAGGAGCTTGTGCAAATAAGCCTCAAGGTACGGTACATAAAGCGTGGACATCAAAAAGTAAGTCTGACTTTTTCTATCAACACGTTTCCATGAGCACCGTTCCATGAAAGGGCTTATGAACGTCGACATCGGCAGTGCCTGTGCATTTAGCGTGGACACTGCTGTCAGTGAGGTGATCCAGTCTCTGAATTGTGCCCTCTAGTTTACCATATTGTGGACGTGTGCTTTAAATCCGGTGTAGACAGCTATAGACCAACACACTGTTAAACTGTTTATAAACAAGCCCGCGAGTGCGGACGGCGCCTGTGCAGAAATCACAATCGCCTTAAAGAAAGTGTCTGCGCATGCGCAGTACTGACAGCAGCGCCACCGCAGTTGGTGTAAACCTCCCTCCGTGTTTTTTTGTTTTTTTTTACTCCCTCAACAGCGTCGCTCTCAGGTTGCAGTAAAACAGTGCGTGAAAAATCGTCCAACAACATTCCGGAATTACGTCGAGTGAGCCGATTGGCGATTTTCACACGTATTTTTGAACCTACTTTCGCGGTTTCGTCTTTTGACCGCCAGGCGCTGTGAATATCTTTTTTGCTCGAGAATCGCTGGCGATCGAACCTGCCGCCGCAGCTTTCTTTTCTAGCCGCTAGGTGCCGTCGATTTCGCCGGAGTCGCCCACCACAAAACCTTCTTTTTCCTCATTCTGGTCGCTTCATTTCGTCACCAAGGTCCCCAGAAGAGATTCCTGCTTCTATGGACACCACTGTGTTGCTCTTGAAGTCGACGGAATCAAAATCTGTATCGGTTCGTCATCGCTGCAGTTTCAACGGCTCGGAAGTGCCGGCGCGCTAGTGTACGGCGCCTGGAAGGCCTCTTCGACGGGTGTGTTTGCCGTCTTATCCCGCCCATGCATCGAAAGTGGTGCCGAAGTGGAACCTAACTGCGTCACAGGAGCCGGTGTGCGAGGCTATGTGGAGTGTAAGTTCGTCTGCTTCTTTTGCAGGGGTTCTGGTGACGTCAGAAAGACGCCGAGCTCTGATTGGCTCTGAATGAAGAATAGTGGGTAGACTTTAAGACAGCTTGCTTTGAGCTCTACCCCCTATCCTTCAGTCAGAGCCAATCGGAGCTCGGCGTCTTTCTGACGTCACCAGAACCCCTGCAAAAGAAGCAGACGAATTTCTCTCCGCATAGTGTGGCTGGATTTCATAGCGCTTCTATCTGCTCGATCGGCGTCGCTTGATTTATGGGCCGTGTTTGTAATGCGTGCTGCGACGAGTTGACCAACGCGTTGATCGTCCGCAAGCGTTTTCCCCTTTCCTCCGGCTTTCTTCCTCGCCACGCGAAAGCGCAGCGCACGCGCACCGGCGACCAATTTGCGCAGGAGGTGTCCCCCATAGCATTTGAAACTCTCTCGGCGGTTTGAGTTGGTCTGTCGCCTAAATCCAGACGGCACTCATTACGAGTAATCGAATTATTTGTAATCAGTTACTTTTTAGAGTACTTTTGTAATAGTTTTATTACACTTATTAGGAAGTAGTCACAAGAGTAATCTGATTACTTTTGGAAGTACTAAATTTACTTGTAACAGTTACTTTTTTTTACCTCTCGTTTTTAATGGCGCCCTTTGTTCGTACAAGTTGCCCCACCCCGAAGGAATCACCGAACCAAATCTCCGACACGAGGTTGGTTTACCAAAATTGCTGAATTAAGCAGATAAGTACAGCTCATAATTCGGCGATTCTAATCCAATAATGAACTGCACCAAAGAGCGGTTTTGAAACCGACAAAAAAAACTCCGTCGTTTCGAAATTTTGAAGTAAGCGGAGAAATAGCGGTTACTTCTTTTTAACTAACGGCCAATTTCTTTTCGTCTCTAGTTATCGAGTAATCTAATGAATACTTCTTAAGCCATAGTAATTGTAATCGGTTACTTTTTTGTTTTGTTTTCTGAGTAACCTGTACGAGACTGCCTAAATATAGGCTCACTATATAACGTGCTCGGATGTCGCGATCCTGGCGGCTGGTTGTGCGAAATGCTGGCGAGAGAGACGAGTGGACGTGAGGGTCGCTGTCGTCGCGCGGCCTCCGTGCATCTGGCGTCCGCTCTAATTTCCATCGACTGTCTGGCATGCAGAGCGACCGGAACGGGCGTCTGCCGCACCCACCCTATACTGCTGTGCCAGGATTGCGACCGGCAACAACAGTGTGCCACATTTATGACGTCATCAGAGGGAAATGGACGGACCACTTTTGAGGGCGCGGGAAACACACCAGTTGGAGACGCGCTACAAGGCAACGTGCTCACAGTAACGGATAGTCTAGTTTCAAACAACGATATCTTAAGCATCCCGTGTATAGTACATGAGCCCGCTGCATTTTGTAGCCTCTTGATTGCGCATGTACGCATGCGCGGTGAGAACGTAGTGAGCAGTAGTAAGTTTTGCAATCATCCAGAGTCAGGCTGGGCTCCACGTGACAGCATCATCCCTTGATTCGCCGATGTATAGAGTACGAACGGGGGTTATACTCTATTACTAGAAATCACCGCAAAGATGGCTAAGGATTGCAGCTAACTTCAGACACGCGAATGGATTGTGCAGAGAATTGTTGGTGTCTACAAATGCGCTTTGTAGCCGCAAAATGAAGTATACAGCCGCCGACAGTTCCACGTTTTAGCTCGTTCGCATCCACCTCGTCTACTGGGGCGAGTATAAATAGAAGCCGAGACCGCGCGATACATCCAGGGCTGCTTCGGGGCACGGAGCTCAGGCCGGTGAACAAAACAACCCGTGGACTTTGTACGGATCGCAATTTTCAGGAAAGTTGTGAGTGCCGCAATTTGGGCCATGTATATAATGAACGCAACAGCAATAGTATGCGATAACGAGTGAGCTTTTTCCCACAGGTCATAACACTTCTAATTGGACGTGTCACCTATGAAGTCCGGCTATGTGGAGTCAGCACACCATTTAGCTGGGAATAGATTGTCCAGATATATAACGCCCTCTTGAAACAACAACAACGAGTAACCAGTTTTTACACATGGGTCTCCGATATATGCAGAAAATGACTCCAACTCCGTAGCCTGGCGAATCTGCACCTTAAACTACCAAATATATCAAATGACACACAGCGCATTATATATATATATATATATATATATATATATATATATATATATACACACCAAAAAAGCATTCATGCGTTGCTGGGAGCACCTATGCAGAGTGATATCGGTGCCGCCAACGACAATCCAAAATACAAAAGTAGCTCGTGCATATATTCCGCGAATTAATAACACGCATCAAACTAAAGGAAGCAAAGAGTTAACAAGTCAAGCAAAAAGTGACGGCGTCGAGCCTCAGATAAGATAAGTGCGGAGTCCTGAACGTCTACATTTTGATATGCACCACAGATACATTGGCCTCGCGCTATTCTCGAGCCAAGAGAAGTTATCGCCAAGGGGGCGGCCGAAGCCACAAGCGCGAGTAGGAATACGGTAGTACCGCGTGCCAAAAATGATCGTAAAAAGCGAAGTTTTATGAAAGAGTTGGACAACAATCAAAATCATGCGTTTCTTCCAATATTATGCTGAAACCGTAGACTGTTGACCAATCCATGGCTACATAAAAGGATGTGTCCGACCTTGTTCGGAACGCTCCGAAACGCCAGCATTGAGTTAATGCAGAGGACAAATCGAAGGAAAATTCATTATTGCGTTCTCATGCACGTCGAGAGAAAAGTTCACTGTGTTTGGGAACGCATTCATTAAATTTGGTCACCAGAACTATAGACGCTTTGCACACGCTCCAGATTCCAGCCGCCATAGCTGACCTTCTCTCGTCTTACCCAAACGCCGAGTCATTGAAGCGGGCGTTGACGAGCTTCCACAAAGGCCAATGCTATTGCACAAGGACAGAGTAGAATCTAAAAGGGCAATCACCTGCCCTCCTGTGGTCATGATGAAATGAGATAAACGTAATGAGATGAAACGCAACCTGAACGTCGGTTATAGCAGTGCCCATGCACAGCTGCTGCAAGGCGTCTTGCCGTAGTTATTTCTGTAGCGTCCGTGTGGGAAAACGTGGAAGCAATGCACAATCGTCCAGAAACAAGGAATGGACGAACAAGCCATCGGACACGTGTAACTCTTATGAATGCTTCTCATTATCAACTTCTTTTTTTCTCGAAGAATGGTGGATCTTCTTTGACACATTTGTGGGAATAGACGAACCGACCTATTCTACCATAGCTTGTGTTCTGCACGAAACTGAGATATCAATGCACACTCATTAGAGCGATGAAAGACGGAAAGAAGGCGAAGCAAAGTTTACAGATAATTTTTTAAGTGAAACGGTGGCATCCCACATCCGGGATTTTGTACTTGTAGAAGGCAATAGAAGCCGATCGAACCGAGGAGATTTCTTGCAACATATGAATAAAAAATACAATAACTAATCGCAACGTTTTTTACCATCAATAGTAATGCGTATCACGGCGTAAATAGAAAGAAACACATGCTTCAAACGACAAATAAAAAAAAAAAGACCAAATAGCCGAATACACTATTTATTACTATTTAATGTACTTATTCATACAATAGGCAACGTACGCTATAACAGTTTTAATCAAACACGTTACATATTTTCACTCGGCATTCACTGACCAATAACCCTGCAAACCTGTTCTTTACGGAATAAAAAAAAGTTCATCCAGGACTTTCTGATGTTACTCTTATGAGGCCATGAGCTGCCTCGTGAAACTAGAAGCGAAGAAGATAGATCGGAAAAGCAGGATTCGGGCAGACAGAAGTCGGAAAAATGTGACACACCCCCTGCAAAGAGCGACGGCCCGCAGAAGCTACGCCCACGGTGTTTGGAGAAGTTACACGGCGGCGAGGCAGGGCTGCACGCCCGAAGGACTAGAAGCAATGCGAAGAGAACGCCACCTGTAACCCAGTCCATCCTCCCTCTGGGCAGCGGGGCAGTGCACGAGCATGCCCGTCCAGCGGGAGGGAGGGCGACAGGAAAAGACCATCGGACACTCACGGCGGACTCTCGAGGTAGGGCGTGAGGCAGAGGTGCGCGCCCCGGAGAGCGGCCCGCGGCCCGCACCCGGGTCGGCGCCGGGCCCTGGCGGCAGCGTCGGCGTCGGGAGCGACTCACCGGGGCCGCGGGGGAGAACTTGGGCTCGGGACGCGCGAAGTTTCCGGGCGAGGGGGCCGTGGCCTGGCGGCACGCGCTCGGCTGACGTCACACGATCCGCGTCCCGCGATTGGCGCAAAGTGCAGCGGCGCGCGGGCTCATAAATATGTGGCCGAAGTCGGCGGGGGCCGAGCTTGGCGAGCGAGTGTGCCGCGAGCGCGCCGTGAGAGGAGTCTCGAGAGCCCGAGACCCCGCGTCGAGAAGTGTGGCCCTGTACGCGGGTGAAGCAGCAGCGACGGGCGACGCCGCGGTGGCAGCGTGGCTCGGCGGCGCGCCCCCGGACCCGGCCTGCCTGTACTTCCAGGGCGGAGCAGCGGCCACGCCGTCGCCGTCCGGTTCGTCGTCTCTGAGCTCGTCTCTCGATGAAGACGCCATGGCTGCGGACGAGTACAGCTTCGACCTGGAGAACCTCGAGGAGGTGGTCAAGCAGGAGATGGGCGTCAAGTACGTCTCGCTGCAGCCCGAGCTGCATCAGCTGGAGCAGCTGCGCCAGCGCGGCATGGTGGCCAGCACGCCGGGCACCCCACCGGACACGCCGCCGGGCTCGACGGCCTGTCCGGAGTCGCCCGAGTTCGCGGCCTGCATGCCCGACGACAGCATGATGTGGCTCTCGCAGCAGCCGCCGCCGCCGCCGCCGCACGCGGGCCTGCGGTTCGGCCACCAGGAGCCGCTGGACCTGCGGCCGCAAGGCGACCTCGAGTGGCTGCAGCTGCGCCGAGACCTGGAGGGCGCCCCGGCGGGGCCCCGGCCCCCGATGGCCGCACTGGCGCCCCAGCAGCAGCTCCCCATGCGGGACATCTTGGACGACGAACAGCTGATCTCGCTGTCTGTGCGCGAACTCAACAAGCGACTCCACGGGTTCCCCCGCGAAGAAGTGGTTCGCCTCAAGCAGAAGCGTCGGACGCTCAAGAACCGCGGCTACGCGCAGAACTGTCGGACCAAGCGCCTGGCGCAGAGGCACGAGCTGGAAAGCAGGAACCGCATCCTTCAGGCCGAGGCCAACCGTTTGCGCCAGGAGCTGGACCGTGCCTGCCAGGAGCGGGACTTCTACAAGCAGCAGCTCGGTGCCGCCGCCCACGGCCGGGCCCGGCCGCAACAGCTGCCGCCGCACGCCATGGGGCCCGGCTCGCCGGACTTCCTCATGTGACTCGGGCCGACCCGCCGGCTGCCGGACCAGCCCGCGGCCAAGTGGGGCCACTGAGCCCCCTCTTCTGGACTGTACGAAAGGCGGTGCTCGCACCGCTGACGACGGCATGCGTCGCCTGGCCTGATGCCCCATCCGACGTTGCCCTAAGGACTGTGCGAAAGGCGGCTCCGTCCGCTGACGAATCTCCCCCCTCCCTCTTTTGTTTTCGCGTCCCTCCGTGTGGCCCTGCGCTGCCCCGCACTCTCCGCCGCTCAAAGTTCCAGGAGACGCCAATACACACACCCAAACCTCTGTCGCGTTGTAGCCGCTCACGCCGGAGGCCCTCCACCGGACGCAGCCCAGGGACGCCCTTACAAGGCTTCCGAGCTCGTTGTGAGACAAAGGTACGGAAGCTCGCTAAGCCCGTCCGCGGTGCTCTCGACAGCGCCCCGGGCAAGCCTCAGGCAGGAGACACCGCGGCGTCAAGGTGCACGCCTGGCCGCCACGCCGTCTCGTGCCTTCGGCTTGCCACCCAGACGTCAGATCCGCGGCTCGCTGCCAAAGTCCTGGCTGGCCCCTTATCTCCCACGCTGTACATACGAGGGGACCTTGACGCACTATCCACACGCGCAATCTTCGAATAAGGGGAAAGTTGGATCCTCCGTTCCTGGACTCCACGTGTTCCAGTTGCGCCCCTGTCTGTCCAAGGCGTCTTCGCTGGCGAGGTTACCCTGGCCAATGCGTCGGTTTCACGTAGAAGGCAGGATTCTCGAGCGTAAATTATGTCACGCTTTCTGGTCGTTCACAGTTCCTATGGCGAAGTCCTCTTCTCGAGGGAAGTTGGGTCCGTTGCGTTTTGAGCTCTGTCTACTCCGAGTTAACAAAGCGCAGTGCTTGGAGGTCTTGTATTTGATGCACAAAATCAGACCAGCGGTATAAACACCTTTAGAAATATTAAATAACGCTTTACAGACTACAGAAACCACCTTCGAAATTCTTCTGACAGGCCTCAGAATACTATAATTTGTTGTCAATGAGTTTGTGAAGAAGTCGGGAATAATACAAATCCACTTGAAAGTGTCTCCATTTAAAACTAGATTCCTTAAATGCCAATATTCGGAAAACATTCCTTCGGTATAATTCCGCGAAACTTGTCACATTGTTGGCCCCACGATGCAACAAGTACAGGTTTCTTTCGCACCAACTTTTGCGTTATGTATACCAGCAAACCAGAACGAAATCGTGGACCTGAAGCTCCGCAACGATAAGGCAACACAGAAAAGGCTAATTCGTCACCCGCAGAGAAAAGACCACACATTTCGCGTTTAGCAGTCGCACTGACAGAGGTGTCATCGTTGCTTTTGTCGCATTTATCTGTGTATATACCTTCGTTTTGGAACCGAATGTGTCCGTGTGAAGGGCAGCAGCACCCTTCAAGTCATCCGGTAGCGATTGTAAAATATGTAGCTTGCGCGTGGCATCCGAAAATTGCACAGGCGTTCTTACCAAACTGGCTGAGCTGGTTCCGGGTGTGGCGGGGACAGATTATGTAGCACTCCAACATCTGAGCACTTATATAGTCCTAACGTTGCTATAGACTTTCCAGGGCCTACATGTGACCTTATATAGTCGTTCACGTAAATCGAAGGCAGTTTGTAGCCCCGTATGTGCGCACTGCGACGTTCCTTGTACCCACATTTGACTACAAGTTTGCATGTGTCGCGGTTGTGCTAGGTTTCTGCATTGTTTGTTTTTGTACGCTGGCCAGGGCATGTAATTTGCGTTAAGGTTACTTCCTCTGCGGCGGCATGCTTTGTGTATTATTGTGTACCAACACCGTGAAGGAAATGGGTCAATGGCAAAGTTTAAAAAAAAAAAAAAAAAAAGAGAGAGCCCACGCTGTGCATATTGATTTGTATGTATACAAAGCACGAGCAAGAGATCATTCTTGAATTTGAGCGGATGCACAGGTGTGCTTCATTCATACGAATACTTCTTCGTTTCACTTTATGTCCGCTCGCAATCAGAGCTAGGAAACCTGTCAAACCTGCGGATCAGTTATATGCATGTGATTATTTTGGGTTGCTGAAGTAACCAAGCGTGACTAATCGCTACGACAGCATAGGCTTCGTCAGCGTGTACGTGTACTTGCATACTGCCGTAAGCTTTCGGCTGTGATCAGACTTCAGGTGAAACGGAGCACTGTTCGTGAACATTTAAGTGAACGTGTGATCTTTTACAACGTTTTCTAAAATTATGGTTGTCTCTCATTCGCATTCTTAATCAGCGTCACGTCCCTTGCGATGAGTCTACTAGTCTTCATAGGTACAGCTTCGTGTCGCGCGTCACTGAAACGGTGCGTTTGTTTTTAGCCAAAGTACTTTTTTGAGTTGAATTCTTTTTATGATATATTTACAGATAATTAATTTGACTCGCCGGTATACGCGCGAAGGATATACTGGAATCAATAGCGATCTCAATTAATAATCTGCAATATTTATAGGCGGAAATAGAAACAAATATGAGCTATTGTTTGTCAACCGCCTTTTTCAATTTGCTGTGTTGAGACGAGGGTCGCGTCATTAGAGATTTAGCTGCCTCAAAGGGCCTGCAATATGAGCATCCAGTCAGATATGAAACTCGCGCGTTCATGTCCCTTCGACAAAGATAGACGCAGGTGGGCATTGAGCGACCGCACGCAGTTACTCTATTCGTTCGCAACGTGTCGTTACGGGACACGAGTGATGCGGTTTTCTACTGTGATACGAGAAGAGGGTATATGAATATGTGTTTGCACAAGGTCGCACCCTATGTTTTCATTGCAACTTGTGTTTGGTGTACCAGATTATGTGACTATTACACACGCGCGTGACCACGCGCGCGAGCCACACTACCGCACACCCACACACAAACACACACACATAAACAGACACGCACACACAAGCTATATCAACATAAATCACACATTATCACATGTACACACAATATACTATATATTATAAATATATATAAATATATATATTGATCCTTTCCTGCTCTCAAGGGGTACGCAATAACCTCGCTTAAAACATACCTGTACATTTTTTTTGGCTTGCTTCGACCCCTGTACATATTCGCTTGCTTTTACCTGTCATTCTGAAGGAGTTGAGCGTATTTCGTATTCTTGACAATTTCAAATGACATCTCCCCCGCGTGTATAAGAGTATGACGTTACCTTAAGGGGCATTCCCGAAAGGGACGCTGTCGCAATGTAAGATAAAATAAAGGCAATAAACGCATACACGAGTGCAATCAAAAGCCATACTTGGTTGGTCTCTTGTTTATACTTGTGAATAGTTAAGGTACAGTGCGCGACTCAGTTAGCCAGAACAAAGGTTCGCCGGTTATTCCTGTCTCTTTTCCACAGCTTTATCAAACAGAAGTTGGAAGTGGTTTCTCAACTTAGAGAGCAGGAATTGGGCGTTTGATACAAACCTGCATGAGTAACAACAGTCGAAAACTCGTCGATGCCTCGCTCGCGTAACTGTGTCGCCCAGTGGGCATTCGTTCATGAAATTTTAACTCTTCGCGTTCTTCTAGTTGGCATTCTACTTTTCGTTCGTCACTGTGAACGTTTATAGAGCTATTGTTGCTTAGATTCAAGCTCAGAATTATTGTAACTGACGGAAAACTGAAATGGCATAACTTTACATTGATAGTCAAAAAGGAGCCAGTTATGACAGCTTTATATCCAACCTAGGTGCTTTCTCATGATCACTTGTCTGTAACTGAAATGACTTGAAAGAAACAAATGATTTATACGGGTTGGAAAGCTTGATGCCGGTTTAAAAGAGCATGCATCAATCTCCGACAACTCGGCCAGTAATTCACACACACACACACACAAGACGTTTAGGAAAAGAAAAAAAAAAAGACCCTAGAAAGAAGAGCACATGAATTCACAAGACCCCGAGTGATGACTATCTCTGATATCTTTCCAGTGCTATAGTCAATATAAGATCATCCGGCAGTGGGCATCGAAGGCAGAGTTTCAGCATATCTGGATGAAGCTGTATATTCTTGTTGTAGTACAACTTCACAGGCATGCACGGTCGCGGGGTGGATGAATTCATGGCGTATACGAGCTCCAAGATATTAGGACGCGTACGAGCTGTAGTTATCGCTCTCTCAAAGGCCGTGAATTTTAACGTCTTCACGTTGAAATGAAAATGCTTATAAATATTTGTCTCCAAAAAAGCTATAAACGTTGCCATAAACTTGAACACCAAAGCAGTCTTTAATTTACAGACGTTTCCGAATGAGTTTTTCCTTCTTCAAGTCTCTTCCCGAAACATCTGTCAAACATTGTCTCTGTTGTTCAAATTGATCTCACCATCTTCACGTTGTATAGATTACTGTAACCCGCGCAACTGCTGTGACCACGTAATCACAGCACATGCACCGTATTTCCCAAAAGTAAATGTTTACGTAAGTAAAGAATTTGTCTACTCACTTTATTTTTTAATTATAAATACATGGTTAACAAAATGACACTTTGTCTGTTGGCGAGCTGAGAGGTTTTTCCACTTGGGTATTTTTCCTCGACTCAAAAGTTTTTTTTTTTTACCTTTTTACAGTCTTGAGTGTTACGGAATATAATTGAATACATAGTGGCAGCAAAGGTAACATTGATTTGTCGCCTTTGGGCACTCGTAAAATCGAAACTGGGAAGGGAACACCGTTTCGTATCTCAAGTGCCCACGGAAGCGGAAATACCTTCTCAGTAACTATTTTCGATATCGAACAGGGGCCGCACACTCAAACTCGCCAGAAATATGTAAACAATGTATGACAACAGATATACCATCAGCTTGTCGTAACTTTCTACTTCTCTCACCTGTGCTGTTTTTGTCAGTCTAGTGTACCAAGGTAGTTCGCAGAGTATCACAACACAAACTCCCTAACACCCCAAAAGCTCGTTGAAATGAGCCAAGATTGGCTGTGCCTAAAAATTGTTAGAAGCTTCGTAGGCACCATTTTGCAGACGAGCAGTCGTTCTACATCATTGCATAATTGTTTCTAAAGGCTCGATGCTAACAAAAAATTACTATGGTTCATTTGATACAATATTTGTTTAACTATTTTTCATATAACAACACCATGAAAAAAAAAAAAAAAAAAAAACACATCGAAGTACGGATGTGGCAGTTACTGGGGCAATTATCGATAGCGTTAGTAGTTTAATTCGTTGTTGAGCCGCGGAAGCTGATTCAACGTGGTATCCTGTAAACTACGAATAAAATTTATGTAGCCGATCTGCAGAATCTTTCCAATTTACTTCTGATAATCTTACTCGCTCAGTAATAAAAGAGCACCGAGAATTGGTTCAGTACTTTTTCTGAACGTTAGTCGTCGAGACATACACGGCCCTGAAAACATCCGTGACGCTGTCTGTTTAGTGTTTTATAAATCGTTGCTGTTCTCTGGTGCAGACTGTCGTAAAAGTGTGTTTTTTTCGAGAGAGTCACTGTGAGGAAGCAGCGGTAGCTGGGAAAAAGTAGCGCAGAACCAAAACAATCATGTTTACCTGTTTTATGCCTGCTCGCACAAACTTACTTCTTCAGAAAAGAACGAGAAAATTCAACAGGAGAAACGCAATGAGGCATGAATAGCACACATTCTAACAAAAGGACATAAACAAATGAATACGACCAATAATAAAGCAAATTAATGTATGCGAACTATAGTTTGTGATTTGCAATTTTTATTTTCGATGCATTTTGCTTCACGTAATATCAAATAAGTAATGCATTGAAAAGGTGAATTATCGGGAGTTATGTTCACTACCTTGTTGGACTAATACGTTTACCAACTAGTAAAACGTAAAAAAAATAAAAAAATGTCGAAAATAGACTTTTTGTAGCAATAGATCCTTTACAAACTACCAAGAAATAACATAACGGATGTCCGTATTCCGAGAATCAATTAAAGCGTGATGCATGTGATTGGACTCGAGTTATCGCCGAGCGCTGACGGGGCACTCGTTTCAAATACATTTGGACCCGATTCCACGTAGAGCATTGAAGCAGCATTTGTGTCCAATACATGCTCAGAGTATACTGCAGCCATACTGCGTGTCAAAAGTATGGTGACCTCTGAGAATAGTCGCAGCAGCTAACGCTTACTTAAAAAAAGGAAAAAAAACAACAAATTTTATTCGTTATTACGCGAAAGAAACCCCCCAAAACAGTATCTAACCCTAACAATAAGTGTAAAACAACAACAACAACAACAACTCATCCATAAAGTTTCCCTAATTAATTTGAAAATATCCTTCGAAAGGTCTTTTTTACCGCCGGAGGTGTCTACCGCAGCATTGATTTAACTCTGCAAAAAGTAGCTTCGAAGACTCGGTAAGCAGTTTAGCGCTTTCAATTTTTTTGTTTTTATACACATATTCTTGGAGCTTCGCGATGCGTATAAAATTAATGTCATGGATGGCACTTTCTTCGTTGGGTTTGTAAACCCGACGAAGGTGGCCATTGCATTTTGCACAGAAATAAACGAGTAACGTGCCTCTCATAGCTCAAATTAAGGAGAAAAAGCGGATGGAAAGAGAAAGAGAAAGAGTGATAAAGAAGGAGATAACGAGTGGGAGTCATGGATTGACTGCTTGTTCCTTCATGGCTGCATCACGTCAGTGCTTGTCTTTTACAGTCACTGAAAACTCAAGAAACGCAGGGTGTGTTCAATCTTGAGCGTCTCATATTATCGCCACGCAGCCAATGGGATTGCTGCCTTTCGAGATAAGAATGCCGACGAACGAGTCAGGACGCAGTAAGTGCGAAGATAGTAAGTAAACCACACCCTCCGTCGCTTAAGCTGTCAGCGCTTATACGGAGTGTAAATTCGTCTGCTCCTTACGTAAGGGGGTTTCGGTGACGTAAAACCGCCGATCTGTGATTGACTCCGATTGGAAGGGTAGTGGGTAGATCTCAATGCTAGCTGCCTCGAGGTCTACCCACTATCCTTCAATCGGAGCCAATCAGAGATCGGCGTTCCCACGTCACCGCAACCCAGCTGCGCAAGTAGCAGACGAACTTGCACTCCGTATAGCAGAGATGTTTCTCTAAAAATTCAGACGCTGCCGAGGCAAAATGACTTGTCATTCTAATGTAGCTTTTTAAAGAAACGGAACGAAGCAAGACATTTGTTGGTGGTTGTATTTTTTTTTCAGTTACCACCGCCGTCATGCTTGTTAAATAAAATAACAAAAGAGCAATACCTCCTTTGTCATTTTCTTTGTGTATTCAATTACGTTTAAGGCGGCAGCAATGAAATAGATCCGCAGAATAAACACTCGAATGAAAACGAATACTTCAAGTATAAAGTATTCGTGTCGACCGCAATAAATTATTGCACTGATCTACGCAATGACCGAGTCACAGACACACACACAATATATATATATATATATATATATATATATATATATATATATATATATATATATATATATATATATATATATATATATATATATATATATATATATATATATATATATATATATATATATATATATATATATATATATATATATATATATATATATATATATAGGGTGTTTCACGAAAGGTGGACAAAATCGATATGGCGAAAACTACGCGTCGGAACAGAAAAAGGCTTGTGTCGTTTTGGTCCTGGGCCAAGGGCCTAATTAGGAAAATTATTAAAGTCCAGGATAATTATATTGTTAATTATTTTTGCGTAATTAAATTTTTTTAATATTGTGTTTAAGGGCACGGTTTCAATAAGAAAATTGCTCAGCATCATCGACCAACCTCTGCTGCGCTGTCATCGCGCGACGCAGCAGAGGTTGGTTGCACTATCTCTCCACTGGGCGCGGTGCCGCCGGGGCCGAGATGCGCTCCGATAGCAAACCGAAACTTAAAAACCCGTCGAATTTGTGCGGTTTTTCAGAAAGCCGTAAAATGCTTCGCGTGCCTTCTATCGCTCTGCAATTTGCTGATTTCGTGTTTTTTGATGACGCTGAGCTAGTTTCTATTGAAACCATGACCTTAAACACAATATTGAAAAAGTTAACTACGCAAAAATAATTAACAATCTAATTATCCCGGACTTTAATAATTTTCCCAAATAGGCCCCTGGCCCAGGACAAAAACGACACAAGCCTTTTTTTTTGTTGCGACACGTAGCTTTTGGAATATCGAATTTGTCCACCTTTCGTGAAACACCCTCTCTTTCATAGCCCCCCCCCCCCCCCCTCCCTCCCCCCCAACTTTCTACTTTTTTTTGTTCTTACGTGCGATGACGACATAGAACTCAGAATATATTAGAGGTAGTGAGCCGTCTGAGGCGCATAATTTTTCTTAACATATAATAATTTTTAATAATGATTATAAAACTGTGTCACTGAAATCCAGTACGCGTTACTATACGAATATTTACTGAATTTGATTTATAATCAGAGCGTTCGTTTATCAGCCCCCTTATAAGCCAGTGTCCTTGTATACTCCGTTCCACCCTTACATGTGCCGCGCCGAAGACTGGCACGCTGAGGTGCGTCCCTGAGCAAGTATATAGCTTGCGCTTGTAGCCTCTTCTCTCCTATGCGCGAGTGTTTCCCGGCTCGAGAGCTTAGTTTGACCTGCTGCTACAGCGGTATTTTGTTTTCAGCTAAGTGGCGAGTCCATTGGTCAGTCGGGGACTGGTGACTTCGGAGTTGCCTCAGTGTTGCGTGGGATCACCAGTTGCAAATCATGAACATAAAAAAATACTTTTTAGCAATTACTAGAGCTTTTAAACGGTTAAACTTGCTGCGTATGCTATGTGGTGTATGTAAAGTTCATATGAGAAATAGACTAACATGTTTAGTACCCGTGTCATGACTTAAATAAAAAGAAAATACTTCGAACGCGCTATCATGAAGACTGAAATCACTCAACGTTTCTCCGCAGTGCTTCTGTGGGTGCGTTTAAAGTGTCAGTTCTTTTTTGTTTTTTGTTTCCAGAAAATACGAAATTTTGCGACAAACACCTGTCTTAACGCCATATCCTAAACTTTCTCGCCACACGTTTTTCGAGGATGTTGGTAACTTTTTGAACAACAATTTGAACCCAAACTATCAGGGACAATGAATGTAGAACAACGATTTGAGGCGTCACATGTTTTCTTCCTTCCCACAAATCGGATGGACGTGGCATCTATAGGCAGCGAAAATATTTATCTTGTTAAATACTGCCACAACTCCGAGGGACATTCAATGTATTAAACCTCATCTATTATTTTTGTCTTCGTGAAGGAGCGACGAGCCACCGCTGACTGACGATCTCTGGTCGTTAACAGTACCTAGTTTCTGCGTTTTATGCGAAGCGTACTCCTTTGTGCTACTAATATAAGCTATGAATGATTAGCAAACGCCTAAATCACCTGAAACGCAGAAACATTAAACAGGAAACATAATTGAACTGTTAGCTTTTTTTTTTTTTTTTTTTTTTCTTGCGGATGATCAGGTTCATTACCAGGAACCACAGTGCAAAGTCGTGGGAATCAGTAAGGAATAAGAGCTAGAATACGTACACCGCATGCATCATTACGGGCTCTGGACGTGTAGGCTTTCCTTAGTCTTAGTGTGTTAATCTCTCATTTAGTGGCAGAAAATTATCCCCTTTGATTGAAATTTCGGTTAGCCGCACACTTTTTTTTTTCCATCATAACTACTATGGGCATCGACATCTTGTGGAACCCCGGGTGTGGCGGGTTGCAACCATCTTAGCTTCGCTCCACAGCTAATAAAATTGCTTTATGCGCCGATAAGACCCACAAAGAATTCATCGAACAAAAATGCGTGAACATAACTGGCCACGCCTTACGTTTCCTAAGTTGTCGATGACCATTGACGATGAAGGAGCGAATGGTGTGTAGGATAATCAGGAGATCATGATGGCGTTACGAAAATTTCAGTGCTCTGTGATAAGGCATGTACGTTGTGCAACGCTATTGGTTTCTTTCTGTGACTCAATAAATAATCTGAACTCCTTTTTTAAGTGATTTTCAATTTTGTACAAGGAGCGAATCTTTATATTAGTTCGTCACTTGAAGTCTAAACAAATGAGATCCCGAATTCGCCCGACCACGGAGCTTAAGCGGGCCGTAATTATGGTGATACAAAAGCAAAACTGTGCAGCTCAGGCTGTGTTTGACCGGACTGAGTTAGTTGCGTCAATGTGTGTTCACATAATCGAATTTCTTGTGTTACAACGAACATAAAATACGTTTTTTCAGTTTTGTACGCGTATTCGGTCGTACTGTATTACTTATTTTTGCGGGAGTTTTGTGTGCGTAGTTTGTCGGGTTGTGGTATCTAAACCATCCGAATTGATGATATTATTGTCACTCTGTAGGCTCTAGCAGTAGCTTTGTCGATAAGGTATGTCGACAACATACCTTATAATAAAAATAGTATGAACAAAAAAAGGCCCTTGTTACATTGGATATAAGCATACTTCTCACATGAGGACATGGAAAAAGAAAGGGGCGGTGTTTTGTAACTTCATAATCTGCATTTCTGCTGGCTCAACACAAGGCTATACAATCAGCCCAGGTGCACAAACAAGTCGTATCTATATGTTAACTGACACGATCCGCTTGCTTATCGTGAGAATGAAAAAAAAGACACATTGTAAAACTACATGCCGGAACTCCGCCCACTAGTATAACAAAGGGGCGGAATGTTTTGTCTGAGGACGGGGGCAGGAACTGTGGGGAAAACTACACTCTAAAAAATGTCTGTAAGTCAACTTTCACGCACAACACTTGGAGAGCCAATCACCGCAACTTACTGAGGCAGCTCAGCGAATGACGATGCCGAAACATATGTTTAGACCAAAAAACGCAGTCTGAGTTGTGACATTAAGCAATGCAAAACGTCACGCTTGCATTGCTTAATGTCACAACTCAGTCCGCGTTTCTTGGTCTAAACATATGTTTCGGCATCGTCATTCGCTGAGTTGCCTCCGTAAGTTGCGGTGAATGGCTCTCCGAGTGGTGTGCGTGAAAGTAGACGCACAGACTTTTTTTAGAGTGTAGAGTCTGTAGCTAAACGGTATACACAGTGCCTCTTATAAGTTGCAAGCGACATTCTTCGATGCGCCGAAAGCGTGATACACTCTAAAAAACGTTTGCGTTTGTGCGTCTGCTTTCACGCACAACCCTCGGAGAGCCAATCACTGCAACTTACGGAGGCAGCTCAGCGAATGACAAGGCCGAAAGATATGTCTCGACCAAAAAAAAAAAAATCGCAGTCTGAGTTGTTACATTAAGCAATGCAAAAGGTCACGCTTGCATTGCTTAACTCAGTCTGCATTTTTCGGTCTAAACATATGTTTCGGCATTGTCATTCGCTGAGCTGCTTCCATAAGTTGAGGTGATTGGCTCTCCGAGTGTTGTGCGTGAAAGTAGACGCACAAACCTTTTTTAGAGTGTAAAGAAACGTAAGACACCATTTCGCTCGCGAGAAATGTACTTGGTCATGCATGTTGGCTGACGCTACGTCTCAAAAGGCATACATACGTAGTTATAGCTCACGCCCATACGCAGCCGACGCTACGAGGTAATGGGACCAATCCAGCAGCGTCAAAAGCTCAAGTCACTGGGCATTTTCTGTCTATGATTGTTTCAGCGATGCTAGAACACTTACAGAAGCACGACGAACAACATAATGGTGCGCTTTTGTCAATGTCCGATTGGTTCCATAAGGTCATAGCGTCGGCTGCGTCTGGACTTAAGGATGAAATGAAGTACACTCTAGAAAAAGCCGTGCGTCTACTTTCCCGCACAACACTCGGAGAGGCAATCACCGCAACTTACGGAGGCAGCTCAGCGAACGACGATGCCGAAACATATATTTAGACCAAAAAACGCAGTCTAAGTGGTGACATTAAGCAATGCAAAACGTCACGCTTGCATTGCTTAATGTCACAACTCAGTCTGCGTTTTTTGGTCTAAACAAATGTTTCGGCATCGTCATTCGCTGAGCTGCCTCCGTAACTTGTGGTGATTGGCTCTCCGAGTGTTGTGCGGGAAAGTAAACACACGGGCTGTTTTTAGAATGTACAGGGAAAACTTGTGATGGTATCTTCGCTTCTTCCGTGGCAAATGCGGAAAAACGCTGTGGCACAGGTGCGTGGAATACCGTTGAAATTGAAGTTGAAGTTGAAGTGCTTCAACTTAATTGTGGGCCATTCGTAGTTATATTGAGCCAAAAAGTATATTGCAAATATATCGGCGCTTTGACAACCGGCCCGGCACAAGTCTACTCGACATGCGGCGATTCGCAAGGCATTTTTCATAAAGTTTTGTTAAATGTCATATAGTAATAAGTCTACAGATCCGCCCGCTCCTTTAATATTCTAAATTATTTGTTCACTTAATAACTTTATATGTGCATTTTAGCTAAACAAAAAGATTGTATTGCTACGAACGTGGAATTTTAAGAAAGGCTTTTTGGATGCATTGGAGGCATCTTTTTTCTACTGTGCGCCAGTCAGTCCACCACTTGCAGATTTAGGCAGGCGCTAGTTTAAATTGCTACTGAATTTTGAGAAAGGGAATACTGCCTATACCGTCGCGTTCTACTTACATGAGCTAAAAATAAGCTTATAGCCGCGTTTACAATGCCATTGATACATTCCTAATGGGTTTCACGAGTTCAAGTGATTTTTCTTGCTAAACTCGTCTGAAAAAGGGAAAACAACAACAACAAAAATCTAAACTATAGTTCGTAAACACATAGGTTGCGTTCAGGGGGGTGCGACGTATTCCTCATTGGTAAAAAAAAAGTCAGTCGAAATTTATTAACTGACGCATGAACCAACAAGATAGTTGCTTGTTAATTTAGAAGATAAGCAAAGCCTATCATGGTTTCGGCTGGTATCGCCATGGATACATTATTACTAGCGGTAAGATTTTTATCAACACATGTTCGGTAGTAAAATAACGAGACCGAGACCACGACTTCCGTCTATACACTACCCTATGTGCCCTCTTTGTTTAGAAAAAACACGAACATTCTCTTACCGTTTCTACCCCGACTTCCTGTCACAGCTGTACCTGAGCCGAGCGCAAGCCATGCGATCTTTTAGACCTAAACTAACGCGTAACCCATAATGTCGAACAGTAAACAATGAATGCCACCGTAGAAAATGAGAAAATGTCGCTGGGTCAAGCGGTGACGTCACGGGACCCTGCCTTATGGCGAAGATTTCTCGAACGTTTTCGGCATTCTAGAGCTGAAGAGGCCCGCGTCAACGAAAGAGCGGATGGGGCGGAACGGGCTTGAAAACCGCAGTAGGCTAGACGTCAACTGGTATAGCAGAAAAAAAGATAATAGTTCTTAAGGAAGAGCCAGTACCCACCTTGCAACCTTGCAATTAATGCATTCAACTTCGCTTACTAGATCTATTAACGCAGTGAATTATTCAGTATAATCAACGTAACCTACACTCTAAAAAAAAAAAAAAAGGTTCAGACGTCTACGCTTCCCACAGGGCACAGGGAGAGCCAATTCATGGAGTCTATGGAGGGTACTCGGCGAATGACGAGGACAATAAAACGTTTCGACCTAAAAAAGAAAAAAAAAAGAAGAAGAAAATTGGCTATGTGAGACCGCACATAACATGAGCAAGTAAAGCGCTTGGCTCAACTTCACTGCATAGGCTTCATTATTCGGTGGAAACGATTTTTTCCGGGACTCGCCATTCGCCAATTGCCACCCAAAAGAGCAGTGACTTGCTAATCAAATGTTCGGCATAAAAAAAGAACATTATTATTTTTATTATTGTTATTATTATTATTAATATTTTTTGAGAGGGTAGAAGATGAGTCAGGGCCGAACCAACAGCGCCTATAGAATAAACAAAGCCCGAGGATAACCTCGCCTACCTCCACGTGACTTCATCACACCCTGATAATGCCAACTCGGAAGTTGTGTCCGACCCCGACGCCGAGCGTCCTTCGACGCGTTGATTGGACACGAGGCCCTGCCGAACGATGACACAGCGCTCGCGTCCAGTCTGCGTCTGCGGTCGATCTCACTCTGATGACGTCACAATTCTAGTGCAACAGTCACCGAGAACTTAAAAATTATCATTATTATGTTTTTTTTTTGTATTAGGGAGCCAATCACACACGCCCAATTCGTCTACTTCTTTCTCTTCTACCCGATCAGGATCGTCATATCTCGATTCGATGCGCTACGGTCGCATTCACGTATCCGCGGCTAGTGCCTATAGTCCTTCGCAAAAAACGCCTTCTGCGTGCCGCCATCTTCGTCTGCTGGGTTGTGGAACGCCTTCTGAGCATGCGCTGTAGCTCTGCTGTGCGGTATATCAGACGCTGCACACGCGTCCACAGCTCAGTGGCTCAGCATTTTTCGCCCGGGGGATAAGCGATGCAAAAGTCTTCCTCTGCATCGCTTATCCCCCAGGCAAAAAAGCTGAGTCACTGAGCTGTGGACGCGTGCGCAGCGTCTGATATACCGCACAGCAGAGCTACAGCGCATGCTCAGAAGGCGTTCCACAGCCCAGCAGACAAAGATGACAGCGCTCAGAAGGCGATTAAGTGTTAGAGAACGCCCGAAGCAGGATTGCCATTCGTGGGTCCGAGTAAATTGCTCTCCATGCGCATGCGCGTCGTCGCCATGCGCCAATCCGAGACACCTTTTGAGCTCCGCGCGCGCGCAGTGTGGAACACGCAACGCTAACGCAAACACACAGTGCTTCCGATTGCTCCTATACGCAACAATGAAACTCACCAATGTGACGCATTTTAAGGGCACTCGATTCTGGATGATTTTTAGCAGTCCATCTTTTGTGATACCTTAACTCCTTGAACAAGCACGTCTCGTTTCTTTAGTTTTAGAGAAGGATAAAAGGAAGCATGCTAGGCGCTGCTGTCTAAAATCACCGCCTCGCCATATTGAACACATCTGGTATCCTCGAAGCTGCCTCCCGTCATGGGCTGCTGACCCGTAGCCAAATTTTGCACAGTCTGTGCCCTAGTTTCTAACCAGGTAGGTATTTTTTTTTCTTAATTTACTGGCTGGCTACGGTGGGATGAACTGATAGAAAATACGACAAATGGTCGCCGAACAAGTCCAGCGGATCAGCGTCGTGGGGAATTGGATATCGCGTGTTGCTTGTGATCAAGTCGCAGCGAGCTTCGTTTTGTTCGGTGCCCTGTTCATTGCAACTGCTGTCGGTGTAGGCATTAGATAGTTGGAGCCGCCATCGGCATCCCAAGGTTCATTGACTTCCTCGTAGTTCAGTACAAGTTCATCCGAATTTTGGAGGATCATATGTCTGAGCTGAATGGTTTATTAATGTAATCTGAGGTACGCAGGTGGATCTAATAAATAGACTGCGGCTGTTGGTTACAAGAACAAGTTGGAAACAACTTTCTGTGGCAAGGATGTCAATAGTGTGGGAATCCGTGCGCTCGCACACTTTGAGTGCCGATCAAAGCTACTCATGTGCACTCTTCACTACTTCCGAAATACAACAGAAAGTTTTCTCCGAGTGAGTATAGCAATATTTTCACAGGAAGGCATTTGCGTGTTATGAGGCAAGGCAGTGCTTTTCTTTCTTTGTGAAGAACAAGCAGTTCAACGGTCGCCGGAACAGTAATTTGTAGGAGCTAAACCCCGGTTGTGATAGTTTTTTATTCGTTTTCATTTATTACAGCATACTGACACAAACCGTGTACTCAAGCATTTGCAGAGTCGCGTAATGACTCCCTGCTACATAGCGCCCGATATATCCTGTTGCCTGAAAATACATGGAAAGATATTTTTTTTTTTATATATATACGGCGTTATTGAGCTTGTGAGAACGGTGGAATGACCGTACAGGTTGGGATGTGCAAAAGTAATAGTAAAGTAATGGCGGCACAGTGTTTGACTATAGAAATAAATTGGTTTCAGTTCAACGTTCTCCTACTTATCGTCCAAACAAGTACAACCCAAAAATTTACCATCCCCCTTCTAAAAAAAAAAAAAGTACACCGTAATTTTTTTTTAATTGTAGCGGGAACAAAATGTCTAGAGCTATTGTGAAGGGTCTTAAAGTCTTGCTTACCACAGCGAACAAGGAAAAGGAAAGCCCAACTTGGCCTACCTCTTGTTTTCGGTATCATGGCTTTTACTTGGGAAACGGCCATAGCTGTCGCGATTACATTTTTTGCAAAGTATAAGAAAAAAAAAATGGAGGAAGTAAAATGAATCAAATAAATTACTTTACATCAAATTTATATAATATAAATCAAATTGATTTGAATTAAATCAGATTACTTTGATTTAAATCAATGAAGCTAAAATAGTGATTCTTTATCTTTATAATGCAATTAAATGCAAAGGGGCAAGCGAGCTGGACAAGAATGACGAAAATAATCCCTGGAGAAGGGGAACAAAGGGACAAAGGACAGGACACAAATCTCCAAACACAGCTAGGTGACTGGTGAGCGACCGAAAAAATCCGCCTGGTCTGGGCTCCAAACCCGTTTGCTCTAATGACATCTAACCCCTGGTTAGCTCAGTTGGTAGAGCGCTCCACATGTAATGGAGAGGTCTCGGGTTCGATACCGGGACCAGGCGTATTTTTTCGGTCGCTCACCAGTCACCTAGCTGTGTTTGGAGATTTGTGTCCTGTCCTTTGTCCCTTTTTCCCCTCCTCCAGGGATTATTTTCGTCATTCTTTATCACCAGATGTATTTTAAACACGGCAGATTGATCGATCAGTTCGTCCGATCACTGAAAACCATGTGGAAGAAAGAAATACTGGAAATGTAGAATAGTTTAATAAACCACTTTTATTGATGTAAACCTCGCCGTACCAGAACAAAAGAAGCTTGATTTCGTTTAGTTATAGCGAAAGCTTCTTTTTTTTCTTCTTTTGCATTCTTATTTGCTTGCAATAGGACATGACGCAACTGATGGACGAAGTGGAAGGTCGAAACCTTCAATCAAATCAAAGCTAAACGCTTTGGTTTGCTTAGAGGAGCGCCGCTTTTTGTTCGTGCTTAGCCTGCTATAAATCTTTTCCGCTTGATGACTCTCCTAATAAAATACAAAACAAATGCACATAGAAAGCATAAATTGAAAGAAAAACATTAAGTAACAAATATTGGGGAGATTATTTTTTTTTTTGCGAGAAAGGGTTTATTTAAATCGTTATATAATAAAACCGCTGTGATTTAAATTAAGATTTAAATCATAATTGAATTCTATTCATTTTTATTTTACATCCTGCATGACTTTTGCATAATATTCTCAATTGCAACACTGTTGCCACATTCCACTGTTTTTATTTTTGCTTTTGCTTAGAATTTTTTTAATTTACTACCACAGAGTCTCCTACGCTATGCGAGTTATATTAAATTATGTATAATCAATTATTTTCAGGAGTAATGTTAAAATCGCTTTACTAATTCATAATTTCAGCGATTTGGGACTAACCTTGACATAGATTTGGGTAATTACGTGACTAGGCAACTGCCCACCGTCCGAAAAAAAAAAAAGAAGAAGAAATCTATGAATGTCTCGCGCGAAAAAATGTTTTATCACCCTCTTAGTATCCGTGTTGCAGTCATTAAAATTGTCATACAAAAATAAGACACGCCATGATTCTATTATAACATAAAGTAAAGCAATCACGGAACTGCCAGTTACTTCTTGGAGTAACGCTGAATTCATTTGGGTGCCGATCGAGTACTCAAAGAATCAAACCAAAAACGTTTCACACCGGAAGTAATAAAAGAAATTGCTTGTTTTTTTTTTAATTATGTAGAAGACTGATTAACATAAGCTACATTGTGTGTACAAATTTTAACTCTCTTTTGAAATATTAAGGATTCCAGTTGTACCAATCTATTTAGCATGCGTGTGTGTCGTTCTGGTATAGCCATCGTGTTTGCAGGAGTTCATTTTGTTTACCGTGCATTTGTCGTGATGTACGTTTGTTTGCATTTTTAAGTGTGGCTTGCGCAGGTAAGCACGCTATTTCATTCTGATTAAATTCAGTTGTCAATAATCTACTGGCTTATTGTTTTACCGATTGCACATTAGCATTTTGCTGCGAAGATGCAGATGTTCTATCTACGTTGTGCAGGTTAACACCTCTGCAAAAGCAATGAAATATTAAATACAATGAATGAAAAATAATAGTCCCCAAAACACAACGTAGAACGCTTATGCGCACAAATGACTGACTTCACCTTTTCAGAAAGAGATAATTCAAACATGCGAATTCTTTTTGGTGTGTGTGTTTTTTTTTTGCATTGAATAGTACGTGCAATGGCGAGGGTGCTTTGGTCAAGCTACCAGAGCGAGCACTAAGCGAGTGGTTAAACTGTAATAGTATATTATATCATACTGTTTTCATATATGAAGTCGCATACATAAAGGATTCCGCGAATGTAACATGTTTGTCCTAAGATTCATATTTTCGGACACCGAGGTACCGCCATCAACGAAACAGCCTGACGTAGGACAAACAAGTTGGAGCAAGGTGAGTGATAATACAACCAGGCTTGAATTCTAGTATTTGTGGGAAGACATTACGATGAAACATTGTCAAGACCGTAAGAAAGCGTCACAGTAAAGTTTGCGCCAGAATGGCAGAATAAAACGGAACTCACTACACGTTCAGGGATTATCAGGTATTCAGAAAACATCGTTGTCATGCAAGCAGACAAAGTTATCTGAAGAAAGTACATACTTTGGCAATAGGTTCGAAAGTGTAAAGTGGATGTGTGTCTATTTTTCTGGTAAATTACTTTTCCTTCTTGAGCAGCAGCGCACATAAAGTAAAACAAAAAACAATTTTAAAGAAAAGGAGGCATGTTAGAGAGAAATTGAAGTACATAATAAAATGCTGCTGCTGCAAACAATAAAATAACAATAACTGCGGGTAATTATTTTTTGGACTTGAGTTAAACAATAATTTTTCTCCCGTCTAGCAAGGTAAGATGGAGCTCCGACTTACCAAAACAGTCTGCTACCTTGACGCACGCGAAGTAGCGTCGAAGTACCAAATTTGTTAGCAAATTGAAATCAGACTGTTCGTATAAATACGAAACAAACAAAACAAAACAAAACAAAACAAAAAGTGATAGACAGATCAGTGCCACTCATCTCGTAAAAGTCTTTATGATCTTTGCAAATGAAAAAAAAAGAAGAATTAACTATATCGCCCTAAGCTTAAAGTTTAATGAGCTTTAATTGATAAAATGTTGAAGCACTCGAAATACTATCGCCCGCAAAGGAAGCATTATGACGGAACTCGAAAAAGCGTCTTGGCCAGTTTAAAGGGATACCACAACGAAATGTCAGCGCTTATTTATTGGTTTATACGTGTTCAAGGCAGGAGTACCACTTCGGACATCCCAATTTCTTGTTTAAGAAAACACGAAAAGGAATTTTAAAACGAATTAAACGATTAGGAAATGACACCTGGTGGATGTCGCTAAAGCTTGGTTTGTAATGTCCGTCTAGGAGCATTGACAGGTAGTGACGATGCCCGTCTCAAACCATGCGTGCAAGCATGTGAAGCATGGGCGTGAGCGTAGCTTTGGCAAGCTTGTAATTGCACGCACTTGCCCGCCCGAGCAAAGACATGGCGGCGGCCAGAGGCCCTGCTTGCAATCGTCTTGTCGACGTCAGCCTCGCTACAGCTTTGCTCGTCCCGACACAGGCTACGTCACAATTGCGCCGGGCGTCACGTGCTCTCCGCTGGCTGCTGTCCGAGCGCTTGCAAGAGTGGGCCGTTTAGAACGAAAAATACATCATCAGGCTCAAAATACAAACCTGCGATTGTCATTTACGGATATTGTGGGTCAGTGTCAGCCTATTTCTGAACACAAAGGGTATATTTCAAATTTCGTGGAAGTGTTCATTTAAGGGGATATAGCCTCGTCTATATATTTTCGCGAATTCCTACATATACTTGGGTCGATTCCAACGATCATGAAGCCATTTTTAACCTCCCCGCCCCTCCCCTCCCTTCCCCGAAAAAAACTTCCCAAAGTGGTTAGGAGATTGTCGACGAATATTCTGGAGGTTGCCTTTTGTGGCCTTTGCTTGGTAGCATGCAAAAAACACTCCGGATGACGTTTTCACAAGGGTTGGAGAAGTACGGTACAATATACGTCAAGGCTTTAGTATGTGCCACTAACATAGATGTTTACCGTGACGGGGCGACTTTTAATCAGATAGCGAAGCGAGTCGCTGTCGCATTCAGCTTAATAGAAACATTTGCATATCGCTCTTATTTTCCTCGCCATGAACGCTTCGTTGTCGTTACAGATAGCGTGAATTGGTTTGTACTAAAACGTGTGCCATGAGGTCCACCACAAGAACATGATTCGAATGCGCTCCACTTTGCTAATAAAATCGGACCTCGTCACGTTACCGTTACTTGTCGGCACTTTTTTTTTTTAAATCACTAGGCGCCAGTAATTTAACCGAAAGTGAGCCGCGATGTTATGTCTTTCGCATATTCGAATCACGAGTGAACCATTGTTGTTAAATGTGTCCATTGTAATGCTGTTTTTACTGTTATTGTTGCTAAACTTGGAGAGCAACGATTACATAAGTAGGACGGGACGTAATATAGGTGGTGATTTGTTTGCATAGGCTATTTATTGCAGTCACCGGTACATCATTCAGAATACTGTTAACCTGAAACAGTGGACATACCGTACAAAAAAGGTCGGACAACAGAGAGTCTAGAAACAGATATCGCTACTATAAATCATCCTTCTGTTTTAATTCAGCTGTGGTTGAAGATGTGGAACAGGGCAACTGAAACAATAAACCATTATCGAATGAACGCGCAACCAACAGCGTCGCTCGCCTCTGGGTTGAATATTTTATAAATAAGCTGCGGGTGTAGAGTGCTCAAAAACACGAAAAAGACCAGAGGAGCGCTTGGCCTCGCTAGAGTAACTGTATAGGTGCGAGGCTACGCGTTCCGCTGATCTATTCACTTTCGTTGAACACTGTACGTTCGTGTGTGTCCCACTTACATGTTCTACGAAGATTTGCGAGGGTAGCGTTCACGTGAAGCGTACGTCAATTATCTCGTTAGTTTGAATCTAAGGATTAGCATCAGTGCCATATTTCCACCATCGAGCAATAAAGATCAGCCATGCGTGCCGTGGTGGTTTCTCCAAACGTGCTGTCTTCTGTCGGGTCCAGTAGAGTGCACGCAAGGGAAAAAATACAAATAGTTTCATATTGAGAAACTAGAGCACTATATGACAGTGATACGATTCACGGTAAACCATTTTATTTCCGACAGAAATCGATCTAAATACCCAAGACACACTGACAAGACGCATCCGGTATAGATATAAACTAGTAAGTATCCGTTGGCATTTTCATGGTGCTGATACTAGCAAACAATCCAGGTGAGCCTACGACAAAGTCGAACTCGAGTAAATATTCCTAGATTATTGTGAGTGGCTACAAAAATAACTATACGAAATGGATATACAGGCCGAAAAAACTAGGTATACTTCGTTTGCCGATATCTCACCGGATATTTCTACAATTGTGTCTCTCAAGTGCTTTGCGGTAAAGTCGGCGCTCCAGATATTTTTTTTTTTTTATAGAGTGCAAAGTAAGAATTAGAAGTAGAGGAAAAAGAAAGGAAATGACACGAAATGTTGGAGAATTTTATGATCGAGAAAAATAGCTTCTTAAACATGTTACAGAACAAAATTAAAAGTAACGCTAAAGACGAGGACAAGTAGAAGACACAGACACGGACAGGCGGTGTCCGTGTCCGTGTCTTCTACTTGTCCTCGTCTTTAGCGCTACTTTTAATTTCGTAGTGTATAACCAACTAGCCCGCCACATGATTTATGTTACAGAAACCCCTTCTTTTCACCTAAATCTCTCATTTTTATTACATATCCAGACACAAATAAATGTAATAACGTCACTAACTGCTCAATTGGTCTTGAATTATTCGCTTAGATATGCGGGGGTTCTCGCGTTCTTTGCTAATACTTGCGAATAAAACACTTGTCGAGGTAAGACCCACGTATGAAGGAAACGACTGCTGACAAAAGGTATTTGAAAAAAAAAAAAAAAAAGATCTTAAGGAGTTGGTGGATATTTTATTAGGAGAATTACTAACATTTTGACTAGGAAGCCATTTTCTTGCTACGGACCATTTGAACCCCCAGGATCTACAGCATTATGTTTTTTTAGATAAATCGAAGCACGTATTGCAAAAATTTACGAAAAAAAAGTACTAAAAAAAAGTTTTTCGTCATTGTAAAATTGAGTGACAGTTTTGCAGTGCAGACAATGGCCGACTTGTCAGACCCATACGAAAACGTCCGTACTAATTTTCACCCCAAGAATCGCAGTTAATAAGAAGTACCGCTGCTTTGTACAAAACAATATATCGATTTAACCACATGAAGGGGTAAATTAAAATACTTCACTGTGCAGTTAAGATCAGTTATTTGTTATTGTTATGAAAGAACTCGCACGTTTCAAATGCAAAATAAAGAAACATCGTTTTCTCCCTGAGAATTACATATCTAAGAGCTACCTCGCGCAACGTGTGAACTATGTGCAAAGCGTGTTTCTTCTAGAGGTGACGGAGAGTATAGTCCAAGACAACATGCTTTTGAAACTTGGAGAACATAATAGCGCTTCACGACAGGGACGAAGAGTAGGAACGAGAGAACACAATGCGCTAACTTCAACTTCTCGTTCCTACTCTTCGTCCCTGTCGTGAAGCGCTATTATGTTCTCCAAGTTTCAGTACCAACTCGCCCAAGAATCCGCATTACTCAACTTCATGCTTTCGAAAGCTATTATTGCTCACATTTCCGAAGGCTGCAATCATGCGATTCAGGAAGACACGCGAACTATATCGCACTGGTTGTATCTCTCTGCTCGTAGTGAAATTGCTTTCTTTTAAAATCTTATCGAGTAACTAATGAACCTCCTTCGAAGGGTATGACCAGATGTACGCTAGACTTGGAAATGTGTTGCATTATACATAATCTTTACTTCCGCAGGATATGAAGTACATCAACAAGCTTTTTAAACGGTGGAAATTCAGCTAGGCATCAGAACGGCACATGGAATCTTAGAACGTTTAGTTTAGTCCACTGTAAACATCAATGACGGGAACCACACCTAGAGAGTTACGGCAACATTTATGCAAAAATCTAGTCGTAAAATATATTGGTGAATTATTAATTGGATCGGTGTGATATCGTCTAAAAACGTTTAGAGTAAACCATCAAGAAAAAGAAAAAAAAACAAAAACACGTTTAGCCTAGTTGCCGTCTGAAGTCGCACTATGTAATGCTTTACGCCGTATCCTTCGTCACGATGCTGGCAAAATATTTCATAGTCTTCGATTATGTACGTATTGATAACGGGTCTCAGAAAAATAATATATGCTACGCATGATTTATTTATGCATGACGGTCAGTTAAACTGAGTGGCACGACTGCCTTCGAAGAAATGGCTTATCGTATTTACGCTAGATTCTATATTTGTTAAGGAATCGAGTTTTAGACAGCTGTATAGTTATTTAGCAAGAAGAAAAAAGCACGAAAACAAAAAAAACAAGAACAGGGTACTGTTCGGGAAGCAGAAAGTGCCAGCGAAGGTTGTCACTCCTAGATACATAAAAAAGTGTATACTGGGGAAACACGCTTGACTGGAATCAAGTCACTCCTGTGAGCAATAACGCTACAGCGCTTCAATGGGGCCCATCTGATGCGATTCCCTAAGGTGGAAGGGCCTCTCCTTGCGCCCTGGCTACGCCACGGTACACTAAATGTGAGACAGAGAAGCCTGCCTTGAATATCATCGACGGCGAGGCATGCCAAGAAGCATCGGCCCCGCGTGTCGTATGCACGATGCGTGCCCGATGTGGGGAGAAAACGGTTGCGATCTGCGTTAGTTCGCTCAGCAGTCGTTCTGCACTGACTTTGCGTCGGGAAGCGCGCGAGGGCTCTCGGGTGGCCGGTTTCCCGGGCGCTCCTTTCGAGACTGGGGGCGCGGAGGAGGTCACCAGCGAGTCCCTTTCTTATCCGGCCTCCTCTTCCGACAGGAAAGGCGTCTTCGCGGCGGAGTATCGCCTCCGACGTAGGCGGCGCCGGCGTTGGACGATGACGGCCAGGGACCTAACAACAAGGAGCTTCTGCACTGAATCTGAGCAGTGCGCATCGATCGAGCACGGAGGTGGAGCCTGGGGCCCGCACTGGCCCAGGCCCGGCTCCGGCGGGCAACCCTTTTGAGCCGCCCATTGGCAGAGACAGGGGCGGCCACGCCTTTCGCTCTGACACCGCTCACGGGACGCAGTACTTTGAGCCTTTTTGCTTGACGTCCCCCCCCCCCCCCCCCTCACTGCTCCCCCCTTTCCGCTCTTCCTTCTATCCTACAAGCACACAAAACACACACAAACACAGACACACGCACACGCACACACAGACTCCTTTTATGAAACTGGCAGGTTTTGTTTTCACCGTTAATCAAGGCCTTCTTCTGTGCGTCTTCACGGGAGGGGGGGCCCAAGGACGTACGGGTCGATTCCAAGATGGCCACCTGGCGTTTGTTCGGCGGACAAGGACTCGCATATGAAGCGCGAAGGAAGGAATAAAGGTGGCTAGGAAATAAAATGCGAAGAAAAGCTTGGTACTATCTGGCTCGGCTTTGTCTGTGTGTGTGTGTATGTTTTTCTTTCATGCGGCATTGTATGAGAAGACAGACGCAAAACAGGTGAGAAAAAGAAACACCCAGGAGGGAGGAAAAAAGTCACGTCGTACAGAGGTAAGATTTTCTATTTGCCTTTACCAACTACCTAACTGTATTGTGTTGCGCAAACTCGTAGGTCGAAATAGTGTGCGATAGATAAGCTACTGCGAGTTTCAAAACATTTATGGTGTTAGCGATTGTAGGTAACTCGTTTACGGGGTTAGGTTACGCACTTCTGTTTTTCTTTCTTCTGGGTAGTCACCTGTTATCAGAGAAGGTGGAAAAACAAAACTAAATCGGGGCATTCCTTTTTGCCTTCCACAATCGCTCCGCAACATTGCCCTCGTCAACGTGTGTCCTAGAAAGGTTATAAAAGAATATACCCGTCTTTGAAGATATTGGAAGAATGTAGGCGAACTGCTGGAAGTCCAACATATAAAGCCAGAAACATATTGATTTATGGCGAATTCCACCGGTCGTTATGGAGCGCGCCGGGATCAGTAGACCAGATCAGAGATTGAGCACGTGATCCGAACGGAGTCGCTCCACCTCCAGATCCCCACTGAAACATGAGCACTTTTCCGGAATCGGTGGATGCCTTCCCGTCATTCACCTTCCCGGGAGTCCTCTTCCCGGGAATCCCCTTCCCGCGGTCCCGGATCTCGAAGCACATGTTTTCGGAGTCATGGCGCTAACAACACTTGCTCAACGCACCAGCGAAGTTAATCATGGTGTAAAAGGTGCGTGTCGATAAGCGATGTGCATCAGCGTAGTCCACTTGCCTCTTCATCGGAATACTCGTGAACGGTGTCCAAGTACGTACGGCTCGAGTTCCGACCCCTTCTGCGGAGGTCCGAAAAGGCAGTCGAATTCGTGCGGGACATAAAGGCAATCCCAGTTGTCGCTGCTACTCGAGTCGCTGCTGCTGGAGGGGCTGGTAGAGCAACTTGACGACGAACTGTCATCAAGCAGCAGTAAATCGGGCGGCACTTCGCGTGCGGGCATTACGAATTCTTCCGAGGCGAGATGCGAGATGATCGACGAGAAACGAAGTCACGCGTGCGCACCGAGGGCTGGCCAGGCTGGTTTCTGGTCAAATCCGCCGAAATTGGCGGAGCGACTTTTCTCGGATCCGGATCAAGATCTGGGGTGGGAACTGATCCAAAAGGATGAGTGGAACACGCTCGCCTCGATTCTGATCGCCCAGTGAAATTGGCGCGCTCCAGAAATGTCGATCCCGGCGCGCTCCGAAACGACAAGTGGAATTCGCCATCAGAGATAGAGAGAGGGAAAGGAAAAAAAAGAAGATACGCACAAACACAACAACTAGCATTTTTTTTTGTACCTCCGTGTTTGCCTATATACGTATTCGTACAGGCTTGCAGAATTAGGAATGATAGCTGCGTTTTTTCTAAATACAAATAGCCAGGGTATAAATTCTCGACTGAAACTAGCTTGACTGTGGAATATGATGGGAATTAATTCATAAAATAAAAGCAAATATCACTCAACGTCCATATCAAAAGGAACGCAAAAAAAAAAAAAAAACATTCCGGCGATGAGTATGAACATTAGCTCACGTAACAATAGTAATCCCTGGAGCAGTGGAACAAGGAGGACAAAGGACAAACAAATCTCTAAAAACAGCTATGTGACTGGTGCACGACTAAAAAAATCCGCCTGGTCCTGGTATCGAACCAGGGACTTCAACATTCCCAGTGGAGCGCTCTACCAACTGAGCTAACCAGGAACTAGACGCGAGTAGAGCAGACGGGTTTCAACATCTGCCACCAGAATAATACCAACAAGGGTGAACGGCCTGCATTTTAAGGTTCATATGGGCTTGAATTTTATTAATTCAAGCCCATATGAGCTATGAATTCATGTATACCGACAGGAGTGAAATGATCTACTACAGTAGAGAATCTCGCTATTTACCAAAACGAGTACAGCAGTGCGAGCTGGCTACTTTGGCGAGCGATGAGATGCACGGGCCAAATGCACTGACAGCGAGGTGATGGAGGCCAGAGGATCATTGATTTATTTTAGAAAGAGCTCCTATTCGTGTTTCCTAGCATGCGCGTCAAGCACTCACTCGACAGCTTTATACTTTGTCCGCCACGAGCATTGTGATTTTTGTTTTAACAGTGGTGAATCAGCATGAAACCTTCACTAAACATAATTACATTTTGGACGCTCGATGCCTCTTGCTTAAATATAGAGTGCGGATACTTAGTTTCATATTGAATGAAAGAGAGGCAGAATAATTAAACCGGAGCTCCAGGTGTCGTGCGTTTGATGTTGAGGGCGTAAGAGATGGTGCGACCGACTTCGTGCTTAGGTGAAAAAGTTATGCTTATTCTCGTGCCGCCGGGCTGGTGTTGCCTACTTCTTTCAAAATCTGGACAAAGGTCCTGGCTATCGTCTCGACAGTGATGTCAGCCAGGTGAGTAGATTCAAATCACCTGGCATAGCGATCGACGAAAGTCAGGATGCACGCCAAGTGTGGGCACGATGGCCAGGGGCCCACGAGATCGAAATGAGCATGGTCGAACCGTGCACCATGGGCACGGAATGGCATCAGGGGCGTGACGGTGTGTCGGCTCACCTTAGAACGCTGACATTGAAGGAAGCTCCTGGCTGCCTTCAATGTCAGCGAGCCCGACGACACGAGACTAAACAAAACGTTTTCACCGAAGCTCGGAGTCGGTCGCACCATATCTTGTTCTCAGCAACAAACCCGCTACCCCAGGCTGTGAGTGTGATTTCTGTGCAAGCCAGAGCGCTCACTACAAGCAACGTTTAAAGCAGGGGTCGGCAACCCGTGGTCACTCATGGACCACATTTTTTACCTCAAATGGGGTTAGACAGGAACAAGAAGTACTTCCAGTAGGCATTGTTCATCATTACCCGGGCAGATAACGCCTTCACTTTGTTTTTTGTATTTTCTTCACTCCCCCCCCCCCCCTCCAAAAAAAAAAAAAAAAAAAAAAAAAATCGGGGTTGCGAAATTGTACTGGAGGTGTTACATTCTCTAGATAAATATTATAACTTTTTTTTTCTAGTTTACATAGCCGAAGGCACTTCGCTAAACTCCAGCTCCGATTATCTAAACCAGAGAAAATAAATAAAAATATGGGTTTAAACACAGCAGTGGTCACATGTAACTAAAGTTTCCGAAGCATGCCGTCAGAATGTTTCAAAGCCTTTCACGCAAACGCCTCAGAAGGAAAAGTAAGCGACGAAGGCAAGTTCCCGTTTAGCCGCGAGTCTGTAAACGGCAACATTTATTTATGTCATGGAGTAATAAGGTAACCTTGGACCACCGTGATTACCTAATTACCTTTGCGTCTGTAGTTGAGACGATCGAATTTTATAGGGTGAGAACCTCATGGAACCTGCAATGCACTTTCGGCGCGGCGCGCTAGTCCCCGTCACCGGGAACCAGGACGGCAGGGAAGAGCTTCTACGGACGCCCCTCTAGATTCGATTAGCTGCCAGAGCAACACGATGTGCGGACGCAGTCCGCGGGCCGCGTTTGTTCCAGGAGGAAATTAAGGGGATTCTTTGCGGAGCGCTTTCCGGTCTTATCTCGAAACGCACCGGGAAGCTAGAAGGATGCGTAGGAGTTACTGTCGAGAACCCGCAGCATCGAAACCCCGTGACGTTTTTAGAATCGAAAGCGGTTCTCCGAGCTTATCACTCGAAGAACTCCGTAATTTGCCCACAGAACACTACACTCAGCACAGATTGGGAGCATTCAGGTGTTTGTGTGCACCAGTCGCTTGCCTTCAACAGTGTTGAGAGGAATTCGCAACACGAGGAAGAGGCACGAGGAAGAGGCGGAGTTGAGGGGACACTCTCAACTCCACCTCTGGACTTAACCCACATTTTCATGAGGTAAAGGCGAATGGTGATCTAGGAGCGTAGTGTAGTCACCGATTTAGGGGCTGGGGACAAGTAGTAGCTCACCCGGAAGGGTAACTGCCGCTACGTTGTCATTCCCCTACTTCCCCCGATATTAAATTGTAGCCTCAAACCGATAACGCTATCGGACAGTCACTTTGCAAAACTTGCACCCTGTTCAACGCGAAAACAAAACAAAACAAAACTTAAGCCGAACAATTTTGATGGCATCTTTGCATACTAAGGTAGCAGCACGTAAAAGAGCACAGTGGTCGCACAGTGAAGCACTCGATGCTAGGCGAACCCTATCGCTGCATAAAAAAAGAACAACGAAATACAGTAATCTAATATGGTAACTAGCTTTTATAATTTTGACCGGTTATCTATTCATTTATACTGTGAAGTGCGCAGATTTAGCGGGGCTTACAGAACGGGGCTCATGTTTAAACGTGCACAATGTACAGGGTGTCACAAAAAAAAGTTTTTTTTTTACCACAAAAATAAACTATAGCATCGCCGAACGCTCATTGTCTGCCCAAAGGTAGCGCTAGAGGTCACAACCAGATGCTAAAGTTTCAGCCCGATCCGATACCTTATTCAAAAGTTATAAGTGATTTTCTGAAAACTTTAGTGGGAAAATGGTGGCCGACGGAGTTTTCGAATACATGGGGCTCTATGGGCGCCAGAAACCGAAAACGGGCAAAAATGGGCTCCATTTTCCCATTGAAATTTTCAGAAAATCACTTATAACTTTTGATTAAGTTATCGGATCTGGCTGAAACTTTGGCATCTGGTTGTGACCTCTAGCGCTACCTTTGGGCAGATAATGAGCATTCGGCGATGCCTAGTTTATTTTTGCGGTAAAAAAAAAAAAAAAAAAAAAAAACTCCGTAAATATTTTTTTGTGACACCCTGTATATCGAGTCACGTGTTTCTTAAGATTGCAAAGAGTACACTGCGGTTCATAAAGCTGCGTTTCACTGCGCCGTCTGATAGTGAACCGGCGTAATCGTAATCGTCAGAGGCCAAGTGAATGCATGGCGCCCTCTGCAACGTCAAGGTGGAAAGTCCCGCGTCGAAGGTGGAGAGTATGCTACGGCAGTCCTCTATCAAAAAACGGGAGAGATTGCGAGTAACGGTTGCCAAATTAGTGGTTTTCCCGCTACGTTTCGGTGTCGTCTAGCGGGAGAAATTACCGTTTTGCGGGTGCCGTTTTTGTTAGATGTTTTTAAGTCAAATTTCCGTTCTTTCTGGAAGTCTAAAATGTTTTATAGTTTCCATTTTTCAGTCATTAATAGCTTAAGTTCAGTGGTAAGTTTGGTAAGTTAGAATCAAATAGAAAGGATCGTCATCTTTGCTTACTATCAGCAAAGTTGTTGTTAGTCAGAGTAAAGCTCGCGACGCCAGTGATATATTACGGTGCCAGGCATTAAACCATGATTTCAGCTGATTTGGGTGTATAAATGCATGAATACATTTTCCAAGTCTGCCATATGAAATGAGTCCAGTAAAGGATGCACAAAAGTAAATAAAAAAAAAAGTAAAAGAGGGGGGGGGGTTGCCCTAGGATCGTTAACTTCGAGTCTGGTCACTGAAAGTTCTAAGCGACGTCAGAGGAGTCCCATACTTCTACCACAAAACATAACTTACTGCAAGACGTATACTTTTGGTCGCTGAAGCTTTGAAGTGCCACCAATTGTTGCAGAAAAAAAAATGGTGTCAACAGAAGTGTACGTCGGCAGTAATAAGAGTGGGAGCATCATTATGTGCATGGAAGCGGTCAGTCAAAACCGACATCCCTTTTGAGGTTTTATATACTGTCTCTAAACAAATTATAGCAATAAGTCTTGTCTGGTGTCTTCAACTGCACAGCTTTTAGGAATTGTTCTGGTTTCTAATTACGTTTTTCTTTTTAATTTATGAGTTGGCAACACTTGACGCGAGTAGAGTACGGCCGTCTCGCCTTAATGGTGCGTTAACCCAAGGCGTCAATGTAGTGTGTCACACGCAAAAGTTCGATATATTTGAATCCGTGACTCAACCTTCAGAATGTGTATGAAATCTAATTTGTTTCCTATTTGTGACCACACATTTCGGCTAAAATTGTAACCCCTGGACTGCTTAAACGACCCAAAAATTGAGCTATATTTTTGTTTTAAAATAAAGGCATCAGGTCAGGTTTGAGCTGTCAAACGCCAGTTTGCTCCTGAGATTGGTGAACGAGGAGAGTTCCCTGTGAACCAGCCACCGGAATTTCTACACAAATAGAAGTTGCTCTAAATCCTTCTAGCCTTCTGCAATCATTTATAACCATTTAGGACCCTCAATAGTGATATAAACTAGGTTCCGGAAACCCATTGTGAGCAAGAAACGCTTTATTTATCAAACGTAACTCCTTCGATTATACTTAAAACTCTACGCCTGCAAAGAACTGAAACGAGTGCCAAAAAAAAAAAAAGAAAAAAAAAGCCTCGATTAATTTATATATCCTAGGGAGCACAGGTTGTGTCGTGCGACCATGATGTGTTCGTTAAGGCTGGTTCATACATTTCAGTTTTAGTGCGACTGACTGCGTTGTAACCGCTCGAAACCGCATATTTGTCATGCTTGGTTACGAGGAGCTCTGGGGTGATTTCGAATCCGTTGCACCCACGGCATACTCGTGTGCTCCCCGGGTATGTTAGAATAATTGAGACGAGTTTAAAATTTTTCAGTGGTGGAGTGTGTTAGGAGCATTGTTTAAGGGGAAGTTTTCATGCGTTCTGCTTCTTCCGAGAGTGCGTGTAGGGCCTTGAGTTCTTTGGGCTGTTTGATTGCTAGGGGCCCCTTACGAGGAACCAGCACCACAAGCTCGCCGTGCTGGTGGTACCCTCTAGAATGTAGAAGTTTAGCGTAAACTAGGTTAGCCTAGCGTGTGTCGTTGGCATCCTCGGTTGGCATGGGCAGGCCGCGCCAGCTCTGCCTGATATGCACGGAGTGCTCCGTCCGAGGGCTCCACGCTCGCTTTACCTTATTAGAGAGTTTAGATTGAAGGGAGGGTCCATCTCGAACCATTGGGAGCGTTTGCAATTTAATGGTGGACACCTCCTGTGGTGATCCGTCGCAAGTGCGCAGGCGCTGCGTTTTGGAGTGGCGAGGAGGAAAGCAGGAGGAAAGGCGGAGTCGTTTGCAGACGGTGAATGCTTTCGTCACCTCCTTGCAGCTTGTATTGAAAATGTGGCCCTTAAACCACAAGACCGCGATCGAGCAGTTAGTAATTTTCTGTAGCACAGGCTCTCTAAGCCTTATATGGGAGTGACGTCAGGCGTGGCCGTATAGGTGGTGACGTCAGATTGGGGGACCCTTCGCCTGATGCTGAAGTGTCTCACGCATGCGCGCGGTAACGTCAGCAATGTCACGTGATAGCGAGGGGAGGAGGTTTATCGCGTCCGATACGCTATCGATTAGTTAAGCTTGGTAGACCGTAGACCGTTATTCTCTCACCGCTACGCTCTCCGCAACGATGACGCCGGTACTGCGCACTCAAGCCGCTAGCGTTGTCTATGGGCAGTTCCGTAACTGAGCTAATCAAGTAATGTTGGTTATGATCCGCCCGGTGACGTCATTAGGAAACCGGCCGTGCGCGTCGACGGTCGCTCGCTCTAGCACACACTCCCGTGAGTCATTTTTACTCCACCCGTTGTTTTTTTTTGCGCTCCCGTTCGCCTCCTCCGAGCAAAGGCGTCGGGCTGCGGATCTCTAGGTCCAGAGTCCGATCTCCACTGCTCCGCTTGGTAAATTTCGCTGATTACAATTGAGTATGCAGAATTAAGATGGCATATAATTAATTTTATTAAAGTATGCATTTTATATGCTTTGTGCGGTTATGCATTGACTGCTACAGACAATATACCCTGTATGTTGCCTTAACCTGTTCGTAACGGTTTTTCGTTTCCCTTCGAGCGTAACGCATTTCGCATGAAATACAACCCTTCAACACATTCTTTGTTAAACAAATATTTATGCGTCCGAGAAAATGCGAGACCATTTCTCTGATTCTGCTGAAAGAAGCTCCTGTCACACTGACAAAGTATATAGCCACCCAAAATGTAAAGTTAACTTATGCCACATCTACGACCGCGTTTCTTTGACGGAACAACCTACAACGTTTGACAACCATTCGTCGCCTTTGGAAGCACTCCAAGCGATGTCCACTTTAGAGCGGATGACAACCTTATCAGGTCACTCACTTTGCATACTCCCCGCGTGATCCGTTGCTCGTCGCGATTACGAGGGGTCGCAAGATTAGGCTCGTGTAGAAACCTTTGTAAGGCATTGTTGAGCCTGAAGCCCTTCAACTTATTCCTCGCCACCAAATGTGTCTTCCCAAAGAGATAATAACAAGCTTCAATTCTTTATAAATACAATGGCAAAAATGAAATTGTAGCCACATTGTAAGTGCTATAGAGCATTCCGTATTATTCCGGAGGACAATGAGGTCTGCATGGTTATCGGTAGAAACTGCCTGGCAAACAGGAAGACGTCGTATCCAGATAGACTTCCTTCAGGCACGTGGTTGAAGCAACTACAGGGTAGCGAAGGGCCTTTCAAATATGCGGTGGGAGATCCGATGGTTTAATGTTAAGCATAAGGCGACACGGAGATGCACGCCGTCTCTCGCATATTTGTACTTACTTGCAATCTCGTTTCGTTCGAAATTTTTCCTCTCTTGTTAAGCTATTTCGGACCCCATAGAAGTATTTCAAGCAGCTCATACTTCCTCTGCACTGTTGCACAAGGAAACGTACGGGTTTATACGCTGCAGCTAAATTGACATAAATGTGTTTTAACCTACAAGCTCTAGCCGGTGAGCTGAGAAACCAGTTATAGCGTCAAACGTCAGAAGAAACAGTTCGATGGTGTTTGCAGCAGCCGACATGCAGAGTTTGCGCCGGCCACCCCAGTTTGCGTCTTTCAAATAATATCCCACTCCCGGAAAATGTTATGTGACTGTCAGAACTGCAAACCTCACTTACTATCTTAGAAGATAGTAACATCTAAATCTGCTTTGAGGAACCTGTATATAAGACCATACAGCTTGAGGCGGCCACCCAATTTTTCGTCACCTCTCTTCCCCATTCCCTTCCCCTAACTTTAACACATTAAATTCAATAATCACTTTTTCCCCTCTTCGTTCGAAATATTACTACGGCTGCACTTGTCACTCTTCCCTCATTCCCAATATGTTGCAACCTGTCCCTAGGGGGATGAGTGGTTCTCTAAATGTCCTGGAAGACGGGCCCTCTCTGACAGTTGCGAACTGAAATGACGTGCTAAGTCACTGCCGCCACTTGGAACTAGCATGGGCCTTAAGTCAGCAACGGCTGTCGTCTACCCAGTTAAGAGAATTCAAAACTAGACCCACACAAAGAGCTGGTCAAAATTGAGTCCGCCGAAATCAGTGGCCGGGATGGTCGAAAGAAACCTCTCGGGCACGCGTGCTGAGATATTATAAAGAGACAGCAGCAGCCATCAGGTATTTTGAAAGCAGATTCCCAGGGCAGTTTTTGCAAACAGTCAAGAGGAAAACACTGTAGAGGGACATCCTAGACATGTTATATCCACATCCACTTTACCGCTCATGTGTGGGGACACAGCAGTTTCGATGGACGTGTTTCACCTGGTCCGCAAATATCCCGTGAAAATCACGATCAAAAATTTCTTTGTGCGTTTTCATTTTAGGGTGTTGCCCGTAAAAACTTTGTGGGAGAAAAGTTTTTATTTTTTATTTTTATTTTTGAGCCATGGTGTGCTCTCTGTCCTTTCCCCGAAACTGTGGATCATGTTTTCCTATACTGCACGAACGCCGAGTTGCGTCGGGCTGAGCTGAGAGCGGAACTGTGCATCGATTTATCTGTGGGTTGGGAGCAGGCGAAGTTCCTAGAGTTCGAGATGTGTCCTTCGGTCAGGGAATGGGAGATAATTACTGTTTTAGGACTATGGGCTCTTTGGAGGTCAAGGACGGACCATCTGCACGTGGTAGAGTGTGGAAAACCAGCCTGGCGTCACTTTGTGGAGGGTTTTTGACTATGTGATCTGGCTGACAAAGGAGGCATCACAGCCGGGAATGGAATGCTGGGAAGAGCTGTCCACGCGACTGCAGAAACGAAAGCGGGATCAGCCAATATTGCCTGGATAGGGCGGCCCGAAGTGCAAAGGCGCTGAACAGGACTCGGCCGGGTGTGCTAGTGTGCATTCAAGGCCGATATTTCGACCTTCAAGTGATCGTTTAGAAAGTTTTGCAGTATGGTATAGAGATTACTTCTGTGGTGCTACTCTGTAAAATTTTGTAAATAAATGTTTTTGTAAAAAACAAAAAAACAAAAGAACAAGAAAGGTCTAATCGGTTAAGGCGTCGCCCCGGGTAAGCGAAGGTTGCAGGTTTGATCCCCGCTCGTGGCCCAATGTTTCACCAGCTCTTTTTCCCGTCCCCTAACTATAACGTATTAAATTCAATAATCACTCTCTCCTCTTTCTCTCTCTCTCTCTCTCTCTCTATATATATATATATATATATAAATATCTATATATATATATATATCTTAGCGGGCTCGCTTGTGCTGAGTACAAGCGAGGTTACAATATTTACAATATTGATTTTAGGCGAAATCACCCAAATGCAGGTTTACTAAAAAATAGTTTATGCTTCCACCTGAGACAGAGCGCAGCTTGCATCCCCATGGCTACTGGTTCGCGGCTGGAAAGCTCCGCCTGGTTCGGGATTCGATCCAGGCAACTCTCTAGAACAAGCGGAGTGCAGAAACAAATGTGCTAACCAGGATCTTTTGAGCTGTGTAGCAGTCGCACTGAGGACGGAAGTTGTGTTTCATGTCAGGTGGCATCATTTTGTTTCCTTTAAGAAACTTTCTCCACCTTGGGAATTTCCGATAAATTCATTATCGTCTAACTTTACGTTGAAAGCTCACCCCTGTGGTAGGATTCGGTTAGAGTCTGGTGGAAGCTGACAACATTTGTCTGGTCTACAGATGTCTAATGCTTGGCTAGCGCAATAGAGTGCTCCGCTAGTCTTGGGGAGGTGCCGGGAACATATTGGGAATACACCTTGGAACAAGCCCAGTAGAAGATTCCGGCGCCCTCAATGGCCCATTGAACGTTCCGCTATTTCGGAAGTATACAGACGACATGACCGCTCGCGCTCGTTGTTTCATAGGGTAAGACGTTAAGCAAAGCCGCTAAGGTGGCCTTAAAGACCGAAACACTTTGTGCTTTCCACTTTTCCTCCCTAGCTACTCTACCATATCCTCTCCACCTTTCAACTTTCCACCAACGCGTCTCCCCTCGCAGTTTAGGAGAGAACGGCGCTTAGAGGATTATCTCCACTGAAGAAGACCGAGGTTATGCGTCGTCCTTTAAAGCGAAGGGAACCAGCGTGGCCCAGCAACGTACCGTAAGTCACAAGAGTGAAACGCGTGCTTGTTGAATGCGACGTCTACGCGGGCGCTGGGGACGCGATTGCTGGCGATCTTCGCAATGAACGACACTTTTTAGTGGCGGAAACAATACCGCGTTCCCCTGAAAGCGGTGCCCGGCGCCATAAAACCTAATCGCGTGAAGAAACACGCGAAGATGTCGAATCGAAGAGGCATTAGCGCTTTCTACGCTAATTAGCATTAACGTAGAAATCGCGTTAACTTAAGCCTCCCCCCCCTCCCCCCCCCCCCCCCCCCCCCCCCCCCAAGAAAAAGCGCGGCTGTTACGTGCTTAAAATCGTGCTCGCGTAAATTACCTTTTAAGTGTAATTTAATTACAATTACAAGTACCTTCATTCGAAGTCAGTAAATTACAAATGAAATTACTAGTGCCCTAAAAGTGTTTCATTGCAATTATAAATCCCTTTTAGAAACTAATGCATTTACTTCGGAGTTACTTTCCTATGGGCGCTACCTGAGTTCAAAGGTGTTGATGTGATAGCGTATTTCCGCACCGAGATGCACAATTGTGAATTTTCTGTCTGATCGTTCGAAATTCATTATGTGGAATATTACAGCCGTCCCATTTTGTGCCCTTGTATCTCGTATATCATTAATTGCACGTGTCTGCGTACTGAGCTGCATGCTACGTTATCAGTAGTTCCGTTATTTTTTAACCTGACTGAGATTGTTAGTGATACATTAATGTTAGTGTGGACAAAAATATAACGAAGGCTTAAACATAATTAATTATTTAACCTGGAAATGGCTGGCAGAAGTCGTAATAAGAAATTCAATGTGGTACGCATCCCAACCGGATTTCGGAGAATAGAGGCATGATCTCTTGTTTTATGCGGGGCATTTTCTGTGCCTCTCTGAGGATCCAGTGGCCTTGTCGGTTGCTCTGCTGTTCGTCGACGATGGACGCACTGACCAATACCACTTTGAAGAGAAGGCCCGCACGTGACGTCATCGTTAGTGGCTCCCGCCCCAAGCGGCCAACACACCGAAGCTCCCCGAGGGAACGCCGTAAGGCGCCAGACGCCAGTCAGCGTCTGGCGCTTTGCGTTGTGAGGCGCTATACAATATGCACTGGCGGAGACGCTGATGCGAGCTAGGCGGCTCCGTGGGAATCCTCTGGTGAGGACGGTTGGGGTGCCTGTCTTCTAGGTGGGATTGCCCGGACGTAGAAGAGTAATGTTAGACTGTCCGCTTTTACGGCATTGGTCTAAGAACGCGATTACCCCAAGTTTCAGCTGCGTTTTTTTCCCACATATCATCAAGCTAGTCGTTAACAACTGGTGATAAGTAAAGGAAATCGCAACCCGTGACGTCACGGCGAGGCAAATCCTGGTCGTGACGTGAATGATGAGAATGCGCCCCCGAAACATCTCGGCGCCATTAATTTCTAGTTGAAAATGGGAAAGCTTCTGGTTTTAGTGGCCTCCAGGCACCCTGAGGCTGCCTGTAACAACGTTCCACCCGAGAGTTCCAACGCTGTGTTAGAAGTGAAATTAAATTCAAGTGAATTGCTGGTGAATTGACAGGGGTCAACCGAGTGTCCGGCAGTCGTCTGTTTGGGTAACGCTTCTGTATCGTCCCGCGGCAGGAAGTATCGACCTTGACAGGAATCGCATTGCGGTCGCCGGAGCTGTCCAGCTGTCGACGGCCAGGCGTTGCGAAGGACGAGCAGCCACGTAGTGCGAGACGGCGCTATCAGAAACTACCTCCGATAAGGATAAATTGCCCTTGGAACATGCCCGTCCTCGGAGCTCGTGCAACGACCCCTATGCAAATCGCCGCACACAAGAACGCCGCGCCGCGAGCGAGATAACCAGGGATTTGAATGACACTCGTGCGCCTCTGCGGCACTCGCTGCTTACGCCTATTGTGCGGCCATCGACGGCGTACCTGTTAGGGCTGCTCCATTCCTGGAACAAGTGGTTTTGTCAGGCGTATTTGTGGACCCTGCACTTTTATGGAAAGGAAATGACTGTAGCTCGATTGATGGGGTAACTGATCTTGTGAGCTGCATCGAAGATCAAAGACATCGAAAGCAAAGGAGTGCCGCCGTATTTTTAAACATTGAGAGCACTTTTGATTTCGCGTCTCGTGCGGCAGTCTTCAAAGGCTTAAAAAATCTGCGATATACTACCACACAAAACCTTTCAGGGTGTAGCTCAAGATGCTATTTTAAGTCCCACACTTTCCGATCTGTCCATTGTTGAACTTTAGGATCAACTCGCGGCAACCGTTAGTCCAGCACTTTATGCTGATAAACTATGTGTGTTCGACTTCAAGTATTACCCCTACTCATGTTTTACGTAAACCTTAAAAAATTTCCAATGTAATTAATATCTATCTCTCAACCTGGTCTCAATTTATCAGCATCAACGTATGTGGCGGTCGCTTTTACTCGACGGGATTTGAAGATATATCAGCTCACAATGCTCCGGAAATACTGTCTTATACGTAAAGCACTGCATGTTTCTGTGAGCTGTAACTGATAGAGATCTCAGTTGGACTCCTCACATAAAATACCTTAAAATTAAACTTTCTGCATTGTTCATCTTCTCATCTTGGCACGCTTTATACAGAGATGTACAGTGCTCACCAAACTTATACGGAACACGCGAACTCTGTCTTTTGTCGCGTGAGCGCTCTCCTGCATGGCGGCGCCCAAGCAACAGCTCCGTGAGGTAGCACTCAGTGGAACATTCCGAAGTACTGCGTCACGCAGCCGTCACTCAGGTGATTTCAGGATAGCGTCCCCTTGAGAAATCACAGTTCGCATTTTCTGTGTAAATTTGGTGAGCACTGTACATGGGATCAATCCATGTCCTTGCATGCTTTGCACTGATCAAGCTATTTTTGTAGACTATATGAAATAAAGACATCCAGCACTCAATAAAACTGGTAATACTGATGTTCGTACACTTCGAAGTCTATAGGCCCAAGCCATTCGTGCATGCCGAGGTCGCCCGTGAACAGCCTGTACATCAACCGATGGTGCCGAGGCCCGCAAATATCCAACTTGGATAATTGCAAAGAACAAAGAAACTCGCAGAGTGCACGTACGGTATTTAACCAGACATTCAAAACATAAATTACCGACATATTGTCAGGTAGAAAACATTCAAAATTTGTTTAATGAACTGGTCCTTAGGCAGCAAGATATTGTACTATCGGGCTTGTTGCCTGTCTCAAATCATATATGTCCACCATATATCCCCCCTACCCCCTTTGTTTCACCACAAAAGTTTGGGGCGCAAAACAACAACAACAACAAAAGACAACTGGTGTATTATCAATGTTTTAACAGTATTTGTTAAGGATCGTACATCATAGAGTTTATATAAACACTAATTTACTGATGGTTCCACTAATGAGTCCGTCGCGACTGCTGCAGTTTTTGTGCCAAGCAAAGGGACAACAACGCAGAGCATTAAGTTCTGCCGTAAGACTCATATTAAACATTTTCTTATAATGACCATTTGCTAAGCACTGAAGTAAATGCACGGACCTCTCATGCAAGAGACCCTCATCTTCACAGACTCAAAAGCAGTATTACTTGCTCTTCTATCCATAATGAGTCATAATGCGTATTTTGCGCTCATTTATGCAATCCCATCACTTGCAAACATTGTCATGCTGGCCGGCCACATTCTTCTACTTGATTAGATTCCGGGCCACTGTGGTATCATCAATAAGAAACGTGATTTTAAAAGAAAGAAAAGAAAAAGAACAATCGATTAGAAAACACTACAAGCGTTCTTACCCTATACTAATCAGAGGCTGCGTCTGCACTTAGCCAAGCTGCTCACGATCGAATCTCCTGGGTTGTGTGCCATTTCCTTCATGTCCGCCTTGACTCCCTGCATCCCGTTATAATATTTAATGTACTATTCGGTCTTCCTTGTCAAATAGAGAGAGCGATCCACAGATTACGTCTTGACGTTGATTTCACGAGAAAGTTCCTTAGAACCAATAAAGCCGCCACTCTGAAATGTTCAAAATGTCCAACAGCCAACCCCCGGAAAGGATAAAATACCTCCTCATAGTCACAGTGTGTACTCTTTACACGTCCCATTTACCGTTGAGAAATTTCTCTGCCGCCGGGGCTCACTTCTACGCTCTGCTAAGGAAACAAACTCATTTGAGATACAGGACTGACACTGACTCGCTAAGGTGTGAGATAACGTCCCTCTGATCACCCCATCATCGCCCACATTCTTTTGCTCACCTCATTTTATGCTGTCACCCTTTATCTCTCTACCTCCTTCCCTCTAATGAGGAGTAGTCCGCCAGTGTCATGATAAGTCCTTTCAATTGTTCTCTTTTTCTCTCCGTGTAAGACAGGAATTGATACAAAAATGCATGTTCAGGTTGACGTTGACTTCCAGTCACTGGACAGTCTTCGGGATAGTGACAGCTTGCTGTCACCTCGATTCAAGCGGATATTAACGTACTGGCGTGCGACACCTAGGCTTATTCAAGCATGCCACAAAAGCAGCGAAGAAGGTTGGCTGAAAAGTAAAAATATATTTGCACAGTCGCGAACAAAAATGACTCCAAGTCGGCGATCTTCGTGAGGTATCAGCGTGTCACGAAAAGAAATGAATCTCGCTCTTTTGCGATCGAGGTACGTGAGAGGCGTGAAAACTTCCCAGAGTACGATGAACAGCGTGAAACAAATTTCTGAAAGAGTGATTGTAGATCTTGGAGACCAAAAAATTTACTTGCGTTGAGAGGCGTCACGGATACTGCATGGCGCCTTTAGGCGTCATCCAACGGGTGAGCCAGGTAAACCAGAAGGAGGAAGAGTGATTTGCAGAGTGACGTAGAGTCGAAGGACAACATGTAGTAAAAAATACTACTAAAAAGGAAATGTAAAGTAGTTTCGTACAAGCAGATTTGATACATTTAGAAAATGCTTCAAATGAAACGCTTTTATTTGAAACGCATAACTTAATTGCAGCAAAAGAGTAACCTCGCACCCTCGGCTTCTTTTAGCCCATAGTACATATGCGTCAAACAGCATCGTCACGATGAGCTGCGACTAGAGATGAGGGGATGAAAATCTCTCATTAAAGCTTTTTAACCGCTAAAATGTAGTGTTTAGTGTGGATGAATATTAAAGGAAACCGAGCCGACACGCTTTGGTCGTACAAACGTTTGCTTAACAACGCCACCGCCACAAAAAAAAGCACATCACGTGGCTATCGGGGTGAAGTAACTGATGATACCAATTCTTTCTAAGATTCCGTAATGATACCCAGAAAGCTAGAAAACGCAGACATAAATCAACCGAAGTAGACAGGATACTGAGTTACATGGGTTTCGTCCTGTCTGCTTACCTCTACTGCTGACAGCGTTTTATTTTTATTTTTTTACTTTTGAGCTTTGAAGTTATGAATTAACTAGTCAAGCTTACAATAGCATAGTTAGTTTTATTACGAACGTGTGTGTGAAAACTTCTGATTCCTCAGTGCAAAGCTGAAAGAAAACTGATTTGTTCACATAAACAAAACGTGTTTCTTGGTTTTTTTTTTTTTTTTTTGTGACGCAATGTGATTTATGAAAGTAGCGGGAAACCAGACCATACAAATAAAATATTACCGTATCTGGTCGTTGCAGTTACGTTTGAAAGAAAAGCGTGAGATAAAATTATGTTCCTTCCGATAAGCGGTTTCGGCTCAGTGGCTTGCGTGAATGCTTGCAAGGGAATAGGGAATTTCAATATCCCTTCCTAGGAGTTAAACAGCCATGTTAATTCAAAAGGACAGGAAAGAGACAGAGACTGATAAAGGGATGACGAACGTACAGATACCAACACGTACTTATGTATACATTGTTGCCTTCTCGATATAATAAACGCGACAAAGTGAAAAAAACAAAACAAAAAAAAAACGTCCGTTTTAATCTCATTTTCAGGTCATTCTCGCACAAAATAATAAAAAAAAAAAAAACCGTCTATATTTTAGACACGTTCAGTGTTGACCAACCAAGGATACTGGGACAAGTGAAAACCTTTTGATAAAAAAAAAAGCGTGCATTGAAAGTAGGAGCGTGTTTGCTGTGCTAACCTTGTCTCGTTCTAGAAAGGTTATTGGCCTCTCGGGTGTTAGCTCCACGAACCGCGATTGTTTCCCCAAGTGCGCCCAGACCAACCAATTTAGCAAACCTTACGGCAGACTTTGGCCTTTTGTTTACCGGGCTCCCCCCTCGACGGCCACCAAGCGGGCGAGCTCGCCTACACGTACCCGGTTTGACGGCGTTTCGCAGGAAACCGGCGGTCTCGTCCGGGCCGCGTCTCAGTCGCCCGAGGGATTAATCCTTGCACATTGGACCCCCATTCATTAGAGATTTCTTGGCGTTCTCGTTGCGCCACCTGTCCGAGCTTCCGCTGTTGTTTACGCTCGCGCGCATTCTTACAGAAACCGGAGAAATGAAGGGGCTTTCCGCAGTGGCACGTCTCACCGCCAGGTGTTTACCTTTGGGCTCGCACACAATGCGTCATGTGGGTTTCTGACACATCCACGAGGAAACCTTCTATCGTCTTTCTTGTTGCCTCGAGTCTTACGCGCATGATGAAGAGGTATATCGTCCGCGGGCAGGTGGTTTGCGTAGGATTTTGTGTCCGCGTTTTCCAGGTCAAAATATCGAGCAAGAGAAACGCGAAACTTTACTGTAATGTTGGCTTCTCGTTCTAAAAGAATCGCCCTTTCCTTATTTGCTTAGGAGTCAGTACCGCCATTTTAAAATTTCGAAAATAAAATAAATACAAGAAGCAAGGTTATGTTGTTTGTTTCTTGTGGAATAAGGTACGGACAATATTTTTCGCGTAACTTTAATAGACACACGGTTTACTTTGCATAAAAAGCGGGCTTCATACATAGCACAAAAATTTGGATCGAATAAAATGCTGATGTACCAAATCGAAGATGCAAAAAAAAAAAGAAGAAAAGTAGTCTATTTTAGTAGTCTTGGAACATTTCTTGGGGACTAAATCAATAAATCTAATGCAAGAAAGTAAGACCACCTATCTTGGTGAAATTCTTTCAGAAATTTGTGGAAGAAGTTTTACGCTGATGACGTTCTTTCAAAGACGAGCATACGTCTGGGTTTTCGTCCGCATCACCTAGAAATGGGGTGGCCACGCTGCGGCTGGCGAGCCGCATGCGGCTCTTCGCGTGTTAAAGTGCGGCTCGTGAGTCCCTCCCCTACCCCCCCTCCCTCCCCTTCCACTTCCACACCTCTCTCCCGGTCACACAAGCACTTCCCCAAATGGAGAAATGGAACGCGTTTTACATCGAAAGACAGGTTGCGGTTTGGTAGTCTTATGCTACTGCTAACTTACGTACACTTTGAGTTCTTTTGGCTAGGATTGATTGGAAGTAGTTCGAGTTTTGTTTTTAGCCCAGAACAAAAGTTTGTCCCTCACCCCACCCCACCGCGGCTCTTGGATGTTTCGCGGTTCTGTTTGCGGCTCTCAGGCCAGGTCAGCCTGGCCGCCCGTAATCTAACACTTTCTAAAAACAAACAAACAAACAAAAAAAAAAAAACACACACGCTAAGTTAAACCGCACATTTAAATGACGCAAGGTCAATTCTAGCTAGTGGTGTCGCCATCTGGTGCGCGCTTTATATAAGGCTTTCTGGGATAAAAGGCATATACAGCAATTGTTTTGCATGAATTCGCCACATTTCGACCGCATTGGGAAACAGGCTGCCTGATAGCATTGTTACTTATCTAACAGAGATGATTGCATACATGGGCTGAAAGCATATAACCTGGCCAGACGCTGAATTGTAACATGTACGTGTGTGTGTAGCTGTATCTTTTGACTTTGTATCACTCTTTATGTGAAGCCTAGAAATGGGTGACTTAAAAGTAATAAAAATGAAAAAAAAAAGTGTGATCGAAAAAAGAGGATTGTTGACATGAATGAATCGGGCGACTGACCAATGTTGTGAAGTAGCCGTTAAATCTTGAGGCCAAGTATGACTTCTTTGCCTTCTTTATTTACTTGAAAGACGGCCGAATTGTGGCACTAAGTTAAAACAAAAAAATTTTTTGGATGGGCTTGTTTCTTTTGCATGAATTAATCTGGAGTTCAAAATGTACAATATTCAAACATGTAAAATAGCACAAAAAAGACAAGGGCAAGAAGTATACAGGACAAGCGCTTGTCTTGTATACTTCTTTTCCTTGTCTTTTTTGCGCTATTTTATATGTTTAACTAAGATGAACTAAGCAGCCCAACAACGCACCCTACTAAAAGTAAAATATTGACCAGGTTGCCTTTGGGGCTCACCAGTACTAAAGTTTGTGTAAAGTTATCTCTGGCAAGAAAAAAAAAAAAAAACAGAAAAAGAAAAGTAAAAAAAAAAAAAAAAACATCAAATGGCAAACCGACTGCGAACATTTAACGTAATTACCACAAAATTGAGTTTCGGGATTGGAATATGTTGTCTAACTATGGTAGACCAACGGATGACACAATGTGTAATAATGCCTCCGTGTCATTTTCGTCGCAGCAGCTGAATTTTATTCGTACAATAAAGTGTTCGCTGCTACGAATGTCCGGGCAAGTCGTTAGTATCGCCATTCTACCTGCGACCGTGTTGCCTCTTTCCCGATATCCAGGAAGTCGCGTACCAGAAATAAAGAAGCCCTCACTTCCGTCACCCAAAACATATGGAAGCCGAGTCACGTTAGAAACGAGGGATCGAAACAAAGGGCGACGAGTCCACGCGCCCAGCCTGCAGGCAAAGGTCGGGCGCCCCGATCGCGCGCCGTTCGCAGCGCAGCCTGTACCCGGGCCTCGACTCCGAACGCAAACAGCGATAATTCAGGACGTCTACGGTTCCTTTGCTGTCGCAACAGCCGTATCAACTGCGCGTTACGAGGAACTGACGCTTGCCGAGCCAATCCAGGGAAGAAAAATACGGCGCAGCGCGTGCGGCGGCGACGAGGCGAGACTGTTGTGTTCTGGAACCGGACGCGCGTGGTCGTTAGGCAGGGACCCCGGGTCCGGCCCTATAGGTGATCCCGGCCGTAGAAGCCGTCACCCGAAAAGCCGCCGGCTCCTTCGCCGGCGCGGCACCTGCGAGCCGCCCGGAGAGGACCGTTTAAAAATAAAGGCAGACTCTTTCATCCTCAACTGCTCTCCCGTCGAAACAACAAACGGCCTGATCGAGCCATCTGGGGACTCCGGAGTCGGGAGTGATGGCCGGGGTTACGGCTAGCGAGTCTGAGACCGAGTCGGCTGGCTGGCTTCCTGCTGCCCGCCTCGCTCGCTGGAGTCGGCGGTGACCGGTGGCTGTGGGGGCTGCGCTCGTTTTGCACACAAAACCACGAACTTTGTATCGTCTTCTTTCGTTCCCTCCTCTGGTGTGAATAAACTTTGGCGCTGGCCACGCACTTGCTGTAACCCGAGAATGGTTCTACTTCTTATTTTTTTTTTTTGCTTGTTTGGTTTGGTGCGAACGCTTTCAAGCTATTTGGAGCTGTGAGGGAACAATGACTCGTCTGTGAATGCGTCGTGGTCGGGATGGATGCGAGGCGAAAGCCTTGAATGGAGTCGAGGGGTAGTCTCCTCAGTGCATGTAAGGAATTTTATTAAGCACCCGATCCGTAAACGCGAAGCATCATTTCTTCTGCCCGTCACAGAGAGCCGAGGCTACTGTATAAGTTCCCAAGAGTGAATGGTTTTATGTGAACTTCGTTAAGCAACAGCGAAAAGCGAGTTAGCATCATTAATATATTTCCCTGTGCGCGTCCGCGTTGGCAGTGATTTTATGCATTCGTCATTTTGTTCTATAATCAGCATTTTTAATCCGTTTCATATTCTAGTGATGTGCATTGCTCGAATGTAAGTTGTAAGAAATTCGCTCTTTTTGTGGTTTTCAAATTCCTGAGAGGCATCGTAGTTTCATTGTCATCCCTATTGAAGGCCCTTTAATTTAACATTTTCACCCTCTCAGTTGGTGCCAATCAAAGCGAGATGAGCTATTATTCGAACATTACCTTATTTGTTTGTTTGTTTTGAGAGCTCAGCTTTATTATAATCCTCCTATACTCTTGTGCAGACATGATCTTATGTCCTTGTATTTAGTTGCTTATAAGAAATGCATGGATATTCTAATTCAGAGGTATATTTGTTGGGGCATGTGTGACACTAAATCGTAACATGTTAAAAACGTTTAGTTTGTATCTTTTATACTAGTAAAGCAACAAGCCTGGGAAATTACGAACGCTTGCACCGGTTGGCCCTTGAATAGGAAGGGTCTTGACGTGTTTATTCCTTGTTCATTTTAACACCTACCAATAATTACCTTGCACCGATGTCTAGATAAGTCTAATAGGAACGTCAGGCGGCATGTGTAAATATAAAATAATTCAATTTTCTAGCATGTTGGTCAATATGAGACCTCATTAGCACCCCCACACGACTTCCGCGAACTTGACCAAAGTTTTACTGCTAAGCCACGGTCACCTAATATGATACAACCTGGCAAGAGGATAGTCCCTGACGGCCTAAGAGTCCGTGCGTTCTACGATTTCCTGCAAACTCAAGACTTTCCGATACCATCGGAAATCAAGCAGCTTAACACGTACCTTTAAGATGATTCAGGCAATATTTATAAATATAAATTTCATATAGTTAATTCGAAATTAGCTAGCGACTCTACTCAGTTCAATTGCGCAAAGAGGGCGCCTTTGCGAGAAAGTAAAAGTCATCATTTATTAAAAAATTTGAATCTGAGTCATTTCAGGCAATTTTGGTGACTAAACCCGCGGGGATCTTACCACTGAAGCCCCGGAAGCAAATATAATCCAATGCAAATTAAAAACCCGGCAAGATGACACACCCTAGTCATTTTCAAGCTTCCTTCACGTAAGCTGCCTATCTTCGATTAATCGTTAAGCTTAATTGGAGTAGACTGCTCGGTACATATGTCATGACAAGTGCAGAATATAAGTAGGGCTGAGCGTCGATTAAACCTTTTTAACCCTATTATTCGATACACTATTCGATTAATCGGTCTCGTTCATTTCCTCACATAATATGTGATAAACCGCGCAATATAATAGAATTTTGATTATGAATGAACTTCGATGTGTAGTTGAGAACAGTTCGAAGACACCCACATTCACATATTATTAGTACTTCAGCTGCACGAGGCAAAGAGGTTCGTTGATATTCTCCTGCCAAGAGCGACCTCTTCTGATTGTTCACAATCGTCTCTTCTGCGCTAAACGGACACTCGAATGGCATTGAAGTGTCCGGGACACGTGTGACCTTCTGCACTTCTCTGGAGTTACAAATCTTGCCCCTACAGTTTACTTTAGGTCAAAAGTTTACCTAAAGTTTGCCCTTCATACAAGTATACTCGGACGCGTCTGCGTGGTGAAAGAGTTTCATTTTTACTTTATTTTGGTTCGTCAAATTTTTGTTGATTAACCAGTTTAAAAATTCATCGCGATTAAAGCATTAAGCGATTTCTCTGTAGGTTCATCGAACAATTGCCCAGACAAAAGGGGTACAAATGCTGCATGTCATAAAATATAACAATATTCAATACTACAGATATGACTTTGTGCGCGTAATTTTTGGAGGATGACAAAATTTTGTATTATTTTAGATGACTAATTTTGTACTAAATTTCGTAACTCCTGCTATCTAGCCTTGTCTGACGTATTGAGGAGTTTTTATTGGGCAAAGCAATGCAGAGCTCCTGATTACCTAATATTTCCTTTTCATTATAATAGGCTTTACACGATTCACAACGCGATTTCCTAGGAACCGATGTGATCCTATACTAGATGCAGACTATTGCGCAAAAAGGCACCCGAACTGGAAAATAATGTTCAGATTAGCAGAAAACTAACGAACATAAAATAACGACACATGCACATATCGTTCATCAAAATATTGAGCGTACTTGTCGAACAACGTACCTAAAATATTGTGTGTTTACGGTTGTTTCGTTTCGTCTTCCTAGCGTAACTCTCACTAGACGACGTTGCTACCGGCCTAAGTTGGCAGAAAACACGCCTTCATTAACAGTGTTCAGTTATGTTCAGTTAAGAGTAGCTATACCTCCGACGGCCGTATTTTTTTGCTTTGAGAAACTATTCTTATTTATTCATTGATGTATAAATTAATTGCAACATTATTTTGGTCTCAATGACAACGCCTATTCGCAATCGCGGCATTGTGTGTCAGTGAGTGTGTTCAAGCCGAATTATCCGCTCCTCCAGCCGGTTTTCTAACCGCACTAAATGTCGATACATGAGCACATGTAAGTAGTATTCGTCCGTTGTTCTCGAGAATGAGCTCGCTCATTAGCGCTATCGTCTATGCTCCGTTTCACGATAACTTGGCGAACAATGAAGGCTACGGCCCCCGCGACCCAATAAGGGCGCCGGAGCAAGGCACGTGACAGCAACAGAGCCCTCCGCGACAAAATGTAGTTCTATGCTTCTTTTCTTTTAACAGCTATTGAACTCGCGAAATTCAATCTATAATGAGACGATATGAAAATATAAAAGAAATAATCACAAATTTATGAGTTTCGATTATATTTAAACCAAACAAGTTACGCTACATCCGTATCCGCTCGATTGTTTTCGCCTAGTATCGCCGTGGCAGTTGGCGATTGCCGGCGATCGCAGCCATGTAATCGTGCGTTTCCGCTGTAAACATCGCACTGTGCCCTGGCATTAGCACCCGTCACAGATTCGCGGCTAAATTGAGCGTATGGTTGTCTCATGAACTGTTCCCGCGAAGTGCTCGCTATTCTAGCGGACGGACATGTTGCCGCGGTGGACGTTCATCCGAAGTTGGTTGGTTTCGGAGCAGACGACTCTTGGTTAGCAGAGGACAGACAGTTCCTCCGGGCCTCGCGCCTCGCATCTGGCATGGTGATACAAATGCTCCCGTGACGTAGGGTCACGTGCCTCGCTCCGACGCTCTTATTGGGTCGCAGGGCCCTAGCCTTCACAGTTAGCCAACACACTAAAAAAAGCCCGTGCGTCTACTTTCCCGCACAGCAGTATAAGACAGCCAATCACTGCAACTTACGGAGGCAGCTCAGCGAATGACGATGCCGAAACATATGTTTAGACGCAAAAACACAGTCTGAGTTGTGACATTAAGCAATGCAAGCGTGACATTTTGCGTTGCTTAATGTCACAACTCAGACTGAGTTTTTTGGTCTAAACATTAGTTTCGGCAACGCCAGTCGCTGAGCTGCCTCCGTAAGTTACGGTAATTGGTTCTCCAAGTGTTGTGCAAAAAAGTAGACACACGGGCTTTTTTTAGAGTGAAGTTATCGTGAAACGGAGTATAGCCATGTTTAAATGCAGTGTAGCATATTTTCCTATTGTTTCACTAAGTTGTAGTTTTGTACATGCGACAAAAAAAAAAAATCGATTACAATTACACTTACTTTTGGTTAGAAGTATTTAATTAAGTTATTTGATTTCTTGAGAAGAAAAGTGATTGGCCGCCCGTTACTTGAAAATGTAACCGTTACTTTTTCTGATAATTTCAGAGTTTTAAAACGACAAATTTTTAGGCCGGTTTCAAAACGGGTCATTCATATTGTCCACTATTCAATTACTAGAATCTCCGAATAGATTCTTTAAGCAATCGAGTGTCATCTAGTGACTCAAATATCAGTCTAAATTTTGTATGCTAATGACGGTTAATATCTAAAATGTATTTATCAAGAGCAAACCTATGAAAGGGACGGTGTTCTTCGGTGCACAGTTCTTTCTCTATTCGTTTTAGTTTCAATGGTGACGAGAAACAACAACTATGTACGTGGCGAGTAACTGAGTAAACCGTTTGATGAAAGTCACCGCATTTTATTGTCATGTGCTGTCTGAGGTGATGCTGAAGGTGACCATTCCAGGAATTCGCACAGCACCCTCAAATGCGCAGCGCATAGAAGCTTTCGAGTCTCGTCACGCCGACAGCTGACTAACGTCTGGAATGTTCACGCTCCGCATCGGTGCCCATCCTCAACTTCCTTCTTCATAAACCACCAAAAGGTAGCCATTAGCATGTAAAGATGATATACTTTCGGGCGATGGTAGTTATCGAAATGGCCAGACTGAATTTGGAAAAGGGTCTATTATAAACTACATATCTTCTCAATCCACCAATTTTGGTAAGCCATCCTATCGGTGGAGACTCGGTGAAATGATTACCTGGTACGAATCTTGTGAAAACGAGGGATGCCATTAGAAAGAGGGGAAGCGAAAATAGTAACAGTGACAAGTAATTTTAGTATTTAAAAAAAGTAATCAAATTACTTCTGTGATCACATCCTAATAAATGTATGCAAAGAATTACAAAATTACTTCAAAAAGTAATCGATTACAAGTGATTTGATTGCTTGTAATTGGTACCGTTCAAATCTCTCTGAGAGTTGTTGCGCATCATTTGCTGCGGATTTCGTTGATAAATAAAAAAAATCGCCATAATGGCTGAAATCTGTCAAATGACAGCGAACTTACGACGCCGAAGCGAACTCATTTGACTGCTTCTTCCCGCGTCATATCGCCCCCAACGCGTCATAGCTCACGCGGGAAATGACGAATTGACTCAGATGCGCGGCGAATGTGGGGTAACGCTAAACTCCGACGGCCTCCCTAAATTAGATGCAGTAGATTGCCGGAGGGCTCAGAGAGATCAACTGTGAGGCCCGAGCGGTTTCGAGCTTTCAATTAGGGTGGACGAGCGTTCGCCAACTAACGAGCGGTCCAATAAAGCGCCCCAGCGGCTTCACGGCCGGAGGAAACAAAAGGCCGACCGACGGTGCAAAACAAAGTCAGCAGGTGTAGAGGGGCCGCTTTCTGCAGTGCGAAGGCCCGCAGACAGATGCACAACAAACGAAGGGGTTGGCGCGTACGAGGGGAAGGAAGGACCAAAAGCGGCGCGCCGTTTCGGCGAGGAAAATTGAGTTTTCGTTCCAGAGCTTTCGCGATTTAAATAAACAGCGTACGGCACAAAACAAACTTCCATTTTACCCGGTAAAGCGACCGAAAAGAGCCACGCACCCACCACGTAAAAGTTGCCGCGCGTTCTGCAGACCTCGGCAGGCGGTCAGGCAAGCAGAGGCGAACGTCTCCCGTGGAAAACGTAACGCGTTTTGCTTCTCTTGGAGCGGCGGCACCTGCAGCCGGCCACGCGGGAGCGCCCAAACTTGCCGTCTCTTCCAGCAACAGCGGCGCGCCGCTGCGATCGTTATTAAATGTTCGCAATACCGCATAATTAAGAACCCGCAGACGGCCCACAGGAAGCCGGCAAAGATGGTGCGCTGCCTTCGCAGCCATCGCGGGAACCCACTTTTGGCCTTGCAAGAGCGGGGAACAGCGCGCGTGCGGGAGGGGAAAAAAGGAGCATCATCCCGGCGACTTAATCAGGTCCATTTCCACAAAGCGAGCAGCGCCGCTTTGCAGAGCGTCTTGGGGCTGCTGGCAGGCCGATTGAAAGGCAGCAACCCAATTTCGCTGGCATCTCTAGGTGTTTCGGCAGGTTTTAATCGTTAGCTCGCGCTTTGAGGAGAATACAGTCCTCCTTCTTCCCCAGATTATTGTGTCTGCCGGAGGCTTTGCTCATCTCGGAGGCCGGGACGATTACATTCGGTGCCGTAACTGCATTTTTTAAGCCTAGGCCGAGAAATGGAATACTCCCGAGAGAAGGCCACCCTGTGCCGATAAGAAGATTTAGTATCGTGTTAGTACAGACAGCGCTACGGGTGGCTGCTGGTTACGGTTGTGAGGCTGGCCACGGCTAAACCAGCTCCTGGCACGAGCTGCTTGTGTTCTGCAGAAGTCGATGAGTCGGCATTTCTATGAGAGACGACTCTGTTTTGTCGACGTTCGAGCTCCGTACCGTTTTGAGCGAGAAAGGTGTTCCGAAAGTGCGTAAGCTACATCCATCTTTCATTATTGACCCACGCGCGGTTTGTGACGTCAACGTTGAGTGGTGGTGCTTTTTTGAGCGACACTCGGGGCCTCTGCGAGTTGCGCACACGTGCAGTTGCTCTATTTTACCCCAGCACGAGCTCCTGTGCATGCTAAGTACTCACAGGTTGTTCGTCATGCTCGCCCTTGTTAGTCAGGGGCCATTGATTTATTTCGAGGAAAGAGCCTTGCTTTGGCCGCTGCACTCGCGCCCCTGTTAGCAGCTTGCCACGAAGCCCCCGGTTGTTCGTAGGCTTACAGCGTCAGCTTGTTGCTTTTGTGGTGAAAGAAACTGGGCCCGTTAAAAGTTGCAAAATTCAGATTCAGAAATTGGTTTTACCGCCTGGGCTAACCAGACGTTCCTCTCGCGAGGCCACGCTATATCTGAATATTGGCAGCTTTTTCTCAACAATTTCTGGCGAATCGCAACAAAACTAAATTCGGTGTTAATTATTTCTTACATGGCGCGACGTGATTAGCTAAAACAATGGGCCAATCACACGTGCAAAAGAAAGACGCGAGGGTCGTCAATGCTAGCTTTAGTGGATTATAATTTAAGCGAAATGATTAACGTTTACGAATTAATGCGTGATTCGTCCGTCGTTGAGTCAGGCACAAGGGTGATACGTTTCGTGAGTCATAGTGGAGTTGCCGAATCGGTTCAGGTGAGTAGCCAAATACCGTGCAACAGGTCGAATGAATTGGATATGGGAAAAAAGAATTTGATCGGAGCAAAGACAATTCTCACGATGATGTAGCTGTGAGTGATAAAGATGTTTTACACCTTCTTGTGGCAGTGAGATAGCAAGAACAGGTGTGATCCTTACGACATCACAAATTAATTTTTTTGTTCGGTCTGATCGTTACCTTAAAGCTAACTTTTAGGAAACAGTATCAATTAATTTAATTTTTACAAATCAGGAAAGACAAATTTATTGTCAAAGTACGATCCAATTGCCTTGACATTCAATAAATACAATTTATTAGGATGCATAATCTACAAACATATCATGGATTTTCTTGAAGCTAATAAGATTTTATGTGATTTTCAGCACGGTCTCTGACACGGGTTCAGTACTATTTTACAACTAACTTAATTCTCCTATAATATCAGTAATTATCTTGATATTGGTAACCAAAGTGATGAAATACTCATATGTTTATTTCAAGACGAACATATGTGAAAAAAACTAAACTTAACTGTAAGAACATTGAAACGTAAAAAAGAAGCTGACGTCTCTTTTTTTCTTTTTAATTAACCACACATGGGTATTCCTTTAACACAAATCGCAAATACGCTTTTAATGGAACCATATTCTGATTTACTTAGAGTAAATATGCTAGATCCACTACTTTCGATTGGTTTTTAACACCTGTGTTCCGGCCCTAAGGCTTTCAGTGCAGTTCCACACTCCAAACTCAAAATGAAGCTTAGCACCTTTTCAAACAATTCTTCCCAGGTTAAGTGGTTATTTCGTTTTCTTTCATATCGCTCAATGTGTGCGTTTAACTCGTTACGTCACGGAGCATCCTGCAAGGTTCCGTTTCCAGACCGTTCTCTTTTTTATACGAATACATTTTGTGCCACGTAACATTTCCTGAAAAATCCGTCGTTAAGCTGTTGAGTGCGTACCATATATACCCGATGAAGTATAATTTTTAGGACCATAACCCACATAACAATTTCTTTAAGCTTTTCTCTACGTGGTGTAAGTTTCCAAATGACTAAACTTATAAATTTCTGCAAAACATATTTCTCTCATTTTGAAGGCGCTCATCTACTAAATTTTTTACGCATTTAATTCGGGGTTCCTCTCTCATTACACTCTAAGAAATGCCTGCGCGTCTACTTACCCGAAAAACGCTCAAAGAGCCAATCTCGGTGATCTACGAAATCAGCTCAGCGAATGATGAGGCGGAACATCCGTTTAGACCTCAAAATTAATTGTCTGCGCTGTGGCATCAATGCAAGCATGACGCTTTGCATTGCATAATGCCACAGCGCAGACTTGATTTTTGGGCCTAAACGGATGTTCCGTCTCATCATTCGCTCAGCTGATTTCGTAGATCGCAGAGATTGGCTCTTCGAGTGTTTTGCGGGTAAGTACCGTATTTACTCGGGTAATAGCCGATGAAGAAAACCTGAATGTTCGCTTTTCCACGGAGCACGCAGATTGCCAATCACCGCGATCAACAGCATGATTTCAGCTGTTTACAGGACGGAGATAACGTCTTCGCGCGAAAATACCGTCTGTGAAGATTGCATTTGTATGGTGACTTGTGTTCTCGATCTGGTTATTCGCTATGTTATTTATGCGCAACGCATTGATTGGCTGTATATGTGTTCCGTGGGAAAGTAGACGCAAGGACCTTGTTCATAAATAGTGCGGCTATTACTCGAGTAAATACGGTAGACGTACAGGCATTTCTTAAAGTGTAGATGCGCCCCATCCTGGGTTATAAATATTTTGTTTAAAATCCACGAAAAAAAAGTCTGATCTTGCAAATTTGTTTGCAAGAAAGCGCTACGCTTTATTTGTCGCGGTAGGGCATGAATTTTTCACCCACTTGTCATTTTTCTGCTTTAAGCTTAAGCTCCCGTTCTGCACGTCGACAGCTAGAATGCCTAACATGTCGGTGCACTCGAATTAATTTGTCACGTCTTTTCTTCCGAAATCAGTATCACAAGTTTGTTGATGCATCCAGGGGACCACCCCAAGTTGAATATTTCATCGGTCCTTTAATCCACGTACAAATATATTTAAATACAGTTTTTTTATTTGAACCATGAAATGTTGGAACTCAGTGCTCGGTACCATTCCGTTATCATTATGAATTAAAGGATTTCGGACTACCATCGATTGTTGTTGACGTTGTTCAATCCTGCCTCCTTAATTTTATTATAATATTGTTTTAATTCTGGTTTTCTGGTTTGTATAATATTATGTGCCTTAGGTTTATTCTCCGCTCTTGGAATAATCCAAATGCCACTTCAGTATGTATAAAGAAAGAAAGAAAGCAAGCAACGGTGACAAGAATAAATTCAAAAGTATATTTCATCAACTAACCAAATTTTAGAAAATACTGTGGTCTATCGTTGTATTCCCAATTATGCTTCCTGCGGCTTGGGGGTCATTCACACAAATTTAACGTAGTATAATAAAAAAGAAGGTGCCGTACCAAATCAACAAAAAACACCTGGCATGCTCCAGCGATGGAGTGAGAATTTATTTAGACGCACCTGTAGAGCATACCGTGCAGCTCACTTTTCAGTTACACGGCTGCTTTATTTTGCTTCTAGGGGCACATATCAGAGGAACAGCAACTGTATAAAGTCTATTTTTCTTCATCTCTAAATTCTGGTGGCATAGAGTAGGTTAATTCAGGAGAAGACTATTGTAGCCTGTAGCAAAGCTACAGGAAACAACACAGAGCGCCACAAAACTACGGAACCTCGATACGTTTGATAGTTCACCTATTCTAGATAAACGAACTTCAGTGATAGCCAATTTTTCTTGGCGCGAATGAGAATTGTCGTGTATTCAAGCTTATGGAGAAAACACATCAATGACCTTCATATATAAAAACAAATCAAAACTCGCATAGCAATTATATTGGAAGCGCAAACGAAAACGCAGATGGGAGCCGCCCCAGTTTTCAGTCGCACGTGTTTGAAATGCAAAAAGAAAAACACCTACGTTTCAATTTGAATCTAAATCGAAAAGGTGCTGCCCCTACCAAAGCGAAATTTCTTTCATCGCTCGCCTTTCTTTGCAGAGAGCATCCATTTCAAAAGTTGAGAAACCGTGACATGCTGCACGGGCTCTCAGAGTAAAACGGGGGACGTCATTCGTTTCTCGGAAGCGTCAAAAAGGAAAACGTGACACCGGCGAAACAAACGCAGTAAGGGGTTAGGGGGCGCAATATCGTTAGCCCTAGCTATCCCTTTTCACCCTTTCGCCATCCCCGCTTTTCCTCTTCTTCGAGCCCCCTCCGTTTTCTAGTTTTCTAGTTTTAAAGCACCCCACCACCACCACCGCAGAAAGGCACGTTGTTGTCGTTGACCTCGCCTTCTTCGACCGCGCCGGCAGCTCTCAAATTTACATTTTAATCCGAACGCTCCGCGCACGTCACACGTGCAGATACAAAAAAAAAAGAAAAAAGAAGAAAAAAAAAAGCAACCTTCCAGCTTTGCTGCGATCCTCCAAAAAGCGAAAATAGAAAGGAGCCGAGAAAGAGGGAATAAAGCAAAGAAGAGGTCCTAAAACCCGGAGCGAAAACGGATCAGAACCACAGCGGGCTCAACAAGTTCGCGGCAAGCAAAATCGAAAGGGTGATGACATGACGTGGCTTTCAATAAATCGTCCCGCTCTTCAAGGATGTTCTTGTTGCGCCAGAAAACTACCTTTCATATCACCGCCCTCCATCGCTACATTTTCCACCTTCTATTTTTTCCCCTTTTACTCCCATACGATGCTTATTTTTTATTTTGTTTAGCTGCTCCAGTTCTTACTTCGCACCCGGCGTTTCTGCTTTCTTCGATTATTCTTTTGGTTCGTTTTTTCTCCCTCTCTCCTTCTTTCTCTCTCTATCGGTGGAAGTATGCAAATAAGCGAGGGCATTACAAGTCGTCGTCGCGCGCCACCTTTTGGTCGAGCTTTTTTTTTCTGTTTTTTTTTCCAGTGCGTTTACTTGCAGTCCGGGGGAGCTTTTCACAGCGGTGCCGAAGTTCAATAAAAGCTCCTGGCCCTAAACCCCAAAGCGCCGGAAAAGAAAAAAAAAAAAAAAAGAAGAAGAAAACGTAGAAAAACGAATTGCCGAAAATGACAAGCGAGCACTCGCAATCACTGCAGCTTCGGAGTCAGGGTTTAGGCATAGCCAGTGGACAACCGCAACAGCTTTTGATTTCGTATTCAATGTAATCCCAACAGAAATCCCATACAAGGGGATTTGTCGTTTTTATTTTATTTTTCCGTCCTCGTTCTTTGTTAGTTCAAAATGATGAAACCTTGTTGTTGTTGTTTTTTTTGTTTTTATTAAATATCGTTTTTGAAACGACAATATCGACAAGCTTTGTGTTAATAAGGGATCCCTTAGGATATTGAAGTGTAAGTAAAACGTGGTAAATTGATTGAAGGTGTGGACACACGCGAATATACTTCAAATATCTCCCCATGACGGAAGACATGCACCTAACAAAACAAATTCCAGATAAATAGAAAACAAAAAAAACAACGATAACGTTGAACATTTACTAATAGTGTATATGTATAAATGCATGAACCTCGAAGGACACCGGGAAGAAACTAAACAGTATAATCATAATGGGTGTAACGACAAAACTATTCAACAAAGACTCGACGAGCGATCGACGTTTGACTGGTATTCTGCGTATTTTGAGCGCATGGTGTCGGCGTATATTTGGAAGGACAATGGACCCCTTCAAAAACTGCGCACTCTTACGCTCTATTTATGAGTTCTGCACAGTCGCGTGCGCAAAAGACGCTATAAAAGTGGCAAATATATTAATTCTATAGAGTCTCTTGAAAACGGGTATTATGCCAGTTATAGACTAGCCAGCTTGTTGGTGTTTGTTTTCGCACGCCACTGTGCAGTATGTTCAGATCAACCGTTAGAGGGCGCAATTGTTTAAGGGGTTCTATAACCTGCACTGGATTAGCAGACGCTACCTCAGAAACATACGCTTACCTGAATACCGTTTGTCTTTTCTAAAAGACTGACCAAGAAACGCTGAGCAGAACGAATTTTGACCCGCTCTTCGCGGTATTACTCGGGTTATTTATTGATCGAGGCTATACTACGTGTCAGTCTTGCAGCGGCATGCGTTTGGCGACGCGCGGAAACCTCTAAGTTGCAAGTTGTCAGCGTTTACGCATGTATCCATGCCGTCGACGTGTGAGACCCGAGGTAAGACGAATATGGGCAGCTACCTATGATGCAGGCGGTAGCTCTACGATAGCGTGGTGCCTTCTCAGATAGGGAAATTGCATTGTCCTTGGCAACGTACACTGAGAGTCTTATATAAAAAGTCTGGATTTATTTATGGAAGGGTTGGGTAAAATGAAACCAGAATCGAGCCTCCTACGCAGTACGTGCCTTCCGTTGCGTCAAACGGACCGTCGAAGAGGCGCCTCCGCCGAAGCACAGTGCTGCGTTCGGTGAAGCCCCCTAATCGTCACAGCCGCGCAGGCAAACCACACCACCATGAAACGTGCTCTATTGGCGCGTCTGCAAGCTTCCCATGAGCTGTCTGCAAACATGTCTATAAACTAAATTATCTTATCAACGTATAACTAGTAGAACAAACCACAAACTCGACTGGTGGTCATGTAAAATATACTTTGCCACGAACCTTCATATTTTAGAATTGAGCTTGACGAAGTGTCCCTCAAAAGGGACTCAAAGTAAACGGTGTTGCGGAAGGGTACGCTCTCGTCGCCAAGCTGCTTTTGTTGTGTAGGTTAGCAGTGTGGATTGTCTGTTAGATGTGTGGGTCTTAGCCTGACTCAAAGGAAACTCATGCTTATTCTACTGTGAAGTAACATGGGATATATATAAAAAATAAAGAAAGAAAAATCACATATTGTGGCCACGCCAAGTTAAAGTAGCAAAAAGTCATTGGATTTGAAGGCCTTTTGTTTTTACTGAAGGCGGGTTTCGTAACTAGACGTTCCTAGTACGAAATTGATATTCGATAAAATTAAGATAGAAAATATTACCATTTCTGTAACTGCCACAGAGTAGGCCCTCAATTCAAATACCGAATTGTTTCACTAAAACAAAATAGCCACATACCAAACTCAGACTCAACTGGCCATTTGTAGGAAGTTCTCCGAAATTAAGACACGCCTCTTCTCAAAATTATTTAACAGTTCGATTAATTCGGCTCAAATAACGGTACAGAACAACAACGCGCAAACAGTCATCTCGCTGTATTCCCGCTTCATATGTCTACGCGCCGCTACTTTAGTTAATAAACCCTATTGCAACGAAGTCAAGCGCTTGAGGCGCGACACAGTGAACACAAGCAAACGATCGCCAGGTTTGTTAATTTTGTTTTGACATTGTAGTGTCGTCATAATCACTAGTACGGCCGCCGAAATTTTAAGAAGGGGAAGGTGCACTCTAAAAAGAAACCCGTGCGTCTGTTTTTCCGCACAACACTCGGAAAGCTAATCACCGCAACTTACGGAGTCAGCTCAGCGAATGACGATGCCGAAAGATATGTTTAGACTGAAAAACGCAGCCTGAGTTGTGACATCGAACAATGCAAGCGTGACGTTTTGCACTGCTTAATGTCACAACTCAGACTCCGTGTTTTTGGTCTAAACATATGTTTCGGCAATGTCATTCGCTGTGCTGCCTCCGTATGTTGCGGTGATTGGCTCTCCAAGTGTTGTGCGGGAAAGTAGACACACAAACTTTTTTTAGAGTGTGTGCCGAACGCCGATCATTTTATTATCACCCGAAGCCAATAAAATTGCGGTGCCAGCCAATCACAATACAAAATACGTATTACTTAGCAAAGGGCGTGAGCATAAACAGCGACATCCTGCGTTTATTCGTATTGTCAGTGACTCTAAAATAGAAAAGGTCTGTTGCGCAACGTTTCTGCAGACCGCGAGAAGACGAGTCACGGCGAGTAGAAACATCCCAGCAAACGACAAAGCTTAAAATACGATTAGACGAAAAAAAAAAAAATGCAAAAAGCGCTTTGAGCATGCACTATGGTCATGACGTTTCACTCACTCATTTTTCCGGCGCACATCGCATATTATTTTATTTCGATAGATATATTAGTATTTTCAGTTTTGCCATCTTCTGGGATCGTACAATTGACCGTGTTTCAAACTTCAGCGCCATCTGGGGGCTCAAACAGCAGTTTCACTTTCGACAAACTATGGCGGCCATGAAACTGTATTTCATCGGGCACGGTTACTTTCGCACGTCAATGGCAGATGAGAATCGATTCTTCAATCACTTCGCAATTATATGTTCATTTATTTTAGTTTCGATGGTGTGTACATAAGAAGTGATCAGCACAAAGCAGTGGATCATAGTCTCTCGATTAAATTTCTGCCATCAAAAACCTTTGGAGCCGAACTTCTTCCAAGAGATTGACTGGATCACGCGCCGATATAAACGCTCACACCGCCGTTGTATCTAATTCGTGCTTCGTGTTATAAGCGGTATTCACACGGCGCGCGCGCATCATGAGACGAAAACGTGAGGCTCTTGCACATCGCAAAGCCTGACGTTTTCGTCACAAATGCGCGTGCCGTAGAGAAATCTCCGGGATTTCTCTCTCGTGTGAATACCCCATTACTGATGTCTCCAACGTATAGGCCAGGCACGTAGCCAGGAATTTGTTTCGGGGGGGGGGGGGGGGGGGGGCGCCCTTAACAAAATGCTGTATGAGGAGGAGAGGAGGCCCCAGCAAAATAGAAGATTTCGGAGGGGGGGGGGGGGGGGGGGGCCGGGCTCATGCCCCCCCCCCCCCCGGCTACGTGCCCTGGTATAGGCATATATATATATATATATATATATATATTCCCATCTTGGCAGTATCTTCAACTTCTTTTATCAGCCTCAAGAAGATCGACTAACTTCGAAGAGATGTCATACAGTGAGATGATGATAGTGATCAAAATTGCCAGACTGAATATCAAAAAGTGTCTATTGCCCATCGTGATTAGCTGTCTCTGTATTTTTTTAGGAAAGCGAACATACTTTTTGTTTAGAGGGTAGTGTAGTCGAAAGTGCTAATCCGAGTCAATAACACGAGTTGTTAGTGTTCGTCACTACTTCGTCATTAAAAAAAGGGCAAAACAGCTCCAATGCCGTGTTTCCACTAACCGTGTCGCGCAGTGCACGAACGCAACACGTGCAAAATATGCAATATATGTCAAGTCCTACCCTTCCAGCTTCAGCGGGAGTTTCAGTTTCTGGGCGTCACACCGAGAGGTAGGAGCGAGGGAGCCAACAGCGCTCATCGCTGGCGTTCTGGCCGAACAGCGGCGAGAACGGACGAGCAGGAGCTTCGGCGGACAGGCGACACCTAAGGCCGGGCAACTTTCCAAGCGAGCTTCGCGGCCGCGTAATTAATGGCGTGTTTGGGTGAGCTGTGGCAACCGCCCCCGAGCGCGATTTCTTGAACTCTGGCTCTCTTTTTTTCTTATTCTGCGAAACTGAGAGAAACGCTGGTGTTGTCTGCAATCAGACGGAAAGCCGCGAGTGTATATGTATGTGCTTTCGAAGCAGCACCGCGAAGGAGCCTGCTGCTGCTGCGAGGCGGCGACTAGGTCGTTGGTGCCGGTCGAATGGGGTTTCGAAATGTGCTTAAAGACGCCCTGCGCTCTAGTTAGTGAGGAGGTGTGTACCGTCTCGTGCCACTGAGCGTGACTCGGGGTTGTTATCTTTAAGAGTAGGTGTGAGGTCATGTGTTTTTTAAAGTCTGACTCCCATGAAGCACATTCGAGGGCAAGGTGGATAGCATATTCAAAGCATAGCCTCTTCACGCCCTCTCATAGCTAAAACACATGTTTAGGTGACTGTTTGTTTTATCGTAAACAGATTTGCTATGTGATTTACTGTAAAAACAAAGATGAAAGGTATGCGCGATGCATTAATTTAATATAATATATAACGAGAATAATACGCACAACGTGAATTAGCTTTGCAAAATTGACAGCCATTTGACTAGAAAGGATGGGCCGTCGGCTATAAAAACAACCGAGGTCCCGCGATAAATAGAAGTTCTGTACAATGAAAGCGTATATATACGTACAATTTAATAATAAAAAAAGCAGGAGTTTTATGATTTTGCTTGAAGCACGACAAGGGCTTCTACTGTTGTACACGAAACAGAACGGCCGGTCGCCCTTTATAAAAACAAGCACAAAATCCGTCTTTTTGACAGGTGTACACCATCGCGACACGCTAATGAGATGACGTCATCAAAGTCGCAGACTGAAAAAGAAAAACACGCCATCAAGGCGGGAACACGGAGACCACTAAGACTGGCCAGACGGAAGCACCGTGAACAAGGAGAGGATCCAACAAAGAGCCCGCCCCTTCTCCAACTCCCTTCCCCCTTTCAGCGCGAGAAAAGATCGTCTCTGTACAAGACTTGCAAATGAGTACCAGTCCGTGGCTAAGGTGGCTCTTTTGTGAAATGGCCGGAATGGAACACCGAAGGTGGCGGCGATTCGACTCAAAAGACGCGGCGGCAGCAGTGGGCACCAAAAAATAAATAAAATAAAATAAAAATACAGTAACAAAAAGAGAGAAGCCCGTGGGAAGTGTAGACAATAGAAAGCGATCAAAAAGCTCCCAGCACCGCAGCGGCCACAGCGAAGCGAAGGGTGTGCTTTAATTAGCAACGAGACGCGAGAGAAAAAACGGAACAAGAGTCCGGCCCACGACCCCCGAACAAGCCAACAAGGAGATAAAGTCGATCCGATGGAGAGGGTGTCGCTTTCTCAGGCGTACCGAGGGCCGGTCTAGCGGAGAGAGAGAGAGAGAGTAAAAGAAAAAAAGAGCTCGGTGTAATGGTGAAATGAAGTTTAGAAACCTGTCTATAAAGACCCGAGGTTCAGTGACAAAACTAAAAGGGCGCCCACGAAACAAAATATAAACATATCAACATGATGGGGGAGTGTGTTGGAGGAGCGGGGGGAGCCGTTGGGAGATGCCCACTAATGAATTGGAAACCGCACTAATTGTGTTCCCATTAAGTACTGCCTGAATGACAAGGTAACGGCGTACCACGCGGCAGGAAGGCTTGTAATGCCGTCCATAGTGGATAGACTCTGGGGTGCCTTGCATAATGAAGCTTCGCTTCACTAGCCACATTCGGGGGGAAGGAGGCGTTGTTTTTGCTCTGCCCTTTATCTTTCTAGTGCCAGAATGCCCCGGTGTTTGTAACCGCGAGGTAATCCCCCCCCGAGGTGCCTATGTTCGAGCGAAAGGGCGACAGCCGTAACGACCGATAGTTCTCCTGATGGGTCGTGGAGCCGTGAAACACGGGGCTAAGCTTTTGGCCCGCATAGATTTTCGGATATGAGTGACCGTCCGGGGAAATCGAGTGGGCTAATTTTGGCGAGGCATTTGGATGACCCCTTTAGCGTTCACGACATTTTTACGCAAATCCCTGCTTACGGTGCATTATTATTTTTTTTTACGTTTTTCTTTTTGTGCATTTTTTATTTCCACCTTTAAATCAAGTGAGACGGCATACCCAAAAGGCTGACAATATCTTCCACTGACGGCAAAACGTAAAGTGAAAGTTTAAAACCAACTTCCGAAATTCGGTCTGCATTGCTGAAACACCCAAGCAATATTTTTGTGCGTTAGTAAGGAGCGATCTTAACTAGGTTCCTAACCAGAATGAAGCCTTTCTGAAAGTCAGACTACCCAACCTGTGCAGAGCCAAACCCGACGCCCTAATGGCGGCACTATACACTTTCTCCACACCAGAAAAGACAAACATCTTCTAAAGCATAAAGCAGAAAGGGAAAAAGATGTTGGTCTCTTTACGTCCTATTCGATTCATGAATTCGAGGGTGCTCGATTTAACCGAGCATGATCTTCTATCCCCGCCATTAGAGCGGCAATATTGAAATGTTTGGGATTGAAACAAGGTGACTCTGACTTTTGAGAGGGGTTTTCTACAGACCTTTTCCGGAATTCAGTGCCATCTGGTGACTCAAATGACAGTTTAAAGTTTACCGTACTAATGGCGGCAATGAACCTGTGGTCTTCAGTATTTCATTGGGCACCGTCACTTTCGCAAGTCAACGGTAAACGAGAATGTGCGCTTCTCTGTACGGTTCATTTTCAATCGCTTTTAGTGTCGATGGCGAAAAGGATGCAACCTGTCAGAACGAAGCGCCAACCCACATAGACGCCTCGATAAAGTTCTATGCATCAAGGGGCTTTGAAGCCGAGTGTGCGCTACTAACAGACTGACTTCGCCCGAGTTAGAAATGAACGCTTACACAGCTTTTGCATCCAATTCTTGCTTCTCGTCACGCTAACCTCTAGAACATGTAGACGCTTTGCGCACACGCCGGAGTACAGCCGCTACTGCTGACGTTTTCTTATCTTCCCGAGATGCCGACTTAACGAAGCGGGCATTGATGACCTTCGACAAAGTCCAATGCTGGGGAAAAGGACACTGTAGGATCTAATATGGCAGTCACCTGTCCCTCTGTGGTCATGATGAAGGGAAGTAAACGTAATAAGACAAGAAAATTTGAAGGTCGGTTATGGCGGCGCCCATGCACAGATGCTGCAAAGCGTCTATAGGCCTTGGATCCTCTCTCTAGGAGTATCTTCAACTTCTTCCTTTTTTACTAAACAGAAGGCCGCCATCAGTATAGCACATATGCCATTTTTCCCATTTTTCAGATTATAATAGTAATCAAGGTAGCCAGACTGACTTTCGGAAAAGGTTTATTGTCGCGTTGAATTTAAATCTGGAAAGATTTGTCAGTCTGTCTATAGGACCATAGTTAATGGACGTTTTCCGAGAAGCGTTCTGCGCACGCGCGAGTGCCCGATGCCAAGCGGCGGAAGTCGGAACGAAAAATCAAGGAAATTCAGGAAGGAGGCTGTATATCAGCGAGTAGAACACGTAACTGCAGCATATATATAATTGTGTTACACAAAGAAAGAACATGGACGGAAAGGAAAACACGACGTTTGGGTGGACGCCACGTCGCATTGGGCAGGCGCCGCTGCTGAGAGTGCGAAGAAACTGGTAGCGTAGCTCCCATTATCGATTGGTAGCGCAGGTAGGTCACTTCCTCGATTTTTAGTTCGTGCAGCCACCGCCTGGTGCCGTCGGTATGTGGAAAAGGTCCATTGGGTCTGCCGAGTCCTCTGGTTTGAGTGCGAGAGCGCTACAGTTACTAATATTCCTGCTGCTCCTGATGGGCGATATGAAAGCTCGCCATTCACGTGCAGCGCATCAACAGCGAACCAACACGTTCTCTCAATTCATGACTTGCATTGACATCACATCAGCAACCGTTATGGTGGCCTTGCTGCTGAGCGCCTACCAACTGCAGTATCCATTTCGCAACACCCGATTTTTTCGTTCTCGGGACAAACGAATAGGAATGACCCCTGGAGGACCCTGAATGATTATCAGCATGGTGCGATGATGTCATATGCAAGCCATGTATACTTTGTTCACCGCTAAGCTGACAGTGCGGTGGCAACTACGTTCTCGTCGGCCCCAATCAATAGCCTGCCTGCCATTGCTCGCTGTGTCGCTGCGGAGAGCGTCATCACGTGGTGCGCCAGACCAACGGTCGACTGGTCCAACGAGCTAGCTTCAACCGCCCTGTCAGCTTAGCTTTGAACAGATTACGGACGCGAAACAAACGAGAGCATACGTGGTTCTCCACTGCTTGTGATTATAATAACATAAAGAGGGCGTTGAGCCGGCTTTTTTTAGAAGTGAGGACGTATTACAGGAGTGAGTCTTTCGAAATGCTTTTCGAGTTTATAGTCTTCTTCGACATAGGAACTGCAAAGAGGTTCCGGCTACAAAAAGCAACACTTTGCTGAATGTGTGATACGCTGAGACGCTTTGTGTAATAGGAGGAGCTCTGTTCTCATGTGCACCAACTTTGGAAAAAAAAAGGAAGCTGACAGATGCAGTTTTTTTTTTCCATAACCTCAGACAAATTTTGCGTTCGTACTAAAAACGTAGTGACGCAATTTCCTTTTTGTACATTTGGGGGCGGGGACCATCTTGTAGTTCACATGTTGCAGTGCATGGACAGTTCAGGAGTGTATGCCGACTGATGGGATTGCATGCAAAATGCGAAGAATATGTGCCAACAGACTTATTAGAAAAGTTTCTTGTTCAATGAAAATATCGATTAATGTCTTGAGACCGACGTTTCGGTGCTGTGCTAACTAGAAAATAGACCGATATCACCCGTCAGTTTGACTGCGCTACCGCAGCCACAATGCGTCGAAGGAACTTTAGCCTTTCTGCACGTGCGACAACTTTCGCTGGAGCTCTGCGTGTGTAGAGCACGAAGCGGCACGAGCCCTCGCAAGCACCGCCGTCTGCCTCCTGTGAACTAAAGTTACGGCGGCGTCACGCATGCGCCGAACGCTTAGCGAGATTGGTGTATTAGCGGCGCAGCGCTTAGAAGAATAAGAGTTGTAGCTACGATGTCGTGTAAATTTTGCAAACAAACGAAACCAAATTTGACGTTTGTGTTGAAACAGCGTAAGGTCGATCTTCCTTTGAGGTGCGGCGACACTGGCTTACGCTGTAAAAAATAAATTTAGCAAGTGAAGTACCACTGCCAGCCTGTGGTCTTTAACGTGCATCACACAGCAGTGGTACAGAACCAGCGTTGTAAAAGTTACTCCGTAAATGTACCTAAGATACAGTAACAGTTCCTCATGAAAAAAAAAAAGTACCTGAGGTACGGATCTGGATACTGGGTGAAAAATGTATCTAAGTACAGACACAGTTAGTTAAGATGTAGTTTATACTTTCATGAAAACAGCAAATAGTAGTGAACGGTACGAAGACTTTGACAAACAAAAATGTCGTGCAGAACACCATGACGTACAAGCTCGAATTTTGAGGATAAAAAAAAAATACAAAAAGAAAAACAACAACAAAAAAACATGTCATTAATTATTGAATTTACCAAAATGAAGGCTGGTTTGAAGGAGTCGTCGTGAAATTTGCAAATATACTTACGATATACGTAGAAAGAAAGAGAAAGAAAGAGAAGATGGTAGTTTAAAGGCCGAAGTCGCAGTTTGAGGAACAAGAAAAGAACCATGGTTAAACACAAATGGGGAAAGCAGAAAGCATGGTGTATTTGAAAAAAAAAAATAAATCACCACCTGACGCGCCAAGCAACGTCGATGCATGCCATCTCACACCTGTTCGGGCAAAAATAAACAAATTGCTAAAAATCATAAACGATACCTTCACTAATAAAAATGATAAAAAGTACCGTCTCTATGTCCAAATGTATCTTCCCCAGTTATGAGAAAAGATTAAGAATAAGGCCTCTTTTTTTACTAAGGGCATACACAAGCACAAGATAGAAACAACTGCTTGACTGGTGCGTCAGCACCAGAAATAATGAAAACCGCAGTCACTCTGTCTCACTTAGCGACCTTTAGCAGCGTGTTATCTTTTCTCTTTTCGCTGCTCTATTCGCCTTTAATAATAATAATAGTAATAATAATAACAATAATAAATCAATCAGTCAGTCAGTCAAACTATCAATCAATCAATGTTTATTATAGTGCCAGGAACAGCCTTGCGGTCTTGGTACTGGCACACTGGATAGAAATGAATACATAAATCTCAAATACAGAAGAGCAGTGCACTATACAGTAACTGCATATAATCATACACGACATACACTGGCGCTGAATTATAACAAAATACAATTTCTAGGTCTTGTGTTCAATGATGAGAAATTGCAGTAATGTAAAAACAAGTTTGAGAGGCACTCAAAACGAATAATATACGAAGCAGCAGCAGAAGCACAGACCCAAGAATGTCTGTGCTCTCCGAAATCAATCTTCAAGTAAACCAGAGTCATTATTCACCCGTCGGACAGTTCTTTAATATAAATAGCAAATGCCCTGTAGCATGAGTTAAAAATATCGAGTTTCTCAGAGTACTGGTTATAACACGCAGTCAGTCTAATAATTAGGCTTAAAAGACTAAAATTTTTGGAAATATAAAATTATGAATGATTCCGAGTAGACACACGTGGAACCCTAAGGAACACTTTAGACAAGAGACTTGGTGAATTCAGCGAACCATGAAACGTTTGGCTTGGTGAATTAATCGCACCATGCAACACCTTCAATAATAGTAATATTAATAATATCAATCAATCAATCAGTGTTTATTATTGTGTCCAGGAACAACCAATCCGTCTTAGTGCTGGCACACTTAAAAAAACGAGCAAAAACACCCACATATAAACACACAAACACACATACACACGAGTGCAGAAGACCAATTAGACGTTTTAGTGTTTAAACAGCGTAAAGTCGGTCTGCCAGGATGTGGCGACACTGGTTTACACTGTAGATGAGCAATTTTGCCAGTGCAGTACGACTGATAACCTGGGGTCTGTAACATGCTCACGCAGTAGTAATGCACGGCCGCACGCCATTACGATGCTCATCCAGAACGGAAACGGGAAGGGGTGGGCACGAACCCAAGATCCGTGGGTTCTGCAGCGCGAGCTTTCGCTCCACGCGCGTCGAGCTGGGTGTACACGTTAGCCCACTCGGCCACCGATCCCTCCGAGTGCAGAAGGGGAACGTAGTTCACCAGTCTGAGAATAAAAATATTAACAAGTACGAAAGACACCCAAATCGACAAGGAAAATCAAAAGCACAAAACAGAGACATCCCCAGGTGTGACAGCAAAGAGCAAATACTTGGCTATAGAACTGACAAACATCAACCCTTCAACTGATCAGCACTTTCCTTGCAAGAGGAAGTTTCGAACAGCGTTTCCGAATTTGCTCCCGCGTGGTTTCCAAATATCAATGGTATCAGAGTAGCGCTTATAACACTCAGCCGATCTTTGGATCGGGTTTAAGGGGCTAAAATTTCGAGCTATATTAAAATATGATTGAAGCCGTGTAGGCACACGGCTTCAATCATATTTCAATCATAATCAAAGGCTAAGTTCGGACAGAAGGGTGGGAGAGTTGATCTAGCCGTGGAGGGTCTTAGAATAGCAGTACTGGCTTCACCCGACGCCGCTGCAGGCTCAACAAGTTGACAGGTTGCGAGTTACACCCAACGTTTAAACAAGGATCACCTTTCTCAAGGTATACCGATATTTAAAGATGGAAATAAATTCACTTTGGACTCGCTCGACAGATAAACTATTAGTTTTAGAAAAGGCATTCCAAACAAGATCGGCGTATTCTAGCTGGGATCTAACTAAGGAACAGTGCAGCGTGAAAAAAAAAAAAAAAAAAAAAAAAAAAAAAAAAACGGACGGGCTTTTGAATTCCTTTGTTATGCGAGACGCGGCACCTAACGTCCGCAAGGCCGATTGAACCACTCTGGTAACGTGAGTGTCAAATCTCAGAGCTGAATAAAAAAATAAAAAAACACACAAAGGTCCCTCAGTTCACTTTCACGTGACAGCAGTTCGCCATGATAACTATATGGAAAAAAATATATCGTGGGTCTTGCGAGAATATACCATTACGTTTGTTTTAGAATGATTCAAACGGAGTTCATTGTCTCAACACCAATGACCAAGGAAAATGCGTAATTCTGAAGCGTGATGCAATCCTGTAGGTTCAATACATGTTTTGTAAAGGTTTATATCATCAGCGTACTAGAGAAATGAAGAGTTTTATATAACCTGAGAGACATCATTTACAAAAATATTGAAAAGCAGGTGGCCCAAGGCAGATCCCTGAGGCACTCCAGTGCTTGCCTTGTACAATGACAAGATAGTATTGTTGACGCGGACGTAGGCTTGCCTATTGGACAAATAGCTTTTTAACAAATTGTATATCGAACCACATACTTTGCATGAGGAAAGCTTGAATAAGAGGAAGTTGTGGTTGACCACTTCGAAGGCCTTACTCAGGTCGAAATAAAAAACGTCAAGCTGGCCTCTGTTACAAACTACTTCAGATGCAGCAGGCATAAACGATACGAGATTAGTAGATGTCGATCTGCCGGACATAAAGCCATGCTTATTAGGAATGATTATACTACGAGACTTGAAGGAGAGGAATTGATGGATTACCTTTTCAAAAAGCGTGGAAAAAGAAGAGAGAAAAGAAATCAGTCTGTAATTAAGAACGTCACCACTATTTCCAGATTTCAGGACCGGAACGGCAACTGTCATTTTCCAGTCGCCAGGAAATATTCCTGACGTCAAGGAGTTAACAAAAATTGTGCACAGTATAGGCCTAAATAATTCATAATAACCTTCAGCAATCGCAGCGAGTATCCCGTTATGACCTGCAGGCAATGTGGGTTTAATTTTCTTAATACATAGCCAAACACATTCCTCACCGCCAAATACAGAACCTAATAGGTCACCAAACCCGTCCCAGTGAGGCAATATGGTTGAGGAGCAGTTATTATTATTATTATTGTAGACTGACGCAAAGTGATTCTCAAACAACTGAGACATGCCATTCGCGCTGTCGCTATGATGATTCAAGACGATTTCGGATTCAATAGGCTTCCCCAAACGCAATTTAGCGCACCACCGAAATTTCTTGGGATTTTTAACAAGATCTGATTCTACTGGGTCACAATGCGCCTGGCAATCACGGTTTAAAATTTCCTTACATCGCTTTCGGCAAAGTTTAAATTCAACTTCCCACTTTGGAAGACCACTTTGGATCCCCCTACCTAGTTACCAATTTCGAGTTACCTGTACCTAGGTACTTTACAGCCCTGGAGACGACCGCACACCTGCACGATGCTCATCCAGATCGAAACGGGAAGGGCTAGGGATTGAACCCATGATACCTGGGTTCTGCAGCGCGAACTTTCGTTCTACGAGGTTTGAGCTGAGAATTTCGCTTTTGTATGGAGCACAACGTTCGTCAGCTGTTGGTACTTGGAAAACATTTTATTTCCATGAAATGTTTCCAATAAGCCTATCTCACAAATCATTCCACTCATGCGCGACGCTGCCATAAGTGTAGTTCGCAGAAAGCGCGGTTCCAGTGCACGAGTCAGCGGCTGCCATCTCGTGCTCTGCTCGTGCAGCCCACAGCAGGGTTGTCGCGCGAGCACAAAAATGGCAGTTCCCACGATGCATGCCGGCAGCGGTAGCGTAAAGAAACTGGCTGGTGATATTGGTCTATTTCTTGGTACCTAAAGCCGAAGAGGAGAAGGTGCCAAACGTCATGTCTTTTTTTTTTTTTTTTTAATTGGTTCGCAACAAAGTTTTAAACTTAACGGTTCAACTTCTCAAAAAGCAAGATATGCTATACCGGTGATTTAACAAAAAAATAAAGGTGTTCTCATTTGGAAAAAAGAAAAAAAAAAGCTTTTAAATATTCAACTGTTACGCTAAGACGGCATTTTGTGAATGCCGTCTTAGCGAAAAGTCTGAAGTGAGAAAGGAAGCTTTACTGAACAAAGAGAAAAAGACTTCGGACCCTTATTTTCGAGGTAAACTATATTCTGAGACGACTGCAGCTTTGCATGCCGCTTCTGCACAGCCCCGTTCTTTTCTCGTCTCCGGGGAGGACGAAAACAAGGCGTTCGCTTACGAAGGGCCGCCGGTGGGGGTTGACGGGTGCCCCGTGCGAGTTCGAATGAAGCAACCGCGGAACGCCGTACACACATCTGTGTTTTGGGCGCGTGCCTTTGCGCCAGTGAAGACGTGACGCCACGTGCTGCTCTGAAACCAGTCTAAATCAGGCTTTGGTTCCGAGCATCCACCCACGCTGCGCTGTCTTTGGTTCGGTTAAGGAACCAGCGTTTCGAGGGACCAAGAAACAAATACCGCGTCGACGCTTCTTTCCCGCCGCGGGGACGTCTCTCATTTCCGTCCGAGTTGTCACCAGTTTCTATCAACAAACCAAAGCGGGCCGCCGTCCCCGGTGCACGGCTAAGTCAAAGTGACGTGCAGTGGCGGTGCACGACGGCGCTCCTTCCACAGGCACTCCGCATCTTGGGACACCCTGTAGCAGAATTCACCCGAAAGTTGCAAACGGCGCGGCGCTGGAGGAGGAGGGGGGCATTTGCCGCCCGCGCGGCCTGTCGGTCTGGGCAGGGGCCGCGTCATTTGCGATATCCCGAGAAGGCCCCTCCGTTGCGCCACTCTTACTCGGGCTTCGGCGGATGCAAAAAGCAAACCGCCGCGGCAAACTTATTTATGCGTCTAGACGAGGTTTCTAAAATAGTCGGCTTCCGGTTCGAGCCGACCCACTGGGCTTTGATCTGAGTCACGACTAACACCAACGATCGGCTCGAGCGTGTGATATGAGGGGATAAATTAATCCCGGGCCATGCAAAACACGCTCGTTCTTTCTCGTCGGCGGCGGCACGAGGGGGGAGGGGGGGTCCGTCTGCATCGAGCCGTCATCGGTGGCCCTTGGAGACGGACACGGAGGGCCGTTGGAGGGAGACCCTCGCACGCCTCCGATTCCTCGGAGGAGCGGTGCATGCACAAACGGAACACATTATTCGCCGCTGAATGGAGCAGCGAGCGTGGAAACGGCGTCGCGTGTGCATCTGAAAGTGGCTCTGTTCGAGCACCGTTGTGCACCAGTCAAGAGACATCCGATATCAGCGGTCGTACTTCGTCGAACAACGAGCGCCCTTGCGGGGCCCATCGCATGTGATGACGCTGACTACTAGCCCCGCCACCACCAGTCAGCGCGTAGACTATATGACAACTTTTTCGTATCATTAGTAGTAGCCGCCTTTGGACGAGGACAAACCCACGAATGACGAAATTATGCTAGTTTATCAGGAGGTTAGGAAATAGAAGAGTTCATGTTAAAGGAGAAGTCAGTGAATTCGAAGTGCGTTAAATAGGTGCTGTTCAGAAAAAAAAAAAAATATATATATATAAAAAGGCCGAGGGCGGACATTGCCGCTCTTGAAAAGATCCCGCCCGCATTCATTGTTTATATTTTTGTCGCTCAGTGATAGTAGTTGAGTACATCAAATCAGAGAAGACTAAATTTAAGTGCCATCAGAATTCAAGGAAGCCAAATTATTTGTAGATCTGTGAGTTATATTTACTATACCTTCACGAATTGAGGGCGATTGTAAAAACAACAAAGAAAGCAAAAAAAAAAAAAGAAAAGGGACGAAATCGTTGCTGCCGTTACGCTGATTCTCGAAAAAATGCGTGAGCATTTCGTGCAGAGCTTGTATAGTATAATAAAGCATAGGTATGCAGCCCCTCAGCAGTTTTCCGCAAGGTGAACATTTCCGAAACCCCTCTTCTTCCTGGTGCAAGCAGATCAGGTCACTTAGCGTCTTCATGAAGGACGTGCGCGCAATGAGCGTAAAACGACAGAGTCATTTCGTTGTGCGTTATTCACCGCGAACGTCCGTTTACTCCTGCGACCGATAGAGTATGCACATTAGCGGCCTGTGCAACGCGAAGTACGCCACATATGCCGCCGTTTGAATGTTATGTACATGGCGACTGAAGAGCAAATCTATACTGGTGCCGTTGCGCGACGTGGCTTGGTTAGTCTCCGTGCACAGCGTCAGTCCGTACTGAGACCGCATGTGCGGTCTCAGTACGGACTGAAGCAGTCACTGGTTGTGTCCGCTTCTAACATTAAAGCTGAAGTCCCCCATCACGATGAGCGGCCTCGTATGGTGTCCTACACCACACATCCGTACGGTCGAAGAACGGAACCGCAGCTCATGTGCGTCCATAGGTCTCCAAAGCCGGCGGCAGCAACTTCCGAAGGCGTCCAAAGCGCGTACCCGCAGCCCGCCCGTTATCTGACGGCACTTGCAGAACGTGTTTCCTAGTCAGTTTCCGCAGTCAGTACGACTGTGGCGCCATCCCGTGGCGACGTTGCGAGCTTTGGTTAGCCCGAACCAGTCCAAGGTCAGCGCATGTACCAGGGCACTAATGCGCAAACCGCCGCGGCAAACATATTTATGCGTCTAGACGAGGTTTCTAAAATAGTAAAACATATCAGACTAAAAAGTCCATGGTCCGTGAGGTTGAATTTATGTTTTTAGAGCGCAGCTCTTAGGGGCCCGTTCCCGGCTTGAGCGGCGTCGCCGTCGCCGTCGCCGTCGCCGTCGCCGTCGGCGTAACCAAGGTCATCCCAAGGTCACGTGACCCCTCCAGGTCACGTGACCCCTCCCAAGGTCATCTCAAGGTCACGTGACCCCACGTGACCCAAGGTTACGTGACCCCTCGAGGTCACGTGACCCCTCCCAAGGTCATCTCAAGGTCACGTGACCCCAAGACCCCACGTGGCCCTTTGAAGGTCACGTGACCCCCAAGTCACGTGACCCCTCTGAGGTCACGTGGTCTCCTCCCCAAGGTCACGTGACCCCCAAGGTCACGTGACCCCTCCCAAGGTCATATCAAGGTCACGTGACCCCAAGGTGACCCCCACGTGACCCCCAGGTCACGTGACCCCTCTGAGGTCACGTGACCCCTCTGAGGTCACGTGACCCCCCGAGGTCACGTGACCCCCTCCCCGAAGTCACGTGACACCCCCCCCCCCCCGAGGTCACGTGACCGCCCCCCCGGAGCATATTAAAGAATGAGGGGAGGAGGAGGGGTCTACCCTCCCCTCAGTACCCTTCACTCCTCCTCCTCAAGAGCTGCGCTCCAATTCGGCGTTACAGGGATTCGTAAACGGCTTTCACTTTTTTAACATGAAATTGTCATGACTGTAAATTTTGTATATAATAATAATAATAATAATAGATTTCGAAAGGACATTCAATCGCAAGTAGTCTATGGCACCGCGCTTATTTTTTCGTTTGTGCACTAAAGTACTGAACGTGACTCGTTAGCACGAATAAGCGATGATAATGTTTTGTTTTATTTGTACTTTTCAGATCCGAGATCAGGATATACACTCGAAGAAATATCTGCTCATCTACTTATCCAAAAAATACTCAAAGAGCCAAGCGCTGCGTTCTACGAAATCAGCTCAGCGAATGATGATGCCGAACATCCGTTTAGACATAAAAATTAAGTCTGGGCTGTGGTATTACGCAATGCAAGCATGACGTTTTGCATTGCGTAATGCCACAGCGCAGACTTCATTTTTAAGTTTAAACGGATGTTCCGCCTCCTCATTCGCTGAGCTGATTTCGTAGATCGCAGAGATTAGTTCTTTGAGTGTTTTGCGGGTAAGTAGACGCGCAGGTATTTCTTAGAGTGTATAGTAACGGGGCTTATATGAGACATCGACTTAGGCGGTAAAATGTAGTGTGTAAGGCTAACCTGCATGAGTATACAGTACGAAAAAACGACGACGGCAGTTTCGCTCTGTTGCCCAGTGTACTATAGAGAACATTGTGAGCGTGAACATCCTTGCATGCTTATTTGGCGCACCTAGCGGTCCTTAAAGTCGCTCTGATTTAAACTGGGACTGAAATTCAGTCTATGGGGCCCACTGTGTAAGCTGTTTAAGAAATCGAAGGATAACGGGGATCGTGGGATCTCCAGTCGTAACAAAAGGTCAGATCGCGTGCTTGTCGCTCGTATTGTGTCATGCGTCATCGTGTACGGAATATATAATAGTGGAAGGATTTTACACTGCGGAGAGATTCATGATACCCACGCAGGCGTGTTCGACTGATATTTATTCTAGTATAACTGGCGAAGAGGTCCAAGTGCAAAAGTGTAGCTGATACCACTGAGTTTGCGCATCATGTCAGATTAATATGTTTTGTTTACGTTTTCTGAAAACAAGAACAACAACAATAAAGTTTGATAGAAATAGAATGGACAGTCCGCCACAAGTATTATGCTGAAGCTGGTTCATAACTGACAAGTGATTACAAAAAAAACAAACAAAAAAACTACAGGGTATGAACAGGAGTGCACCATTTAAGCGACGTGAGGAATATAATAATTTTAATAATTTGTTTACTTGAACTTGCCAATCTTGCTTTTATTTGCTTCTCTATGTGAAATATTGCAACTGCTGTCTTAATTTTGTATACACAATGGATTAACTTCATGTCAGTAAGCTAGCAGATCCGTAGACTTGACTAGATTCAACATATTATAAAGTTCAACATAAAATAGAAAGAAGACATACTTCCGGTAAAATGGCAGGTAGTCTTCCGCAATGATGTACCCCAGTGCATCTTAAAGGGGCCCTGCAATGACTTTTTTACTAATTTTTAATTTGCACCGAACCTGAGCGCAGTGAACGTAGTAACTTAGTGAAACTTTCCTTTTCTCGAAATTCCCTTTATTTTAAAAGTTATAGGCAAATTAAAATTACAAAAACAAGCAAAAAATAACCTCCCTCATGACGTCCTTGGTTGCTTGAGAGTGGCCGTGAACTAGAGGAGAAGTAGTGAGCTCATCGAGCGCTCACGGCTGCCGCACTCCGAGTCGACGGGGCGAGAGGGCGCCATTGAAGCGTGTTCTGGACAGGCTGTATGCAGCGGGCGGCTAGAGCGGATCTCATTGCATTTGCTGCGCGATTAAATACTAATTCGGCATGACATTTCATTGGCCACAAACGACAGCAAACACGGGGTAAAGATCAGTTCAGAACGGGAGCCACTTCGCGCTGCCATACCGCCAAAGGGCTAAATCGCCAGCCAAGCCCGGGCCGAGAGCCTTGGGAACGCTCGGAACCGGTTGGATTCTCGAGCCGGTATACGACCGCAGCGCCGCCGCGTCCATCCGGGACCTTTCCGTGTCGGCGCCTGATCCCACTATTCCTTTCTATACCCGTTTTCACCTCAAGAAAAAAGCAAGTTTTGCGCATTATTCATACGCGGCGCGAAGTAGTTCTCACGAGATTTGGTTGCCGGAGGAAAAAGCGATACTTTTGGCGTTTGGAACGTGTACGTCTTGATAAGATACCGTATATCTAATCTATAATTCACCTACATATATCTTAATTCTCTACATAAAGAGGGAGATCAGTAATAATCCGCGAGAAGCCGGACTTTTTTTTACTATGGTTCTTGAGGCGAAAACGGGTATAGTATGCGCCGCTTTTTCCACCGCTTGGTGGCGGGTATGTCGACGGGTCATTTCTTGTTTCCGTACTTTATGAACTACATTCGTTTCTTTTTTGATCAAAAATACTGAACAAAACTACTTTTATACATAACTGAAACGATTCGCGAAACTTACATTTTGTATTTCGACTAAAAAGTAGCTTTTAGCGGCTCTGACTAGGGGTGTCGCGAACCGGCCGAGGTTCGAGGTCGACCAGGTTCGACTTTTTCGAACTTTTAGTAGAATGTTCGACGAGCCTTGTATTGAGGTTCGACTCGTGTGCGCATGCGCGACAGGCTGGCCAGTTGGCTTCGGATTGGATGGTAATGGCTAAGGGATTAATTAAGGGCAGCGCTGATTGGTTATTTCAGTTAATACACTACAAAAATTAAGTTATTAACTTCTTCAGTGATTAGAATGGGTTTCTTTTAATTGCAACTGTTCACAAGACAAAATAACCCTTTGCATAAAAAAAATGCTCCAAACCTAGACATGCTTGTATCAAGGTCTGGCCACACTGTCCACAAAATCGAACCTGTTGATTTTGGTGAAAAGTTCGAAGGTGAACCGCGAAAGTTCGACCTAAAAATCCGGTTCGACAAAAGTTCGCGACATCCCTAGCTCTGACCAGTAGTAAGCCCAGGACCAAAGACGTCACATTTTGCGCGCTTTCGGTACCGCGGGTCGCCCTCGTCGGTGAAGGAGGTTTCCGCGTCGTCCGGTTAAAATATGACGCACTGATATTTAGTTACTCTCTCCGTGCCCGCTGGCTTGCCCGAACCCCAAGAGACGTAGAAACCGCAAAAAAGGTGGACGCTTAAATATGATTGCAAGGCCCCTTTAAAAGTTTAGGTTATTTATCGAACCGTTTTGCACTATCCGAAATCCGTTCGTTGACAGTTTGCGAAAGAGCGCTCACTGAGACAGCTTTACTGAAGAATACAATTTGTTTTAAGTTTTCAGTGTCATATGGCTTATATCTTATAAAAAGAATACCCACAAAGCAGTGCAGAGTGCGGTTGAGAGTCAATCTCCTTCGATAATCCGGTCGCGCCCTTGTCTCGTCTCGCGCACTCTTACTTCTGTTTCTCTTCAGCAGCTGAAGCGGTGCGTAAAGTTGCAAAGCACACACGCCGTTTAGAACCAAGGTGTGAAAATAGGCGTCTTTAGGCGCCACCCTTCCCCGAGAAAAGGATGTTGCTCCATTAGATGTTGGCAGGGGCAACTAGAAGGTGAATACTCCAGGTTTTTGTCTGGCAGCTACTTTATACGCTTGCGACTTTCTTTCGCCGCTGCGAGAACACAAAAATGTCTTGGCACCAGATCGGGAAGATTGTTTTTTTTTTCCCTGCAAAGCGGTCGTCTCTCACTCGGGTGACGCGTGTTTACGTAACTGCCACGAGTCCCCCAGCTTTATTTGCTACGTTGTTCAAAAATATAAATTGTCCAGAAAGGCATGGACTTGATAGTTGTCCCTGCAGCCTTTATTTTTTCAACCTTTCTAGAACTCAATCAAAAAGAAATATATATATATATATTTTTTTTTTGCAGTAAAACGTTTGCGATGACAATAGCGCTGCAGAAGGGAATTGATTGAGTTTGGCGCGCAAGGATCTGGGAGCTGGACTTAGTCGCCAATAAACAATTCCAGACTTCATTGCACCAAACATATGCTGATTACTCCCAACCGCAGATTGGGTTGATAACAACTAATTTATATATCAAGACTACAAAATGCTTGGTTCAGTGTCTAATCAAAGAATTAGTGAAATGCTTAATTCAAGACCTCAGAGTCAAGATGCGCAATAAGCTTGTTTTTTCATCAAGCACCGCAGAATCGCAGCTCGGAGCATGCACAGCGAAAGCTTGTATTTTGCGCGAACAGGTTGGTAGTCCGACCCGTTTGATAGGAGCGCGGTTATCATGCTCGGGGAATTAGGAATCAACCGCAGTCCGTGAAAAAATATAAATTGGGGGTCTTTTAGGTCACGTATAATGACAGTGCAAGTACGCCGACTGGGAGGAGTACGCATACGTGCAGCTCGTTGAACAGAGTGGGCACGGTATGGGTGGTCCTTTTGTTCGGAAACGACAAATCAAAGGCAAGTCAGCTTATTGTCAAATCAGAAAAATAGAAAATATGAAAAACTACGATTGAAGTTGATGATAGACTGCTGCCGAAACGAATACTTAGGTGAGTGACTACATGGCTGCCAAAAGTGTCTGGTTTGTTGGGCGCTGCTACAGAAATGTACAGCAAAGTATCCTTTACGTTTTCATATGTTCATAACAAGGCTAGATAAAATTACACACCATTAAAAAATTCTGGACGGATTTCACAGAAAGCTGCAATCGCCACAACCTTTTCCTTTTTTTTTTTCGTTCGCGATGCGGAGACTGCTTTAAGCCATGGTCACAGTACATCGTCGAGAACTCAAATGCCCCACAAGTTTACCAAACCGGAAATGTCGCCGCAATTTATCGTCGTCGAAATCGTCCACATACACTCTAAAAAATGCCTGCGCGTCCACTTACCCGCAAAACACTCAAAGAGCCAATCTCTGCGATCTACGAAATCAGGTCAGCGAATGAGGAGGCGTAAATTCTGTTTAGAAATCAAAATTAAGTCTGCGTCTGAGCGGCTATGTCTGAGCTATGTCTGAGCGGCTTAGTTTGAATAACGATGTTGATTTATAATCGCGTCATGAAACTTGATGGTGGCATTGACTTTCGCCTTCCGAAAGGACGTAATATTCTTAAATTAATCTAAAATAATTCGGTGTTCTAACTCATGATAATATATTCTACATAACAACCTATCTATTAAACACACACACACACACACATACGGTGTTTTTATTAAGATTTACAGATTTGTTTAAAAAAAGCCGTGAAAGTTACACTTAAGCGGCTTGTAGAGGTGAGTTATACGGCCAGAGGGACATTTTGTGGGTGGCTAATCTTTGCTATACGTCGGCTAATTAACTTTACTTCCTTAATTAACTTTTTTAATAGTGAAAATGTACATATGGTTCCAATTAGAAACTTAGAGAGCGTCATCAAAAACCGCTAAATCAACTCTTTTTAGAACGACTTAAAGCTCGCGGGAAACTCGGGGGCGCACCAAAGTTACCTCTCGTGCACCAGGCGCAAAGCTAGCAGTGGCGGTACGCGATGATAATCTAATCATTCACGTTTAAGCAGGAATGAAGGGACTACAGAATGAGACGCCGAGACTGTTGCCAAGGCACAATGGATACATCACCATTGCAGCTTTTAAAGGGAAACTGAAGTGGTTCTGTAATTGAGGAAAAACACTTAAATGATCTTTATTTAGCCTCCAGAATCACGAATATCGAGATTATTTTTCAATTTAATGCACGGAGGCTGCAAAAAGTAATTTTCAAAGTACCGCTGGGGCGTGACGTCATATCCAGAGTTTTCGGAATCTCCGCTCTCGCGCATCTTCAGCACTTATCAAAGCTGTGCACGCGCACTTTTGATATTTTCAACAAGGTCAGAAGGAGACGTCACGACTAGTGTCAGTGCGGAGCAATATGCATGTCAAGCTTGCAGTTGCACGCGCTGCCCACACGAGTGACACACGCTTGGCGGTCCAAAAAATCTAGTATGACGTAACGACTGGTCAGATGTTCTTTTTTTTTTTTTTTATAAATTTTCTCGCATTTAGTCACATCTTCAGGGGAAGCAAACGTGATATTCTGATTCACGGTATAAAAATAGCCAAAATTCACCTCTAACTCGTTCTTTTCTTTAAAGGTGTTTTAGCTTTCTTTTAAAGCGTGAATCCGTAGCCAGCACGGCCTATTATAATCGCGTCTTCGAATGTCGGTGTCGAATGTAGTGGGCTGATATAAATCGGGCATTGCCTAATAACTGTAAAAGAAAAAAAAAATTGATCGGTAGCTTTATTAGCGCCTGACTCACAGATAACCATTATAATCTGCCGCGCTGTATACTGATGACCTATCCCTGCGGATGCATATTTGATGGCAATGCTCGAACGGCCTCATGTGGGATTTTCTCTGCACCAGCCGGCGTTCCGTTGTAAGTTTTAGTATTGCGTATACGTGCAAACGCAAGCACTGGGCGTTTGCATGAGCGTTGCGTGTTCCACACTGAGCGTGCGCGGAACCCCAAACTGCCTCTTGGATTGGCGATTGACGACACCGCACATGCGCAGCGTGAAGCATGCAACTCTAACGAAAACGCCACAGCGCTTGCGTTTACTCCTATACGATATACTAGAGAGTTTTAGTATTGCGTATAGAAGCAAAGGTGAGTGCTGTGCGTTTGCGTTAGCGTTGCGTGCTTCACGCTGCCCATGTGCGTTGTCGTCAATCGCCAATTCAAGACACACTTTGAAGCTCCGCGCACCCTCAATGTGGAACACGCAAGGCTAATGCAAACGCCCAGTGCTTGCGTTTGCACGTATACAAAATACTAAAACTCGCTACTAAAACTCTCTATTAGCTCGTACGTCTGGGGGCGGTACGTAAAAAAACTCTAGGTTAGCAGCACGGTATACAGTCGTCACGTTAGCCCACAACAAATGTGAAACATTACACGACGCAGTACTATCTTCACACGAGAATCATCCCACAATAATATGGATTTTTTAATGCGTCTTCTTGTGTCGGAAGAGCACTCAAAAGAACCCTCAATTGCCAAAAGGAAATAAATAAGGTATGCATGAATAGAAAACGTAGGTCTTTGTCCAAAAAACATTTACAATAACTTCTCTCTGTGTCTGATTTTAATATAACCACTTATATAACAAAACCAAGTCATTACGAGAATCAAAATGCTTTGGCACGTCGTTTGACAGCGCGTCGACACCATTGCTGAAAGGCAGGACGGAATGTGGAGCAGACCGACAGCCCTCGACGCAGTTGCGACAACAGAGCCTCACACTGGATTCCGGACAGGGCGCCGCTCGGTGACATCACAGTGCCGTCGCGGCGGAGTCACGTTGACAACGAGCATGCGTGATAACATTCGCGTCCTCCCATTTCCTTCGGGGATCAATGATAAACAAAAAATAACGTGACCCGCTCTGCTTTGTTATGATGCTATTGCCGCCTGCCGCCTACCCACTTAAGTGAGGTCCGAAATCGCTGATCGTCCTGAGATGCTCGGTTGCCCATTCGCGTCTTTTGGAAACAAAAAAAGGAGAAGATTAAAAAAAAAAAAAGGAGCATGATACTGCGCGTTTTACAACGCAGTCAACAATGTCATTTGCTATATTCTGTTTCAGTTTATGTGCGAGTGAAGCCGAAGCTTCATGCACGAGCATGTTGCCCTGAAGGACGCTTGCACTGCTTGAGCGTTCCCGTTCGGCGGGGATACAGAAATCCAGTAGCTCGCTCTTGAAGCTTCTGCTACGCTCGCACCCAATGTGAAACGGACTATAGACCCTTTTACTGTTTACAAACGCAAGCCATCTCTTTGCTCCCAAGAGACGTCCGGCCGCACCGTTTCATAGGCAGGCCCCATGAGCCTGTTGGACCTCGAAGTTCCTGCGACAATGAAGTTCTATGGAAATCAGGAAGATGGAGATTGAAGCGAGGTCTTCATGTTGTGCTATTTACCTCATACTTGCAACGGGGGTAATGCAAAATCTCATAAGCATTTCTCGCTAATCGTTTATGTAGCTAACCAACCGGAAAACTGGTCATAAATATCCATAAACGTAAGAAGATGCGGTGCTTTGGTGGGGATTAGTGTCACTAAATAAGCTACACTTCAGAGTAACGACACTTTCCCATATTGTGGTTTAAATCATGGTTCCCAGTTATCTGAAGCTTTATCTGAAACCAGAGTAAACGCTTTTCCGCCTTCCACAAATGTTTAAACAGTTCGCGACAGAGCAAAGCAATATTACATGTGCTTTCTAACACCAAATCCAATGCTGAGGAAGTCGCACTTTAGAATCATGACGATTGGCTGTTGAGTCTGCTCTGCACAAGCACCAAAATTGCGGCGCCCACTACAATGTCGGGGAACAGAGTTCCGATACTCTGAGCGCTGCCCATTTAGTGGCTCTAGTCGAGATTGTTTGACCTCTTATTTGACCGGAAGTGCGCGGGAACGTAAGTTGTCTACAGCGTCTCCTTCCGGCGTTTTTTCTTTAAAAAAAGGCTTATAGATCGCATCCTGCTCGAACAAAGTATTGTGACCGCTTCCACTTAGCGTATTGGTGCGTTGCAATGGATACGTGCCACGAAAGACTGCACAAGAGGAAAACACGCGCCTGGCGGGATGTAAACTTCGTACGATACAAATTACAGGAGAACACTTAAACTTCTTACGTGTCGGAATGCGAAAGCATTCCTACACGAAGCGCATTCCTACACGAAGCGCATACCTTCAAGCAGCGCGCCATGTCTTCCTTTTTCACACGGCGCTCTGGTGGTGACATCACGCTCCCCCAGTGCGCAGGCGCGGCGAACCACGCCGGCTCCAAGACTTCCGTGACTATGCATCTGCGTTGCTGTGCTTTTCTTTACGTTTTATTTTTGTGGCGCGTCCGCTTTGACCTTGAGCGGCCCCGCCGTCTTCCGTGACGATACATCTGCGTAGCTGTGCTTTTTTTGTGTTTTTATTTCTGAGGCGCGTCCGCTATGGCCTCGAGCGGCCTCGCCGGTTTCCGTGACGAAGCATCTGATATGACGCGACACAGCCAATGGGACTTTAGGTGCCGTTTGGCTGAGCCAATGGGAAAATGGGAATTTAGGTGCCGCTTTTTCTGCTACAGACACCGCCAGCTTTGCTCCATGGGACAATTAATGCTTTCGCATTAATAATTTTGTGCAGCGTTGCGGGAGGTACAGGAACACGGGGGCTTATGAAAGCATAATTAATCGTACTCAAGACGTCACAGGAAGCGTTCAATCTTAGAAGGCCAATCAAAACAACGATTTTGTTTGCGTACGTCGCCAATGTAAGGCATTTACGTGTTGTCATCAGCAAAGCACAGACGTAAAGACACTTATTATATGAACAACAGTTTGGACGGTGCGAAATGGCGAACGCTCGCTGCCAGCACGTGCTAAACCGCGAGGCCCATGGTAGCCAATCAGTACTTCTTATTGGCACTCTCCATGCTTCCATGGTACACTTCCATGAATAGTCTTTGAAGGCGGTATATATTTACAGCTTTAGGTCGCTGCTCCGCTTTCACTAGGTCGTTTTCGTCCCTTCGCTCATCGTCCGGGCGATCGGTATTCTAACCCTCTCTTCATCTAATCACCCTCTCCTCTCATTCCATTTTCCTCTTTTAACCCGTCCTAATTTTCTTTTTGTTGCTCATTCTCTTCTGCCTGCTTGCTCACGTTAGCGAGAGGAGTTTTCAGTGTCAGTCGTACCGGGAACTGGGGAGACCCCGATTTTTCAGGTCAGTTTATGCTGACGCCCGCTAAAGCTGTCAAAGACGAGTGAGATTATTTCTTTCGGCGTAGCATTAAAAAAAGATTAGTCAATCATTAAATTCTGAAAAAAGCTTTTAATAAGATATAACGTGAAAATAGCTGGCAATCGCTTCAGAGACCTACTATCTGCCTGGAACGGGGCTCTAACTGGTGGGTTTGGCGGACTGTATTTCTCATGAATCGTGGTGCACACGAAAGGGAAAATATTACGCTATAGCCCTTCGGCGAACAAGGGTTGGGACTCCGCGACAACAGCGACACTCGCGTTCGTTCGTGCTTTCTATTGTGTCTTCTAGCACCAACCGCCAGGATCGCGACGTCCAACAACAGGACACGCCGGCGTCTGTGACGTCATTTGTTGCCACTTTGGGACCACCTTTGATGTATGGACGGGATAGGACGCTGAACACACACCAGTCGAAATAGCCTTCCAGGCGCCGTACTTTCGAGAATCGAGTCTGAAACATTTGTGACGCCACCGGGCGGAAACTCGGTAAATAAAGTGGTACAAAATAAAACTCAGCTGAGGTGCCATCGGAGAAGCGTTTCAAGCGCCGTAAGTGCACTGGAGAAACAAGAAGGGCCGCAGTTCCAGCCGCAACCATTTCACCTTGAAAACTATCGTATTTAAGCAAAATGTCTGTTTTTAAATAACTGAAAGCGATCTGGTCGTTTTGTGGGTGCACTACGATGACCAATACAAAAAATAAATATTGACGTGAAATCTCGCGAGTATCCAGGGTGGCAAATCATCCCCCCCCCACCTCCCTGTTTTCTGTTTACGGAGGGATATCGTAGCGGTTAGTTTGCATCGTGATCGGCCGTAGCAGTTGTACGACTATCGGGTGTTGTCACAAGCCGAGACAAGCCGGCACTTAGCAATCCGTTACTCGGAGGACTTCGACGAGAAACCAAGCGGGCTTACGCGAGGATTTGTTCTAACTTAATCTGGTTCCGACTTGGCTGGGTTGTCGGCTGAGCCACCGCTCATGCCTTTCTGATCGATACATGACAAAACCCAAAGCGAAGTTGATAAACGATCGATTTGCACAACAACATGTACGATGAGAAACTGACGCAGAGGAGAAAGCAAGAGCGCGCAAGGACGTCAGATCGCCGAGCTCTGGTTGGAAGGATTGTGGGTAGACGTAAAGCTGCCTTGGTCTCTACTCACAACGTGAACGCCAAAGGCCGGACGCCGGCGTCCGGCCTTTGGCGTTCACGTTCAATCGTGTTCTGACGTCTTCGCACGCTCTTGTCTTTTCCTCTCCCTCTGTTTCGTGACATAGATAAATTTTGAAAAAGGCTCACCAGTTTGACCGGGAGCGAATTTTGGAACAAAAAAAGAAGTTTAGGAAGACCTACAATAGGAAAGAGGTGTAAATGATTGTTGAGGAGGCTGCTGTAGTTGCTGCAAGGGGGCACCAGCAAGTGAGGCAAACTTTGCATTGGTACGACTACGTATCTTTATGTCTAGAACACCGTGGTCTAGAACTGTACATGTCTTGAGATGCTTTTTCTCGGTCGGAAAACTTTTCGGTGATACCGAACAACGCTATGACAACTCTGCAGGTGGAGCAAATTTGTTACAATGTTCTCAAATATAACGCCATATAGAATACACCTTAGCGCATTTTCTGTCATTCTTACCTCAGAAAATTCGCTTAATAACGTAGTGTTCGACGCTAATTTGTAGGAAAAGACTACGCGCCTGCTTTTACTTTCGTCTAGAGTAAGGCAAAGCGTGTACTGTTCATTAAGTTTGTCGAAACGATTGTGAGCAAAGCATATAAAGGCCAAAACAATGTCTGGACGCAATTCCACATTCTGCGAAATCAAGCGCCCACTGTGCAAATAGAGAAAATTGAATTTTACTTTAATCCGATTTTCCCTCACATTACCCGTAGCCCTTTGCGCTAAACTCTCAATTCCAATTTTTTCTTTCTACCCTTTTTTGTTCCCAGCTCCGAACCTTCGACGGACCTTATTAATTTCTTACTACGCCATTCAACGAACACAGCTTGGCCTCACACTCCGGAAAATAAAAGAGAGCATATTTTGTAAGTTAACGTACAATCACGAGAGGGAGGAAATGTGCTGGACAAAAAAGGTTCATTTATTTTAATCAGTGAGCGGAATTCAGTCAGAAATGTCTATCTAGATAGCTTCAAAATAGCAGATACATTTGGGATAGTTTTAATAAGCTTTTGCAGTCACGGGACGCTACAAATCGATACTAGTCCCTAATGAAATTTTCCAGCACTCTTGGAAGGTGGTTTTCGGGCATCGACGTTGAAATATTGTATTTAATGTTTTCTTCAAATCTACTATATATGCACCAGTTCCTTCATGGCAAGGTTACATAGACTTTTCATTCAATTAAGACATCACGGAATGTTGAGCTTAGCCCAGGAAACATTTTTTCATCAATAAACAGGTAGCTTCGAGGCAGGTTCTTCTCCCGTTATTTTTGGGGAAGACCGGTGCTATGCATAGGCAAAGCAATTGGCACATTTTCGTATAACGACCAGAGAAATAAGAAAGGATTTTCTTACCTCTAGAAATTAATCCAAAACGTACAAATGGGGTATATTTCTGTGGCTTCTTGGATGACACCGAAAATTTGCTTCGCGCATTCGCTTTGCCAATCCATTTTCGACGGGATGCCCTACGTGATGCTCCAGACGTAGGCCTGGAGATATTTGTTTCCGGTGTCGCGTCACAACAGTCATTTAGCAGTGACCTTCCGAGGCTCGCCCAGATATGTCGCGTCCGCCTTACGCAGGAGCACGGACGGGAAACACCCGGGCCGTGTGTCTGCGCACACTATACTCCACTCAAACAAACACTTCACGTAAATAAAAAAAAAAACAAAAAAAAACAGCGACTTCATTGACTGTTTGGGGCCGCGAGGTATACGCATGATAATAAATGATCGTTTGACTCTGTATTGTAGTGAACACGCACCCATCGTAGCGTATCCTGAAAAGATAGCCTACTTCTTATGCTCGATGAAATCGGTCTATTAAACTATATAGTCACTGATGGCTTTAGAAATGCAGGGCGTGGTTTTTATTCATGTCCACCTTGTTGCTGTGTGATTAATCTTTTTTTTTTTTTTTGCCTTCTTATCAGCCAATGTCGCATGTAGTTGCATTGTCTACAAAGCCATAAGCAGATTCTCGAGATTCGCCCGGATTTTCTTAAGCCGCCAATAACTATACAGCTTCTCCGTACTGGAGTGAACAAAACATAAACCAAGATAAGGAAATAGAGGCGATGTTTTACTGTTTTCGGCAGAGAAGACAAACTCTATAAAACACTTTTGACCGTTGCTAACGTTTGCACTATCACGTACTTGAGTGTGAAACTCAGTGCCATTTAGACTTTATAATTAAGCCACATCAACTGATACTATCAAATTATTTAACTATAATATTTAAACAAAGAAGAAAGCAAGCGGAAAGTGCATTTAACGTTTTAAAGATCCCGAGACAAGCGTTTTTCGAACGGTCACCCGTGACAGGGATTGCAGTACCGACGTTGCTTAATAAGGCCAGCAAACAGGAGCGAGCGAGATTGCGTATCCAGGTGAGTGACGAAAGGGATGGAATGTTCGTGACCCGTTTCAACTGAATACCGAATGGGAATCACCTGCTTCGATAAAGTCAGTGCATGCCTGGTAGTTTGCGGCATGAACGCGATCAAGTTTCGCACGCTTTGGGTGAAGCAAGGAACGTTTATCTTTTCCTTCTACATCGATCAATTGCATGCACAAGTCTAAGGCGATGGCGCCACAAAACAAATGGAGAAATTAAGGAAGCGTATATTGGGAGTGTAAGTGTCAACTATTTGACTAAATTTGAAAGTGAGAAAGGTTAATCACATATTCGTTGGAGGTTAGCCGGTCATACCCACAACCATAACGGATCATGACATGAGCACTCATGGACATGGCCAAATCGCCATTCGTTTCGTCACCAAACGCGCCAGACCGAGTCCATTGCGTTAAGGATGGCAATGTTCCTTAACACTCAAATCAAAACCTGCACGTTTATATATATATATATATATATAAAAAGTAGGGACATGCCGTCGCTTTCACTTTCTCACCAAAACGAACCAACAGCTTTAAAAGGAGAGCGACTACGACACTTTCAGTCTAGCACACGTCTATTTCTAAAGGTAACGACGCGACACTAAACACAAACCCGTAACAAAGGACACACACACACACGTACACACACGCACGCACACGCACACGCACGCACGCACACGCACACGCACATCCCATGTTGCGTCTAGCCAAACCTTTGTTTTCCCTCAGGGTAAAAGTAAAAATAAAATGCTCTATCTCCGGAAGAAGCAACAGCGGGGACCTGCGCGCGGGATATAAATGCGACGTGGAGTCGTTTGAGAGGAGTATCTTTCTCTACCTTGTTCTGATTGGGACGTTTCCGGCTCCATCAGTACGGGCAATTTTAATTCGCAGCACGGGAGGTCTCTCATCGGGGAACAAGGCGTCTCGTTCAGGAGCCGACGGCGACGTGTCCTCGGCATTAATCACAGAGGACACGCTTGTTACCTCCCGCGTTGGTTGCGGGCACGTCAGTCGCTGGGGCGCGCCGGGCGCCACGTGATCGCGCTAAGCAGAGACGCCGAGAGCGCCAACGCGGGCGAGAACACGGAAGCAGCCGCATTTGTCAGTCGGCTTGGCGGAGACCCCGCGAGGCAGGGCGACGCCGTGTCTCTGGTCGCGGGGATTCAATTCTCGGGTTCCTCTGCAAACAACCGCTTAACGAGCAATGGGCGTCGTCGTGCCACCCAACTGAGAAGTTACCAGCCTATCTCTATATATAGCCGGGATATACTACATTGACGTGATAGGTTAGCCATTCTTCTAGCCTATCACGTCAACCGCTCGGGAGCTGTAGGACCCTCTTTAAGCCTTTTGTCTGCTTCAAAGAAACGTGTATAGCTTTGGCCGCGAGAGGCACATACACGAAGGTATCCGCAAAATCAGTGGCGCTGTCTAAGCGGGAGACTATTTCATACTTTCATCCTCAGTTTGGTGGCGTTATGTGCATTTCTTCCCTCTCCCCGGTTTTCGCGTTCTTTTTTTTTTTCATGTTGTGTTTTTTTTTTTTAATTTCTTTTGCAGCAACTGGTTTCTTGTGTGAAACATTTGTGCAACTTCAACTTCAACTTGCGTTATGTGGCGTTCATTCATGCTCGTTTTTTCATCAACCTCGTCCCAAACGGTAATTCATCGAGCGGCGAACTTGAAATAGCATCGTGAACGTCGAAGACAAGCAACTAAAGCCTACAAAAAAAGTAAAAAAAAAAAGAAACAAAAAAGACAAGCAGCAGATTAGGAAACACCAAATCACAAATCCCACGAAGATAAATTGATTGCATACCTTCTTCTTTTTACGTTACTCTAGCGTTAACCAGCGCGCGCTCGTTTCTCGAGTAGAGCCAGCAAAAGACACAAAAGACCGTGTTTTGCGCAAACAGCTCTACGCAAGGGGCCGGGTACGCCCCTTCCAACGTCGCCTGGCAGCCGGAGACGCCCCGCCACGCGCGTCACATTCGTACAACCCGAACGAAACAGCGACCGAGCGCGCGAGGATCCCAACTCAAAACGCGCGGCAACAACGATTTCGGGAGACACTTCGCGAACCGCGGAAGGCCGGTGCGTATATTTAGCGGATGATGCATTTAGAGACAGGTGTGCCATTCGTGCGGACGCTGAGCCCCGAGGACGGGTATTAATAAGGAGCCCCGCCTTTTGGACACAGCGCATTAACCTCCGACTTCTCCACCAAGATCCTTCTCGGTGATAACTTCATCTTATAAACCGAGACAGAAAAAGACCCGGCAAGGGAACAAAGACTAGCTCCGTATATTTTTTCAGCCACCGCAACCGGTTCAAGAGGGCCCTTGAGTGATGGAAAGGAGCGTACGAAATTCATACGCAAAAAGACACGCGAAAAAAAAAAATATGAAAAGCAGAGGAGGAGAAAAAATATATATTTCATCATGAGCGGCTTCAAACACAGGAGCGTGGTACTCACCGAGCCGAGGATCGCGGCGGACCGGGCCTATTTTTATGAGCTTGTTAGGGCTGAGCAATTTCAAAATGTGCATCAGGATGGTTGGGTACGTCTGAATATTTTATCCGGGGCTTTTCTTAATGTCGCAGCAGTTCGAGTTAGTAGGACAGGTTTCATCTTTAGAGCGCCCGCGGGCGGTCCCGGACGGAAGATTTGTTTCAATCCGGCTTCGTTAGGGGAGACGATAGGAAGCAGTAGAGCTGACATCTTCACCGCGGGTCGCCCCAGGTACAGCCATTATAACTAATGACGTTCGTTGTCGCGACGTGCTCTGCACTCGAAGTCCCTGCGGTTATTGTGGCCTACAACGGAGATGAGGGAAGACGATACTTCGTAGATGCAAATTTAAGGAGCGCGCAACGCTGCCTTCCCAGCAAAAGCGCAGGTTTCAGACGTACTCCAAAGAAATAAAAACGAAAAAAAAAGACTGTCGATAAAAAAACAGTATTTGGCTCTACGATAATTTCAGTTGCTTTAGTATCGTGGGTCGAATTCACTTTAGCGTGGTTTCGTCTTGTTTCTTCAACTTTGTACCGGCAAGTGCGTTTTAGTGGAACAATATACATATACCAAGGCGATTCAAGACACAGGTGCTAAATGAATAATACAAAAAAAACATATACAGGGTATTACGTACACAGTTTTTTTTAGAGCTTACTTCGGCGATTCTTTACGTTTTACTCTCAGTAGTAGCTGCTGGAGCTACACATTCATCCCAGAAAGATCCGAACCGCGACACTATAACCGGTCAATGGACCAAGAAGAAAAGGAGAAACTCTGACTGAATGCAGTCCCATCCAATTCGGCCAGGGGGTCAACCCCATCGTAGATAGTACATGGGGGGAGACCGTCGTAAAAGGGCGACTGTGATTGAAAACCAGACCAACACGTCAATCAGGCAGCCAAGACGGGGACGGCTTCTATTAGCAGAATGTACGCACAGCAGCACCGCCGCGCAGGATCGAGCTGTGGGACTTTTTACGATCAGCATTGACCCTCGGACGCTGAACGCAGCCATGGGATCCGAGTCCGTTGCCAACGCGCCTATGTCTGGTCACCCCACCGGGAAACCGTCGCAGACAGAACGCTTCAGGAGGATGATTCGCAAAAGGGGGGACGTGCCCAAGGGACAAAGCAAGCAACGTTTGCTTTACGACTCATAATTAAAGTTCGGTACTCCTCATTCGGTCTTACAGGGACAATTGTCGATCTCCGAAATAGCAGTGTGGCCATACGGAGAACTGGAGGATTCGACGGTCGCGTCTGCTGGAAAACGTTTCCGAGAGAGAGCATGGTAGAGATCTTGCCTTCCCTGGCATCAAGCTCGTTGGCAGGGGCAAAAACGCCGGAGGATAAACGTTGACACACTCGAGTGTCTCCCGTATTAAAAAAAAAAAAAAAAGTTTTCTGAATCTTGTTGGAACGTTTAGTCCAATAAGATTCGAAGTGCTCGGCTGACCGAAGATAGGGAAATAACGCGGAACGCTCAGGGTTCCAAGGGTGGGACGTTCTTATGTTCAATACATTATGTTTGTTGACGAGTTCCCCACCGATAATTCCGAATTTGCATTAATAGGCGAATTATAGAAACGCCTTTGATTTTCCGTGGTTACTGTGTCGCTAGACCTTGTCATAATAATAACGAAAGGTTATATAAATTTCGTGATAAGCGCCGTTTGCCTTTTTTACAGTCGCATTAGAGAGGCTGCATTAAATGGAGGGCATGCGTTGCATTCTGCAGGTGAATGATTCAAGGTTGAATGTAATATTTTGTATAAAATGCAAGTCAGAATGTATTGCGCTTTTGCGACCTTTTATTCCGTTATGTTCGCGAAACTTCTTGAACATTTTTTGTTTTAGTTCTTTCCTTAAATATTTTTTCTCGTACAAGAGAAGCGAGGAGCTTTAAACGTCGTGTGTAGAGACGACAAAACAAGAACATAGCAATTTGTTTTGTAGATGGCGTCTATTCGGCTTCAGGCTAAAAACAGAATGACTCGCATTTTGGAAGCACATGTCTGAGGCGTAAACGACACCAAGATCGTAAAGGCGACGCGTTCAGAGTGTCCATCGAGACATTTGCCCACTTTATGTTCGTAGGGTGATTCAAAGAGTACTGTGAGAAAGACCTACACGGTTAAGGCTCCCAATAAAATCATCCGCGCGTATAAAACTGTGGACGTTTCCAGGGAAAGAAAGCCAGCGCACGCTGCATCAGCTTGTTCCATCGAACAGCGACATTCGCTCGACGCAATTGATGGCGTGAAAATTTGCCAATGAAATTCAACCTCCCGAATAACGACCACTTGTGCTTTAACGCCATCTGCATGAACGCAGTTGCAGAAGTAAACCCCGACGGTTTCAGAGTTCATTCATTGATTCGTTCACTACTTTATTGAATCCTAAGTTTTCATGCTTCCTTAGGCAATAAAGATTTGCATACGTTGGTTCCATGGCCAATACGCGATATAGTCGTATACCGAACACAGTCTTGGTCAGCAGCGAGCATTGCAAAAAGGACCCACAATTTGTTTTCATGAGCGTCAGTGGTGACGTGAGTGCAGAAATATGGAAGAATAAGAAAATTCAAGGTAAAATGGAAATACACGCTAAAACTTTGTTTTGTCCCAACAACTCGTTGTAAAAAAAAAAAAAAAAAAACTGGCAGGAGTTTTTGTTTTGTCGTTAGGACTTCAGACAGAAGTGTCTTCGTAATTATAATAGAGTACTATTTAGGTATCACAGAATGCATTATGTGGCACCCGTTTTGATGTTATAATTATTTGTATACCCCTTATTGTTGTAAATTTTGATTCTTTATCGGAACATAATTTCTGTTCACCGATGTTTGTTTGCAAACAAACTCGCTGCCGCCAGCAATCGGCGGTCCCCTGCGCGCTTCAATTTTCCTCTTTTTTTCCTTTTGTCTGACATCCTTTTGTTATTTGTACTACGTGCGTGCAGGTTCTTACAAACGTATTACAGGTACCTCTCCCAAGGAAAACCTTCTTACCCGATCACTGTGTGTTGCTGAAGAAGAAATAAATACACTACCGGAAGTCTACTGGGGCACCCAATACTGTGGCACATTCGTGGATGCCAACTCCCGCCGAATGCGGTGAATTGGTTTTGAGCTCTCAAAGGAACTTTCGATTTTTTTTATGTTAACACTAAATTGATATATGTACATATGCATCTACAAATATATGTACATATACTATATTTACATATACCGGGTGATTATTTTTTTATTCGAAACCGATTTTTAAAAAAAAGGCGCCCATACTATACTACGTAAAGGCTGTCTTCATTATGTTTCTCGAGCTCGGCGGACATTCCAGGGGAGAACAATTGTCACAGCCTGGTGAGTGATTAACTAAAATTCGTCAATTAACTTTTTAAATAGTGAAATAGACATATTTCCTCTAAATCGGGAATTTTCAGAAAGACTTTGACCGCGTGAGAAGCGCAATAGTGTGCTAAAGTTACCAGTCAGGAGCGACGCTACCGGTGCAATAAGGCGCTCGCGCGATTTTTCCGACTCTTAAAAAAAACCCAGTCTTGTACCTGACACAAGTGGTAACTTCAGCTAGCTACTGTGATTCTCACGCGCTCAAAATCTTTCTGAAAATTACCGATTTGGTGGTTTTAAGTTGCGCTCAGCAAGTTCCTAATTGGAACCATATGTTTATTTCCACTAATTGTATAGTTCATTAACGACGTTTAGTTAATTAGTCACAAGTCTGTGACGGTTGCTCGTCCCTAAAATTTACACCGAGCTCAAGAAACATATAATGAAGACGGCATTCACGTAGAAGTAAAGACGCCTTTTTAAGAAAATCAGTTTCGAATAAAAAATATCACTCGGTATATGTACGCTGAATACAAGGATGATCAATAAGTATTGCCTCCTAGGCTGTAAAGTTTTTTATTCAGCGATAGAATTGAAAGATGTTACATTCAAATGAAAGTTTAGCAACTCCTCTTGCCCAGGCGCCCATAACTTTTCAATATAGTCCTTCCAACCGGCGGCGAAGCACTTTCGCCACCGGAGCACTTGTTTCGGAATGCCGTCGTAAGATGACCGAGGGCGGCTGTTGACGACACCAACGACGCACTGCACCGGTAACCTCGTCGTCGGACGCAAACCGTGTACCTTTCAGACGTTCCTTTATCCTGGAAAACAGTCACGTCTGATGGCGCGAGGTCCGGGCTGTAAGTTGAATAAGGCAAAAAATCTCGGAACTACAGCCGCTCCAGCGCGGCGTTGGTCTCGTCATCAGCCGCCCTCAATCATCTACGACGGCATGCGGAGGGAGAGTAGTGCACAGCTAGCGGAAGGGCATCGCCGCAGGCGGCGACTACAATGAAAAGTTATGTGCTCCTGTAAAAGAGGAGATTACAAATTTGAATGTAACATATTTCAATTCCATCACCGAATAAAGAAGTTACAGCCTAGGAGGCAAAACTTAATAATCATCCCTCGTATATACTATATACATGTTAGGGCAGACACTTGGGCTAGTTGGTAGGAGTTCACAGTGAAAAACAGCGCGACTGGAACGAAGACAAAGATACACGGGACAAGCGCAGAGCTTATCCTGTGTATCTCTCTTTTTTGTCCTCGTGCCAGTCGCGCTGTTTTTCACTGTATATTTATATATGAATAGTGCAGGGACCATATATTATTTTCCATAGTTCACTTTCTTCTTGTTGACCACTGCGATGGCTATTCAGTTGCAACTCCAACGTTTCTAAATAAATATTATTTTTGTTTTTGTTTTGTTTGGCATAACGTTGTCTATGCCTTCTAATTATCTGCAAAACATTTGTTTTTGTACCCGTTCACGAGAGTTCATCATAACTATCTTGATTCTTATTTCTGTTCTCGGCTTCGATACACAAAATTCAGTGGCCTTCATAATTTTATCTGTATCAGTTTCATATCGGCGACATCTGTCTGAACTTATGTTGACCTCTTTAAGGCTCTTTAGGTTCCCTAACAGAAACTCCGGCAATGTCAGAGGCGATTGGGGTCACAGGTCCCATTAGGTCATGGCGCCCAAGGTGACTACCATGCTTGATTAGAGGGGTTGCCGTCAAAAATATTCATCCGCACATCGTTGATTTTTTTTTTTTTTTTTTTTTTTTTGGGGGGGGGGGGGGGGGGGTGCCTCATCAATTTGTTGTTCGAGTCCGATACAGGAGTTCTGTACAAGGTTTGCGAAAGATGTTCATTTTTGACCACCTAAATCTATAACAAATGATTTATAAAAATATCAGATCTTCGTCTTCGTACACCCTCAAAGCCCTCACAAACCGTTCCTTTTGCACTCCTTAAGGTACCTTGACGCCCGGTAACCTGTATGAAGCATTTTTGTTTTTGTTTGGTTCAACGTTTTAGGCATCTGTCATGTCTGATATTTCGACAACTGCATTCAGGGCATAAGATCAAAGGGGTGCCAGACCGCTCCAGGTGACGACAGGTGTTGGGTGAATAATTGGTCGCACACTTCGTCATCAAAATTGTTAAATGTGGCTCGGAGCACATTGAATAACTCCCGCATTTTCACCGGGAAGTAAATAGATCTCCAATGAAAATAATACATTTTTTACGGTGTCTGTTTCAACCTGGAAGGCACAAAGCGTGTTTGTTTATTTATAATAATAAAAAAACAAAAAAAAAACAAAAAAAAACATGGGGGGAGGGGAGGGGGGGACCAGGAAGCGAATGATTTGCTTCCCAGGAGAGGGCTTGGTCCCGAGGAGAATTCAAAAGAAAGGGGAAAATAGTGAAGAAGGAAGTGCCAATATGTGGATTATTGAAATTGGCCAAATTATTTATAGTATACACCTTGTTTGTTCAGCCTCGCATCCAGCCATGTTTTCCCCGTATCCGGTATGCGTTCCAAAAAAAAAAAAAAAAAGAAGCGATAAAAACCCGGAACAAGTAATAAACTATAGAAGGGACATAACAGGAACGACTGACGGTTGCAATTAAAATGTTAACATGCTCTACTGGCGACTCCAGGGTTGCCAGGTTGGGCTATAAATAGCCAAATTGGGCTAGTTTTATTTGCAGTTGGCGGGAAAAAATGGTAGTTGGCTATTTGGCTAGTATTGGGCTATTTCTAACTTGTGCATTGGGCTATTTCTGACCTGTGCATTGGGCAATTTCTGACCTGTGCTGGAACCAAAATGCCTGAAAGCACTTGGGTTTATAGGTTCGAATGTATTCTTAGAGTAAGTTACGTGAACATTTGGCGCTTCAGTCCCTTAACCCTGATAAGTTTGCTAGAGCAAACAAATTCGTCTTCTTTTTGCGCGCCATGTGTAATTGTTTTCCTCCGAATGCAAGCATGTGCTGTTATTCCTTCATCTCAACAAGTGACGGCGCGATTCCTTGCGGCCTTAACAGCACCTGTTCTGCGCATTCTTTAGGTTGTCTGAATTCTGCATAGTTCTCCCGTGCGTCACTCTGGTCACCAAGCACAGTGTTCTAGAGGGTGTAGTGGCAAGAGCGGCGCCCGCTTACAATGAAGCGCGTGAAGACGGTCGACGTAGATACCGCGAGTGGCGCTGGAGTTCTGTGCCCTTGGAGAATTAATGGCACGTGTGCGATGAACGGAGAAGACGACGAGGGTGACGCGGTACGCTTCTCCAAAATGTAGCACCGTAGAACTTCTTTCGCAGCTATTAAGCCTGCAGCCCAAGTGATAGCGTTGCTGAACGATGTGTCAGTACTGGGAAGGGGGGCGAGTCGATATGAATTAAATAATCTCCCTCAAAACACGCGAATATTTCAAGTAGAGGAAGCACACACTATAAGGCATTAGTCCAAAGGCAGAACTACAATTTACTATACTTCGTTTCACCTTATGTTGTACCGCAGCGAAGGCTAGAAGCGCGAGCTCATAGCGTTGGCAGCTGCTCTTAATTCACGAGAGCTTGTGCCGCCGAGATGTGCCCCAGAGCAAGGAGCCCGCGCTTGTAGCCTTTCCTGCGGTACATCATAAGGTGAAGCAGAGTATACAGAACAACATTAGCAGTTGTTTCGCACCGCGAAAAGCTCCAGTCAAACCACAATAGTAAGCGCCGAAAAGCGCTGATGATGGGGGTGACGGGGGCGCGCTCCTAGGGCACAGAACAGCAGCGCCATGGTGTCGTCTACGCGCAAAATCTTCACAAAGCGGCCGCCGCTATTGCCACTACAACCATGGAGAATAGAACCTCCTTGACTACAATCCCCTCTAGAACACTGTAAGTGGAAGGTATGTTGTCATGCGCTTGTACGAGCGTTTGAGGAAGTTCGCCGAACGTGCAAGGGACCCATTTCTGGGGCATTTGATGGATAAAAATGTATTATGTGTCTTTTCTGCTCAAAATAAACGTTTCAAATGATAAGTTTTTTTTGGGCTATTTTTGGGCTATTTTGTTGGATCGACATTTGGCTATTTTTGGGCTAGATCTCGTAGACGTTTGGCGGGTTGGAGTTCAAACCCCTGGCAACCCTGCTGGCGAGGCGAAAAGAATGCCATGTTTTCACGCATACCTAAAGTTCCAGATTTTAAGATAGCGGCGCCCACGTAGAAATTGTGTATAAGTCACGCTGATGTCTACAGCAGCCTTGAAAGTCAGACTAAAATAATATAGCAACTCCAATTTTAAAGTACTTAAAAAAAAGTAGTTTGCGGATTTGTTGTTTTTGCGGTGTATCTCGCATAAACCACCCCTTACTGCGTATTCAGGTCTACTTGAAAACGACCTACAATTCAACATGATTTACAAACACGGCAACCGTCATACTCAAATTTGTTCCACAAGAACGAGCCTCTTGCCTTTCCTCTGCGCACGGGACTTCCCGGTCGGTCCCGTCCGAAGAAATTACGCGCCCTCGAGGAGTGCCGATTAGGAAATTGTCTCGACTACCTCGGACGGTTGGCAGAGGTGCAGAGGGCTCCCTCGTCGACCCGGCGTGATTAAATTACGCGTCCAGCGCCAATGAGCGCGCCCTGTCCGCAGGACCATCTCTTACGCGTTTCTTCGGACACGCGGATGTCCAGAGCTGGGGCATGAACCCGGGTCGGGACGGCGGCCAACGCGATAAATAACTCTTCATGCACCCAGAGCGGTAGAAATATGAGGTTGCCCGATGGGTACATCACCATCCATCTTGCTTAAGAGGCCGCGGCGCCGTCGAACGCGCCAGGCTGGACACCAGGGGCGCCACATGTGTCCTAATCGAGTTAAGCATCTCGTTCCTAATGACGCTCACCAAAAAATTGAATTGATTGTCGGCGAGTCGTCCATCGCCTGCCGGACATGTCGGGGAGTGGAACTGCGCGGTGCTGATGCGCACGTCACGAGCTAATGCGTCCGTCGGGAAACTGGTGCCGGTCCGGAGCGCGCGGATGCGAGGAAAGCAGGAAACCTATACGGGGTGACGTTCGAGTGGTTTGTGGGTATGACGAAAGCTGGAACTGCTCGTAGCACAAACAATCTTCTTTTTAATAAAAAAATAAAGATGAAATTTTTTTTCTGCGACATTACTGGAATTTAAAGGAACTCATCCCCATTTAGGCGAATTTGCGCTTTGCTTTTGACACCCGTTAACTAGTAACGGCATTTATTTGTTTTTTGAGGAACCTGTGCACGTTTGTTAATTTATTCATTTATAATTTGAACTGTGTCGGTATGACATTTATGGTTTAATAAAATATAACATTATTAACTTACCGACGTTTATTTGAAGCGTCCGAAAACAACCACAATGGTCTTTTGATTTGTACGCTTCCACTAGAACACCATAAGTAAAAAAAAAACTTATATAAGCACACTCAATACACACTTATAGAAATACAAATTAATACAAAATTTGGTTTTCCATAAGAGCGGAGGAAGTCAGTATGTTCACAAGGAACAAATGTAATATGCATATTCTTGAAAGTACGATCGCTAAATGCTGCAAAACCGCAAAAAGAAGTAAAAAAAAATCTGGAACAAGTTTATAAAAAGAAACCATGTAAAATTATTTTATTTCTATTTCTCTTCCTCTCGTTTTACGACCACTAAAAAAAAATCAACGTTTTTGTTACAACTATTAGCAGCGAGGAAAGTCTTCATTCTGAGCACTATAAGCTAAACCGCCAAGATTAGTTCGTGCTGAGATTTATATTAAAAAAAAAGCAGAAAAAAAAACGCGTGTCGCGTTTGCGTTATTAGTTTCGCGTAATAAATTTATAAATTAAAAAAAAATCAGCAACAGCAAATTTAACATTATTTATGCATGTGATAATAATAGTATTAGCATTTCAGAAGCTGAAATTAACCAAGATGCGTATTGGCCATACATTTCAGACTTTGTTGGTTTAAAAAGCATTACCAAAGTGTAACATAAAATATTTATCAAAGCCGTTTAGTTTCAAGCGACGTAGTCAGTCCATAGGACGGCAAGCACTCAAATTGCAACAAAGTTTTTTTTTTTTATTTTTTAGAATCCGTGGCCTGAACGGTTGTCTTAAAACAAACAGACTTACTGATAGAAGCCACACACAACTAAAGAAATGCAGGAGCTTGGTGAGTATCGAACAACCTATTATCGTTTCCCAGCCAATGATATTGCGTATTTGCCAATAAGAACGCCGCAAATCGAATCACGAAGAAATAAACGGTAACACAATAAGCCACGTCCTACGATTCGTCAGCCGGCAGTGACTATATGGTTAACTTGATCTCACGGAGAGCGCACTTTCTTTTTTTTTATTCAGTGGGCACTTTCTATTAGCGCGACCTGTAGGAATGCGGTGCACGGATCCCCGGAAATACACGCTGGGCGAGTCTGTCAAGGGCTCCTACAAAGAGAAAGCGATTCACGAAGAGACAAGCACGACAGGACGTGCGAAACGGAATGAAAACAAAGATCTCTCCGTGTTGTTTTTGCCCGAGGGAGGGCTTCTAAACGACTGACGTTTGTTTTCACGACAAGGTTCCGGCCATTTCTCGTTGTTTGGGGTGTCTCCTTCGACTGTGAAAACACGCGAGGCCTCCATGGTCCGTTTTCATCCACCTGCCGTACGCCACCCCGTCTATGCGTGCATTGAGCGAAAAGATGAGCGAGACTTAAACACAAGCGCGATTTCCCACGGGGCTGAGAAATTTTCATCTTTAGAAGCAAACCGCTTTTCTAAGTCAAGGCCGGAGTGTAAGCGATGGCTGGCATGGTACTTAGCCGGCAGGCTGAGTACCATGCCAGCCCACATTTATATGTGTAAGGAACGATAACGGTACCTTCAACACCTTTGTAAACTTATAGCAGCAGTTTAATGCTTACTAAAAAAATGTGTTCTGATGAATAAGAAAAGCACGTTAGAAATCCGTTCGAAGCTACTTTATTGGTAGTTGGCGTCTCATTAACGAAAATAATAAAAGACAAAAACACATCAAGGAGCTACGTAAAATTTGATCTTTTACATCTTCAAACAATGCAGAGCCTAAGGCGACTTCCCCAGTGAAGGAGTGGGATTGCATTTGGACTGTTGTCAGTTGTAACGAAAAACTGTATGGTAGGCGATCAATGAGTTAACCGTGCTCCCCATCTACTCTGCACGTTTGGTGCTAGCTGGCTGTGCTCAGTAAGTTAGAGGACACGGGGTGGAGCTTTAAAGGGATACTGAACTGAAATTTCGAGCTCACTAAACAAGGCCCGGCGGATAGGCGGGAAGCTGCAAAACCAAAAAATATCATTCATACGGCGATATATCTAAAGGATCGCCGTATTTTTTGGAAAAGAAGTGCGCGATTGAACCCGGCCGACGAGGCCGACGAGACAAGGCACGTCACGATTCCCATTCTCTCTCCTCCTCGCTGCGTCCCGTCAAGCTGATGAACCGAAGCGAGGAGAGAAGCGAGGCCGCTTCTCCTCATTCTCAAATTCTCCCGGAGGACAGTTGCGTCAAAGAACTCGCTTGATCGCGCCCTTCTTTTCCAAAAGTACGGCCATCCGTTTGAGATATCGATGTACGAGTGATGTTTTGGAGTTCGTAGCGTCCCGTTCAACACTTCTGCAGCCTTACTTTGCGAAATTCAAATTTCGGTTCATTATCCCTTTAACAAATACGTCGAGCTGGACAAAGAGAGCCATTAAAGAAAACGGCTCTTTGTGGAATTTTGGTTCCCTCAATGTTGGGATTGTGTTGGACATATTTGGTTGGAGTTTCGTGTTAGTTGCGTTGTGTTCCGGATCAAGTAGTTTATCTTCAAATCTTCATTGGCAGTTTGGAAAGGAAAAACTTGGCAGGTTTTATTTGTGAATTTATTTTTCCTTACTAGTTTTACCAGAAACAAAATGTATTGTCAACAGTATTTCCGATTGAAAACCTTCGTAAGATTTTCTTAATGTATTAGGCGAACCTTTGGGGCTGTTAAGAAAATGAATAGATTACAGTGTTTTAAAAACACGAGTAAAACACTTGCTCTAAAACGCCTAAAATCGAATATCTTCTTTGTCTTGGCGATGACTTTCAGGTTACGTCATCCAAAGTGGCATATAAATGAACCCTACCAATCACATAAAAAATATTGGCGAAAAACAATATCTGTCAGAGCCGGGAACCTATCTTATCATTCGGACGTCCGATGTCAGGTTAGGATCCCTGCCCTGACAATACTCATTCAAATGGGTTCACAAATAAACAATATATCATAAAAAAACAACGTTGCAAACATTATCATAATTGTCCCCGGTTTCCCCATTCAAGACGTTATCTGCGTGTTTTGACGTTTCTTATCTGTATAAAAAAAAAAGCAAAAGAAAAAGAAAAGGATATACCCCCCATTCTCCAGTTATGAGCAAAGTGACGGATGTAGGAATTTCTGTCTTCACAGCAATGCGCATGCCTGGTCTATCAGTGCAACGCTCATCAAAACTGCTTCGCGTTTTCTGATAGCAAAGTTCACCCAAAGAGAACCTGTTGCACCCATAATAGTTATATCCCGCTCGCAGGAAACACGCTACTCGAGTTACAGACAAGCCGAATACGCCGACCTCTTTTACTGGCTCGCGCATTAAGATAGCACGAATGAATATGCGTGAAGCGAGGCGACAGGCGCCAACAAAGTTCAATTACATACACACACAAAAAAACAAAACAAAAAAAAAACTCCTTAAAAATTTTCATTTAAAGGCACTCAAGGTATGATAGCTATAAATTATGTGCGAAATGGTACAACGCAACGCCAAGAGAGTACTGGTCAAAACAGGTTCAAGTCGAGGTCCTAAGAGCGAGACGAGCCCGGACGACGACGCTTGGCAGGGCGACACCAACAGATGTCTCGAGATTACCCGCCACAATGTACAGCCGCCACCCGCCGGGGAGGCGTTAAAGAAACACGGTTCCGCTTTATTTAGGCCCATTGTTTTTCTTTTTTCCCTGGCCCAAAGCGACGGGGTACCCACTCCCCGGTTTTATTTATCGCTACGGCCTCACACTGGGTCTCGGTGCCTTAAAAGGTTTATGAGCAACGGCCGAGCGATAACGTCCACGCCAGACCCGTCACGTCAACCGGATCAATGACGTAACCCTGTCGAGCGATGAACGCCAGTGTCGCGCTTCTTGGCGGAGCCACCTTGTTCCATGTGGACACCGAAAAATGGCAGCCTCTATTTAACCCAGAGAAAGCCCCTCGAGCACGATCGAGAAATTATATATATTCTAGTCGGTACCTCGCTTAAAATATGCCTATAAAACTCCGTTTAAATATCGATAAAGTGTCCACTTCATGGCTATCGAGATACCGGCATAGCCGGTGCAAAGCCATGTCCTGTTAAGTGTTACATTTCCATTGGCAGCATAGTAACAAATACACAATTTTAATGCTTTGGATGGTGCTGAGCGTTGCTAAGGCAATTGATTTTAGCTCATGTCATAAGTGCATGAAGAAAGTAACAGTAAATGTTGGTGGTGCTGTGTCGTTAAAAGTAGGGACGTGTTTCGCCTAGCTTTCAATGGTCGCAATTGTTTCGGTATATTTTTCGCGTGCAAGTTAGCACAGCTGTAAATATAATAATACCCATTCGAGCACATTGCATTGGTCACTCCATCTTTTTCGGCAGCAAGAGAGTAACATTTATTAGATTACTTTCAATGCAAAGTAATGACGAGTGAAACTTTGATAGAACTAGCAGTGAAGAAAAAGTCGTACTAGTAAAGTTTTAACATCATGAAAACTCTAAAGGAAAAGGAGGACGACCTTTGGGCGTCCCGTCCTTTTTTTGTTCCTTGGTTTTGGGTTTCCTATGTTACGCATTTGAATTGTCCAAATTTTTTCGTCTCCTTGAGAAGCGGCGAAAATCTTGAAATAGGCAGGTTTTTTTAAAATTATATCGCCTCGATTTGCTTCGAGGCACTCTTCTACTTGGGCAGATGACCCCGACCTTCAGATATACATTGAATCTTCGGTAAAAGAAAGTTACGTTTTCTTTTTTCGCCGCATTCATTGCCATTAACATTTTTTTTTTTTAACTCGGCTCGCCCACCACAGCTCCGCTCTTTTAAAATCGCCTCTCGTCATTTATAGCCCCAATCCAGTTGTTGCGAATAGGTCAATCAGCTACCAAGAACCAGTCTCCTTCGTCTCGCCTTGGTTTGCTATCCGATTACGCCTGTCGCCCCGAAATGTCCTCCAGTCTTCCTCTCGCGTACATACGTGCCAGGGACAGTGGGGACGCTGAAAAGAACAAATCGCCCATTGGGAATAACAAGGACAAGTGGTCCGAGTCCGTGCACTCACGCGTGCCGCCCCTTTCTTTCTCCCCTCTACCCTTCGCCGCCTCCCTCGCTCAACTAACGAAATTTATCGGCGAACATTTCGTGCTTGTCCTCTTAATTCCTTTCCGTCGCCAACTGTTTGATACGTGTTGTCGAAAGCTGCGTGCCCCCACTCCTCTCGCCTGTCTTGTGCTCAGAGCTTCTTCCTTTTGGGTCCTGACCCCTCGGCTCTTCCCCCTCGGCCCCGCTCTCCTTGCCGCTGAGGGCAAACAGGGTAACGGCGAAATCTAATTGCTAAGGAGAAAATTTGCTAGCAAATGGTATCAGGCAAGGGGGTGCATCCGAGGGCGTCCGAGGCGAAATTGCGTCGGGGTTGGCTGGCCGAGTCGGGCGTCGCTGCCGCAGCCAAGTGTGCATTTAGTCAGAGTGGGTGCGTTTCCCTTGTGTCCAACGGGAGGCGATTTGTGATGTCGAGTGATGCGGGAGATACATCGTTTTAAAACTCTCGTGCTAATAATACTGCTCTAAACGGTGCCAGCTTTGCCAGAACATAGTACTAATGTATGTTCGGTCTAGCTGAATGGATTTAAATGTCGCCCTGGCTGTAGATTGTACCGACCACAAGGTTACATATTTTAACCATCGTTCGATAACGTCTTTGAATAGGGTGGTGCACGAAAGCATCCGATGTCGAAAACCCCGTGTCAAATGCCTCGCAGCAAACGCCCCGTCCTTTTTGCCTCGCTTTCAAAAGCCCCAGGTTTCAAAAGCCCGTGACGCGAATCCCCCGTGTCAGGTGGCCGGGTCGTCAATCTGACGGCGGAGACTTCCGCTTCTAACTAAGAGACAGTAAGTGTGCACGCGACATTGAGTAACATAATCATGCCGTGCCCGAGACTCAGGTAACGAATAACTGGATAAAACATCTCGTTCTTCAGGCGTGCGCTTAACATTTTCACGCTTTGCAACGTAGAGGTGAAAACAAGCAGGAGATATCAGTCACGTGGCAAAGCATTTGAAGCGACGGCTTTATCAATAAGCATTGAAGCAAAGCTTTCGTCGACTCAGAGGCAGGCACAGATTCACAGATCCGACGAAGTGGGCTCTGTCAAAACTGTTAACTTGAAGCTCAAGGCGACATACTTATCGCAGAACCAAACTCCAGTTCCATACTTCTTACGACGTTCTAAAAACAATTATTTCTGTCCATTTAAGGTAGGCAAAGTCTTAATCTGCGCGTGTGCTTCCTCCATGACAGCGGATTGTATTGCTGGTGATGCAGATTTATGCATTTGGCACCTATTACGTCATTCTAAGTTTTGCGGGGTTTCAAGTTAACGTTATACATAGCTTGCAAGTGTCGCCATTGTTTGGTACGGACAGTTATTTCTACTTAATGGTTTCTTTGAACTACCACCTTCGCAGTGTGCAACTAACACGGCGAACCGAACGCTCGCGGCGCGTAAAATAATGACATGGCCGGGAAGGACGTCGCATGCAAGGTATGTATTATGTTGTTCCCTTCACTTAAAAGAGCCTTTGTACACCCTCAACAGATTAGGTTAAGACATAGAACAATGATTGTTGGAGCGCAAAGAGGGTCGGACGGGGACAGTGAGGACGGGGCGTTTGACACGCGGGGGAATACAAGACGGGGTAATTGAACGGCGGGGTTTTTGAAACGTGGAGCTAATGACGCGGGGCTTTTGCAACAGGGATTCTGCACGCGGGGCAATCGTGCTACACCCTTTGAATAGGATTTGCGATTATAACGTACGCTTTTTTTTTGTCAGACAATTTGATCATCAATGGAACTTTACAGTAATATACGCATTATATGTATATACAAAAGTATAGCATACTTTTGATAAATATTTCTACAGAATAAGGAAATATATGCCTGCTAACCTCGTTGGCTTAAGAAACGATGGTGGGTCAACGATGATGGATCAACAATGACGATAGCTCAAGAAATGAGGGTGGTCTCCGATTGTTTTCGTTTGTGGAAAAAATACAAGAAGCTTTAGTACCATCTCTGATTATTTCGTATTTATATATATAAAGGTATGGCGGTGGAGGGGAAATGATTAAACCGCAATAGAATCCGCATAAGCGTTTGTTACCTACGTAACATAAAGCCTTAGTACTTAGCAAACCATTTAAATTCACACCGAGGGAATGAATTCACTTTCAAGGGTTCGAAAGTTCGCCCTATTTTATTTGAAAACACGGTACGTTATGAGCAGAATAAATCAGTTTTATGCCCTCGAACACGTGACATAAATGTGCCGAGTTCAGTTAACTAATATAAATGGCTAGAAATTTTAGTAATACCATTCGATAGTGCCTCATCTCATTGCTGCGTGTGTATCTTTGGTGAGATTAGCTTGGCAGTAGAAGTTCGCTGCCTGCCCTGAGACGGGACCCACACCTCGGGGGTATATGTTGTGGAGAACAGTGTGACTATTGCATCCACAAATAAAGTTTGAGTGATAATCTTATTGAAATATTATTGGCCGAGCAGAAAACTAAGTTTTGTTAGAAGAGACAAATACATGACTTATTTGATCTCGAGACAAAGGAGGGCAAGAAAAGTTGTAAACTCTTCTGCCTCTACAGTTGTGAAATTTTGAGCCGCCATCTTTATAAATTCAACTAGAGATCGCGCCATGCAGTGTGAATCACGCGCCTTATTTGCATTGGTAAGAGTGCGTTGGTACCAGATTTTGTTCATTTGCAGTCAGTACGATATTCATATGAGAAAGAGAAGTCATTTGTTATAAGCCATTTAGTAAACTTGAGTTTGATTTTTGTTTTCTACATTGTGTAAATAAGATAAAAATATTAAACTTGATTAGGTTACAGTAATGTATACCAATGACAAAAAACAATAATGAAAATAAGTATATATAAAAAAAAAGTCTGAAATTGTTTCTTTGGGCAAATTTTGGTCTACATTTCCCTTGATTTCAACAAAATAATGATGACGTTAAAGACGGGTTATTATTATGAAGTGGAAACGAACTTTTGTTGCAGGTGAAGGGTTTTATACGACGGAACATGTCCGCGTGTGGAACTGATTCGACGTTTTTCCCCTAATTTATCTTCCATGTGTGCGAATGTACCAAATGAAACTATATGAGAAAAAAAAGAAAAAAAAATCTACAACGGACCGGAAAAAAACAGCGAAAGTGTTTACGTATAAAAAATCACCCTTAACATGATAACAAAATATAATATTAACAAATCTTTCCGAGACATAGTGGAAAACACAAATGATTGCATATTTGCGTTGCCCACCGATTCTTACGGGGGTTAATTCAATTGAAGCTCTCTGCGTCAGACGCTCGAACACAACCTGCGTTACACACGCGAGTCAGGCATCCGCGGACTTCGGAAACCCCTGGTCTCTGATGGGGTGTGGGACTTAAAAGAGTGGCGAGATACGAGGCCTGCTTCCTGAGTTGACTCGGAGTATGAGCCTTCAAGTCGTGAGTTAAAAGGACCGTCTTACACAAGCCGCCGGAATTACCTTCATAAATCAACATTTACGCGCGCCAGGGGCCTGCGCTCTCTTTTAAGCGTCGCGAGTCATCCAACCCTCTTCCGGTGTGCTATAATTATAGCTCAGGCCTCAGGGGTTTTTATGGGCGATTGACTTGTTCTTGAAGTCCACAACGTGACAAAAAAGACAGCAGCTCAGAGACCTCCAGGTCCAACAACGACGAGAAACACTGCTTTCGCGGCGTCAAAGTGAAAACGACTTTAGCAAGAAGAGAAAGTGTGTTTTACTTAGGCCGCATCAACTCTTGCGCGCACTTCGTAAATACGTACAGATATAACTACTTTGCTATATAGCACGCTCGTCTGTCCTATCTCAGTCAATGCGCTCTAGCTCTGTTAAAATATCGGTCACAACATCAACTTGCCATGCTCTTGGATTGTTTCCATGGGCTATTATCATTCTTCGTGAATTTGTTATATTAATATATAGAGCAATTTATAACTTCGGGTCTCAACTGAGCAATGATGTGGTGCTGCATCACTCGTGACCGCATGCACATAGAATCTCCGCGGACCTTTTTCTTACACATTTACTTATAACTACATTTTTATATTCACGTTTTATTTCTTATTTCTTTCAAATTTCTGACTTACTTTAACGAGAGCCAACAGGCAATATTTCACAAACAGATAGTCATTCTCGAATTTTATTTTACACGAACGAACTCACGGAGGCAGCTGAACGCTTTTTGGCCGCAATATCGGCTCTATGTTTTTCCACATCCGTTCAGTTTAAAATAGGCCGGATGCGGGCACTATTTACCCTTTGGAGCTCAGATTTCAGTCAGATTATTCGGGATAATTCCCCCTGCCAGCGTCGTCGTCGCCACTGTCTGATCGTAGCGATTCATTCATTAGGTCCCGACCACGTCCGACCTCTCTGTCTAATGGGAGCAAATAAAAATGAAAAAAAAGAAGAAATATTCGCACTGCTAAGACACGTTTATTTGGGTTAATTTTGCCCTAAGCAGGACTAGGCAGCAGAGTCAGCAACAACTCCGCTTGACCGTGGTGGACGTCGGTGACTCAGCGAGAGAGGGGAAAAGGGGGATGATTGATCATTAATCTCGAATGACCAAAACACGGTTAGCTCTTTTGCTTTGGCGGCGGTGTTGGGAGACGAAAAAGTGTGCAGTCAGATATTCGACTGAAGTGATCAGATGACCAGAAAATTTATTCACCTCGCCAAGCATGTACGCAGCAGCGCCCGAGTGCCAAGAAGAAAATTAAGAGAAGCTGAGTTCGGCAAACCCCAACCGTCGTAGTTACTTGGCCTAAAATGTTTCCCGAGTTCTTAGACTGCCGGGACTATTACGTACGCAGCAAACTTGTTTGCACGTATCCATCAACCATGCAATTTCATGCAATTTTTCAAAAAGAAATCTATCTATCGATGTTACTTATAACTAGGATTGTGCATTTTCGTAGTTCATTTTTCACCGAAATCGGAGGTGGTTTTCCGGAGTTTATTTTTCACCCCAGATTCGGAGTTTTTCGGAGCCTTCGTTCGTCGTTCAAAGTAATACGGAGGTTCTTGAAATGATATTTAAAAGGCCGGAGAAGAGGTCAATGACCATCTAAGCACCAGGCTCATCCAGCTGAAAGGCTCCAAGTTGAACAGCTAAAAAGGCTAGAGGTTTTCAACTATTTTTTTTTTGTAGGGATCAGCCCCCCTTTTTGATAAAACTTTAAAATACGTTTTTTTTTTTTTTTTGTGACACGGACAGAAGTGAAAGAAAAAACAACAACCAAAAGATGTTTCGAAAGTTGTCTTAAGATTCGAAGAAAAGATGAAGACCGGTCCGATTCTTACAAATGGCTGTCCCCAAATGCAATGTTTTTAGGAGTAAATTAAAATTGAGAATATATATACTGGCGAGTGTTTCTCGGAGTTTATCGGATTTATCCAAAAACGCAGAACCCTACTTATAACAGCGAAATAAGCCAAATTGGATCACCACTAATAGTGAAAATGAGGAAACCACTGTTTGAACACAAGTTTCCTGTCCAAATTATTCAGCGAGAGATTCTTGGAAGTAATATTTTCTTTAGCAACGCGACATATGCCGAAGCGTCTGGAGAAAAGACTGAACTCCATAGAGCGAATATGCGACGAATAAATGACGAACCTCGCCCTGCGGCACGCTAGTTTTCCGCGTGACGCAGCACCCACTGTGCTGATGAAACGCGCAGAACGAACAGCGCTGGGCGAAATTCGTCTCTTTTTTCGTTCCATAGAGTTCAGCTTTAAGTGTATGGCAGTCTAATATCATGGCAGAACCACACAAGCCCTGAGGGTGTTCTTGAGCACTGTTCTCTCGTAGGGAAACAAAAACAAAAACAAAAACAAAAACAAAAAACTCCACATTTACATTTTTTAACTTTAAATGTTTGTTTTCGCTCTAAAAGGATATTACAAATACGTGCAAAAAAAGCAAAAACAACAATAACAACACAATTTCGAACTATTACAAAAAAAAAAAAAAAACCTATTCGTAATGAATGGTGACGTAACTCTCGCTAGCCATAAACAAAGTTTTAATCAAATTTTAGATCCCCAGCTAAAAAAAACAAAAAGCCAATCGCGCACCTTTAAGTGTTAGACAGCGTGGGGCGTCACCTATAGAGAACCGAACCACTTGGCAGTACCGGTCTCCTCTTCTCACCACATTGGCATTCATTTACACGGCTGACCGGCACCTCCGCAATCTGGATGGAAACGCGCGAGCCGCGACTGGACTAAGAAAACCAGTGAAACGAGGGGGGTGCAGCTCACAGATGGCAACAAGCTCGCGAGGTCTATACATCATTGTCCAACGTGGCCCATCGAGCCAACGATCCCAAGGAACGTCGGGAGGCGAGCTCGGTCGAACGTAGCGAGCGAGTCGCCGGCATCCTCCGCGAGCCGTGGCCACCTCGCGAGCCCGGCGTGTGCACCTGGCACCGAATCTTCCGCTGAAGCGCGCGTGAAAAATGGTCGTGCCTACTGGCAGACCCCGGAGAGGCACGTCGCAAAAAGCAAAAGCGGACACCGAGAGTCACTGGCTGGCCGTCGTCCTCCTCCCCCCTTCAATCGCCCCCATTTTTTTCCCCCCGTTGCCTCGGCGGAGCTGTAGGGAATTTTATGGCATCCCGGCTCCTCGTTCCACCGAATCACAACGGCAGACGCAATATTTATGGCCTCGGAAGTGCGCGGAGTCGAGCACGGAGTGGGGACGCGCCCGCTCGGCTCCTCCGGGCCGGGTCCAAGCTCCGGGCTCCTCTCAAGCTCCGGTCGGTCGTGAAGAGCGCTTCTCTTGTGCACACTTGTTGATGGACACTGACGCGGGAGAACGCGGAGGGCTTCACTGGGACGCGCACTTTTCTGCGAGCGAGACGCGAACGAGAGAAAGGGAGACGGAGAGAAAGAACGTAGGTTTCCAGGAAGCGGTTACTGTTGTTTTTATTTGCGTGGCTAGTGACCCAGTTCTCAGGGAAGCGGGCATGGAGGTAAAGCGTTATGAGTAACGGCGCTGGTTAGCGCGTGTTACTTCTCTAGGTAGCCAAGTAACCATCTCGTTCATTTCTTATGACGCGGAACAGACTGCATACATTTCAAGACGCGAAACTATGCAGGCCAGCTGGTTCGGAAACGTCATACTCTCTGACGAATAAACTTAGCTGCCTTTAAGATGGTGTGTCGTGTCGCCCGTTATTTTATTAATCTGTGTATCAGGAGTTGCATTATAGTGAGCTTATTTTTCCATGAATACTCTCGTTAAGAGGAACGCGTGTAATGTTAGCTTTTTGCAAACGGTTTAAGTCGGTAAAGGTACAAGAACACCTTGCGTTTCTCGCGTTGCCAATAAATATCTTTATAAAAAAGGTACCCTATTCATTAGGGTGTACAAATGTGCTAGATGCATGCTTTCCATAACTTTTAAGTTTCTACAGACGACAATTACATTGTGAAGCTATTACTCGATCTCTATTCCAGTATTGTAAACAATCGGTCTACGTTTTAGGCTCTAAATGAAACTTGTCGTTATTATCCAGTTTTAGTCCCTGGTTTAATGTTACCAGAAGAATGATTCATTCGTAATCCGACGATACTTTTTGGCTTCGCAAACTAAAAGCGCCCGGGACCATCTATATAGCTATGTCTATATCGCAACGCAATACAAGTGCACGCTCTCTGTTTTAGAAGCCTTTCATATGTCCAACAACGTTGCTGAGCTGCGGATAAATAACTTTTTTTCTCCTTTATTTTTTTTTTTGCTAGTGGTCAAGCCAATCAAAGTTGGCGTCATGGCAGCAGCAACTCTAATTGTATCAGCATAAGCCGACTCGTTCGTACAGCGCACAGTTATATTGAACATATAAACGAACAAAAACAAAACGAGGGTACAAAAGACGAATGACATGGACAGCGTTTAATAATGTATATGTCTTGTTCGCGGTTAGTTAAGGTATCAACGAACGGTAAACGTTGCGATATAGCGTAACCTTTGACAAACGGCCTGTTTTCCTTTCACGCATTTATTGATTTGGTTAAAATAAACGAGCGAATATTTCCGGCCTAATCGAAGCATTTGTGCAATTGTCCTATGGCTGCACTATAATTTGCGTAAAGAATACTTGTACCGTTTAGCAAAGCCCCTCCATGTTTTTTCGTTTTTTTTTTTTCATTATTGACAATTGAGGGAATATACACAATGCGGGTGGACCGCAGAGCCCCCCCCCTCTAGAAAGGAAAAAGGCAATGGAGATTTGTGTTTGTCCTTTGTCTCTCTTGTTCTCCTTCTCCAGGGATTATTTTCGCCACACAAAAGAAGCTAATTACCGTTCCTTTTAAATTATTTTTACATGGATCTCATGCGTTTACCCATGAATGACTGTGTCGGTACTTTTGAGAATCGGGAGGCGTGAATGCACCATTTTACTAATTAACAACTCGAAAGATTTCAGATTGAACTGTTCGCGAACGCCACTTGTGGGAGCGCGAATTTTTCGATCGAAATGAATGTCATCGCCGAATGTTCGCTCATGCAGTGGAGGCACATACTCACCCCAAAGGTTCCCAAATAGCTCATTTCGAAAATAGTGAGTGGTATTGTGAATTGCATTCTAATTGCTCCCCCTACCAATCAAAAGCAAATAATGCCTGATCTTCTTTTCTCCGCAGTTATGTCGTTTCATTTTTCTGGGAAATCCTTGAATGCAGTTTTTGTTTTCTTATGACATTAATCGATGAGATTATGGACTATGTTTTTAGTGTAAGCTTCTTCTCGCTACAGCAAAGCCGTCTAAACAAAAAAAAAAAAAAAAAAAAACGCCACAAAAGAATACACTCTTAAACGCCCAGTCATTAGAGCAAACTCCCCCGATTTAAAGTTCAGTTAAGATTTTGAAGACCACGTGACTAGCCTGCCAACATCAAACGGCGGCTCATTCCAGCCGCCTTCTCCCCGCCGTCCCATTTGCTCCATTTCCTCCCGTCGTCAGAGTTCTTGGCTCCTTCCACCTGCACTCTCTCCCAAATCCATCCCCTTTTCTCGAGCGCACTTGACAGTCGGGATCGGGCTGATGGGCCGCCGCGAAGGGCCCCGCCGATCCCGGTGCAACAAGACAGGCAGCGGGTAACAACACCAGAAATTGAGAGGGTCGAGGACCAAACGACTCAACGTGGCATGGTTACCCGATGATGCACACGGTGAAATGCGTTTTAAATTTCTGAAGAACTGATTTAAACTCCACTTTAGAAGTGAACGAGACGATCAGAAGACAGAGACGAGTAAAAGGTGAAAAATACAATAAAAGCTCCCCCGGCAAGCCGGCGAGGCGGGGGTGATGGCCGATCCCACCACCGCTCCCTCGTGTCAAATTCGGTTTTAAAAGTTATCTCCCCCGCCACCTCGTACCCTCCCTCCTGGAATCCCGGGCTTGTGGCGGCGACCTGTCCCTCTCTCCAGGGATTCCCGGTGATGTTGAGATTCGTACTGTGGCTGCCGGCGTACGAGGGTCTCGCTCGGTTCGTCTTCGGGGACCGGATCGCTCCGTTCTCCCATGGCGGTCCCCCGTTTGCCTTTGCTCTTGTGGCCGTCACTGCTGCTGCTGCTGCTGCTGCCGTTATCCTTTTCTGCTTGGTGTATTCGGAGGAGACTGATTTTTGCTCTTGGCGGTCACGCGAAGTCCTATCCGGAACACGTTGGCCTCCCTCCGGATCTTCCGGGTCGCGGAGTGCACGGTGGACTTTTCTATTCTTTTGAGAACAAATGAATTATTTGAACTGAACCCACGTAGCTTCGCCAATGTACAGAACCGGGTTTCAATTTTTGTTTTATTATTGTGTATTTTGTCTCTGACGGCATTTCATAGTAGGTAACGTGTGCGTGTTTTAGTTTTTTTTTTTTCCTTTAAACGAGAGTGTATTTTTTTTACAGATTCAAGTGCTGCACGCCCGTTTTTGTTCTAATGTCTAGTTTGATTTCGCATGTTTGTTTTTACTTTTTCACCATAAACTAGGCTCAGAACCTCTCGGTAATGTGTTTTTTTTTTGTCTGCATACAACCTAATTTTTATTTATTTTGTAATACACGTTATTTTAAATACCTTAGCCACCGCTAAGCAGATAGCTTAGGCCCCAAATAAAGGAGGTTTTAAAAGGTAATTAAACACAGAACAAGCCGGAAGAATACTGACACGGCGATGTAAACTACGTGTCCGTTGTACCAGTCATACGTCCAGCTATCGCCACATACCTCGTTCTCGCCCATACACACGCGCAAAAACACGAAAAGAGGGGTCTGGTAATGAAAGGAAGGCGATTGATTTATACGGCGAAAGCATAGCTCCCACCGCCCTGTCGGCTTCCGCGTGAACTGAGTACAGACGTAACAGCGGACATTTTGTTTCTTGTTGATTTTTTCACTTTGTACTATCTTCCTCTATTGAATGTCAGTACGTGCTTCACCGTGATATGCCATAATTTTATTAAGGCGAAAGCCTTACTTGTCCCATTGCGCGAAAAAGCGGGGTCGTTGTGCCCCGCCCGAGAGGTGGCCATAAAAATAAGTCATCAAGCACGCGCCGCTCAAGCGTATGCTGAAGGACGACGCCGTCTTTGGCATCGCTTTAGAGGTAGTCCCTGACGTCCTCAAGAGGTACTTGAGGTCGTCCTAGATGTCGTCTAGGCGTCGTTCTCGACGTCGTCCTAGAGGTCGTCCACTAGCTAAATGTCGTCCTAGACGCCGTACTTGGCGTCGATCTCTAGGACGTCCTGCTCGACGTCGTTCTATGCGTTATCCTAAACTTCAATACGTGTAGAAACATTACTCGAAAATATTTATCCCGCGGGACTATAATGCTTTCGCCTTCCTAGACGTAAGCGGTCTTAAGTGTCCTCCTGTAATTTTTCTATTCCGGTATGTGCCTTACCGTTGTACTTATGTCTGTATATTTTGTACCCAAATAACTTTTTAATCCCTCTTTGACAACTGTAATAGCCCACACCTGTCTCAGCTCTCAGCAGAGAGCCAGCGATACAGCTGCATGAATAAATAACTACACCGGACCCCGCTCTACTGGTACTCCAATTGTGCTCTGACGTAAAAGTCAAAATTACATCAAGCGCTCTTTAGAGACTCAGACGTTAGTCGACGTTCCATTCGCTTATAACAAATGCTCCAACTGAGAATCGCTGGTTTCTGCAGATGTATATTAAGCGCCTAATATCCTGTTCATAGAGATAGTAATAGTTTTTTCTTTTAGCTACGTAAGATAGAGCTGCCAGCGTTCAATTGTCGTTGATCAAAATTCCCGCTGCTACAAAAAAAAAAAAAAAAAGTTTTTGGTTTTGTGACTTGGACACAGATCGAGTTCAAGCTCCAAAATGTTACCACGAAAACATTCATCATAAAAAAAAATGTTTGGGGCAACATATTAACGCCCTATTTAGGCATCCTTCTCTAACAATATTACGTCATAACTACCCCTTAAGACACCCGGCAGAACAAAAATGGGGTGACAGCAACTGAATAACTTTGGAGACTGCAAACACTGAGATCCTCGTCTATCTGTCGATGTTTAAGTAAATACTGAATAAACCCAAAGGAAGACAGGCAATTCTATACGGTGTTCTAATCTAAACCGAAACCAGGCGAGGGCTAAATTAAGGCGCCATAACTGCAGAGCAGATACTTTCTAGGAAGTTCATTACCTGGTTCATTTAGAGAGGACATTTGTCCTAGAAACGATGTTAATGAGAACCAGGTCTAAGATGCTATCTGATCTCAAACGTTCGATGTTGGAAACGGAAGCCAACATCCCGCTACCGCTCCATTTCACCTAGAGATTAGTACGAATGGGTGATATTCTGTTGCACAATTTCGGAACAAAGGATTTTTTTTTTTTTTACTAACGGCTTCCTACTGCGTAAATCTTCGTAAGGTGTGTTCCTTCTAAACAAAACACTTTTGCGCGCTGCCTTGAGCTATGCCCTGGAAATTCTCAGGTAAATCTGCGTGGAAAGTTATATACGGATCGAGCTAGCTATATATAAGGTTCCGTATTTTCCGGGAGCCACTAGCTTCCCAGTGACTCCCGGAGGTAGTCGCTGGGATGCTAGTTTTTATCACATCCTAGTCTATTACCCTATCCCGCGGCTGCGCGAGGTGAACTGCTGAAGCGTGTAATATACAAGTTTCAACTGCGCCCCCTTCCCTCATCCATGACATCTTCATAATTCATAGCGTTTTCTGTAGAAATAAAATATATATTTTCTTTTAAAGCACGAATTGTATGGTCCAAACTGAAAACCGTAACTCTGGCTTTTGCTGTGACCCAGAAGTACAGTGACTTTCTCTGAATGGGACCTTTGACAAGAAACGTCAAGACCCCTTATTGCAGTGATTCGAGATTTGAAAGGAAACAGGGGTGGAATTTTCCCAAGATTATCGATTATGTGCTTTCACCAAACACGACTAAAAAAAAAAAAAAAAAAACAGGTCTTTTTTTTTTTTTTTGCTTTGGGACATTGAAATTTAGAGTATATCAGATAATTTGGAATTCACAAAAAATTTTAAAGACAAGTGTTTTTCGGAGTTTTCGCTAGCTTTAGCTAGGACCCTATGTTTTCGGATTTATTCGAAAACACGGAATTTTAGCTATTTACAACAACTTTCTTTCGGAAATGGGTGGTTCAGGAGCTTTAGAAATGTAGTCAGACGAATGAAAAAGAGATGGGTCCTTGAACACCGCCACTACAGAGCAAGGATAATCAAGAAAAAACAACAACAGTGTATTTATACAAACAGAAACCCTTGCATTCATAAGGATGTACTCTGTTAAAAAAATATAGAAGCATTTACTCAAGTTGTGAGCTATATATATTTTAACATATTCAGATTTGTACGGAAAAGCAGAAATATTTACGTGGATAGGCGCAGATTTAAAAGACGCCCAAGTTGAGCAAATGCTTGTGCAATGCAAATTAATTCCAAACCACGACGCATGATGGTGCGTGCTTTGTAGTGCCTTAGAGCGTTCTAATTAACTAGAGCGACAATTTTGCAAAAACTTCAGTCGGGTGTTTTAAAGGCGTTCTGCAACTTTCCAAATGAGATCAAGGTCCTCAAGTTAATATTTAGGAAAGTAGCTGATTAGTCATACTCATAACTAAATATTAAATAGTAAGTTGAAAAAAAAAAAGCGGCATTTTGGCAGGACGCTTGGTAAGAAAGCTGGCTTCATTTGCGCGGATCACCTCGTTCTCTTTTTTCAGAGCTTGTTGCATGGGAATGACGAAATTCGGTGGGGACATAATCCCTTTTGTTTATAATACAGCTATTAGATTTCTCGTTCGTTTTTATCCCCACGCGCTTAGCGTCGGAGACAATCCACGTGACAGAAAGAAAGAACCGGCGAAAATTGAGCAGCGTTGACTTCCTCAGACCGTAGCTGCGGAACAAGCGGTTAGGCGATCTTTCGTCGCTTCGTGCTGTCAACTTTCATCGCAGCAGCGCTCGCGAGTTGGCAATTCTCAGAGCACGTGATGAGCTAAGGATATTGTCAGAGTTTGCCCATATCCATCAAAACACTGATGGGCCACGAACACTATCCCGAAAAAGCTCCGACTGGTTGATTGTAACCGAGTGTAAGGCACCGGGAGACACAGTGCTCGTCTCCAATCCGTGAGACGCATTCGGTCATGACGCGCCCTAGACCGTACGATCCGAGCGGATCAAAATAAAGTAAACTTTCTAAAAGTCCACTCTTATTTTCTAAATTTAGCGCGAATATCACGTCTCTGCTCTAAAATCTCTGTCGTGTGGTATACGTATGCAGTTAGCAAAATTCAAACTTAACATCGTTTTGTGGCTCCGTTAAGGTAAAACTAATTACTTTTTTTGGAAGCAGGAAAGCAGAGGACTAGATTGAAACAGGTTTCTGTAGACGAGGGCGTTGTACACAGGACCGCCGGCTGTGTAGTTTCGAGCCCCGTCACGGCCGCCTCTATCTGTGACAGCCGTGTTCGCGGTCGCTGAGGGCAACGGCTAAACCCCGCAGAAGAGGCAGCGTCCCTTGCCCTGAGTCATTCCGCGGTTCGCCAAGAGGCCCGTACGCGCGGACGAGCGACCCATCGACCGAGCGCGCATCCTGGCTGCCGCATCCTTGGAGGCAACGCGATTTCGTCGTATCCAATTTGACACAAAGATGGCAGAGGAAGTCGCAGCGTCCGCCGACGACCGGGAAGGGGGGGGGGGGGGGGGGGGGGATCGGAAGAGACTCCCTTCTCTCGCCCGACCACTTGCGCTTCTTGATCCAATCAAAGCCGGGGGCTCCGTCGCGTGGTTACATAATTCCGTCGAGCGTGTCCTACTCGGCGTGGGCTCTGTCTCGAGCGCGTGCAGCCCCGCCGGCGAGTCACCCTCCCTCGCTTCCCCCTTCGACGAGGAGACTCAGACATCGGCCAAATCCGCGGCGGGAGGAACCGGCAGCGAAACTGGAACCGCAGTCGCTCGAGTCGTGGCGCGTCCCATAAGCGCGGCCCATTGTGTTCGCGGGCGAGTTTGCGGGATCGGTTACGGGAGGCAGATAGTGGCTGCTAATGTACGCAAGGCGTCTCCGAAATAGCTGCTGTTCCCCGTCGAGATAGGAGCGTAGCCAGCCGGCACTCGCGTCGAGCTGGTGCTACCTTTCGTTTCCGACCGCGGCGCGGGGGGATTCTTGAGCGGCCCAGGCGCGGCGGTTCGTTGACTCAGGATGGAATGCGGCGTGGGCCGCTGCGTGGCGTTGCATCGCAAGTAGGAAGCGCCGAAGGTTCTGATTTCCTGATGGATGACACCAAAAATACTCCCCCCCTCCCCGCGTACTATCGAAGGCATCTGCGAGCGAGGAGAGAAGATTGGGTTAGGAGAGACACGGGAACCGTGAATCGGGACAGGCCGCCGGCATCGCGGAAAGTGGACGTTACTGAAGCTCGCAGTTAGCCCCGAGATAATGGGGTTTTGATTTCGCTGATCGCGCTGGCGACATCGAGTAGGAAGCTGGACGCGTGATGAGAGAATCTAAAGAAGTCTCGCTCGTAAACACTCTCACCTCTCATATATATAAAACAAAAAAAAAACCTATTATTGCATGGCAGATTCGTCCGATTCTGCGGAGACCAAACTCGATAGGAAATAAGCAATTGATACCGGCCTTGAAATCTAGGAGTTTTGACGAGTTGGAGAGTGCTGGTAAGTAACTTTATTCATTAAATGTTAAACTGCAGTTTTGTTTAAAATAAAAAGTAATGAACACATTAGAGGAGACTAATACCCCTGTCAGACGGGAAAGTAAATGTCCTTCTGATCGAATGTCATTCACCGCTCGGCCGAATCAGCTCGGGATACTGGTTCTGCACATGGCGCGTGCACGCGCAGCGTGGCGTATTAAACACGCGGATTGGCCGAGCTGTAATGCCATTTTGCTTAAATGTCATTTAACGTGCCCGTCTGGCAGGGGTATAAAATAGGAGACCGATTAACATGTCCGTGTATGTTTGTTTCTCAGTTTCATCCAAGGGACTATAAAATGATTATTTTTCTCCCTCCGTAGCTTTGCTCCTCAACTCAAAAGCGAAACGAGAAATCACATGGTCGTGACATGCTTGGGCACCGGATGCGATGACTCCAAGCTTCGACCGTGCTTTTAAAGCACACCATAGAATTTGTCATTCGCAAGTGATGCTAAGTTCCGTCACGGCACTCGTTGGCCTCGAACGTGAATCCCAATACTCGCCGAAGGATTGATTGTTAACGAGCGCATACGTCCGAGGGACGTAGTTCTCGTGTCCAATGGGTAAGCTGGGTTGGGCCGACGTGCATGGGCGCTGCGGATGCATCGTAGTGAAAAGGTGAAGAGCTTCCGAAGGGAAGGAGGTAAGAAATAGTCCGCTATATTTTCAAACTTTCGTACTACAGGCTTTTGAAAAGTAGGCTTTTGACTTTTTACCCTCTTTCTTTTGGCTAACTAACGATATGCGATTAGCAAAATCCCCATCTAAAATCATTTATTTCAACCAAGATCCCTTTATTATTCCTAAGACGGACACGAATTAATGATATAGAGAAAATGAAGTGGTTTTCAAAATTGGAAAAGCTATGAGAATCGAGATGTAGGCACTTTAAAACTAATGTGCATGATGCTTCTTCCGATGTTATTAGATGGAGCGATGTAATTACAAATAAAAAAAAATAGCCGTAGCTATGCCACTTAGCTGCTGTCCAACGAGCGCAGAAGACGGGAGGAAGAAGGGAAACTAGAGAAAATTAGGTCATCGGCGGTGTCGGGAGGTCTTTGCTCGCCTTTCCTGACTCGGAGATACTTACCACCACGTCACGATGCCCTTGATAGTTAACAGGCGGCATAGAGTTTCGCCGCACGCTCTGGGGCATTCGCTGCACGTTTTTGTTTTTCTTTTTTAAATAAAAGTGGTTTACGTTAGATCCTGCCCCATTTCAGTGCGATAAGCGAATTAAAAAGCCCAAAAGCTAGAGATGGCCGCTCCTAACTAAGTTGTTTTCTTCAAGCGGCTCAACTGCCCTTACCATCGCCAAATAATTGCGAAAAGAACCAGTTCATTAACGACGCCAATCATGCACTAGCTTAGCCACACTGTTCGAAAATTCTACAGGCGCAAGCATTCGTGTACCTGGCAAATTATGGCAAGCTTTTACGTAAACCTGAACTTCTTTGAGACGTTTTTTAAAGACAGCTGTCTGCGATGAACTGCTTGTCTCGCATTGTTCATACTTCGAGCAGTGGCTTGTACTTCACAAAACTAACAGACCGCTTTTTATATATTTTTTTTTTTACAGAGCCAATAGATACAATCTACATCAAAAATAAATAAAAGGGCAGAGACACAAATCAGAGACATGAGTCGTTCGCGTCAGTGGAAGAAGCCAGAGAGCCTTGATTCCGGGAAACATTGTCTAGCCCATCGGCTCTATTTTGAGAGTTAGACCCGATCCGCGAGGTCGGGGGAACTCTCTCCGCTCTTAAGAGCTGGCGTGCGTCTCCCTTCTGCGCAGTGCTAGGGATCGGAGCGCCCTCTCTCCGTGACCCGAAGTTCTATTCGAATTCTCTCACAGCGCGATCAAACCGAACAGCAAAGTGGACTCTCGCCACTCCCGGCTCATCGGCAGGAACCACGGATTCAATAGAGCGTACGGAGCGTCACCGTATAGAATGGGACGTTCTGCTAGGACCGGCTCCCACAAGTCTTGCGAGCTTCCTAAGACGGACACGAATCGTTCATTTATCGTATGAACAGAGAGATGCGGGGAAGTCAAGCGTTTCGTCGCGGAAAGTAGAAAAAGAAGGACGTTATTTCTACTTCATTCGACATCGCCTTTCCCGCTTGCTCGAAACGTCGTAAAGTCGATGGTGAATCACAGTTCTTTACTTTATCGCTGCCCCCCCCCCCCCTCCCCCCCCCCCCCCCCCTGTATGGGAATATCTCAAGAAAGACCCTCCCCCCATTTTCCGAGAAGTGTATATGATCACAATGCTTAACAACAAAGCACGGGAAGTGTACACGTCACGTATAAGTTCGTGCAAATTAGACTCAAATATGTTGACGAACGAACGGAGATCATGAGCACATTATCAGAAAGGTAAAACCAGGCTGGAAACAGTAATCTCAATTGTGTAGTCATATAGCTGCTGACTTGTCACATTTTTAGTTACCATCCTCAATAAAGTATTTCTTGGAGTTGCGAATTTTGTTTGATGTGTGTTCGAGTCTTAATTACCGGTGCTCTGGACCGCAGGTGGGATCGATAAGGACCAGAAGCCATCCCTGCATCCTCCTTCGCGTCGTCCAGACAGTTCGTGGATGGACGTGTAGGGCATACGAATATGGCGTTGCCATACAATGGAAATATCGCTTTACGTCCAGTGTGTTGATGTGTCCGTATGCGTTAACCGTAGTTTCATTCTCAGCATTAACATCAACGTAAACCCAGTGCCCTTTCCGAAACAGTAATGGCGTTTGTAGCTTCTTGTTTTATTCCGGCGCGTTGAATTTGTTTATGAGGTACGCGATGTGTTGTTGCAAGTTTTCAATAAGTATCCATTATAATCATAATGATTATAATCAATTCATATACATATTTTTATGAAATATACACAAATAAACACTTTTCGCGAACGAGCACATAAAAGTCAGAGACAGAACATTTTTAGTGGGCAAAATAATGATTGATTTTGTTTTACTTTGACAGATGTGTGAACCGTACCCCTAAAATACATATAAAATCAAACAGTCTGAAAGGCAGCATTCGGGCCTGAATACACGTTTAGTTGAAAATCGAAAAACACAATGTGTAACTTGTTCAGCTTATCGGCGTTCATCCTGATTTCGGGACATTTTTGCGAAATATATCAGTGCAACCAGACGATTCGCGTTATCACAACCGGCTACATGGTTATCAACGCAATCTAGGAATGCACTTTGATCCCTGTCTAACAGTACATCTACCTGGGCTATGAAAAAACCTACGATGTTTTTTTCCTTCTGTTTTTTTCTTTTTCTCCAAACATTATGGGTTTTTTTAATGCTTCTTATTTCCCGTGAACCTAATGCGCTTATTCGATAAAGGCGCCGCTCACTTTAGACGAGCCCCGACGCGCAAAAACCCACACGAGAAAGGCAACCGCGCTGTTCGAACTAGGTTGACCTGCCCCAGCATCCTCCGGAGACCGCAAGGAAGCTAGCAGGCGTTCCCGCAGGAGCAACTGCCGCAACGTCCCTCAGTTGACAAACACGCGATTGTAGACAGTGCGGCGACGGACTCAGTTGTCGCGAACAACGCTGTCCCCGAGGCCAAGTCCATCCCCTCCCTGGAAGACGGTCAGAAATTCTCGGGGAGAGCTTAAGTAAATGAGCCGTAGTCGTTTGCCTGTTTGCCCTTTCGTTAGTGGAGCCTTCGGGGTGGCCTTTATTCAATGAGAAGGGTTGCTTAACTCTCCCGGTCAACAGAGAAGGCAAGGAAACCGAGCCCACGAGAAACCAAATCAGGTGGAACTGCCTTCGTTGGGTCTGAGCCGGTAGCTTGGTTTTGGGTACATAATGGGACGACTCTACCCGAAACTTGGTCCCCCGAGGGTCGACCGAGCACCGGACGACCCTGAGCGCGTCTCTGGACACTACGTTAGGCGTAAAGCGAACCTTGTAAACTGCATCGAGCATGTTCTTTTTTTTTTCTGAAGTGACGTTTAACATTTTAAAAGGGCTACGCGGCACGGCTTCAAGCAAGAATAGGGTGGGTTTTCTTAAGGCTAAGATTGCACTCTTACCGATTAATAGAAACTGCGCTGACAAGGTCATGAAGGGCCACAAAAACCATTAGGTCATGCGACGCGAGCTTCCACGAATTATCCAAAATAAACTTAGTAATACGTAGTTACTACCTGAGGATGTGGTTTTCACAGAATAAGTAGTCGTAATTTACAATAAATTTAACAATAAACTTCAGTAATCGTGATTTATTCTGAGTCGCGATGTTTAACGAGAGGTTTTTAGAACAGGCCATTATTCGGGTCCTGCGACTTGCACACTCGTCAAGTGGCAAGGGCTTTGCAGTAACCCATCGTACTGCGCGCTCTTCAGTCGAGTAGTGTATTTTGGTGATTTGTTCATATCATAGTAGATTTACTGGGTTGTATATAACATAAAACGCAGCGGCCTAAAAAAAGCACCTATATGTATATACAGAACCTGTGAAGTATCGAAATATTTTATTAAAACGCAAAATTATTGGCTATTTTTGAGGGCACAGGATTATTTTTCAATGAGCGCATTCTAGACTCCGTTTGAATAAAATGAGGCCATACGTTCAGTCGACTTTGACCAGGGCAAAAAGACGCAATAAAGCATGTTAATTTTTCTAAACAGCTACGTAATCGTGACGATGATACGTCAAGGAAATACGATTTTGTCAAACATAAAGTCCGAGCATGTCCCACATCACAATACATCATTTAAAATCACGAAGAAAAAAAAACAACAAAAAAAAACGCCGTTTCAGGGTGTGCCAGTAATAATGTTCCTCAAAACGCATATGCCACGTGAATGAACATTAATGAACAGAAAAATAGGAAGGTCTACACGTACTGAACGCACTCTGTGTACAAGAGAAATTGCCTTGAGTCCCTGATTATTCCCTGAGGAGCCTATAACTTGAACTCGTCGTTTCTGTTAACGAAGGCAAAAAATAAAAATAAAAAATAAAATATATGCAAAGCTATCGGAAATTTGGTAGACTTCCTTGTTATAATTAAAAAAAAACATACTGCACAAAGATTGTCTTCCCAAATTTATCCTTCGTTTCTAGACATCTGATATATAATGCAGGTGCGAGTGGAGCGGTTTGATAATACTCACCGCAAAATCGGGGCTAAAATCAACTAAGAAGCACTAAGTAGCGAACAAGAAGAAGAATGACTAAAAAGTGTTAATCAATATATTTTGAAAAGAGAAATGGCGCGCTGGATAACTAAGAGCTTCCTCCTCTTAGAGTATTGCACTGCACTAAAATCTGCGAAAATGTAACAATTGGAAGAGGCGTGCCATTTCTCACTCGTACAATTATAAATTCTGAGAAATACAAAGCTTAGGTTAAAATGCCATATTTCTATGTATACTTGTGCATACAAAATGTTGAGAAAGTACAAATAATAAACCAATATCATGAATATGCTTTTGAAGAAGCGGTGGGTTCAGCGTTGGGCCGACGTTAAGAAACTTAACTGATTCTGGAAGATAATCATAGTCGCCATACTGTGACTAACACTTGTAAAATATTAAATTGTGAAACGACATGGATCACGTTCAATCAGTACAATAGTTTTTTTTATATATATATATATATAAATGTGATCTAATTTTTCCACTGACTCGTTTTACAATTTATGATTTTGTGTTCATCGACATGCAGATCACTTATTTCAGCGACCTGAGATATTAACGTGGAACGTCCTTTGGCTAGTTTTTCCGGATTTGGTGAAGCCGCATTTCGTAAAGCTGCGGCCTGTAACGTCCCATAATGCAACGCGCGCAGTATTGCATTATGGGGCGTCACAAACCCACACATTAATTCAGTTTCTCAGCTAAATTTAGGGTGGAATTTAAATTAGTGTATAGGTCGGTGACGTCCCATAATGCAACGCGCGCAGTGTTGTTGCATTATAGGACGTCAAATACCTACACAGCAATTCAGTTTATCCGCTAAATTTAGCGGGAATGTTGAATTGGTGTATAGGTCACGTGACATCAGGTCATTTGACGTCGATTTCCCCGTTAAAGTTAGCGGGGAAATGAACGTCCCGGTGACCTTCAGATTACTTCAGTTCTCCCCTAAAGTTAGCGGGAAAATTGACGTCACGTGACCTGATGTCACGTGATGCTAGAACATTTCGCGTATGCGACACAATTGCCCAGGAATTTTTGCGTACAATTTTTTCATGAGAACCTTTGAAACCTTCGAAAATGCACGGCCTCAAGATTTAAGCAATATCTAAGCTGTTCAGCTCGACCAACTCAAGTAAGGAATAATAATATACAAAATAAGCGTAAGGGTAATGTGTCAGGCGCTACACGTGTAAGGAAAGCATTGCGGAAGGATAAGTAAAATGTAAAGCCCGGAAGCAAAAGAGAAAAAAAAATCGTGTAACCAAGAAGCAAAGAAGGGTGCGGTGGTTGAAGAAAGGAAAAGAACAACTTGAAAACATTCTCCAACTTTGTAGCCCCGGAAACCGTGTGATTGGTGATAAGTGTTCCATAAAGATTCAATGGGAAGTCAAGTCTTTCCCGGGTCAGAACCGAACAAAAATTCACACGTAAGAGCAAAATAAAAAATGACCTCGTACATTACAAGTTGGCGGAAGGGGAAAAAAGGAGGGTGGATGGGGTGAAAAAAAAGGACAAGAAATGAACCGGGCGTCAAGCAAGACAAAAGAAAAGGGGACCAACTAATCGCGTTACACTCCTCGCCGATCGCAGGGCGCGGCCGGAATTTCAGTTCCCAACACTTGCTCTTTTTTCTCTTTTTTTTCCCTCTCTATCGCTGGTGCGACGTCGTTTTTCACAGGGCGCCGCACTCACCCTTCCAGCTTCCTTCAAACCCACCAGAGATCACCGCAAGCGACCAAAAACAAAGTCGAAGATAAAGTTGAAAGCTCAATGATCTTAATAAAGTCGATCCCGTAGAACCGAGCGGACAGTATCGGCGTGGAACGAAAAGAACTGACCAAGGTGAGGAGACATATCATCTGTAAATAATGAAGCCATTTCAGTGGCTATTAAGCATGTGACCCAAATAAGTAGAGCCGTCATGGTGTCATTGACTGATAAGGACGGGAGATAAGAAGAGTTTACATAGCAGGTAGGAAATAAGAAGACCGCACTATCTAAGAAAACATTAAATATAATCCTTTTTTTTTATAATATTGAGAAGGCCTTGGTCCAGACTATGGTGACAAAAATCAACCCCTCGATAAGCTAGAGTTGTGACGTTGAGGTAACTATACATAACACGGGGTATGCCTCCGAATTCAATACACTGGGAAGTAAAGTAACCCAACGTGGTTTTTCTAACTTCAGAAAAGTGTCCGTTTACCGTTCACACAACGTTCGGTGGCATCACGCAGAGATTCCGTACCAAATATAGTGAAGTAAGTTCAATTGTATGAGTTCTTGCTTAAAACAAAAATTACAGTTGTTTACGCTCCTCTGGAATGCGAAATTAGAGCGAAGCTCTTGAGGTGTAGGAATTTGAGAAATATATATATATATATATATATATATAAAGCGGGGCCTGTGACGTCACATGACGTCACAGTTTCCCCAATAAATTTAGGTGAAAAACTGACGTCACGTGGCCTCAACACCAATTCAGTTTCCTCGCTAAATTTTTGCGGGAAAACTGAATTGGTGTTGTGGCCATGTGGTGACATCAGTTTTGCCGCTAAATTTAGCGGGGAATTGAATTGGTGTATAGGTCTGTGACGCCGACGGCGACCCAGGGATACCCGGAACCGGGCGCTTAAGAGCTGCTCTTTAAAACGTATTTGATTGAGGGGGCATCCGAACTTAGTAGTTTCACTACAAGCTCAAAGGGAAAATTGGTAGACCGGGGAAATAAATTAAAAACACTCCGAGGAGCGTAATGTTTTCATCTTCCTTGTTTTCAGACGTTCAAAAGCAATTATAAGTAAATATCCGGTGGAGAGGAATAAGGGCTCACAGTTAGCTTGGGAACAGTAGGAGGAACGGGGGTATTCTCAACGGTTGCTTCCACCCCTTCTAGATACGCAATGGGGACTGGCGCAGGTTACAATTTGTACGGCGCTCGCGCGATCTTTGCAACCGCTTTTGATTGTTTGCTACTTTGGAGCACTTTCGGGCTTTCTGGCGCCGTAAAACATGCTCACAGTACTAGGTACGGCTATTCGCAGGAATACCCAAGTGTATCATATAGTAATAAATCTATTAAAGGAACTGCAAGGAAAAAACGTGTTTTTTTGAACAGCCTAATTGGGACAAGCATGTCACAAAACAAATGTGCCGCGAAAAAAATATTTTTTTTTTATCAATATTTACGCCACAGGTCGTAATTTAGTCGGAGTCAAAACCTCTCCACATTTGAAACTCCCGCTCTTTCGACCCCCGCGGAAGAGGAGTATGCCCCGCCCCTCACTCTCCTTGCGTTGCGGAGTTGAACGACGCAGCGTCTCGACTTCCGGTAAGATCTGGCAACAACGCACGGCGGCGGTATTGTGGTATTGTTTTGGTTTGACGCGGTTTGCGAGCACATGTAGCGAAGACGTTAAAGGGAGAAGTGCCACTGTGATGTTCTCGGAAGATGGAAAGTATCATTCGTAATCGTCGTGCGTGCTTTGAAAGCGAAAGGAGTCACAGAATCCACGAGTGCGCAACCACAAGCCAAGGTTCACGACAGCGCTGCGTTGGTTTCGGCGATTTCGTTCTGTTTGGTACAACACGGCGATGCGACAAAGAGCTGAAACGTTCGGGGTGTGTGTAATGCGGTGCTAACACGGAGCGCAAATTGGTTGTTGTGGGGTTGACGTTCAGCCAGTTCAGTCCCGTCGTCGTCAGCTGATCCAGTCAAACTAATCCGGGAGGACGCAGCGAGCGTTTTTAAAAATAAATCTGCCTCGTTCAGTTTCAAAATGTGGAAGTTTCCTGACGCATAAAAAGCTGCGGGCGTTTTCAACAAAATTACGTCGTTTTAATTGAACAATGGACTCCGAATTGTTGTCCTAAATCTGCCGTTTTTATGCTTCGTGTTGGACTGCGTTTGCACAGGGACGTGTTGAATCATGCGGTGTGAATAAATTTGGGCACGATTTCGTACCTGCCTACAGATGCATGAACTGAGACCACTTTTTACGTAGTGAACATAGTGCTTTTTTATTTTGTGTCTAGACGCGGACATTAGGTGCACACGAGGCGAATCTCGACGGCCTCCAGAGCGATATGACGAGAACGTAACTGGACACGTTTGTCGCTACGCGAACGCCCGATTGCCTCCAGCCAATAGCATTCCTTTCGGGGCGAAATGGCTGCTGGAAGGCTGAGTGTCAGGATCACTCATCTGACATCTCCGAAACGTCGGTATTTGCACGCGCAAGCAAACAAACAAACAAACAATAAAGCACGCTAAGCCAGCAAAGAGGGAAACGAAAGAACCGCGCTATGAAAGTCAAAACCCCGGGTCGCTTCCTATCACTAACACCTGCGACAGCTGCTAAACACACACTACTTCACTTCAAGAAGTTTCACTCAAGCACCTGGGTCAGCACGAAACACTTATCATTTCGGCGAAACGATTAGTCGAGGTAGGCGAGACAGGCGGGAGCAGAGACTTCGGCGGCCATGGAAGAATGGCGAAGGTTTTGTTTGTTATGGTATGAATCCAAACGGAAGCGCCCGTCTTGTAAACATTTTGTAAAGATTAATAACTCTCATCACATAGGTTATTCTTTAAACGTAAAAATATGCCTTTCAAAAGAAAAGTGCAACTTTAACAACCAGGATCTAAGCTGTCAATCAAACTCTTAGCCAATGAGAAGTATAGCAGCCGATTGGTATTCAACGTCACGGAATACCAACTTCGTGGCGCGCGATTCAAAAAGGACGAAATAGCCGCAAACTAAAATCGGTCTCACGCAATAAATATTGCTGTAATTTTTTTTTTCTCGAGGAAAAATTTTTTCTGACATGCTTGACCCAATTAGGCTGCTTAAACAAAAAAACTTTTTTTTCTTCGCAGTTACCCTTTAAGAGCGAGCAGTGCTCAGAATTACTTGTGTAGACAACCATCATACAAGATCATCAAGGCAAACGAATCACTGGTTCAAGATTCGTTTGATAGCTGCTATCCAACTGCTGGCGGATTATAACAAGACCAATTTAGCGTCACTGCACTTTAGAACATAGCAGTGAGGTTGAGCGTTTGAAAGCCAATAATAGGCACTATATAACTCCGCGGCGCCATGTGCCTTATCCAACGTGTACTTCCTGAATGTGCGTGTGTGTGGGAATTATTTTGCATAATTGCATGTGAAAAGAGGCGTACAAACGTCCAGTTCTCTTACGCTCTCTTTGAATGGAATAAAGAACGATTAAATAAAACCAATACACAACTAAACGTTTCTGAAGAAAGGAACGTATGCGCACCAAATGATGCGATCGTACTTCTGGGAACGTCATAAATTATTACAACCTCTCTCTTTTTAGATGATACTGCTGTTTACAAATGTCGTTGGTTCAGCTCAAGTTAATCGTACTACAAAGTAGACTTCCTTACACAGTAAGTACCTTGTACCGACTTGTGCAATTGCAAACAGAGATTTAAAAAAAAAAAAAAACGAAACCTTTTTGGTAACTGCATAGTTTCACGACAGAAAGAGAGGGAGAGGGAGACAGAGAGAGAGAGGGAGAGAGATTGAGTTCTGGAACAGTTAGTGTAGCTTAAGGCATTTAAGAAAGATAATTTTAGGAAAATTCAAAAGAAACTTCTTCTAAGCTTCTGTTTCCAACACAGACAAGATAGGAATGAAACCCGAACTCACGAATTTGATTCGCTAAGAACCCTACTCTGGAAAGAGGCCCACTGCAACCGAGTGCAATGTTCGTTCGAGGTAGTTTGGCCGCAAGAAAATGATCTCCAACCTCGAGGTCCACTTTTTCAATTAACCCAAATTCCGGCCGGCAGTCCCGGCTAGTAAAGGAAGGCGCGGGCAACCTCGCGGGCCTCCAGCTTCCACCGGCAACAGTGGGCCTCGGGCAAAAGCAAGCAGAGCCAACTCCGCACCCGAGCGATGGGCGCGAAACCCGGGGTGCGAGCCGAATGGGGAGTGCGAGACCCCAGCGCGAGCGAGAGGACGTCGCGCGTTATTTATGTGAAATTAATTAACAAACAAATTAATGGACGTCCCAGAGGGAAACCGTTTACAGTCGAATCCCCCACCCGCGAAACACCCTGGGGCGCCGTTATTTGGGCGCGGGGATGCTTTTGTTGGGCGACGGCTCGCGGGCAGGCTGCATGCATACCGTGGCGGCCGGCTGCGGGGCCATCGGGGGGGAAAACGAGGGGTCCACTGCCACGGACCGGCTTATTATAAGGACCCCCCCTTCCCGGAACACGGTGGCGCCAACGGGGTGCCGGAGGAGGGGAGACATCGGTTGGTTTTCCCGAGGCGAATTTATTAAATTCCATCGTTAACAGGCTCTAATTACACGCGCCGGGAACAAAGTGGGGTTGACTTTTGCTGTGAGAAAGTGCTGACCACCTGGGTCCCCCACACTGGGTTCTAATTTGGCTTGCCGTGTGGAGCGCCGGGGCGACGGCTGAGCGGTTTCTTGTTGCGACCCGAGTGGACCGCCGCCCACGGCAGGCATCCACCGCGGCGCGAATGCGGGCGCCTTATTAAAAAGGGCCAGAAAGCGCCTTGTGTTCCTCGGTGGTCATGAACAGCGCTAGCGGTCGCTGGTCAATGGTGGACGCGGTCGGGAAACTCGCCTTGGTGGGTGGGTGGCGTGTGGGGAGTGTGCGGGCGGCGCTTCTGCATTCATATTCGGCTCCTTGGCGCAGAGGAGTTGATAGAAGTCGTGCGAATATCGCTTGGACGCGTGCATGTTTACGAGATTCGCTTATTGCATGAATGGCGCATTTTAAGCCGGTGACGACTTTACTCCCTTCGAACGACATGCACACCCGCTTCGCCCTTTGAGACGATTTTTTATTCTAGTTAGTTTGATCGCCGTTGCCTGGTGAAGCGTCCAATGTCAATTCAGCAATCTACAAATGCAAACGATGTGAACGACCACGGGAATACCATTATAAGACGAGTGGGACTCCCCAATAAGATAAAAACAATGGCGTTACCTTTTGTTTTTTTCAGGTCATGTAACGTCTAGCTAGGCTAAAGCATACAATTAAGCATTCGATAAGCGTAAACAAAAATAGACCGTACATAACTGGAAGTTTTACCTGGGCGTAAGACTTTCAAGTTGCTATCTTTAATTTTCGTTTGGTCCCCAATCTAAATTTAGAAACGAGGAAGTAAAACATATGGTTCGTTTCTCGAATTTTTATTGAATATAAGGAAAGGTGCTGCGAGGGCGCTGACACTTTTATTCGGCAAAATAGTATATATAGTGCAGAGTATGTTTCAGAATCTTAGACGAATAGAAGATTACCTCTAAATTTCCCCTTTCATAGCAGCACTCAAGTATTCGAGGTATTTCAAACCGCTTCAAAAGAAAAGAAAAAAAGAAGAAAGCACGATAGTGTATTTGAAAAGCCAGACGTACATATGCGTCAGGCACGAAAGTGAATCGATGCCAAATCTCATTTGGAACATTATCTCGGCGTGCTTGGCTTTCGTTTTTCTTAAAAGCGGCCGCTCCTGTACTAATTACCGCGGTGTGGACCGAGCTCGCGCATCAACGTGCGCGCTAACGCCGTCGCATTGCGACGGCCACTAATGCGAGCCTTAATAACCGTAATTGTCTTCCGATCCACGTGCGATACCGACGGCCAAATAGCGGAAGGCGGAGGACGCAGCGGGCCGCGAAGATGGGCCCGTCCCGCCTTCCGAGACGATGTCACCCCTTTCCCGACCATTATGGCACCGGGACACGATCTAGTGCGGGGGACCCTCGCAGGAATTTGACTTCCCGCGTGTGAACCGATCCTTCGATTTCGCCGCGTCAAGCAAATGAACTCTTCGCTCCGCTCATTTCCTCTCTGACCACGTGCCGAAGAAGAGCTAACTACCCGCTTCGACGGAGATGGCGTGCCCTTCACGGGGCATGAGGACTGCCGGAGGCGGCGTTGGAGCAAAATGTCACCCCATTCCAAGTGGCTTCTTGCGAAGGGGAGAGACCTTTTCGGTTCTGCTTTGTTTTAGCACAGTTTCGACGTTGTTTTAAAAAAAGAAAACACACAAAAAAAACCTTATGTCTACTCATTCGAATCAATCAGCGATGGAGGGGTAAGCGCCCAGCTCTTTAATTGATTGTCTGGAAGGACTTGCACAAAGACGTCACTTGATATCAGCGTCGAGGTTCATGGACGAAGTCAAATTTAAACAATATTGCGTGTGTGTTTGTGTGTGAGTGGGGAAGGGGGCGGGGGAGGGGCGGAGGGGACGTAACAATTTCCCTTTCAAACGGTATGTATACACAAATGTGTACATTTAAAACTCGTATTTTTTTTCGGGAATATATTGCGTAGTATTGAGTCATTTTATCAATTTTGGCGCAGATTTTCTTCACGAACAGTTTGTGGAGACACTTTGATTTCACGATAAATGGCGAGTGGCGTTTCAAAGGGTCAAAATCACTTATTGACAATACACAATTTAAGGCCGAACTTGTTGCCTGTCAGAAGTGAGACCCACCCGACAGACGTTACATCTTTTTGTGGTGTTGCTACAAAGAAGTAATTTAATGTAACGACAATAAGAGAACGAACACACACAAAAAAAAGACTGCTCTAATTTTTAGGTGTTTCTTGCATTATTCAGTTATAACTTCTGAGGGATATTGACATCGAAAAATCGTCCGGCTCAACTTTAGGTTCTAAATATTTCTTGAATGACGAAATACATTTTAAACAAGAACACACGTAGGTTTACTTCATTGTGAATGAAACGTCCATCATTTCACACGACATTCGGAAGACAAGAGACGTATCGTAGCTTTATATCCATAAGCGCTGTTCGGACTCACACTGCTTATACATCGTACAAAGAGCAGTCTGCATACAGATTCGAACGCGAGTCACCGCGAGATCCGTGCTCTGAATGCTGCGTGGCAATGAGTTCAAGTAGGAAACTTGGCATATGGCGGCATTGAAACCACGAATACTGCGGTGACCCGTGTTTGCAGACGCTCTTTGGTATGATGTATGAGCAGTGTGACCCCAGCTATTGGCGACGTGCGCGATCGAAAGCGTCGCTATGGTCGGCCTGCCACGATTGGCCGAATGCTGTCTCTGACGTCAGCAAAGGATTTCTCAACTACGGAAACAAGAGGAATGTAATAACTACAATATTGACGGTGTTGGCAGTGTTGCTTCGAGAGCGCAATGATTTCAAGCTTCCACCATGCTAAGCACCCACACCATCGAACTTGTTCTTTGCAAGATAATGACGTCACAGGGGGGAACCATAGGAGGGCGCCACCAATACATCGCGCCGCTAATACGCACCATGACAAGACCTTGTCCCCTACACGGTTTCACAAAGTAACAGAAAGGTCAGCAAACGCTAGATTAAACAGAAAATGTGAACAACTTCTTTCTTTGTTACCAAATGTTATCTTGATGGTCTGATCCTTTAGCAGGGTAACCGTTCAGCTTCGCGTAGCACGATAGCTGCACACCGGACGGTTTGTAAATCGAACACACTTGTGTCACATTCAATTGGGGCGCACGCAGCACCGAGAAAGTGCTGCCCCCAAGGCCGCGCCACCGCGCGGGTGCAGCGTATGACGCACTACCAAGTGAACGCGAAGCATTCCGCCGTGCAACGCGCTTGGCGCGGTCAATTCAAGGGCAAAACATAAACGGGTGGACCACTGAACGAAATCCACCGCGAGTGGGGCGGCGGCGCGCGCCATCTAGCGAGAGTCTCCCGAGCCGCCATGTTTACCGAGACGAGGAAGACGAAGCGAGGGAAAGAAGGGGCCGAAGGAGGCGGAGAGCGGTAGCTCAAGGCCGCGCCGGCCCGCAGTGCGCGAAGCTGCACGGTCTCCTTCCGACGGTGCAGCTGGTGCAGCAACGCGGCGGTGTCGTGCGCCGCACCAAGTCCCAAATGAACGTAGTGCAGCCGCACCGACACGACCATGTGAATGCGACGCGTCCGTCGGTGCAGTGCGGTGCGGTGTGGTGCGCCCCAATTGAATGTGACATTGGACGTGTAGGGTGCAACGCACCCACAGATCCATCTTTCTTGTCAACATGCAAGAGTGTGAAGCAAGCTGTATTCGGTTGCAAAAAGATTAAATATACAACCTATTACTGTTGGTCTAGTACGGAGGAGCTTTTTCGTTAAGATCTCGTAGACCGTACATCGTCGAAAGTAGGGCATGTGCATCTGGTCAAAGATGATCTTCGCATCGCGAGTAATATACTCGGCGTACTTGAGGGCACATATGCCACAGTCGCTGCCGTTAATCTGCTGCAGAATGTCCTTGACGTCCTCGAAGGTCCAATCGGACTGGTCCAAGTCAGTGGCCCGCTTGTCCCGGATTTCGTCCTGCAGGTATTAGCTCAGCAGCTTGTGGCACTCCGGGTTGGAGCCGCCCAGCCGAGGCGCCCGTGCATGTACTGCCTTGAGCCACATCTTTCATTTCGATGAGAAAGATGGATCTGTGGGGTGCGTTGCACCATACAGAGATGCCCCCCCCCCCCCCCCCCCCCCGCCCCTTTAGAGAGGAACCCCAACGAGCGATTAAATAAAACGAAAAGAACAACATACAATTTGAACACTATGCTCCATTCCCTACTTAATATGCAACGCTGTCAAAGCTACTGGCGCAAACGCGTGGCTTTGTCTATAGTTTCGTTTGCGCGAAAACGCGTGCAAATAATCTACGAGATCAAGCCTCATTCTCGCGCCAGTAGCTTCGACAGCGTTGTACGCTAAGGGAGAAGCAGAGTGCAGCTGTGGTTATAAGTTTGCCCAGTGAACTTGAGCAGACCTCTTCCGAGACTTCGGAGTTTCCTCGCGCGTCTCACATTTGATGAAGCTCGCGGGTGCGTGCTCCGATAGGCTGGCTTTAGGCGCTCGACAGCGATAGTATCTCGTCGTCCATTGATTTGAGCAACGAATCCACTTGGCTTCTTTTCCATAACCGGGAACGGTCCCATATAGTGTGGTTGAAGCGGTTTTCGTCGGGCTCTTTGGCGCACGAAGATATGCGTTGCACTGTGCAAATCTTGAGAGACGTAAGGCGTCTTCGCAGATACCACTCGCGTTGGCACTGGTCGAAGGTCCGCGAAGACGTCTTTCACCTTTGTAGCGTAGTCTTCTGGCCTTGTGGTTGTAGTGAGGTCGACCTCGAAAAATCCGGTGGTAGTCGCAGGGTTGTCCCATAAACGAGCTCTGAAGTTTCACAGCCGAGGTTCTGCTTCAGCGCCGTTCGGACCCCAAAGAAGACGAGCGGAATCTGTTGTACCCACTCGCTGGGGTTCGCGTGGGCCATGAGCGCGGACTTGAGGTGACGATGTAAACGCTCAACCAGGCCGTTAGACTGCGGATGGTATGCAGTTGTCCGAGGTCTCGTCATGCCTAGGATTCGGGACAACTCAACGAACAAGTTGGAATCGAATTGTCGCCCTCTGTCGGTGACGATTTCAGATGGGCATCTGAAGCGCGCCACCGAAGAGGACACGAATGCCTCGGCAACGGTGGCTGCAGTCATGTCCGGCAATGGTATAGCATCCGGCCACCTTGTGAAGCAGTCGATACACGTCAGGATGTATCCGTTGCCCTTGAGATGTCGGAAGGGTCCCGACCAGGTCGATGCGGACCTTGTCAAAAGCGGGCATCTGGTACCAGGAAGCTCGTAGATGGAGGTACAGAATGACGGTGAACCTTGGCTCGTTGACATGCCAAGCAGGTCCGTACCCAGTCACGCACGTCGGACTTCAGTACCTCTCTCCAAAGGTACTGTTGAAAAAAGGCTTTTGGCTCGGACTATATTTGAGTATAGATGATTAAAGATAATTTCTTTTTTATGACATGTTGCAGTGTTAATAACTGGTGCTTTCTGAAAAGGGGAGCAGTATGACTGCTGTACGGTGCATTTTCTATTAAACGTAAGACTTGCTTTTGCAGTGTGTATAGGCTGTCTATATTTGTTTTTGTTGTTGTCCCCCATACAAGTAGGGCAGTAGTTAAAACGAGAATGAACAAAAGCGTAGTATAACTGTTTCTTTATTCGACGTGGCAATAAATGTCTAACTCTACAGATAAGTCCAATGGAGCGCGAGATCTCGGTTCTTTGTATAATGAAAAGACAAGCTTAAGTTTTCGTGAAATAAAACGCCAAGAAATTTGTGCGAAACAACCCGTTCAATAATATCACCGTAATATTGTATGATGATTTCTTGCTCGACACATTTATTGCGGGGTCTAAAAGTAATATACTTAGTTTTTTTATTATCTAATTGTAGCTTATTTGCTATGAGCCATAATGATACATTTCTGAGCCACGTACTGGTATGGTGCTCAATCTCTTGTAGGTTTTTCCCATAAAAAATATATATAAGTGTCATCAGCGTAAAGAATTATATCTCCAGAGAGCGGTACGTTAGTTATGTCGTTGATATACACTAAAAATATCTGCGGGCCAAGGATAGAGCCCTGCGGGACACCGTACTTTATTTTACCCATATTTGACTTCGCGTGAGTAACGCCTGTATATTGCAACCGATTAGATAAATAACTATTTATTAGGCTAAGCGAATTCCCTCCAATCCCATATCTATGAAGTTTTCCCAATAGAATATCGTGCTTGATTGAATCGAACGCTTTTTTTAAGTTAATGAATACACCTACTGTATACAGTTGGTGTTCAAAATTAGCGATTGTTTTATCTTTTATGCTTAACAATGCCGTTTCCGCCGACTTTTGCTTCTGGAACCCGTATGGTTGTTCTGATATAAGATTTGTATTTTTGAAGTGGTTTAAAATCGTTAATTGATAACTTGTTCTATAATTAAAAAAAAACTGGTAGAACAGAAATTGGTCTATAATTGTTTAAACCATTTTTTCCCCTCCTTTATGCATTACTGACACCCGGCCTCACAGGCCCCGCACCCTTTGTCCCATCATAATACACCCAAAAACTTGCGTTCGACGCACAGCGCACTGACGTCGACTTGACGGTACTAATCTTCACGAGAGGCTTGATAGCCGTGTGGTAAAACTTATTAAAATAGCTAATGTACGTGTTACTGACTACAAAAAAATATTATCAAGGTTTTCTTGGCTCTACTGCAAAACCTCAGTGCTTTATTTCTGTGGTCTTTGATAGATATTTTAGCTGTTTACTAAGTTATATCGCAGCGTTATCAAGCCCCTCGTAAAATTTGGGGCCGTCTGTTCGACTATAGGGCGCTGTACGTCGAACTGAAGTTTTGGGGTGCATTAGATGGGACAAAAGAATGTAAGGTGATACCCTTTGTTTTTAGAGTGTGGACAAACTCGCCGGTGAGTTGCTGCGGCAACACTCTGCACCAACCGCTGGAAAAGCTGCTCGAGGTTGCCGTCAGACGATCGAGTACCTGGCAGGCATCGCTTCGCCACCGTCTTCTGCCACCGATGTAACGCTGGCGACGAATGGAGTGGCAACTTTAATAACGGCGTCTGCCAGGGCTGCGAGGCCTTTGAGGTTGAGAGCCGTAGCAGTGGCCAACACCATCTGAACGTTGATTGGCCGGCGCTGAATAAATAGCTCCCTCAGTAGAGCGTCGCGGATCGTGTTAGCGCGATCTCCATAGAGCTGATTCATCCGCCTCAGCGGCTGGGACGGATGTCGATCGCCGAGTTCTTCCGCCGAAAGAAGTTTCTGGAGGCGGAAGCGATCTGATGCCTCGGTTATGTGCAGGAGAGCCGCATTCAGCTGGTCGTACGAAGCTGTGGCCGAGGGTTGCGCAAGGATGTCGTATACTTCGTCGGCTCCTACCAGCGACAGCACCAAGACGACTTGATGGTACTTGCTTTCCTAACTCGTCAGACCGCTGAGATGAAGTTGGGACTCAGCCTGCAGGAGCCAGACCCTTGGGCTTCTGTCCCAGTACGGCGGGAGTCGGACTGCAACCGACGAGATGAAAGCCGGCAATCCAGCTGCTGCTCCTTGGGGTTCGCCGTTGTCCATGGTCCTTGACCGGGTCACCAAATATGTGGGGGCCGCGAGCTCGTACAACCTTGTTTAAGGTGAGGATATACAGGGTGTCACAAAAAAAAATTTACACGGTCTTTTTTACCGCAAAAATAAACTAGGCACCGCCGAACGCTCATTCTCCGCCCAAAGGTAGAGCTAGAGCTCACAACCAGATGCCAAAGTTTCAGCCCGATCCGATGACTTAATCAAAAGTTATAAGTGATTTTCTGGAAATTTCAATGGGAAAATGGCGGCCGACGGAGTTTTCAAACACATGGGGCTCTATGGCACCAGAAACCGAAAACTAGCAAAAATGGACTTTATTTTCCCATTGAAATTTTCAGAAAATCACTTATAACTTTTGATTAAGTTATCGGATCGGGCTGAAACTTTGGCATCTGGTAGTGACCTCTAGCTCTAGCTTTTGGAGGAGAATGAGCGTTCGCCGATGTCTAGTTTATTTTTTCGGTAAAAAAGACCGTGTAAATTTTCTTTTGTGACACCCTGTAGAAAGAGACAACGAAGGACGTGTCTGCCTGTGATGGGGGCTTCAGAGCATTCTCTTCACGAGCTGTTCGAGGCGCGTGCGTGTAGTGCCTCGAGCCATCTCTTTTATTTCGACGAGAAATATGAATCTGTGGGTGCGTTACACCTTAGAGACGTTTAGCAGGACACAAATAACACAATCCCCATACTCTGTTTTATACTTAGCGTCCAACGCTGTCAAAGCTACTGGCGCGAGCGCGTGGCTTCATCTATGGTTTTGTTTGCGTGAGAACACGTGCAAATGATAAACGATATAAAGCCCCATACTCGTGCCAGTAGCTTTAACAACGTTGCACACTAAGTATGAAACAAAGTATAGGTAATAGTGACACAAATGCACGATGGTAAAACGTCGGCCTACCTCACAATGCAAACCGCGGGAAATCAAGCTTACGATGTTCGAGTGTGAAGCAAGAGCTGCTCTGCGCTTTCGCAACCAGTACTCCATACTTGTCTTGAATACCTCGTGTTTCCGGTGCCTGCTCGAAGGTGACCCAAGGCGTGATCAAGGGACGTGTACATACAAACAGACCCACCCACCGCCGCCCTCATAAACCGAGAAGAATGCGCGCGCCGAGGGACCTGTACAGTCGCCGGGGTCTCGGAAAAAAAGCCCGACAGTGTTGGACGCCGAGAGGCATCGCACTGATGGCGACGCGTTCATCCGTCTTTTCCTAAAGGCGTCCCGCTCGCGAATCCCACATCTTTCAGCTCGGGGTCTGGAACCTGGGGCTTCCCCACCGCTGCACAGTCGCGGAGCCGGCGGCAGCGGTGGCGGCACTGCCGCAACAAGAGAACCTGCCTCTAATCGCGGGCCTCTTTCCACTGGCGGACGCAACGGCTGACCAATCTCTCGGGACCATCCGTCGGGGAAGGTGTATTAGTGTCAGGGGAACACCCGCTGCACCAGAGATTAATGAGAAACCGATAGGCAGGGAACCGCTGCCCCGCTGCGCGATCGATGGTTCCCGTCGCCTAACCCTGGCCGGGATGCTTTCGGGGGCGCAGACACCTTGGCCACGGTATCAAGTGCTTCTGTGCCGTGTGCGGTCAAGGGAGAGCTGTGCGTTTTCAGTGCTGTATACGATCCGAGGTAGAGTCCCTTGGTTAGAGGAGCTATTAAAAGGGTTCGACCTCGAGATGTATTTGCTTGTATTGCTGTTTAGTTTTTTAGCGGACACCCGAGGATACATTTTGATGTAAGTGGTGCGGCAAAAAGTTGTTTGGTCCTGAATACGTCATGGGTCGAAGAACGCAATTAATAAGTTTTTAATCGCTTTGTTTAAAGGCGACCGTAAGGCTGTTATTTATAAAAAAAAATACAACAAAAAACAACCGTAAGCGAAAGTTTTATGCTTTACGCATCGTTGTTTATACAATTGTTGTTGGTTTCATGAATACTTGTCACTAATTTGGCGCGCCCTTTTACTCTGTCCCTAGCAATGACAATCGCGTTGTAAACTACAGCGTAATAGTGGCAGAGAGGTACTTATAGTCGAGATGTATTAAAAAAGAAAACTTTTTTTTCCCGAAGAAATAAGTGGGGAACTAGAAATTATAGCGCGCTATTCCAATTAAACGAGTATTCGCACCTGTAAATTCCACTTTTATATGGTCGATAGAAACTCTTATAGGGGCATTTATACATTGTCACGCCAGCATGCTCATTATTTCTGAAGATAGTTGCTTCTGCATTACGGGTCTCTACAATTCGACAGAACGCTCTAACGAATTACGGCATGCTCATTGAACTGCAAAGCTAAAAAAAAAAAGGCACGTCTTGGATGGTGGTCATCATAAAGGTTTACCGTAACCGGATCCTCGTGTTATTTCCCTAATAGACAAACTTGTTACATGTTTTTGTCAAAATAAATAACTTATATTCTAAAAAAAGATATTGGTGTTTGATGTCAGCTGAAAACTAATAGAAATAATATCCATATAAAATAAAAAAAACAACAAAGGCCCCTCTCGCTCACATCAAGAATACATAAAAGGAAACGAACTTATGATCTCTTCCGATGGCGTATACGTTCAGAAGATTACACAGATACGTGCGTTCTGCCGCAACACTGGGGCAACGACCTCGACAACGCAGGAGCAAAAAAAAAAAAAAAAAAGGGAACACAAGGTGTCGCTGAGGGTGGTGGGAACCCTAGCGTCTGGCGAAAGCGGAAGCACGTGACTCAATCGGATCAAGACAACGCTGATTTCATTAGGAGACCAGCTTGGAGTCTCGGGGCCCAGTGTTCACTTCCCCTCTGTCGCATCTCTTCCCCCTGTCCCCACCCCCTTTCCACCCCCTCCCCATCCCTATCGTCCTTTTTCTCGCATCTTGGGAAACTAGGGAGGAGGCCGAACACCACCTCAGTGGCGCTGGTGGGGGCGCACGTATTTGGTGTGCATGTATTTCTGTACGGCTGTGGAGATTTATAGCTCGAAACTGCGGAATTCAAACCCAAAGCAAAAGCAAAGTGGACGTTTGTGTTCAGAAGACAGCGTAAGGTCTGTCTGCGTTTGAGGTATGGCAGCCCTGGCTTACGCTCTAGATGAGACATTTAATTAGTGCAGGACGACTGGTAGCCCGAGGTCATTAACGTGCGACACGCAGTGGTGATCATGCAGGATCGGATGCTGGTACGATGCTGATCCAGATCAAAACAAGCAGGGGTGCTAACTGATCTCAGAATACTTGGGTTCTGCAGCGTTAGCTTTCGCTTAAAGGTTTCGCGAATGCCCAGCAATAAACGACAGCTCGAGGAGAAATCTATCGCGTTGTAGGAAAGATGAAACTAAACCATCCTACCGCAGACTATCAAAAGCGACGACTTTTGCCAATTTGAATGCCTGTTGGGTAATATGTATATTGATTATAAATACGGCCGTCACCACCATTTTTTTTTTCGAACTAAAGACTCGCTGGTGTATTCCGTATTAGGAACGGAAGCTAACTCCATGGCTCCAAGTGGCACAAGCAAGACGATGCCAGTGTTGCAACAGCCAAAACGTCAAATCGGTTGTAGCATATTATACAGGCAACCGAAGGTTCGTCTGCCTTATAATAGACGGATATATTTCTTTGCCGTAGGGGAGAAATTTGGCCATGCAGTACTGACTGCTAACACGGGGTCCTTAATCTGCTTTCAAAAGTGATGATTACAGGGCTTCATGACGGTACGACGGCCCAATCTATTGAAACCAGAAGGATTTGAACGCGTGACGTCCGAAGTTTTCGCTACGTGCGCAGTTACGTGCCACAACGTTAACACCGTTCCACGGTGCGCGTTACGCGAAGGTCAAAGACTGTCTATCAGAGAGGTGTTCTTGGTATAAGCGCTTTTTCGCTATACTTTATACGGGCTATGGCAATTATGAACATCGAATAGATATTGAGTTCCCATAGAGTAAAAAGGCTGATACCTCGTCTTATTTTTTATTTTGTAGCATTCGCCTTAATTTTGCTGAGGACGCTTCCCATGACGCGAAGAAGCGTTCGTATTGTTTTGATTTGATTTGTTTGCATGAGGTACTAAGTAGATAATGCGTGACGGTACGACGCCCGTAACGTAGATTACACCCGTGATATCACTGCGTATATATTTTCGCACCTCTGGCAATTCAACGGTGAATTAGTTACACTTCATAATTGCATCGCAGATGTAATGGAGCATGGCGAATAGTATCCGAGGTCTTTGCGCTTGTATGGCTGGTATGCGGGCAGCCACGCACGATTAATGAGGTCAAAACGTGAGATAGAAAGAAAACGACTTTGTCTAATTATAAAGAAAGCTTCAATAACACAGTACTAACTTGTTTAATAACGAAACAATGCTGTAATTGATACAAGCTCATCACTCGAAAAAACAAAAGTAAGTTTTAGGGTTCCTTCGAGGAGCAAAGAAATAACGAAGTAATGTTAAATGCGCTAACAAATCCCCCTCCTCCCCTTCCCCCTAAAATAAAAATCTTTATGATTGTTTTTTGTAGTTGAAATAATTCGCGTGATAGGTACGATTACTATTTGATTAGTTAATTTGTTCAGGTCTATAGGTGTAGCGCAGGGCGCGCCGGAGACGAGGAATCAGCCTCCTACCGAGCAGATTTCCACTAATAGCCAGTTCTCGCAAACGATTAATGCGCCCCAGCGTAGAGCATGAGCCGGGTGGCCATGCATAAAGTTCCGTAAAAGCAAACAAAAAAAAAAAAAAAAAAAAAAAGAAATTATGGCTTGACGACGCAGTTCCAATAGACGTTTGCTTAGGAGCAAAGACACATGCGCGGAATATGACTGGGTGTTACCAGCACGCTCCATTTCCACGAGAATCTGAGTGTGGCACGCAGGGAAGCCCGGCACCCGCGTGGATTCCGCGCCTCACGACAGGAGCTAAATCTCCGTGCAGTCCCGAAGGCCCACGACCACATAAATCTTCGTGACGGACAGCAGAGCGCAAACGTTTCGACAAGGGAGTGCCAAAGCGGCAGCCTGGCAAGAATAGGAAGGTGCCGTTGGCACGCTCGGCCGGAGTGAACTTTTTTTAAAAGTCGGAAATAGGATCAAGGCCAAAAACAGAGTGACGCCTGCCGCGACTCCGGGCGTTATTACTAAATAACTCTATAGTTAAAAGTCGACCACCCGAGAGGTGGAGAGGGCTTGCCACACTCGTCGCCACCGAACTTCCAAATGCATTTTGGATCCTCTCCTCTAACGAATGGCTCGATGAGTGAACGCGCGCTACGTTATAGTTTCGCCATATATAAAGCCCGAATCGTTTGGCACGGGCTCTCTCTCTCTCTTTATATAAATATATCTATATAAATCATAATCTTTAGTTTCACAAACCTCTTTTGAGCCAACTTTTAGGGTTATAGTTTATCAGAAGCTGAGTGAAGCTAAATCCGCGGAAACTGAATGAATATTTCGCGCCAATTATCTTTGTGTTTGAAAAACCTCGGTTGCTAGTGAAAAACAAATTCAAAATTCAACTTCATGCATACCTTCTTAGAATTATCAGGCCGCTACAAAGGCGCTCAGACAAAGACACAAAAAAAAAATAATATATATATATATATATATATATATATATATATATATATATATATATATATATATATATATATATATATATATATATATATATATATATCAGTGTGTCGAACCGAAAAAAATAGGGGTTCGGTTACGGTTCAGGTTCAAGTAAATTTATTTTGTTCCGGTTCAGTTCCGGTTCGATTAATTCGATCCGCGAACCGGTAATTATAAATGACAAATTGAAACATCAAAATAACAAAATCAAAATAACATCAAAATAAAAAAAAAAATAAAAAAATTGCAACATCACGTTCTAGAAACGTGTTATGAAATGAGCACACAGCAGCATTTAGGATTTACGAGATTGTAGGAAAATAAAATCCCGTGACGCGATTTTTTTTTTTTTGCACAGCCTTCCAATTTTTTTTTCCCGTGCGAGCCACGACCAGCGCAATACTGATTCCTATGTCAAGATTCATGGATGCAGCGTTTCTCAAGATTCATTGATGCAGCGTTTATATTCCTAAGACTGAGTGGAGAAGAAAAATATGTAAGCGAGGTGTGTGTCAGTTGACGGCACTTAAAAAACAAATGGCATTGATAGCACATTCATTGTCAACAGCGCGTGGCCGAACCGTTTTGACATGAACCGGTAACCGTTATTTTTTTTTCGGTTCAGCTCCGGTTCGGGTTCATCGCGATAACAATATAACGGTTCGGGTTCGGGTTCAGTTCCGGAAAAAATACCGATTCGGTTCCGGTTTTCGGTTCGGTTCGGTTCCGGTTCGACACCCTGATATATATATATATATATATATATATATATATATATATACACTGCCGGTTAACGTAATAGCGGTAGTTGAAAGTTCGGTGATCTGTGTTATGGAGTCAAAATGCGAACAGTCTGGGGTTTGGTGGTTTTTTCCTTCAAAACGGGTCCGTTTGATTAAGCAACAAATTCTACACTCATGTTAATTTTTATTCCAGCGGTTAGACCTCAATTGAAAAAGTGAATAAAAATGTATGCGATAACCCCCCCCCCCCCACTTTTTTCCTGTCTTTTTATACTACATTATTGATTATTTGTTTTTCTAGTTGACTAACAATTAAACTGCAGATAGGACTGTGCGCAGTTCAAAAACATAAGGTGTGATAACTGCGGGAAGTGGATTAAGTTTTTTTTTAAATTATTTACAGGACATTTAGCTGTGTACCTAACAAAGTGGCCGTCAACTGACTATTCGCACAAAGTACTTTTGAAGGTACAGCTCTTGATTAGGTGACCGTAGGACTAGTTATGTTCGTCCTAATTTTTAAGAAATTAAATATAGCGTCCTTAAAGAACCACACTACCCAATTTTGCGTGTTTCTTGCTTTCCCTAAAGGATCGTTTAAAAACGAATATATCATTATATAACCTAGAGATAAGTGCTCGCCAGTGGTAAGTTAGAGGAAATGGGGCGATATGCTCAACAGGCAAGTGAAAAAAAAATGCTCAGTCATGGCAAGTGAAAAAATGCTCAGCAATGACAGGTTATAGGGTGTGGTTTGTGACAATATCAAAGTAAATGATGCGTTTCAAAGAGTGTGTTTCACCCTTAGTAACGCGTGTTCCTCTCATGCACTTTTGCTAGAAACACACATTAATCTCCGGCTCATATGCATTCTCAAAACAAGAAGAGATATTTCGTGTTATCATCCCAATAACAAGCATTCATCGCCGCTACTACATGCGCTTGCTCTTCTGATTTTTCGTTTGTCTAATCCAATCGCTCCACCCAAACACAGGCAGCTGACGGTGAATCATGTCGCTACAAGTCAAGTCGTATTATCAGAGTTTTAGCGAAAGTTTTTTAGTTGCATCTTTCACGTTTAATGCAAATGTTGGGGTCCTTAAAACGAATAAACAGAAGATTTAATTGTCTCACCGATAACACTTCAACCTATACACAATTGAAGCCAGTTTTCGAGAAAAAATTGGGTCTGTTCGAATTATTTAATAATAATTACCCACCGATTAGGCAACCAGCGCTACATATCGAGGAGCTTCTCATTTATAATAAAGAAAAACAATTTTTTTTTCACTTTTGAAGTTAATATAAGTATCAATAAGACGTCAGCACCTCGAAGTAGTTTTGCTTCGTTCACTCGAGCCCGCGGGCAAATTGTTCCTTATTGCAGCGCCTGTTCTAAATGCTAACTAAAATTAAAAAAAAAAAAAAAAAAGATGGTTTAAACAGAACGCTAGGATGAGGACCAGGGGGTCGAACTTTCGCGCCGAAAAATACCCGCTTGATCTTATGTTTATTACTGTTGTGCTTTTGCTTGCTTTGGGCCGGGGAGCCAGGCCGAGATCACCTAGCGACTTCCCTCACCCCGGGCAGACAAGGGCCCCGCTCCCCAAAGTTTTGCTCCGGCGACTCGGTGGCTGTGAAATCGCTTTACACTTCATGAGAGCCCAAAAAACTCGAAGCCGAAACAAAAGCAAGAGAGCCGAGTGAAAGACGAGGCAGGACCAAGTTGGCACACGCTCGGCAGCAAAGAAGAACGGGGGCGCACACGCCGGCGAAGAAATACGTGGAAGCATTTAGACGCGCGGGGCGAATGAAATTTATACTTGTCGTAAAAATCAGGGAGACGTGACTAGGGTTTGTTGAACGGAGGTCTCTCCTTAGCCCCTCCCCTTTTTCCTCTGGTTCGGTCTTTTTGAAACCCAGGGTTTGAACTCATGGCGGCTGTGGCAGCGCTTTCGTTCGCCGTCCGGCAGGTCAGTCAGTCAGTCAACTAGCCTACGCCACATAACATAAACTCGAGTGTGAAGCGTGAGAGGAACGAACGCGTATGATTGGATTACGAAGGGAGCTACAAAAATAGTAGTAAGACCTGAAAGGAAAAAAGAAAGAAGGAAAACCCCTAGAAACTTGGTAAGAACAACGACGACCCGCTGAATTTTTAACACTTCGCTTAAACACTATTTTTGTTCAAAATGTAAAACACACAAAAAAATAAAGCTGGGCCGTTTGTTTGTAAAAACATAAAAATAAAAAAGAATACTTTATGCCGGTCTACGGTGTGGAAATTCGGCTAGTTGATTTTGTTTTTGTCTCATGTTTGAGAGAATACACGAGGCAGTACACTTTTAAATGGGGACCACGAGATTTTAAGTGAGGTGGCCTTGGGGGGAGGGGGGGGGGGGAGGGGGAAGTCGGGCAGGAGCGGTGCAGAGCTTTGAGAATTTTCGGCAGAGATTTTTTGTGCGTGCCAACTAAAAATTGAAGCACTGGTTGTTTTCCCCCAAAAAGAAAATCGACAACCTAATAAGAACAAACCTGCCACACGTAGTGACCACAGTATCTTGGTGCTATAAATATCCTAAGCAAGTTTGCGACTATCACAAAGTCGAGTAGTATGAAAAACTTGTTGGCGTATACACTCTGTTGGATAAAATTGCCGTTGTAGCCTCGCTATAGACATCGTAGTTGTTGTAAAAAAACGGCAATAGAAGATTCACAAGCACACGCTAAGACACTTCTAATTTATACCATATACAACATTGATTGATGTTTAGTTTTTTGGGGCAAACTATTTCTTACTACTCTAAGACATCGCACAGAGCCAAGTATCTGAATGAGATGTGCAAGTGGGCGTTGTCGTATCCCCCACCCTTTGCCCCCCCCCCCCCCCCCCCCCAAGTTTCTTTCGTGGGCCCTTAGGAAACCCTCTAAGTGCTACGCCAAGTATCAGCAACATTGGCGGCGGCCGTCGATAGTTCCCCGTTTATACAGCCTCCCCCAAAAAGTAGAGCAACCCAGCGCCTTTGCTACGGCTGGGCCAGTTTCAGCCCCCGACACCTTGAGGCATGGCGGCAGTATGCGTCGCGCGGGATGGTCGTCGTATTTAAGGAACCCTCGCGGCTATTCCGACTTCAATTGAGCAGAAACGGGCCGCCCGGACCCCCGAAAACCATCGGGACGCAAGGTGACAGCTCTCCGAGGCGACACTCGAGGTTAAAGTCTCGAGGCAGGGAGAGGACTTAAACAGGCGAGCTCCCAGGGACCGCGCCGAAATCAACTGCGGGGTCCGGCAGTAACTGCCGGCGATTCCGCCATAAAATCTACATGGCCGAAGCAAATGGCCTTCCAACAGGAAGTCTTCGAAGGGGGCAGTGGGGGTCGTGAAATAGAGCTGAGGTTCGAAGGCTGTCCAAGGGCTTAAGCCTTTCGGCTGGCGGAAACGCCTGTTCTAATACAAAAAGGAGCGCCAAAGGGAGAAAAAAGCTATGAAAGACGGAAGCATGCATGAAATCCCCCCCCTCCCCCCCCCCCCCCCCCCCCCCCCCCCCGAGCACGGCCGGCTCCTTATCACTCGATTTAACCCTTTTATTGGCATTTTATTTTTTAGATTTCCGCGAGCTGCGATTGGTCGTAAAAAAAGGAGCTCCGATGTTGCAAGCAATGCCGCGTTCGTACCTGAAGAGCCGAATAAGGGTTGAGTGGTTATCACTTACCAAAAAAGAAATGAAGAGCCGTTCAGAATAACATAAACCACCACGTTTGTTTGTTATGGCATATTACCCATACATCAATATGCTTTACTTAAGCATAATAAACTACGCAACAAACATTCCATTCAGATTGACAATGTACTATACAAACAACTCGTGCATAGTGGAAGAGATTGTACAAACAGATATGAGAAAATAAACCAACAAAACAATTTTCAGTCGTTAAGAACGTTTAGAAATTAATGTAATTGTGCTTCCAAGATCACACTGCAGCAGACAAAGAAATGGACTTCTCACTTTATGGAAGCACTAGGGAGTTATTATTTATAAATAACTAATTTCCTGTAGATCACACGAGTAAAAACGAAGTGATAAAATATGCCCATTGTAATACGTTTACAAATCAACAAACCATGCGTGCGACCTAAACAGTCCAGCATGCGCACGTAGGTTGCTTCGGAAATAGAGCAACGCACCTGCCATGCGCACAAACACTAAAAATGGCAAAGTCCAGAAACCCTGTAATGGAGCATTCTGTATTTTGCACCACTGAGAACAACAGTACAGCAGAGGGCACAAGCTATAAGCGAACTTTTTCCATCATTGTTCTTGGCTCCTCAATTGGAAGTGGTGGTGGTCTAAATCAGTTCTTAATCAATTTTCATTCATCGATTTTTTTCTGGGATGTGCTATATGCCGCTCTCTGGTTGTCACTGGCTCGGTTTCTTGTGAATACCATCCTTGAATAGTTACGAAGCCTAGCCGAGGGCCTCGATTTTAGGTGCTCAAAGCCTCGATACAATTTGTTTACAACAGACTTCAACATCAGCGTGCTCGAAGTTAGTTGCCGTATCAGTCGATCTAGTAAAGAAGATATTTATATTTGTACAGATTGTTAGTAGGGTTCCACCACTCCAAAACGCTTTCTTTGAGCCCAGTTCAACTTAAAAAAGAGCGGCAAGGCATTGTCGACGCAAAAAGTAACGCATTAAAGTGCTTCACGTAAATCGGTTCCCACACGCGCGAAAAGCGTTCAAATCTTTCAGCAAGAATATTTCTCCTCCTACACTTGTAACGATCGTGCCTCCCTCGCACATGCACGCCTTTAGGATTAACGGAGACTTCGCTGAATCGCAACGAGTTTCCGGATGACCATGAAGCAGCGGCCCGATGGATACGGCTGCAAAGTGACCCGAGCATTCTTTCACGCCCCGCGTGACAGCGACGACCCGCCGGCACGGACGCGTCCCAGTGGCGGTCATCGTCAGCCATGAACGAACGCCCTGACACCTCCCCTCGCCGACGACGGAGCCAAGGCGTCTCGAGCGCGGGGTCTGGGCCGGGACCCGTCCGCCAAAGAGAAGAAGAATGGTGTTTCTGCGAGACGCGGACAAGTTGACAGCGAGCGAGGTGAAAAGACGATGGACCCTCGCGGACTCGTAAAAGCCGATGCACCCGAAGAATGCGGATTGAGTGGACCGACATCTCGATGCGTTATGACACTCGGCTACTCGGAGCCGACGCCTTTTTGGCTTTCGCCACTTGCCAGAAGAAGCCCCTCGGGGTGTGACCCTGCACAGACGCACAAGCTATTCGCTGCTCGAATGTACGAAAGCCAAACTCTGTGTTCACGTTTTTGTTTTCTAACCTTTAGGTTGTCGGTTAGCGTGCCAGTTGCTGTTTCCACCAGGATTTCCTTTTTTTTCTTGATTGAGACACGTTTTTTAAGAACCCACTCTTCCAATAAAAATGAAGGAGATTCCTAATGATAATAAAGCTTTAAATTGTTATGAGAATGTGCCTTTACTTGGATAAAAAATGGCTTTACCATAAACGTTTCTTACGAAATACACATAAATGGATTTCCAAAAGGTGAGCTGAAGCATGTAGGAAGCAGCTCGATTTTCTTTGCAATTTTAGTTTAAACTAACGCAGGCAGGTGCAAACTGTCTATTTTTATGCATGTGTATCTCCATTTGGGGGGAGGGGGGGGGGGTGCCATGGCAGCCCCAACAATTCGTGCTCATGCGTTATCGCTGGCTTTATCTTTCTTCATTATTGTATGTAGTCACCAGTTCAATTCATGCATGCTCACGTCGTTATATCGGTAATGCGGACATGGTATCGGTGGTTTGTAGCAATTTACTCTGAAAGATTTATAGCTGACATAAAATTTTATCAGTAAAAAACTAATCTATACGAGTAAATATCATGCCATTGATATCTTTGGTGGCAGATTTTCAGTGGTTACAAAATACAAAACTCCACATTCTCTTGAAAGTTGAAAGATGTGTCATTTTGTCCGACCCTGCAATGCCGCAACCAGGATTCAAAAAAAAAAAAAGATAAAAATCTGTAGCTACCTCCTCCCCCCCTTCCCCAATTCCACGTCAAAATGACAAACGAAACGAAATGGCTAGCGGGTCATTTAATGCCCAATATAGGGCATTTCGTCTCGTTGGACATTTTGACCTGGTTGGACATTTCGCCTCGCAGAACATTTTGAATCGTTGGACACTTTGACCCGATCGGACATTTCGGTACTCGGTGAACGTTTTGAATCGATGAACATTTTGACCCGCTGAACATCTTGCATTGTTGACCCATATTCTGACACTGCATGGTGCTGAGGCGGACGTGTTTAGATCTTTCGAATACTTAAACGCCGCTCCGGACTTTCATTAATACAGTAATAATGTGACCACTTGCGGAAATCTGACTAACTGTTTGGGGAAAACAAAATATTTTCCATCCGACAAATAAAAAAAAAAAAAAAAAACTAATATACGTTGCGGACGCTGAAAGTCTGCTAAAATTTAACCTAAGCGGTTGGAAGAAAATGCCAAATTCCAGATTAGTGCTCTGGTTGAAAGGTAGTGGGTGATTGAATATTCAATGAAAATATGGGGCCCATTCCCGGTAACGGACGCTATTCATCTTCATGTATTCGCGGGCTCTGTTGGCCACCATTTCGGCACTGAAAATTTCTGAGCATTGCCTAAAATGTATCAGAGTGTGCTATGTTCTGAAAACTTGGGTTCCTTGCTCCAGCCGCTGGAGTTATACTCTGGCGGGGCTGAGGCTCACCGCGATATGAAGCTGATTTTTACGATACTTAAAACATAGTTCCCTTCTTTAAGAACCTGCAAATTAGGTGACACCTAAGGCAATATAATTAAACGTGATGAATAACGGCAGCAAATGTAATAATACATTTTGTAATTAGGATAAGGTGATCTAATCAAAGATAAAATACCGCTAACTAAAACTTTGGATAAACTAGTATTGGTTAATAACCAAAAGGAATGAAAAGCTCAAAAAGACACGAACGAAATAAAAAAAAAAAAAAAAAACCGGCCGCGTTTTATTTATTGTACACGTCGGTCCCTGCCTTATTTTAGTCGTCCACCTCGAATCTTTCCCCCGGACAGTGCTACCAGATACAGTGTGTACGGAGCAGTGTTGGACAACATACTCGATAGAAGTATTTAAGTTAGGTTACTAAATACATGCTTCAGAAAGTATTTAATATACTACTAAGGTTACTTTCACTGTAAGGTATCTTGAGTAGAGTACGAATACTGAGAAATGTAATTCAACTACTTTTGAAGATACTTCCGCATTGCGTAATTTGTATCGACATCAGGGACAAACACAATTATACAGTTGCGCAAATCTGGTTTACCAGAATTGTTTATTAGCACGCAACAGATGTTGATTCTTGGACTTCTTGTCGGATATCCGTCCTCGTTTGCGCTGGAAAACATCACTGCATAATTTCGGTTTACTCTGAGAAAAGGAAGTACAATCGCCAAATGCAATACTGAACTCAGTAGGCTCTTTATCTTAATTGCAGTTAGAGCGAAATAAATATACAGAACAGAGAAGTTGTCTGGTATGCAAATGCTTTGAGGTAACATTAAGCAATTGTACATGTAGGGCTGAAGCCCAAAATCAAGAATAGAATGACTGAAAAAGTATGTTTACATTCAAAGCAAGAATAAAAATTCTAACGTGTCTTCAGGTGCTGCCGGATATTGGAATTTAAAGCTTTGCCAAAAGAGAGCATCTTCGTCTTGGGGAGGCATAGCTTGCATTTCACTTGCAGGTTGATGCCTTTCTCCAACACACATTCAAAGTAAGGTTTCAGATACGGCCACGATAGGACAGAACCTTCGTCTACCGTCATGATGAGTGTGACAGCTTGAGTGAGTGAGAGTATTGCAGAAGGGAAAGCAAAGGAAGTGTTTAGCAGCCAATGGAGTGTGAAGAAGGTGGCTTTTATAAGGTGAGAGTAGTTTTTATGGTGCCACCGTGCTAATGCGGCCGCTTCGAGTCTCACGGTGTTTTGTGTCAGCCAGCCGGAGGATGCGCTGTTAAGTCAGAGTCAAAGGCCTGATCGGGTCGACTGACGATCGTTCAAGAAGGTTTCGCCTGACACCTGTTGTCAGGCGAGAAGTCACCGTAGCTTATCGGAGCTAGCAACAGGATTTGGTTGCTAGAAAGAATGTTCACGTTCCCTCGTGCCACGCCGATGCCACTTTATACCGAAAAACTCGGAAAATGGCGGATTGGCAAAAATGTATTTGAGATAATAAGTTCAAGATACTAAAAATGTAAATAAAAAACAGTATCAAATACTCTCGATCAAAAGTATTTGCAAAATACCCGGATACTTAAAAAGGAGTAGAGTATTTCAGATAGGAACAAGTCATGGTACGAAAAAAACCAGCATGCTTCAGATTCGCCACCGCATACTTCGTTTTCTGCCATCCTAGCTTCCCTCCTTGGATAAAGGGGAGACATGACTGCACTCTCGTCAGAATTAGTCACTGCGAGTAACATTAACCAGAAGGCCTGAGACAGTGGTCGGCCTTGTAGTGACTCCCGCAATTTTTCGCGCGCGTTGTAGTTCGCATCCCTTCAGTGCCTGGCTCTTTCGTGTGCAGGCCTCCTGAATTGTGGTCTCTCCCACCGAGCCCACAAGGGGGTTTCGTGCAGACCTTACTGCTTTCCTTGGATTCTGAGGAATCGCCAGCCCCATCTGTCGTTTTGGGCCGCCTGGTTTGGTCTCAGGGCCATTTCTTTCGAGTGCCATCCTGACCCCTCGTGTTCTGTCTTCGGGTACCTCCTTGTCTCCTGTTGGGCCTCCAGCTTCCTCTGCTGTCTTCTCTTGGGTGTATTCATCATCCCCTCCCCCTGGGTTGAGTATTCCACCTGCTCTGTTACCTATCTCTTTCCTCTGGCTAAAAAAACACCCTCGTGCATTTTGTCAGCTGTTCAGACCCTGCCTTTCCAGCTGCCTTCGTATAGTGCTGGATGTTAAATAGGTACGGGATCCTCTCCTTCGTCCCGCGGAGGTCCATCAGCTCCATGTTCCCCGGTTGTCTGGAGCATAGCATGTCTATTTGCTTGTTCAGCCCTGCAAGGTTTCCGAGCACAGCCATTCCTATAGCAGGGGTTTCAGGCTGGGTGCAGACGGTCATGGCCACGTCCGGGAATTTGGCTGCCACTTCTTCAACGGTCTTGGTTATATCCTGGTGCGGCTCCAAGTTTAGGCAGTCATTGAGGCCCGCATGGACGATTGCCATGGTGTTGTGGTGTGGCTTCGCAGCCGCAACTGCTGCGCTTACTTCAGATGCAACTTGCCCCGGGAGTGGGATAATTTCCACTACCTTATCTTAAGACGCTTCCTGGAGGTACTTCCATTTAAACCGATTCACATTAGAGTCGCCCATTACCAGCACCCGCCTCTAGGCTCCTAAGCCCCGTGTCTTTGATTCCTGTTGGGTTGTGTCCAGTGGCTCCAGTCTCCCTGTGCCTTTCGGTTGCCTGGTTGCCCGTTTTGTTTCCTCTCTCGTTTTGCTTAAGGCCCTCCTGGAGCCTTGTTGTGTTTGTAAATTTTTTCTCCAGGTCTTGTATTGTTACCTGTGCTGCCTGTTATATGTTTGCCATGGCTCTCATTAGCTCCTGGTGCAGGGCTAGCAGAGCATTCCCCAATCTTGCGTCCTTCTCCTAGTGTGTGTTTCTTCATCACCTCTTTTATTTTCTGCTCAAGCCTCCTCTCCAACTCTGCCAACTTCGTAGAGGGCCTGCATGTTTTTTTTCCGCTTTCAACACATGCTCATCTGTTCATGCCTGGCCTGTTAGGGTACAACCACCACAGTCGTTACACGCCCTGACAAATACCGACCACGGCTGTTCCTCGGCAGTCACGTCTGTTTTCCCGTGTATTCGCTAGTTGAGCCCCTCCCTTTCCTAGCTATTTTGCCCGCTTCCGAAGGCCCAGCGTAGGGCGGTTATAATCTGGGTCCACTTTTCTTTGACTTTACGTGGGCTTTATACCGGCTCTCAGTCGACATAGCCAAAATAGCCCAAGAATATTTTTGTTTGTTTGATCTGTTTAATTAGTAAAAAAAAAAAATGAACTACATGGAAAACGCCCACGCCGCGCCGTATTTGACTCAAAAACATTGTCTACTGTCAGAGAGTGTCCCTGCGCTCAATCTTACCTGCCTCCATCTATCAACTGTTGCACCAATCAAACCGTGTTTTTTTTTTTAGTTAGGGCTTTGGTGTTAGCGCTTTGCTTGACGCTGTCTCGTTCTCATTGTTCTTTTGTCCGCACGCTCCGTCTACTGCGTCTCACACTTCAACAAGCTCTGAGAAAGTCTCGTTTACACTGCAACCTCAGGGAACGGCACCCACAAGTAAGACATCCACCGAGCGCCCACGCACTTACCTTGCATGACATAAAGCCGCTTCGCGCCAGCCAGTCTCCATATGTGTACACAGTTTCTCCGCACTAACACTCACATTTTGCGTTACCGCTGCCTTTGCCCCACTAGCACAGCAAAGGGGAGATATTTTCAATAACAGGCACGAATTGAGCTAGTAGATACATGTCAATACAAGGAGGTCAGCTTGAAGATTAGACAAACACAAAGAGAGGGAACGAATATACACACCACTGACTATCACCAGTGACTTTAATATTGTTCCTTCGTCTTTATCCCTATCCGCTAACTCTCGTTTTCATATTTTTTTCTCTCTCATTATATTGCATACACATGGATTTGAGATTTTATCTCAAATAGCGCAGGCAAAATGGTCGAATTTTTAATTTTCACAAAAGAACAATATATATACATGCATATACATAAATATATATACATATATATTCACTTTGAACAATATATTCAAAGTTTTTACGAACACGCCGAAAGCCAAATATCGGCGGAACCAGGATATGCACTCGGCCTCCCAATGTCCGGCCGGGTGTGCTAACCACTCCACCAATCCACCACGTCTTTCTTGCGTTTCCTATCTGTCTTATGAATGCACAAGAAACGAAATGTGTCCAATTAGAGGTGTTCTGGAAACACACGTCCGGAACGCGGTACGACGCTTGTTGTCCCGTGGTACGTGCTCGTTGTGCTCTAGAAATCCTCCCACTGTTTGTCTCGTCACGTGTACATCTATTATTATTTTTGTTTACGAGCTTTAGAGATACGGTACCATCATCATCTGCGAGAATCAATAGCCAAGTTATTGAATATACATCACGGGAACTTTTTAATCATCGTACGTGGTCTCCGAGGAGGAAATGAACAAACATATGCAAATGAATAAACCGCACTTAATCCAATGAATCAAATAATACAAGTTTTTACGAACCCGCCGAAAGCCAAAATAACGCCGGAGCCAGGATATATATATATATATATATATATATATATATATATATATATATATATATATATATATGTACGTAGGAACGGGCTTCGGATAATTATGTATTCTCGAAGCCGCCTCGGTCGCTCCGAGGCGAGAGCGCCGGCCTAGGGATCCCCAGGTGGCGGGTTCGAATCCCGACCAAGGTGCCAGCAATGTGACGGAGGCTTATTGCGGAGAAGGCGCCGTGTAACCGAGCTTTCGGTTGCACGTCAAAAGATCCCCAGGTGGTCGAAATTAATCCTCAGTCCTCCGCTGGGGCGTGCCAGATGCTCGTCAAATTTGGCACGTAAAACCCCCAAATTTGACTTTATGTATTCTCGAGTTACCGAGCGCATAAGCGGCCACGGTGGGAATGAGTGTTTTTCCTGGCTGTCGAAGGTTGCGTGTTTGACTCACTTTCCTCTGGTTGTTTTTGCCTATACATTATTTTAACTTTTTCTCTTACTTTCTGGAAACCATAAAAAGGTTTTAATGCATTTAAATATTTATAGGCCTTGCAAACTTTTTTAAAGCAATGGCCAAACTCCCCTCGCTCAGGTCAATTTTTCTTATAAACTTCGGCAGGCTGCTATCTGCGACCTACTTTTTATTTATTTATTCATTTTCCCTTAAAGGCCTCAGGAGACATTACATAAGGGGGGGGGGGGGGGGCTACATGGTGTGGCTACAGTCAATGCAACACTGTTGAGTAAAAATAAACGTAGTAGTAAAATTCTACGTGACGACACTCAGACAAAAATAGCAACTAGGAAAACATTAGAAAACAGTATACGCATAAATGATATTTTACCTTCTGATTTAAAACAAAAAAAAAAATAAGCTGTTAGGGCTGAGTGAATGTCGTCGGAGCTTTCTAGTAAAACAATGGAGTGGGGCAGGTCGTTCCAGTCAACAATCGTCTGGGGAAAGAAGGAGTGGTTAAATCTGTTAGTGCTACCAGGTAAACGGGCGATTGTTCGGGAATTGCTGAGTCGGGCAGATGACACGAGGGAAAAATCTAGTAGCGCGTTGCGGAGCGTAGGGTGATAGCAATAGACTTTGTGAGAAACTGAAAGGCGAGCAATTTTGCGGCGAATTTGCAATGATGGAAGATTTAGCTTCCTTTCTAGGGCGGAGACGCTGGTGGTGCGGTTGCAGTCAGATAGGATGAATCTGTTAGCCCGGTTCAAAACTGATTCGAGGTTGTTAAGAAGGTAGATTTGATGAGGGTTCCAGACCGATGCCGCATACTCTGGTTTGGACCTTACATATATTTCATATGCCAATTTCTTTAAATGAGATGGAGCAGATTGTAGGTTACGTCTAAAGTATCCAAATGTTCGGGCGCCTTCAGCGGTGATAATTTTTATGTGATTAAACCAGGTCAGCTTTTTATTGTGTTAATGTCACACCGAGGTATTTATATGAATCTACTACTTCAATCAGATTATTTTCTAAGGAGTGCGGAAAAACGGATGTTGAGCGTTTACGAGTAATGCTAAATAATTTACGTTTTAATTTATTTAGCGCCGTGAGCCGATCATTACAAATGTTTTTATTGTGTTAAAATTCATTTCTAATATATGATGGTCATTTTGATTAACAATTTTACGGTATAGTACACAGTCGTCTGCAAAGTGTCGTATGCAATAAGAAATAAAAACTGGACAGTAGTTTATGAAAAAAAAAGTAAAGGTACAAGCACCGATCCCTGGGGAACTCCTGAAGTCACTGGTTTAGTGTTCGATACATGATTATCAACGGCTGTGATTTGTAAGCGAGAAGGAAGAAATTCATGGACCCATTACAGAATGAGTGAATCAAGATTAGGGCACGGAATTTTGGTGATGAGACGACGATGAGAGACGTGATCGAATGCTTTTGAAACATCTAAAAATTCGCCATGAGTCGTCTGGCTACGTTCTTCAAAATTAGTATGGAGTTCATGTGTGAATTCCAGAAGTTGAGTATCACAGGAGAACCCTTTCCGAAATTCGTGTTGACGGTCGTAGGATAAATTGTGACTTTTCCGGTTGTGAGACAATGCGCGGATATAGGACGTGTCACGAGGTTTAGATGCAATGCAGGTTAGTCAGATTGGGCGATAATTTGAAACGAATGAACGATTGCTGACTTTAAAACTGGAACGACCCTTCCCAGTTTCCAATCAACGGGAACAGATGACTGAGAGAGTCACTCTGTAAATATTAAACGTAAATACGAACTTGAAATCATTTTTGTGTTAGCGAGGAGTTTTGAGCAAATACTATCTGGCCCAAAGGAAGAAGTAAGCTTAAGTCGTTCAATTAATTTTACTATTCCAGCAGGGGAAATCTCAATCGGTGCCATGAAATCAAATCCGAAATCGCATAACGAAGGAAGATTGCTTTGTGTTTCCACAGTAAAAACAGATGTAAAATACTCCTTCAGTACACTGGGACACTCGATTACGGAGATAGGGGTTCCACTTACATCTTTAAAATGGATGGAGATATTGTTGTCTTTTGGGTATATAATTCTCCAAAACTTCTTCAGCTTATCTCTTAATATAGATGGCAGGTTCTCAAAGAATTTTTTTTTATTATTATTGCAGAGGATTTTTCTACACTTTCAAGCAGACAGCATAATCATCCCATGCGAAATCAGAGTTGTTTCGTTTCACTCTTGCAAAGAGGGTTTCTTTCTATTATTCAGCGTTTTAAGCAGTTTATTGTACCGAGGATTACTCTGTACGCGTACGGACGGCACAAATTTATCAACAGGATAATTTACCTTATTTTTATAAATTTTCCAGTTCTCTTTGATAGATCGAGAAAACAAAAATGACTATCGTATGTCTAAACAAATGCAGCTAAATTTTCGTTAATAGCTCCATAATTTGCTTTCTTGTAGTCACGTATTGTTTTTGACTGGAATTTTAGTACAGGATGGCAAGTACAATTCAATATGTATCAAGTTGTGATCACTAAGGCCTTGAGAATATTCAACAGATCTCAGTAGTTCACGACTACATCAGGTCAAGGATATTTTCACCTCGAGTAGGCTTATCAGTGACTTGGGTAAAATTATAATTCAAACACATGTCAAGAAACTGTTCGGACTTATGCGAGCCAGTTGCTATTATGCTTTCCCAATAAATGTTCTGAAAATTAAAGTCTTCAAAAAGCAACACGTTAGCGTCATTCGAACGTTTCGGAATTTCGAGTAAGAGGGTGTAAAAGTCACTCGAAAATGTGCCGTCACAATTGGTTGCCCTAACACAAACACCAATGATGGTTTTGCTGAAAGACAAAGTAACACAAACAAACATTGCCCCAAGACACTAAGTTATATAACTTTTACGTCCATGAAAAGTGCAAAATAAGCTCGTTATAAAATTATTAATCTCATTCAGTTGTTCTCGTCATCTCTTTCGATATCATCACTTAAAAAGCGTAAAAATTAAAAAAAAGTGTCAATTTCGACATTAATAAAAACATTTTTTTTCTATTTTTTGCGTTTTTGTAGAAAAGTTGTCTCTCTACCAAGACTCATAGTTTATAAATGTAATATTTTGTTTGTATGGCATCTCTGTAATCCCCAAAATATGTGTTGGTATTATAGCTAGAAAAACAGGCAGAGTTGTCGATTTTTAGCGTCTCTGTGATTTTTAAAATATATTGATATATGTATCTCTGGCGATATGTCCACACCCTGATGGTGGGCTTACTATGAGGCGACAGGAAAGACCAAGACGATGTAAGTGAAAAAAAAAGTTTTACGTAGCAAAACAACACGATCAAATTTTGAGTTCTGTTTTGCCATACGATACCAGAGCCAATTCCTAACTCTGAGCGTGTCCCATGACTACACACGTGGCTTCGTCGAAAGGGCACGTAACACAACACTAGGGTTGCGAGCTCCGGTGTTGTATTCTCCTATTGCGCTCCTCATCTTTGGACCAGCACGGCCGCCGGGGATCTGTCTGGAGTCGATGGTTGTCGTGGCGTGCAATGTGGCGCGAATGTAGGACGAGGGGAAGATTTGAACGCAGGTTATTTTTTTTTTTATTGTGATTGTGTTCATGGGGGGGGGGGGGGGGGGGGGGGGGGGGCTCATGATCGGGGGTGAATGCCACGGCGAGTTTGGAAGGGACGGTACCAGTGAGGACGTTGGAACGCAGGAAAAAAAAAAGGGCCGAAGCAAGGCGTCTCAGTAGCAATTTTCGGTTGTTGTATTGGGCGAACTTTGTTACAGTGCCTTCGCGGAAGAAGGAAAGTTGTGTGCTATACTTATGTTCTTTTATTTAAGTGCCACCTAAAAGTCTGAGTTTTGTTTTGATTTGTAAAGCAGTTGTTTTATTCGCTTACACCGTCCCAGCCTCGTCTACGCACTCTTGTCGACGAGGGATGAAGTGAGAACCGAGGCTCGTGCCTCGTCTCCGCACATCCAGCGACCTTCTATATACCGTTCGCCCCCCAAGTTGACAGTGCGGCGGAAGCTATGCAGTCGCCGGACCAATCAACCGCCTCCATTTCATCACCTGACATCACTCTCTACGCGTGGGTATAGGAGAGAGAGAGAGAGTATGATCACGTGGTAAAAGAGAGGCATTTGACTGATCCAACGAGCACGTATAGCTTCCACCGTGCTATCAGCTTAGTGGTGAACGGGCATGCGTGGCAAATCCGCTGCTTCGCTTTTTTTTTTCTTTTTGCCTGCGAGCCGCCTAGAGTCTGATAAAGTTGCCTCGTAACGTTGCATAATCCTTTTCATTTCAGATTAGATTTAGTCGCTACTAAAGGTCGCTACAGCCTACAACACACTTTCATCTTCGCCGCTTCGAACGAACACAACGGGAATGACGTCCCACAAAGACAAAAACACAAACCAGAAAACATTTTGAATTTGGGCAATCTGGCGAGCATCGACGCAGGTGCTCTGCTGGTTCTCGATGCTGGGTCGGCTGGGTCTAGGTGCTGTGACGTAGCTGACATCATAAAACGAAGCGCTCAGACATTAGTTTCTATAGGGTGTACCAAATAGCGGCCAGGCTCTTTAAATCGACCGCAAAATTCGGTTTCTTAACCTATCGCGCTACCATTTTGTGCAGCGTTGCCCATAGATGCTGCATTTCGTTTGTAAAATTTGAAAAGAGCGAACTTACCTGAGGAAAAAGTAAAAAAAAGAAAGAAAAGAAAATGGCTTAACTTCTATGGAAATGCAGCGAAGCCACCGGTCTTCAAAAAATAAAGTTCGCCCTTTTGCAAATTTTACAAAAAAAAAAAAAAAATCACCATCTGCGGGCAACGCTGAACAAAATCGTAGCGCGATAGGTTAATAAACCAAATTTTGCGGTCTATTTAAAGAGCCTGGCCGCTATTTCGGACACCCGGTAGAAGGGGTTGAGCGGGCTCGGGCACAATTGCTCAACTGCCGGGTTTCGAACGACAGCTCTCTATGATTACTGCGTGTTCCTCCGCCTACAATGTCTCCGGCGTGGTCTAGTGGCTAGGATATCTGGCTTTCACCCAGAAGGCCCGGGTTCGATTCCCGGCGTCGGAATTTTTTTTGCTCTTACATTGCGTGCCCTCATGAAGCCCAAGAAGACGGCGAGTTGTCCCCTCTTTTTATCTGAATTTTTTTTTATTTTTTTTTTTTTGTTTCTGAGGTTTAGTAATGTCAAGCGTTCACAAGCTCGCCTCTGCTCTTACCCTTCTTTTAAACTATACAGCTCGCTTTGTGACGTCAGTTACATGTGGAGAGCCCGTTGAGAGTGTTGACCGTCGAACACCTGCGACAATGTTCGCTGGATTGCATGCCTTTTTTTTTTTTCATTCTTTTGTTTCCGAGGGTTTCCGCTCCACGTGGCGCTACATCGGCGCGCCTCATAGGGGGCGCGACTTCGTCGCGCAAACTACGATGACCATCTTTTTCGTGAATGTTCGTTATTTTAATAACATTGCATGTCTTCGGTGATTATAATCCATTTTTATTGGTGATATTTTGCCACGACGACTTGTTCTATTGGTGTAAAAAAGTATTCTGTCGCACTTTAGAATATGGTTATGCAGCGTTCCTAATGCAACCATTAACCCGATCCGGTAACATCAAACTAAACCCAGACCCTTACACTCAGTTGGAAGCAATTCTTGCCGCCGTATAACGCATAGAAGCCGGGCAAATCTCGATGCTAGGAGCTATCACGTCGCTTCAAAGTGACTAAAGAACGACTGACGCGCTAGTCCAGGAACTGCTGGAAAAGGTTACCACAGTCGAACAGAACCTTGCGGCAGTTTCGCTACAAGCACCTGTGAGCATGCCTTCTTTAAAATAGTTCACTAAACACCGAAGTCCCAGAAATTAAGGCAAAGCATGGCGATACAAAAAATAGGGGTCGGCGTTCAAATCTCTTGTTTCTAGGCATTCCTGATTCTCAATCGGAAATGTTGGCTCAATCTGAGGAGGGGGTTCTTTATTTTTGCGACTAGAAACTTGGCGTAACGTTCCGCGCCTTTGTTGTTGGACGTTATCATTGTTTAGGCCGTTTTTGTCAAGGCCAAAAGAGGCCGATCATCATGAAACGATGGCCTCTTTTTCAGGACCAGACGGATTTTTTCGGTCGCGGACCAGTCACCTAGCTGTGTTTGGAGATTCGTGTTTGTCTACTGTCCTTTTTGTTCCCCTTCCTCAGGGATTGTTGTCGTCATCGTGAAGCTCCTTTGCTTCAAAACTAAAACTGCGTTTTTAGGTTCAGGTTTTAAGCTGAAAGGTTTAACCTTCTGCTGTGCGTGAAGACCTTTTCCCATACGTCCGATTAGCTCGGAGCAAACTGTATCAGTTCGCAGCATCGCATAAAGTCCCATTCAAAATTTGCTTTGATAAGCTTTGTATGAAAAATAAGTGTTTCACATGCGATTCACCTTCAGATACTGTAAGTGAATATCATGCATAGCTAAGCCTGCCGGCCAATCGTCTAATCAACGCTTCTTCTCCTAGAATGCGCACGATAACTAAATATATTTCTTATCTGGTTTCATACACTAACATTCACAGATTCATGTTATAGAGGGAAGATGTGAGTAGTATTTTGGAAGATAGTACATCATATATTGTTGTACTAACTGAAACGTGGCTAAACTCGATATTAGCGGCCGACGACCTTTTTCCCCCATATAAATATCCGCACATACCGGTGTGATAGACCAGTGCGACGTGGTGGCGGTGTTCTGAATCTTCTGATTGGTGTCAAAAGTAAAATTTCCTATTTTTTAGTTCAGTTACATTGTGATTTGGTATTTATTTGCTTATGTATTTGTGGACTCCTTGTAAAACTAAACTTGTCGCTTGTTATAGGCCTCCCAAGAGCGACCCTACTTTTACAAATATACATCGAGACCCCATTTTAGAGATCATTGAAAGTTTTCCAAAAGCAAACATTTTTTCTTACTTTGTGACTTCAACTTCAGTGATTTTTTGGAATTATATCTTCTTTTTAACCTTACCCAGGTAGCTATGAGCCCTACCCGCGGTGTGAACATCCTTAACCTTGTCCTGGCTATCCTCCACTGATTTCATTCACTCAGTTATCTATAGCTATAGATTCAGTGACCACACGTTCTTGCATTTGTCACTGTCATTTTCCTTTTTAATTAAAGCACCTTTTGAAAAAGTAATCAAATATATTAATAAAGCAGACTTTGTATCCATACATCGACACATGTCCGCTTTCTTCCAGACGTTTCAAACCAATTTTCATGCAATAAATCTGGAAGAAAACTGGATGATGTATAAGAACAAACTTAATGACCTTGTGGAAACATTCGTGCCCACTGTACGTATTTGAACTGATGGCGTCAGGCCTGGTAAAATAAGACAGGTAAGTCTCTTGGCAATAAGAAAAAGCGCCTTATCTGAAAGGCTAGACTGGCGAACTGTCCAACCACGTGGGAAAGGTATTACGCTTGTTTGAGGGAATATACCTATAATGTATCAAGTCGTGACAAAATAAAATATTTTTATCAGGACCTGCCAGCCATCCTTTGAAACAGTCCCAGGAAGTTCTGGAAGTTAGTATCTACAAAACGAAACAGTCATATAGCTCAATTAATTGATGAGGGCGGCAACTCAGTGGATGAGAAATCGTGCTCCGAAGTGATAAATCACTTTTTCACCTCCGTTTCAACAAATGAAGACCCTTCAATATACCTGCGGTACTGCCTGTCAATTCAGGATCTATGGCGTCCATCAAAATTTCAGCTGCCGGTGTTGCGGCTCTTATCGAGGGACTGACACTATCGACTTCCTCGGGACCAGATAACCTGTCGTCGAATTTTTGTTTTTGTTTAAATGCTACACAACTATAATAAATGACTTTCTACAGATGATTTGCAATCAGTCACTTCTCGGTGGCTTTCTTCCTTTCGATTTGAAAATTTATAAGATTGCTCCGGTCAACAAAAAAAGTGAAAGCCGTTTACAAATCCCTGTAACGCCGAATTGGAGCGCAGCTCTTGAGGAGGAGTGAAGGGTACTGAGGGAGGGTAGACCCCTCCTCCTCCCCTCATTCTTTAATATGCTCCGGGGGGGCGGTCACGTGACCTCGGGGGGGGGGGGTGTCACGTGACTTCGGGGAGGGGGGTCACGTGACCTCGGGGGGTCACGTGACCTCAGAGGGGTCACGTGGGGGTCACCTTGGGGTCACGTGACCTTGAGATGACCTTGGGAGGGGTCACGTGACCTTGGGGGTCACGTGACCTTGGGGAGGAGACCACGTGACCTCGGGGGTCACGTGACCTCAGAGGGGTCACGTGACTTGGGGGTCACGTGACCTTCAAAGGGTCACGTGGGGTCTTGGGGTCACGTGACCTTGAGATGACCTTGGGAGGGGTCACGTGACCTCGAGGGGTCACGTGACCTTGGGAGTCACGTGCGGTCACGTGACCTTGAGATGACCTTGGGAGGGGTCATGACCTGGAGGGGTCACGTGACCTTGGGATGACCTTGGTTACGCCGACGGCGACGGCGACGATGACGGCGACGCCGCTCAAGCCGGGAACGGGCCCCTAAGAGCTGCGCTCTAAAAGGGAAACCGTAGACTACCTTATAATTATCGCCCATTTCATTAACTTTCGTTGCATCCAAACTTCTTGAACATATCACATACTGACAGGTAATGTCACATTTGGATGATAACGAATTATTTCATAAACACCAGCACGGTTCTCGCTGCGGTTACTCTTGTGAGGCACAGCTGTTCGAATACAGAGATGACATCCACCTTGTCCTTCAACCTCGTAATCAAGTTGATGCGATATTTCTAGATTCATCTGAAACATATGACCTTGTTTCTCATCTCCGCTTACTTGCTAAACTTTCTGAACTTAAAATTGATACTCAAGTACTCAGCTGGATACCCAGCTTTTTCTATTCACGGGTACAGTACACAGTGGTGTCCCGCAAGGAGCTGTACTTATAGGCATCTTTTATTTTTAATATGTATTAATTATATCCCGAAAAAAAATCCTCTATTATACATATTTGTTGCAGATGACTGCGTAGTGTACCATGAAACTGCCCATCCTGACGACCAAACGATACTTCAGGGGGATCTAGGTCATATATCTCCAAGTTGTTTAACGACTGGTTATACAAATCTGTGCCAATGGATCCGGTTTACGTGAAACAAAATTCCTACTCTCTTTCAGTATATATTGGATAATGAAGTAATAAAGGAAGTTCAGACATATAAATATCTCGGCGATATATTAAGTTCCGATTTAGCATGGATTAACCACATGAACTACATTTTCCCGAAGCATCTAAAACTCGGCTACATCCGGCGTTGCTTGAGCGCTGCTCCTCCAAAACTTAAACAATTGGCATAGGAAACCTTTGTTTGACCTAAATTAGAATGTTCCTCCGGTATCTGGAGCCCCCCAAAACACGCCGCAGGGTAGCACGCCTCTGCTTACTTCACAAACTGAACCACTCTCATCCCCATCCCCAGAAATGTGTGCCATCGTATGCTTGCGCCATCTTTTGGCAAGTTACGGCAACGTTCCCATAGAAGCCCCATGTATTTCATATACATATATGGCCACAACGCCAACACGATACGCTTTGAACCATTTGCCATGCTACAACTCTATTCTATCATATACCCCTTTTCTCGTGCCAAAATTGCAAGATAATGACGTGTAAATTGCAGGTTCCCCAGTCGAATAAACGTTTTTCTGTATTGCCAATGCGGATATAATCCAAATTAATGAAAGCCTAGAGTTTATTTTGGTTTATGAACAAATCGTTATGATTGTATAAATGAACTAGAATACACCCCCATATTATGAAAAAATTTGTAATGTATAAGATATGTATTACATATCTAGAAAAAAGATAATCCGGAGGCAGCTCACGCCAATTTTTTGAAACAACAAAGTTCGAACGAGCACAATATAAAAATTTAAAAAAATGCAAATTTTGACTTTTGACTACACTAAACCACAAGACGATAAGGACGATAAGGGGCTGGGTATATTTGTTTTCTCAAAATTATTTTTTGGGGTTCCTAAGACCAATTTGCCAAAAAAGGCGGATTCATTTTTGTTTAGACGTTTACGAGTTTTCCAGTATTTCACTACTGACATAAATAAGGTAGGAAAAAAATTGTATTACGATAATATAAATGGATAAAAAAGCTTTCAAAATAGTTTCTCTCTTTATAATTGTTATGTGATTATAACAGTGCCTTTTTTATTGAAAGGAATAGAACCATTGTGGAGAATAAACGATTTATGAGAGGACGATCGTTCTTGTGAACTTCACATTCCGATGTCAAAAGTAATATCTAGGCACGTACTAAATATTTATACTAAAATAATTATCCCAATCGCCCTGGAAACAAACACCAAAAAAGAAAAAAATCGGAAAAAAAGCGTATTGAAATATCCAACTCGATATCCCATTCTTCAAAGAGGGCTGAAGCCCAAGCTTTTTGCCATAGCAGAGGCTTGTATTCGGCAGCCTTAAATTTTGTATCACGTCACTAGTTAATAAGTCGGCCGATCTCAAAAAGTTCCTGGATGCCGCGCGGGTGCCCGAATTTGAAACGATGACTGAACGCCTGAAAATAGTATAACTATGTCCACTTCGAGACAAGTTTACACAAATATGACTTATTTTAGAGGATTTTCCATGGTAGCAGCTTCTTGCTGAGGGCCCTAAAGTTTGTATTTCATCACCAGTTAAGTTCTCGGCCGACCTCAAAAGTTTCTGGATGAGGTGCGGCTTCCCGAATTTCAAAAGATGTACAAATGCTTATAAACAGCCCAACCCACTTTAAAACCGTTTTTTTTAAAGGATTTGTTTTTTGTTATTTGGCATAGTACCCGGATGGGCTTGAGGGCTGTGTATTTAATATTTTTTTCTTTATCTGGGAACTGGGAAGGCTTTAAAATGTTCCCTAGCCAGCCGCATGTGCCTAAATTTCAAACGATGAATGAATCCGTAAAAACAACCGAACCATACGCAATTCGAGACAGGTTTTCTAAAAAATGAATGGTTTTCCAGTTCTTGCCATACTACCAGGATGGGCTCGAGGGCTCTAAATTTTATATTCTATCTTTAGCTGGGAACTGGGTTGTCCTTAAAAAGTTCTCTGGTGAGGCGCGGGTGCCCAAATTTCAAAAGATAAACGGATGCCAAAAAACAACGGAATCATCCTCACTTTGGGACCGGTTTTCTCAAAAAGGATTCACTTTGAAGTACTTAGCATAGTCCCAGGACGGGCTCCAGTGGTTTACACTTTATATTCCGCCCTTAGTTGAGGATAGAGTTGTCCTCAAAAAGTTCCCTAGCGAGGCGCGAGTGCCCAAATTTCAATATATAAACGAATCCGTAAAAAAAGGCCAATACATCCCCACTCTAAGACGCTGCTACTCGGAATGCGTTGCTTTTTCATGACTTGGCATAATGGATGCGGGTGATAAATTATAATCCACGTTTTCGCATCGCCAGCCTTGCGCCTTGTGCACGAGTGATAACTTTAGTCCACCACCGCATTTCTCATGTACTGCGTTCTTTTTAAGATTTACTGATTTCGTGGTATTCGTTGACGTCAATTTGAACAATGTGTTTATTTTTACTAATCAAAATTATTTAAAAAAATTAGTTTGTGACGATTAGCCTCCTATAGAATGTCCCACTGGTCGTATAACTTACGTGATTATACCGAAATAATGTAGCCTTAACGGAAAAAAATGACGAGAATAGCCTAAAATAAGCACCTCATACACATGATGTAAATCTATTAAATAATATTTATTATTGCAGCACATACGGGCGTGGTGTAAATGCCGCATAAGCGATAGTTTCTATACTTCGTTTCAACTTACGTCCTGACGCAGCCAACGATACGAGCTAATGGGGCCAATCAAGCAGCCCTACTGAGGCGAAGGAATGTTTAATAATTTTTGTGCACATTGGAAAAGTACGTTCAAACTGATCGACTTCTTATTGTTGGGGTGATTTAAACTGTTTTTGTACAAGGCATGACAGAGCGAATGGCGCGCGATGTGAATAAGCCAGAACTGAGTTTTTGAATAATATATGGTCGAAAGCAGTGAGTTAGGAAGAAGATGTACTTTGGGGCGCGTCAAGTGCACGAGGTGTAGAGTGCGCGCATTTTCAAGCATCCAGGCCTCGACTATTAGCCACCAATGCATTCTTACACCCCTTTCCCTGCTTAATGGCATCAATAAACGCCCTTTGAACTGAACTGAAGAGCAAGCCACGCGCGCTTGGAAGAGCGTATGTTTCCCTCAACCTTGTCAGATGGTGCAAGCAGTAGGAGTCATGCCCGTTGCTAACCCCACTACAACCTTCCTGGGAGGCCGCTCTACTCAGCTCACGGCCCGAGCGACAGCGAGCGCTGCTCGAACGGGCTAGACGGGTAGTGGTGGCCTGCGGGGCCTTGGACTTGGTGACCTGACCCGGGGGGCTTCACTGAACAGACTCAATTAAAGTTTTTACCACCACCACCACCACGAGGTTGATCACGTCTACTTTAGTCATCGTGCTCCTGTATCCTTCACGCCTTGTTCCTTTAAAGAAACGCAGAAGTTTGTTTGGGATCTAGGGAAGTTTAATGCAAAGCTCCTAAATGATGAATTTTTTGTAAACAGGGTTCGGCGACATCTTGAAGATTTGGAAATAACTAATAGAAAATAATTCGGAATTAAATAGGAATAGTTTAAACATAAACTAAGAAGCTAGCTCTAGAACACTTCAGTTTTTTAAAGCACGAATAAAAGAAAGAGTGGAACGGTTTAAACGCACTTCTTCAAAAGCTAATGAGGGGGGAGTGCACTTTTCCAGGTTCGTTTTCGGAGGATATAATTAGTAAAACAAAAGCGCCTTGAGGCTCTTGATACTGGACGTGGTTATCGCTCGGAGAGATACCCACCCGAAAAGGGCGATAGGAACAGAAAAACACATGAGTAAGAATATGAAGTCAGCGAGATTATGTATCAGGACGTACTGTCGCGCGACAAAGGAATCATCGAACGCGCTTCAGTAGAATATTATAAAGTACATTTCAGTTACCATGCGCCCAAAAAAGAATGGTTTCCAGGGGTTTTATTAACCTTTATTGCCGAGATTTGTAACCGATTAAAAAAAGAAAAAAAGTTTGAACAGCCCGTCACGTAACCGGAATTTGAAAAGGTGATTGAGAATTTGAAGCCTGACAGAGCTCCAGGACCAGACGGTCTTGGCGCTCAGTTTTACAGCGCGTTTAAGGACAAACTGAGTAATTAGTGAAGCAAACCGACTAAAAGCTTTACCGCCGTCGTTTTTGCGCACGATTTTATACCCAAAAGTGGGGACGTCTCAAAACTTTGTTTTGTTGGATCATACCGTCTGATCACAATAACTTAAAGTAAACTATAAGATACTGATGAAGGTTTTAGCGGAAAGTTTTCTATAGATAAATATAATCGTCGGCCCACATTAGACGTGTGGAATAAAAGGGAGGAGCGTCGTGAAAAATGTTCATGTCGCCCGGAACATTCTGGTATGTTGGTACTCATATGTACGAAGAGTTGCCGTGTTATAGGCCGACCTAGAAAAAAACGTTCGACCGCGTGTCACACGAAATTCTTTTTTCTCTAATAGAACATGTTAACCAGGGCCCGTTTGCTCGAAGCACTAACCGCGGCTAAAGTTAGCCGCAGTACCTAGGAGAGGGATTTTGAGATCACGTGACTGGCTCGGTAGGGATGCGGGGAACATGGCGGTGCCCCAGTGAGTGAGTGCCGCTCGCTTGGGAACTAATATGTCGTTGTGATTGCAATATCGGGCGCGTTAGTCAGCAACATATGGTTCAGGAGGCTTTCGCTTTGCCTTACCTCACTTAAACCGCAAAGCATGGGCAATGACATCGCCACATTTTTTAGATAGTGTTTCGATTCTGGGCACTCCTAAGCCTAAATGAACGCGATAATTGTCGGCATAGCAACGTCTTTGGAAAGCGGATTGTTGATAGCACACAAAAGCAGACGGCGTCCCAACATACCTTTTTTCTAAATTATCCCAGCACCGAGGTGCATGCTACGACTGTAGTTGCACGCGTCGCACGTGCTGGCGTCTGCAGTAGCAACCGTTCTAAAGCAAAAAGTATAAAACAAATTTTGCCTTGCACGCGCGTTCATTAAAGCCTTATTATAATTTTTTACTTCAAATCTTTTATAAGAGCAAGGCCAGCGCGCGTGAACCGTAGCATTACTAGCATTACACTTCCAGCGTTCTCCTCGCGATGCTTGGATAATTTAGAAAAAAGTCTGTCGGGACGCTGTCTGCTTTTGTGTGCTATCAACAATCCGCTTTCCAAAGACGTTGCCATGCCGACAATTATCGCGTCAATTTAGGCTTAGGAATGCCCAGAATCGAAACACCATCTAAAAAATGCGGCGATGTCATTGCCCATGCTTTGCGGTTTAAGTGAGGTAAGGCAGAGCGAAAGCCTCCTGCATTATTCGTTGCTGACTAACGCGCCCAATATCGCAGCTACAACGACATATTAGTTCCAAAGCGACCGGCGCTCACTTACTGGGGCACCGCCATGTTTCCCCGCATCCCTACCGAGCCAGTAACGTGATCTCGAAATCCCTCTTCTAGGTACTGCGGCTAACTTTAGCCGCGGTTAGCGCTTCGAGCAAACGGGCCCAGGTGGTTTGTCTTGTCCGACGGTGTACGCATGGCGTACCAGAACTGCGCCGCTAGCCTTGTTATAAACAAGTATGTGAGCTTTTCTCTACGTTGCAACAAGGCTGCCCACTTTCGCCTTTTCTTTTTTATATTTTTCTTGAGCCGTTTTGTCTAAGTATCATTAAGAGTAGCTTTATTCGTAAGTTTAAGTTGGAAGCTACAGAGGTGCGTATTTTAGCGTACGCGAATGACGTGACGATTTTTGCGTAGACTCCAAGACTGTCCATAAAGCTGTCATGTTCACAGAGATGTTTTACGAAAATATTAACTCCGTCAACTGGGATAAGCGTTTGGGTCTTTGGCAAGGCTATTCACCTTCAACGCCGGCTGTTTTAAACATCATGTATGGATCGAATCGCCGCGCCGTTATCTTGAAGTTCCCCTGGAACACTATTGCAACAATGACGACTATTGGCGTGATCAGGTTGAAGTTTTACGCGCAAAAGTGACCAAGTTGGTAGGTTACGGAATGTCTAATTTTTACGTGCTTCGACTTGCAATGCGTTTCTTACGGGAAATGTGTGGTTAGTTTTGAAGGAGATGCATTGCTCATGGATCAACATACAATGTGGGTACTGTGTTTTCGCTGTCTTTATTTGGCGGAATACCCCCCGCCTCCGGGGGGCGGGGGGGGTATTTCTTTTGTGATACAACTTGATAATATATTTACTTTTCTCAGAGACCTGAGAGAACCATTTTTACAAACCCGCATTCAAGTGAGATTGCGTGGTGCACTCTCCTGGGTTTATTGTTTCGGCAAGCAAGGACGTAGTGCGTCCTTGCTTGTTTTTGGTGTTGTTTTTGGTTCATGTTTTTTAGTCACGCGTTTCTCACTCAAATACTTTTCTTGTGTGTCGAGCAAGCGGCTAAGGAAGGGTTCAATTGATTTGCTTTTTTTTTTTCTTTTTCGGTAACGTTTTTGTACAGTGCTGGCCCAGTGCAGGATATCTTAAAGCGAGTCAAGCGACTGGGGGTAACCCCTAACACGAATACTTTTCTTTCTTTTAAGTTGCGTAGTCAAACAGTCCCAGTTAAAGCCTGATTAGTTGGAAAAAAATATCCCAGTAGCTTGGTCTGACAACTGCATTCTGTGAAAAAGCAGGAAACGGTTGATCACGTTTCCCTAGACTGTTTCGACGTGGTCTTCTTTTAGAACGTCCTCAGAAAAGACTTTCCATTAACGCCCCATAGCATACATTTTGAGCGGTAGAAGGGAAAAATGACGTTCCGTACGACATGATCAAACTGCTGGGCCTGCACAGGATATGGCGGTGCCGCATAGCGGTACGCCACGGGGGTATCGATGTTCGCCCCATGTTTTGTTTTGTTTAGTTCAGCACATGTGCTTTTTGAAAGAATTCTATCACGACCATAAATCTATACCTGAGTGGCTGCCACTTTTTGAGGTGTTTTCTATCCTCAAAGACTTGTAGCATGTTCGACATTAGCCAAGATGGCTGGTGTCTTTTAGTGTTTCATCGCGATTGCGTGTCACGGCCTGCCGTCGTCCAAATCTGAAAAGAAAAAAGAAAAAAAGAAGCCGCGTGAGTGGCGGAGTTGGCAACGTACGTGGCTGTCACGCAGACGAATGGGGTTCGAATCCCGCTCGTCGCGGATCCTTATTTCATTATTTCTGTATACCCTTCTAACAAATAAACTGTAGTGGGTGATAAATAAGCTGGGGGAGTTGGTACTAGTTGAACTTGATAAAAATATAGCGTTGTTTGTGTTTGGTTCATGTCTCTTTCCTCGTCTTTATGTGCGCTATATTTTCCTCGTGTTTGAATAAATCCCTGCCCATTCAGGGCTGTCATCGAGTGTTCATGTTCAGAACACTCCTGAACGTGCTTCGTGTATGAAGGGAGCGGTGACCCGCTGCCTCGGGTCAGTCACCTTCCGTCGCCGATACGAAACGCATGGCAACCTTCTCTTGAAGTGTGTAGGTGTATGTTCACCTCCTTAAACGTTCATTTTTCGTTCTAAAGGCATATGTTCATTTTATTGGTGATAACATTGCACCAGGTGGAATTTGGATACAAATCAACGCGTAAACAATTATGTGCCTGGAATACGTAAGCTGAATATCCATCCTTACCTACGTCTCGTACAGAATCAACCCCTAATAAAAACTTGTGTTTTATGCTTATACTCACTGACAACGCAGTTATACCTGAAGGTACCTAAGTATATCGCACTCCAAGTCAAATATAAGAATTATAGAAATGCGCGCGATGATTTCTGCGAAATTGTGTAGAAGTTCCGGTGTTCTTTGTTATTGGAACTTTGCTCTAAATCGAATATTTCAAAAGTTAATAAATTCATCGTAATTAATTAGTTGGGAAACTACAAAACTTAGCCCGACCTCATCCAAATGATGAGAAACCTATTTTCTTCCTAAAATCCACCAAAATACTTTTGTAAACCTTGGCTCAAGTTACATGTTTACCCTTTACATCAGAAAAGGACGTTCCGACGCCAGGAATCGAACCCGGGCCTTCTGGGTGAAAGCCAGATATCCTAACCTCTAGACCACACCGCAGACAATTAAATGAGTGAAAAACAAAACAACATCAGTGAGTTTCTTCTTGGACTGAGGGCATCATGGTCTTGAGAATCAGAAGAACACGCGCCTACTATTTTGTATCCGTTGAACCAGCCTTGTGTCTCTCTCAAATAGTCAACTCAAGATACCTGTATTTTAAGTACTTTTTGAAATATCTTGGTACCTTGCAAATAATTTTGATCGCGAGTATTTGATACTGTATTTTAATTACTTTTTTAAATATCTTGTACTTATTATCTAAAATACATTTTTGACATCCTGCCATTTTCCGAGTTTTTCAGTATGAAGTGGCATCGGCGTGGCACGAGGGAACGGGAATATTATTTCCAGCAACCATTGAATCCTGTTGCTAGCTCCGATAAGCTACGGTGACTTCTCGCCTGACAACAGGTGTCAGGAGAAACCTTCTTGAACGATCGTTAATCGACCCGATCAGGCCTTGGACTCTGAGTCAGCAGCGCATCCGCCGGCTGGCTGACACGAAACACCGTGAGACTCGAAGCGGCCGCATCAGCACGGCTAACACCATAAAAAACTTCTCTCATATTATAAAAGCCAGCTTCTCGACATTCTATGCGAAACACTTCCTTTGCTTTCCCTTCTGCAATACTCTCACTCACTCAAGCTGTCACACTCATCGTGATGGAAGACGAAAGTTCTCTTCTACCATGGCCGAATCTAAAATCTTATTTTGAAGGTGTGTTCAAGAAAGGCAGCACTCTGCAAGTGAAATACAAGAGCATATCAATTTTGGCGCAATTATATACTCTATCTCTGGCAGCCAAAGTTTCTGAAGAAAATTTTAGTGAAGCTTTTCTTCACGAACAGTTTGTGGGGACACTTTGATTTCACGAGAAATGGCGATTGGCGTTTCAAAGGGTCAAAATCACTTATTGACAATACACAATTTAAGGCCGAACTTGTTGCCTGTCATAAAGTGAGACCCACCCGGGAGACGTTACATCTCTTTGTGGTGTTGTTACAAAGAAGTAATTTAATGTTTCGACATTAAAAGAGCGAACACAGAAAAGAAAAAGAAAAAAAGACGGCTCTAATTTCTAGGTGTTTCTCGCATTATTCAGTTATAACTTCTGGGGGATATTGACATTGAAAAAATGTCCGGCTCAACTTTAGGTTCTAAATATTTCTTGAATGACGAAATACATTTTAAACAAGAACACACGTAGGTTTACTTCATTGTGAATGAAACGTCCATCATTTCACACGACATTCGGAAGACAAGCGACGTATCGCAGCTTTATATACATAAGCCGGGGTCAAATTGCTTATACATCATACAAAGAGCAGCCTGCATACATATTCGAAAGCGAGTCACCGCGAGATCCGTGCTTTGAATGCTGCATGCCAAAGAGTTTAAACAGAAAATTGGGCCCGCGGCATTTGAACCAGGGATCTTGTGGTGACTCGTATTTGCAGACTGCCTTTTGTATGATGCATGAGCAGCGCGACCCCGGCTATACGCACCCTGATAAGACCTTGTCCCCTGCACGGTTTCACAAAGCACGGCCGGACTGGAAGCGCGCGCTCCTTTTCTCTTCTTACGGCCTTTGCAATCGCCCGGGAGTCGATGACATTTTTTCTCCGTATGTAATTCACTTGCTTGCCGCCAGGGCCGCAACCACCTCACCCCACCTAACCCCACTCAGAGAGTCCCTTCGAGCTGCTTTGCGCTGGTGTTCGAGCTTCGTAGGTTGCTGTTTTGGCAACGGTTTATTGAACTTCGCTTCGATTTAAGTCACTCTACCGACAGGCAGTGTCGTCAGCAAACTGCGTTCCCCTGTGACGAAAAATCAGATGGATATGTCCACAAGCCCTCGAGGAAGCACTTTAGGCTGTAATATGCTCTGTGCGAAAATTGCATAGACTACTACACCCTCGTCTAGAGGAGCTGACCGATTTCATGTGCGCCTATGAAACGATGATGCGGACCACGGCAATAAATAGATTGGGCCTGCTTATATTTCACGAGAGTGTACAAATTATTTATCATTTAAAGTTCCTCCACGTAGAAGGGGTCCGTCTCCTCCTGTTCTTGAGTTGCAACGGAAGTCTTGGAGGTAAAGACGAGTATAGCTTTTCCATAATTGCATTCGCTGTCTCTACTTAATACCTTTTACTCCCGAATCTCTCGGAGATGTGTGTCAAATATTCACCGTTTGGGGCTCATCAGAAGCGCATTAGATAGTGGCTGAGGGTCTAAACGTAAGGATCAGGTGTCAAAGGCTATAAAATCTCGGCTGCAAGTTGCGACAGCGCTTAGATACACTGTCAGACGCGCTCTGTGCAAACGGCAAAGGGTAGCCTAGGGGTGAGGTGACAGCGCCCCCCGGCAATTGCGGCGGGAGGTGGCGATTGCCCCGATTTCAAAGGCCATAAGAAGAGAAAGAGAGCGCGCGCTTCTACGCGCTTCCAGTCCGGCCGTGCACAAAGTAACAAAAAGGTCAGCAAACGCTAGATTAAACAGAAAATGTGAACAACTTCTTTCTTTGTTACCAAATGTTATCGTGATGGTCTGATCCTTTAGCAGGGTAACCGTTCAGCTTCGCGTAGCACGATAGCTGCACACCGGACGGTTTGTAAATCGAACGCACTTGGATGTGTAGGGTGCAACGCACCCACAGATCCATCTTTCTTGTCAACATGCAAGAGTGTAAAGCAAGCCGTGTTCGGTTGCAAAAATATTATATAGGACATATTACTGTTGGTCCAGTTCGGCGGGGTCCTCAAAGAAGCTTTTTCGTTTAAATCTCGTAGACCATACGCCGTCGAAAGCAGAGCATGTGCATCAAGTCAAATGTGATCTTCGCTTCGCGAGTAATATACTCGGCGTACGTGAGGGCAAACATGCCACAGTCGCTGCCGTTCATCTGCTGCGGTTCATCTATGCAAGCAAATGCGACTTTCCACCTCTACGTGAAGTACGATTTTTTGCGTCCGACAGTTTTTCTTCTGGGTGAAACTAATTCTGATTTTGTTTATTTTGGACATCGGGAAATAACATATAAAATTATATATGAAGCAAATTAAAAAGGTCGACCAGCCACCCCCTGTTCGATCTTATCTGAAATCACCCAGCTATGCCTTCCCAAGACGAAGGTGCTCTCTGTTGGCAAAGCTTCGAATTTCGATATCCAGAAGCACCTGAAGATACCTTTGAATTTGTGTTCTTGCTTTCAGGCTTCAGCTCTACATGTACAATTGTTTAATGTTATCTCAAAACATTTGCATTCCAGACAACTCCTCTGTATATTTATTTCACTCTAACTGCAATTAAAATAAAGAACCTATTGAGTTTGGTACTGCATTTGGCGATTGTACTTCCTATTGTCAGGGTAAACCGAAATTATGCGGTGATTTCTTCTAGCGCAAACAAGGACGGATATCCGATGAGAAGTTCAAGAATCAGCATCTGTTGCGTGCTAATAAACAATTCTGGAAGGCCACATTTGCGGAACTGTAGAATTGAGTTTGTCACTGACGTCGATACAAAATACGCAATGTGGAAGTATCTTCAAAAGTAATTAAAAATACATTTCTCAGTACTTGTACTTTACTCAAGATACTTTACAGTGAAAGTAACCTAAGTAGTATTTTAAACACTTTATGAGCCAGGTATATAGTAACTTAACTTAAATACTTTTACCGAGTATTTTGTTCAACACTGCGTTCCACACTCCATACAGGGCGCGAGCAGTGTTCCACACAAGTGATTTTTAATAATTTATGATGTGAGTTAAGGCTGGTTCCCACAGCACCGTTCCTTACGTTACGAACCTTACGTCCATATCCGACCTGCAGTCCTCGGCCCATTGTGCTTCGTATTCCAAGTGCCAACCTACTCATGGTCGCAACGCTTCGTACGAAGCACCGATGTTCCGTTGACTTTGGTCGTATCCCGACGTAAGCGTATACATAAGCTTCGCAACGTAAGAAAATGGTGCTTTGCGAATCAGCCTTTATTGTTTGGGCCTCTAGCACGGAAAAATGTGCTTGGTATACGTAGGATTAAGGAGTACTAATTTGCAACGAACCGCGTGGAAGTGACTGGATTTAAATAGCTGACAGTAGATAAAACGTCGGGAAAGAATCAAGTGTGAAGTCAGATTCATGTCTAACAAGCGAAGACTAACCATCGAGAGTTTAACGCCCTTTACCAACACCTGCTAGATGCAACAGCCCCGCGTCTGCTCAGTGTCTTCCTTGTAGCTAGGCGTGCGTACTAAAAGGCGACACAGCCGGCTGGACTTGGCCCGGCGCTCTGGCATTTTGACTTGTGGCTTCGAATAGAAGTGGTTGTACGATATTTATTTATGCGTGTATGGCGACCGCCTGAGGTATACAGTTTCAGCTTTTATAGTCATAAGTTTAAATGAAGGAATTGACTCTGACTTCTAGACGTTGTTTGTTTAATAATGGCGAGTTTAAAAAAAAAAAGAATAATATTATCGAAAACGCCCTGACGGAATTGATTTTCTATGTGAAATTGAAGAGAGCACTGATCTTTAATCACGAATACAGTAATGTATCGTTAATACGGACTTCGTTAATATAGATACACAGCTATATAGAAAACACAAACAGCTTTCATCATTTTGAAATTAATGAAAATAGCGAAGTGGTTTAGGACTAAATAATATTGCTGGGAATAATGTCAATACGGGAGTGCAAGGAGAAAAGAAAGCTGCGAAACCGCTTGGCATAACTTTGAAGAGCTTGTAACTTGAAAGCCTTTCTTGGCATTTACCTTAATCCATTGGATAAATCGTCGCTCGTCCGTTAGGTATGAGAAACTATGGACCTCCAGGTTCCCGCCATAACTTTCCCAACACCCCGTTAAACAAAGGCTATTATACGAATCGTCCTTCATAATCGAACACTCAAAAGCACACTTTCCAACGGTCCTCTATGTAGCACAGCCAGTGTCCTGTTTTTTGTTGCTCACGAGCCGCCTGGATTCCAAAAGAGTTGAGACTTCACGTAATGTCAACTTCTTTTTTTTTTTTAATTAGATATAGTCGCTACGAAAGTCACTGGATCCCGGGAAAGTAGCGGCCATTACCCGCTCTGCCTGTTCTCAGGACACGAACATATGCCAACATGGAGACGGTCAAAACCTTGCGATGTGATTAGTACATCGGCAAATGCTACCATGGGGACGGCCATTTTGGCAACTGGGGCCTTTTAAAGCATCGAGGAAGCGATTTTGAACCACTCGTTCCTAGACAATGGGTGACGCGTCATCGCACTCAAAGTGTTCCTCGAAAATCCCTGCGTCTTTAGTGTTCTACACGCAATAAAATACTGAGCCTGGCGGATCTCCACCGATATCTTAAAAAAGATGTTATCCTTTAATTATTCTTTTGATATAATACTTATTTTTCAATAATGCCGGACTTCTGCCGAGCACCAGGGCTGTGCGTGGCGGCAGCGGGTCTGTTTGACTGGCTCTTTTTTATTTCAAAAATCATTTTATAATTATTTTTGCTTCAAAACAAACAAACTGCTTATAATTTAAGGAATATTGTTAGACGTCAATAAATAATGTCGAGGATTTTGATAACGTGACCAGTTGCACTTCAAGAATCTGTAGGTGTACAAGAAACGTTTTGTGATTTTAGATTGGCTATGATTTTATTAGACTGGCTTGACAGACTGGATACGCTGGTGCTTCATGAACCAAACTACCCGATGTTGTCACTACAATCCCAGATGCAGTGACCTCAGTTGTTAAAAATAGTTACACAACACACTTCCATCTCTGCCGCTGTAAAACAACACAACGGGGATGGCAAAAGACAAGAAAATAATAAAAGAGGCAAACGAAGGGCACTTGTGCAATCTGGAGAGCATTGTCAGCATCGTTGCAGGTTAACACTCCTTGCCGGCTCTCCACGAGCGGCATAGGACCAGTGATGTACTGACGTCACGACACGAAGGGTGCAGGCCTTGAGTTTCTAGAGGGCGCTCCTTAACGCAGTAATAACTACCCAATCGCAGAAAGAAAAAAAAAAATTCCGACGCCGGGAATTGAACCCGGGCCTTCTGGGTGAAAGCCAGATATCCTAGCCACTTGATCACGCCGGAAACATTTGAGGTGAAGAAAAGCGCAGTGAAATCAGAGAGCTGCCTTTCGGCATCGCGTGCATCATACTTTCTACGCTTCAGAATCGCTAAAAGGCACGCGTCCTCTATTTCATACTCATTGCACACACTACGTGCAGGGAACACGGCACCGCATATCCTGCAGGCAGTGTTCGTAACGAGTAGTGCACATATTATTTAACCCTTATGCCTTCAGCCTGTGACCAGACTGAGGGCACAACGCCGCCGATGTAACCTTCTTTTCTTTCGCTTCCGCGATGCTGATAAAGAGACTCGGGCTCAACCAAAAAAAAAAAAAAAAAACTGTCTTTGAGGTGTGCCTTGAAAAATTGGGTTTAGAGCTTGCCCATAAGTGACCACAAGGCAATGATCACATTAGTCACTAAGAAATAGATAAAGACAATGCATAACCCGTATTCAACACTTCTACGAACCCTCAGGGGAGGAGATATTGATGTTTTTAACCCAAATTTCGTAGCTTTTAAGACTTTTGTAACTAACCTGTGAACATTTTGTTGTGCATCATTACCAAGGCGTCAAGTTGTTCATGAGCACAGAAAATAAACAAATGAATGAATGAAAATGAATGAATGGGCGCATGCCATCTTGGAGTCACGTGATGCGGCCGCCATTAGGCTGCTTCAATTCGTCGCTCCGCTCTTCTCTCCGCGTCTTGGCGGATGCGTTCAATTCGTGCTTCTCGTAGCGCTTCACCGCGTTTCTTACCTCACTCCAGAAAGTGTGGTCCGATACTTATATATATGGGTGATTTCATCTCAACTCAATTACATATTTTGGGTGGAATTTTAATTTTTTTTAAAAAAGTACATGTTATCGACCAATTCCTATAATAAAAGAAGACGCAAACGGCAAGTTCGTCGGATTTATTGTTCTCGAGTTACGGACCGTTGAAGCGGCCAAGGTGGAAACTCGTTTTTCCAGCTTATTGGGGGTGCCATATTTCACTCCATCCCTTTTCCTTACGTTTTACGCTATATCAATATAACTTTTTGGGAACACTCTCGACATATGTTTTTTTATGCCAATTAAGCGTCCAGGTCACAACATTCTTAATGTATTTTTTTTTTCATTTGTCAAGCCACCTCTCTGCGACGATATTTGACGAAGTTCAGCAAGCTGTGCTGTCTTACCTAATCAACATATATTTATGATCTGGAGATTTCGAAACACTAGCAAGTTTGGAGTCGATTTTCTAAAAAACCTCACCTTTTATTTATTTTATTTTTTATTCAGAGTTAGATTAGGTTAGGTTAAAAATTTTTAAACCAAAAAGAAGCAATTTTTAATATATTGTTTGTTTGGCCGCTATATATTAAGACTCGAATCTCGTGCTATGAGTGTTTTGAACGGGACTTCGCACAGGCGCTCTGCTGAGCAGAATTTTGCCCTATGTAAGGTTTTCTACTTATCGTTAGCAGTTACCTCAATATCCAACCATAAACATTAATAAAAGTTGGAGTAGTGTACTTAAAAAAAGTCACTTAGAAGTCCGTATTCTCAAGTGCGGGCACCAGCGCTTGCTTCCTCTCAATACAGGGGAATGCGGAACGTTAGAGAATTCCTCTGGGGCCTTTTGGTTTCGGCTTTGAGTTTGAAATACCGAACTTGATATGTACTTGTCATATTTTACTATGTCAAACAGACATGCAGTGCATATACATATGTATGATTTTGTATCTGACGCTTAGGAGGTACGGTTTATTTTGTGTACATACGGACTCTTTCGTAAAATAACGAGCGTTTCGTAGCGTGTAAGGCTTCAAATGTGTTAGTCATGTGTTTAGACATAATTTCTATTTTCAGTGATTCATGCCGGATTACTTAGACCTTTTCCTCTTGACTCAAGTTTGTCCGGGAGCGTAGATGTTTCGTATCTTCTCCGTCAATACATAGGGCCAAGCTCACACACCTTGCAAATCACGCCAGTGCCAAGTAAATAAATATTGTTACAATAAATATTGGTGCTTCACTGGCTTTTACGCTCAGATATTGAGCTACGTACTAACATTAAATAGAAAACCTTACATAGGCCGAAATTCTGCTCAGCTGAGCGTCTACGCGAAGTCCCGTTCAGAACTCTCATAGCACGAGATTCGAGTCCTAATAGCAGCCATACAAACAATATATTACAATTTTTGTTGGTAGTTCCTGACAGACTACTATATTACCTACCTGTAAATAAAAAAAAATGAAATCTGGATTTTTTTAGAAAATGGACTTCAAACTTGCAAGTCTTTTTAAATATCCGTTTTTCAGGTAAATGTTCCCGTTATATGTTTAGCAAAAAAATATTCAAATTATATTTAAAAGAAAGAGCTTAATTGGAGATTGACGGTGATTTAAAGAAAAATATATTGATTATGTCATACAGCACAGCTTGCTGAACTTCGTCAAATATTGTTGCAAAGAAACGGTTTGACAATTAAAAAAAAATTAAACATATTATGACCTAGACGTTTTATTAGCATAACTCGCCGTTTGCATCTTCTTTTATTACAGGAATTAAAATCGCCCGTACTTGCGGTTTGCACTACCTGTCACGGAAGGGATTTCCCCAAAACATATACTTTATTGGTCAAATTAAAAATTCGACCCGAAATCCGTGCCTCATTTGAGATGAAACTACCCATATGCATATGCACTGCATATCTGTTTGACATAAGGAAATATGACAATTACATATGATATGTGACATCTTGTCACATCAGGCTTCTTGAGATGTCTGTGGGGCCACGTCTTAGGTGTGTTGGGCATTTCAAACTCAAAGCCGAAAGCAAAAGGCCCCAGAGGAATTCTCTAACGATCTGCACTTTCCCGTATTGAGAGGAAGCAAGCGCTGGTGCCCGCACTTGTGGATACGAAATTCTAAGTAACTTTTTTTAAGTACACTACTTCAAATTTTATTAATGTTTATAATTGGATATTAAGGTAACTGCTAACGATAAGTAGAAAACCTTACATAGTCAAAATTCTGCTGAGCGGAGCAGAGAGTTCTGGCCGGGCGGCAGCAAAGACATAAGGGGAGTCCCGGACACATTAAAGCTGTAAAAAGGTGGAGGGAATAGACCTGCCATAATTCCTGTCTTGATAATGTGGGAGTTGGTGTCACAGGTTAGTGTGCCAGAGGCACTTCATGCGGCGCTTTAACGCTTTCGGCTAGCCATTAATATGGGCCAGCTTAAACTACCCCAGACTGTACCTCTCTGCAACAAACCACGTGCAAATGGCAATTAAAAAATAGCTCTGCCTAGAATAAGCGCCGAGGAAGAGAGTGCGAAACCCGACCCATAATTAAGTAATCAGAGCAGCTCTGCATAAGCTGATTCGCGGCACGAGCCGTTCCACAATCGGTGACTCGATGACGCTCATCCCCCCCCCCCCCCCCCCCCCCCAGTTAGTGGGTTTTGGGAGCGGCCGCCTCGGCCAGTTCATGGGCAGCCTTTGACAAGGTCCGCAATGGGCCGAGCCTCCGGGAGACGGGCGACAAGTGGAGCGTCCCGAAATAAAGTTATCCGTAGCCCCTGTTGCTCATTTGTCACTGGCGGGACACGCACTGCGGGCACTATTAATACCTCCCTCTTATCCGCAAATCCCGGCATGAAAGAGCCGCTCTCATTTTGACAGTTGTCACGAACTCCGGCGTCCCTTCCCGCACGCGCTCACGACGCCGAGGTCAAAACCCCGGTTGACTGCGCAACGCCGCCTGCTTGCCCCGCTACGCGCTCTGCGGACAAAGTTCCAAACGGGCCGGCGTAATAACAAAGTGCCCTCGTGAAAATCGCCGCCTCTTTGTTTCGCAAACCAGTACCGAGCTACTCGCGTGCTCTACTAAAATCTGGTAGACTATCTAAAGACCAACGCTCACTCAGGGAGAGTTTAGCTGAATGTAGTATCCAAATCGAAATAAAGCTCACCAGAGTGAGCAGACGGTTTAGTTAATAAAAAAGAGCCCACAGATAACTAAAAAAAGAAAAAAAAAAAGGCAGCTGCATGATATATCGCGTTCAGACTCTTGCGTTGTACGGGGGAAAATGTTTTAGATCATTTACATTTGTCGTGGCCATGTTTAGGAGCCATGATTTAATTTCGTCATATAGCGGGCATTTCAGAGATTCAAGGCAATATTTTGAAACTTCATATCTTGGCACCTGTAGTCTCTTCCTTCCAAACAATAAACTACTACTACTACTTCTGAGAACGACAAGTGGAATACTTCCGGGAGGCATGTTGGACATTCGTCTCTGGGATCTCACCTATCCTCTGGGGTCGAAGGTTCATAGTAAAACGCTGGAGACATTTTCACGTGAATTTTGCTAATACGCTTCTTGCGCACTATATTTATTAATATATATGTGCGTGTGTGTGTGTTTATTATTTTTTTTTTTACAAAACTGCGTGTAAAACGTTTTTTTCTCTGAGGTGTTCGTTCAGGAGGCAGCCATGTTCATGTGGATCGACATCCGAAATACCACTGGAATTGCAATATTTGTCAACAGTTTATCTGACACTTTGTAGCTCATTTTTTACTAAGCAAAGTTTAAATCTAAGCAAGTTGTAAACAATCTGAGTAGAATGAACAAGTGAACGGTCTTCGCATCAACTTTAAAACAAATCAGGTTCTGGGAGAATTCCTAGATGACACAAGCAATCGTGTGTTCCGGTGGCGACTTCTTTGATTAACGATAGTGCAAACATTCATCCAAATTCAGTTTGTGTTTTCAGGGCCCCGCTAACCGCTTACTATTGGCGACGTGTGCTATCAAAAGCGTCGCTGTGGTCGGCCTTCCACAATTGGCCGAATGCTGACTATGACGTCAGCAAAGGTTTCTTCATCGACAGAGATAAGAGTAATGTAAGAACTTCAATTTTGACGGTGTTGGCAGTGTTGGTTTCAGAGCGCAATAATCTCAAGCTTCCACCATGTTAATTATAAACACCATCGAAGTTGTTGTTCGTAAGGTAATGACGTCACGAGAGGAAACCACAGGAGGGCGCCACCAAAACATCTCGCCGCTAATACTTCGTTTCAGCTGAAGTCCTGGCGCAGCCGAATCTTCAAGCGCGAGCATAAGGCCCTGAGCATGTGCTTGCTCTGCACGAGCGCGCGTGCTTGGGCAGAGACTCTGAAAGCCCTGAGCTCGCGCTTGTAGCATCGGCTGGATCTGGACTTCAGCTGAAACTAAGTATTAGTCTCATGTACCAGGTTCAAACGAATAATAATGAAAAAAAAAAAACGTATTTTGGAATTAGGTATTGCTTTTATGTTTATGTTTATTTTTACCTTCATCCCAATCGTACTTATCTGCTTCAAGCCTTGAAAGGCATGGGAGAATAAAAAACACAAAAAACTTTCCTCCAAAAAGATCTAGAGGCGGACGCTAGGCCATAACTATACATTTAAACGTTATGACCCCCCCCCCCCCCCCCCTTCAAAAGAAATGTCTGCCAAGCATTAGGTCGAACCACCAAGCATGTAGCGAAATAAACTTCTTCGGCGCAACTATGGTGTTCAAGAGTGCTAAACATGCAATAAGAGAAAATTGTTTTTAGAGTCAAATTCTAAATTTAAAAGTTAATTCGTTGCCTTCCCTTAAACAAGCGAACGCAACGGCATGATGTAGCTATCATTATTCCAGGTCGCTGTCTGTGGCACATCGATTAAACAGGTAAAGTGTCCTGATATAAAGCCACGCCTGAACGTTTGAGGTGTCGTTGGTACCCCACGATCACGGATGGGCAGTATTTCAAATACAAGTATCTGAAATACGTATTTCAAATACTTTGTGTATTTTGCATTTGTATTTAATTACAAATTGGGTAATGTATTTGACGTGTGTATTTAAATACTAAAACATGGGTATTTCAAATACAATTGTAATTAAATACAATTTTGTGGGCGAAAATACATCCCTCAAATTTATTGTCACTGTCCAGAGCAGGAAGTAAACTACGTCCTGCACCGAATGCAGTGTCTCTCAATCAAGCACAAGCATTTAGTGACTTTGTGATTACGGCGCTAGTCCAGGGCAAGAATAGTGACGAAATCGACGTCCACAGGCAGACTGGCTAAATAAGTGCCTGCGACAACTTGTGATGCTTTCCAGCCTGATTTCCATCCATATTTTTGCCTGGAATTTTCTAAATGCGCGAGTCGTCCAGATATTCGTAACTGGTGCGAGTTGGAACAATAAAAAATTCTCTAGCTGGTGCTGCGCGTCTTGGTCGTCTCGGTTCTTTGTTGGTCTATACCAAAATGTAATCGACAAAAAAAGCAGCTTGGAGCTCTGTACTTTTTTCATCGATTACGTCCAAGCTGATTACATTTTTTTGTGATTATATTTCTATTACCTTACTAGAGCATCGCACATTAACTCCCGAGTGTGCAATGCAAAATTAAAATGAGATACCCAGAAAAACGGTGCAGGTGCCCTGAAGTCGCTGAAACAAATTTTGAGGAATGTATTTGGAAAAGTATTTGGAGGCGACCAAATACATTTGGTTGTATTTGTATCTTGTACTTAAATGCTTTTTTGGAAGTGTAATTAGATTTGTAATTAAATACATTTTTGACGAAGTATTTTGTATTTGTATTTTGATACATATTTGCATGTATTTTGCCCATCCCTGCCCACGATGATATCCTTGTAAGGCGACGCGTGTGTTACGCGAACACATACGGTAAGAATATTTGGATTCGACTACGACTTTCGCACGGTCCTATAATATAAATAACCACATTAATCAGTTCGAGCCTTTCGCGTTTTCCCTTTCTATGTAATATTTTATGTGCTTCTCACGCCAATATTTATAGATGTTGTCATCGTCATGCGCACGACGTTGAGAGCGGAAAAAAGAGCACGAATACTCGAAGTTTCAAGATACACATTTTATCGAGGGCGTGGCGCAGGGTTCAAGCGCCATCTATGCACGGAGTTGAGAACAGTGGCAGATGGAGGGGAGTGCGCTCCCTCACATTGGTTAGGAAGAAGCACACAAGATGGCAGCATGCACACGCCGAAAAAATTAAAAAATAACGAATGCAATGAGTGTATTTACAAGAAAATCTCTACTCGAACAATTTATGTGCGTAGTAGTAAGCCGTGTTAAGTTATAGTCATTAACCAAACACTGCCATTTAGAACTTACGAAGAATTATTATTAAGTGACCGAAATGAAAACGAGGCAAGCGCGAAACGTTTAATATCGAAGAATGAATTATAAAGAATAAATAAAAAAATGAGCAAATAACAAAAAACGCATAAAAAACCTACAGACATCTCAAATTGAGTCTTTCAATTATAATTGCATCAGTCGTTCAAATACGTGTTACTTAACGTCAAGGTTGCACCGCGCACAAGGCGCGATCACACCGGCGATGTGCAGCACTTGCGCGATAACGTTCATCGCAAAAGCGACCATCACGGGAAAAAAGCGACGCGTTTGGAGCAGTCGCTAGCTGACCCGACTTTTTGCAATGCTGGTTCAATTGTGGAGCGGCTGAGCCAATCAGCGGCGTTCGAAGCGAGAGTTTTCGAGAAGAAACTCGCTAATCGCGAACGCCAGTGTGACCATCTGATTTGTTTTTTTCTTTTGCGATGCGATCTTGTCGCATCGCGTGAGTGGTCCACATCGCCAGTGTGAACGCGCCTTTAGAGCTTCTTTCAGAGAAAAAAAAAGTAGTTAGGAACCATAAAAAAACAAAAACAATTAAAGATAAATAATCGGAAAATGATTCTAAACCTTTAGTCTGCAGATCATATTCTCCGTTGATGATAACATTGCTTTATAATTGAATAGCTCGTGAAGTTCAATTCGGGCTCACATTTAAACCGGAGGCGCAATCAGGGGTAGAGCTAAGACTAAAGATTTTAGGTTTATTTATTTATTATTATTATTTTTTTTTTTTGGGGGGGGGGGGGAAGTTATGTTTCGTGATATATTTAATGACGTGAGCTGGCTCCCGCCCCGGGTCAAAAAGAAAAAAAAAAAAAAGAATATTATTATTATTTTTTTTAGCGAAGTTATGTTTTGGCTGGGTGTGAGTCTAGAACGAAACATAAAGCCACGGACAGTTGTGACGTCACGAAGGAAGCGTTAATCCTGTTCCTGCTAAATATAGGGGCACGTGTTTTTTTGTTTTTTTTTTCTAAATTTAACAAGCAGTGCTTCCTCAAGGCCTCAACCGTGACAGATTCTCCGCTCACGGAAGTTTGATGAGTCCTAGTTTTTTTTTTTTTTTTTTTTTTTTTTTTTTTTTTTTTGTTGTAACAGAAAATTTACGTAACATGAATAAAGCACCCCTCTGGGGAAAAATTATTATTAATAATAATAACAATAATAATATTATTATGGAAAATAATGATAAAATTTCGAAATTACATTTCGGAATCGAGTTCCAGTGCAAAGAATTTCGGTAGACAGATAGTTTTTCTTCGCCGCCGTGGCGTGACCTGCTATATCTCTCAAACAAGTAACCATGCAAGTTCGGATTGCAATCCTAACTTTTTTCACGACTTCTTTGCTCCACACCTAGGTGTAGCATATCGGTGGCCCACGAAAAAAAAAAAAAAAAGAGAGAAAGAGGTCGTGATTGAAGGATTTAGGGAGGAAAGGCGGAGAAAGCGAGAATTAAGGGTAAATATTTACACAGGTGTTTGGAGATTATAAACATATCTAAAGAAAACTCGGACCCTTGAACTAAAAACGTTATGTACACTTTATTTTCAGAATAAATACTACCCCTTTGATTTTTACTAGTTTCTAATTGTATTTTAAAAACTGCACCTGCTAATTTCATTATTATATTCTGCAATTTCAATAGCAAAACAAGAGCGAGCGCTCAGGCGAGCTGGTGAATCTTAAACAAAAAACAATTATAACGAAGAACAAAAAAAAAAAAAAGGACACACACGCACACGCGCATGCGCACGCACACATACACCTCCTCTCCCCCCACTTATACACACACTCAAACCATTTCAGAGATGGTGTGTGTCCGTCTAATGCGTCTACTTCGCTGCTTTCTAGTCTCAGCTTTTATTGACGTTTATCAGTAATCACACAGTTTCCTATTCTAGCTGGGAGCAGCTTTCCCTATTTGATGAATGGTTATGTTGCTTTCTTTTTAAAATTTTCGTCGAAAGCCCCAAGACGTGTGCAAGGAAAAAAAGCCGGGATTTCATTATCATGATATGGCCGCTTTTTATTTTGTGACTCAATAATGGCAATTTCATCAATCAACAGGCTTTTCTTTTATTCGTTTTTCGCAAAAAAATAAGCTACACTTTTTAAATTGTTTTTATGCAATACTCTTTCTTGGCGGAGAGGAGGAGGCGCCCTCCTCACCACCGTCCCACAGACTCGCCTTTGGACGCGGTCGCAAAGGCGAAACCATGTTCGCACGTGTCGTTTATAACAGCGCGTTGAGAGCATCCAGCCACTTCGTAAGCGTTTTGCATTCGTTCGACAGTCTCATAAGCGTATCATTAGCGTGGAAACATCAGGCGGCTCACCAGCGTGTTCAACCACAACAGAGAGCACATGACATGAGAACATGTCATGTGCGTGTTCTCATGTCATGTCAACGGAGGCTAAAGGCACGAGCAGGAGCTCGTGCCTTTAGCCTCCGCTAGAAAAGCACAAACTTACGCGCCAAAAAAAAAAAAGAAGAAAAAAAGAAAGGGGTGAGACGTATAGATATTTCTATAGGAACACCATAAGTGTGTGCGATGTCTTTGTTTGTGAGACATACTACGCATCACTGCTGTAGTTATTGTGGCGAAAGACGGGGAGGACAGCGAAGCCAGACCAAGGAACAATCATGGGCGGATTTAGGGAGAAAGGGGGTGAAAGCCCCGCCCCCCGCCCCTCCTTCTTCCCTAAGTCCCCCAAGGTAAATATTTCCTTAAAAAAAGCTCAACCTACACCAGTTTTTTTTTCTTCTTAGAAGGAACGTTTTAGTGTTTGATGACATAACAAATATTAGCTCACTAAAACAGATCTGGGCAACGTTTCGCCCGTTCCCCCCCCCAATATAAGATTGACTTATAAACCTGCCCCTAGATTCAATTCGCGCAGTAGCACCCGCTGTATCCCTGTATCCCTTTACATGGGCTGTAAATAGTTTCAAGTTTTTTTGTGACTTGAATGCTTGTAACTTCCCTTTGGAAAGTAACGAGAAATACGTGTTAATCATATCCTATCATTCACTTACAGGAAGTGGCAGGATGGAGCTTAAACCAACACACACAATCACCATCTGAGAAATCTTGCAAAATGCAGTTCGAACCGTTTTTCCCGGGCTTCTGCCTCGCTTCACGGCCGGTAGTGGCGCGGCTAGAGCGGCTTTCACTTTCGTTTGCCGCAGGCTACAACAGATGTCACTCTAATACCGGCTTCACTAAAACGCTGGATGTTTTACAGACGTGTATGCGGCTCTGGAAAACTATGATCAACAATAAGGAACTCTGTTGCCTAAGAAAGACAGGGCGGGGCTTATTACGTGTGCCCCCCCCCCCCCCCCCGCCAAAAAAAACAAAAAAACTTTTTGTTTTTTTTTGTTGCAAAAATAGACTACTTATTGCCTAACGCTCATTCTCCGTCCAAATGTAGCGCTAGCGGTCCGAACCAGATGACAATGGTTCAGAACTATCCGTTCGCTTGTTACAATGTTGTAAGTGACTTCTTGTAAATTTTAATGGGAAAATGGCGGCTCGAATCTGTGGAGCTGAATGGCTCCAGCTACCGAAAACGGGCAAAAACGGACACAATCTTTCAGAACTAACCGTCATCTCATTCAAAAGTTATGTTATTTTCTTCAACATTTAATGGGAAAATTCCCATTAAATGTTTAAGAAAATCGCTCATAACTTTTGAATGAGATGACGGTTAGTTATGAAAGATTGGCATTTGGTTCGGATCCTAGAACCAAATTTTGACGGAGAATAAGCATTCGGTGATGCGTAGTTTATTTTGCGGTAAAGAAAGCACTGTAAATTTTTGTAGACATGTTGCAGATGGTTTGAAACAAATTCGCACACATATTCTACACCACAAGCTTATAACTAAATCAGTAAGTAGAAGGTCTATGTCAGAACATAACAGATTTCTGTGGCAACTCTAACTGGTACCGGCGTGACATGTCGAGCAAAAGTGGAAGAGTGCGGTGGTGGTGGGTAGGTGAACAATGTAGGTTTTGAATATTTAGAGGCTGGCGAAGACAGTTCATTATGTAACGAGAGAAAACTATACGGAAACTGCAGTGCGCACCTCTAGTATTCATTTGTGGCTTAGTTGGGGCCGGGGAATGGTGCCAAGAAAGCTGGCGTTATTCTTTCGGAAACATGTTTTTACAAAAGGGAGTGGGGTCTTTAGGTGACCCTAAAGGATCATCTGAAGAAGGGAACCCATCTCGTTTCACCCTCTGACAATTCTGTTCACTTATTAGAAGGCAGTGATGTAACAACTGACTCCCGCTAGAATGACCTTTGTTAGCGACAAAAAACGCATGGTATCCGTTTAATCATCAAGATCAGTTGGGGGACTAGTTGGCTGAACATCTAGACGGTTCTGAAGACGGAACCGCTTCAGAACACCAAAGTTCTGAAGCGGCTTTGAGACAAAAACACTGGAGAACTGTACGAGGCTCAAGTCATCCTCGCCAGTGGTGAAAAATGCATTAGCGCTCCATCAGTGACTTTAACACAAAAAAAACTTCAGTTCCTTCGGTGTTTTCCTTGAAGACTTGAAACACAAAACGAACTTCAGTTCCAGCGGTGTTTTCCATGAAGACTTTTTAGTCCTTTGCTCTGTGTCCTTTTTTCTTTGCTCTTCTTTTTTACTTTTTGTTTTATAGAAAATTTTTACGGTGACACGTACTATGTCTTTAGGTGAAGTTAAAATAACTTTTATTTCGATTTCAAAAACTAAATATGTTATCTTAGTAGCAGCAGTGAGTTTGTTTTTATCTTTCTTTTCTACTTTTTCACTTCCACCTAGTCTTTCTCTGCATGCTTTATTAAATTGACAGTTGTAAGTATGCGCTCTGTCCTGCGCTTTTCTTCACTTCCTAGTCACTTGCGCTTTTCAAGTCAACTGTCTAGAGGTATCCGTTTAAACATGTTCAAAATGTATTTGTACGATTGCAAGTAAAAATCGTGATATACGATAAATATGGGTTGAAACCCTGTCCTGACGACCGAACGTACTTTAAAGCCGTGGTCATTACAGTATATTATTCTACGGTTTTTCTAAGAGAAATTATTGTGAAACAGCCGCTGTCAGTGAAGCATATGTTACCGATCCCTATCATCCTTAGCTTGCAATTTTTTATTGTTCTATGGAAATGGCAAACTCTGGTAGGGCCAGAGTGTCAAACCGGTCATTGTTCCGGTCGTTAGACATCCCCCACCTCACGCGCAAATATTTTGATAGCATGTCACAGAATCTTTCGTTCGTAAGAACTGAACCCCCCCCCCCCCCCCCCCACACACACACACACAAAAAAGTTATACGACAAAAAGTCTCGCAAATAGTTATTTAAACTGAAACGATTAAGCGCACCTCATTTGAGGGTTGTTTGTGCGGTTATTAATAACGTAATAACGAAAATATGCTTGGCTTATTTCAAACCATACAAACAAGTAGAATATCAGTAAATTTAAAAATGTAAACAACGCCTGTCGTAACTATGGAGGAAATGTTCGTAGAATCACAAACGTTTGTACAATGTACACGCAAAGGTGTCTACGTTGAAACTATCCAGCCTCGTTTTTCACCAAGTTGACCGCTTTTTAGGCTGCTGTTGTGATTGTGCACATAAATGATTTCTTTGATGCTTCCTCTCTCTGCAGTTTGCATATGGTACAGAGATGAACATTTTTCGATATTCATATCTGAACCCTACGTGAAGCAACGGAAGGTTTAACACTCATCCCGGTGTCGCGCGCACGAATGTTACATAGGGCTGGTTTTATGCATAGAAATGCCATCTGGCGATGATCATATACTGATATGTATCACTCATAACACAATAAGCAACTTTGCGATTTGGGCATCGGGCAAGTGGCGTGCAATGCACCTTAGCTCGATCAGGACCACGTTGTGATCAGAGTCTCTGTCACAATCCAGAGGTTCTAGTCCCTCTAATGACCTCATTACAGCTTCCGTCTTTGGGACGACTGGAAACATGTGACTTGAGTGTAAACTAAGTGCATACGTATTTTATTAGTTTGAGTGATTAAACAATACTACGTCACTGACGCTGACACGACGAATACTAAAACTGACCTCGACGCTTGCAAAAACACGTCCGGCGCACACGTACAGCCAGCGCAGTTATCTCCGAACCACTTTCCAGCGAAATATTAACCGCCACATGGTATAGTGATTTAATTACAATTTTGAGTTTAATATAAAATTTGCGAATTTAGTTGTGTTCGGCTTCGATTCGACACGGTGGTTAGAGTGTCCAAGAAGCAGGTGAGGAGAAGGCATGATTAATGAACAGCAACGTGTAATGCCGACATATGGCGACATATTGATGCTGCTTAATTCTTCACCTTGCCCTGATCTAACTAGCCGATTTTTCTGTGCATCCTAAGTATGACCTTTTGAGGCGAGTAGTGAGATCCGAAAAGCTATTCACTTTGCATATCCACATATTATGTAGTTAAATACTTTCAGACGCAGATCCTGGTAGGTCTCATAAAGCATCGAAGTGGACAAAGAATCTGCAGCTATGTAAAGTTTAACGAGCAGAGTGCAAGGCTCTCAAAGGTGCAGGCGCCAGTGCGTTACTTACAAAGCGCCCTGATTACGATGAACGTTATGTCACGTAACGCAATGTAACGTATTTAACGCGTAATGCACCGCAACCTAACGCAAAGTAACTTAAAGTAACGTATAGTAACGTAATTTAACGTAACATAACGTAAAGTGACGTAACACGTGATGTACTGTAACATAATGCAAGGTAACGTAATGTAACGTATCGTAACGTAATGCTATTAACCGCTCGGTTAATTGCAACTTGTGGAAGCTAAAGACTGAACCATAAAGTAATACCCAAAAAATGCATGCCTCACGCAGTATACCGACGTTATGGGCAGTATGTTTTAAGGCATGAGCACATGCGCGTGGCTCAAAAATGTCCCGTCATTGCGCAAGTACTCGTGCAAAGAAAGCAAGTTGCAAAATGCTATGCAATACCCTGGTGAGTGTGTGTGTGTGTGTGTTTCCGCGCGTGCGCAAAACCCATATTCGGTTGAGAGGAAGCATCTGCGCACGCGCAGTAACGATAGCAGCGCCGCGGCAGCGGTGTGACGTCGGAGAGTGGAGTTGGTGCATGGAAAAGGAAGTGTTACATGATATAGGCACTGACAGCTTGAGAAACGCGGGGCATGGTGAGTCGCGAACATATCAGTACCGTTCCGCAGCCAGTTGAAGTGCAGCATTAGACGATGAGAATGCCGAGCAACCAATCAGCAAGCAGGAAGACTGAACATAAGAGGTCACGCCAAACCACACCTCCAGAAGTTCATTTTAGATACAACACAAGGTTCGCGTTAATGTTTTTTTAACGCCATATCGTTAAGGAGCTCGTTTCGCAGAAAAGCCGGCGTCGGTGGCGTGACGCGAAAAACCTGATTGGCCGATAGGGTCATGACGTCATTGGCACATGACCTTGCGCTTGAATTCAAAATTACCCACAACGCTCACGCGAAACGTCACGTCACGTAGGGAATGAATGTCATTATAAAAAAAAAAAAAAAACATGACATGTAATGCGAATTAAAGGTCTCCGCGTTTCTCAAATGATTCCTCTTTAAAAAGTAATTCATATGCCTTAAATAAAAGGTCGAAGAGTTTAAGGCTGGATACGAACCCACGACCCTTCGGTTGCGAGCCAGACACGCTACTGCCTGGGCTACGGGAGGCACGCTTTTCGCGTTCCACTTTTAAAGGGTAAGTTTAAGCGTCCTTCGAGTTTTTTAATTGTTCACTTTATACGCTTTTTTATCTCCCGCATCACCGCTCACGTAAGTGAGAGTCGTTCTCTTGCCTGAACGGCGCTCTATAAATTTCAGAGAATCCTCATCCTCCTCCGTCGTCTTGCCTTTACCGACGACTAAAGGAATCTCTTCATCGTTTTGGTTATTGTGTCTTTAGCAATAAACGCACGCCTCAGTTCACGCTCAGAAGCCGTGACATTTCAAGGTATAAAAGAAGGTTCCGACCATGAAATAGCAGACCTAGGAAAAATCCCTTCTTCCGAGCTACGTAAAAAAAAAAAATAAAAAAATAATAATAAACAAAATAAAAAGTGCACGGTGTTTCTTTTGTTTCTTAGGGATGTTCACGAAAATTTAGATTCTTCCCCTCCTCTAACCGATCGGTTCCGCGCCCAAGTAAATCCCACAGTAAAGTAGGGTTAAGTCTAACCCTTCTGGCCGCTTCCGACTTTCAGTGAAAGTGCTCTTTCCAAACACATGGAGGCGCGCAGTTCGCCTCGTTTATTATCGCTCTTATTCTTCAGCCACGCGGACTGACAGGAAATCACTAAAATAGAAGCTTTATTCATGGAACCTGGTAAGAACAATTACTTCACCAGGTGAAAAAAATTCCGAAACCTACACTATCATCCATAATTTAAAAAAAAAGCGTTACAATGTTTTCTTCTTTTTTTTTCTTTTACAGAATATCTTTCTTTTTTTTAAGTTGTCTTGATGTCATTTAAGAACTGGATCGCGCGATTTCCAGACAGAAATGGACTTGTCAAAATAAATAACTTGGGCTCTTATCAAAGCCTCGTAATGGTGCACCTTGGGGAAGCTCACTTGGTCAGTCCTTAATCAAAGTGCCCATAAGCGATCTACCTGTTTCATAGAAAAAAAAAATGTATCAAGACGTCTAGGGCTGGGCGATTGATCGATTAACCTACTGATTGATCAATGAATGCTTTAATTGCGATGAAATATTTTAACCGATTAATCGGTAACATTTTGACGAACCAAAAGAAAGTAAAAATTAACCGCTTCCGCCACGCAGACGAGGACGAGTACACCTGCATCAAGGGCAAACTTTAGGTCAAATCTTAGAATAAAGTAAATTCTTGGAGCGATATTTGTAACTCCAGACAACTGCAGAAGCTTAAAGGCGTCCCGGCCACTTCAACGCGTCTCGCGTGTCTGTTTAGTGCAGCAGAGACCATTGTGAACAATCAAAGGTTGCTCTTGCCAGAGAATTTTAACGAACCTCTGAGCCTCATGCAGCTAAAGTAATAATCTGTGGGTGTGAGTGTCTTGGAACTGTTCTTAACTTCACATCAAGATTGATTCAAAATTCAAGTTGTATATTTCACCGTTTATTACATATGCAGCAAAGGCAAAAAAAAAAAAAAAACTTCTTAATATTACGGACAGAAATAAATGCGACAAGTTAATCGATTAATTAATAGATGGAAGTGTGATGATTAATCGGGTTAAAACTTCTAAATGAGGATTAAACGGCACTCTTACTGTTGATTAAGAATATGCTGGCCGATTATTGTGTATTTTAAAGTTAATATTGGTATCAGGGTGGCCAGTTCCGCTTATTATAAGCGGATTTGTGCTTCACTGAGTCGCTGGTAGATTTTTCTAGTCGCTTGTCGCGTTTTTTGGGCTTATTCGCGCTTTTCCCAGAAATATTTTTATTTTATTGCTCGTCATGCTCATTCACAGCGCGTTTGTCGTCAAAAACGCGAAAAACAGCATGACCGTTTGGCGCCGCGGTTAGGTGGCGCAAGCTACCGTCCGTCACAAAGTACGAAACAATTACTATCCATTCACAAATGTTTTGGCGCCTTGCCCATCTAGAGTCACTAAATAAAGCTACGCTTTCAGAGTACCGAAACTCCCAAACTACGCGTTTAAAGCGCGCCAGGCGCCGCCATCTTGGGTCCACGCGCAGATGGAGGAGTCACTGTAGCTGAGCCGAGCCGAGCTGTAGCCGTCGCCTGCGCCAGCTGCCGTTGCCGCAGCTGTGGCAGCGAATCAAGGTCGTGTTGTTCGTATCTCGACGTAAGGAAAAAATGCATGCTAAGCGACGGACTTTAGCGTGCGCGCGCAGTAAACAGAAAAACAGCAGCAGGCTGCGGATCGCTGGACCCAAGATGGTGGTGCTGAGAAAACGCGATGATGATGATAGCGACTCACGTGACTCTCGCTGTCCAATGATGCCGCAGCGAACCAGAATATTGTTGACTGTATTGTCGGCAAAATTCCAAAGGAGGAGGAATGCGGTACTCTGAAAGCGTAGCTTATTTAGGGACTCTATGACCACCTTGCCAGTCGGCAGTCGCGGTCGTCGTGCCTAATTGCCATTGTATTTTCCGCAAAATGGCTTCGAAGTGGTCGAAGTATGGCAAAAAATATTGTAAAGAGTGGGAAAAGGAAACACCGCTTAAGGACTGGCTGCGACCAGTCACCGGAGACGATAAAAAAGCAGCGTGCAAGTGCGAGATCCGCGTTTATCATGCCGACCTCGTTCAGCACATGACAACAGAAAAACAGGTGAGGAACTCTCGGCCACTTTCCAGTGCACGTTTGACTACCATGGGCTTCACCAAGTCGTCGCCTCCAAGAACGATACCAGAGCTGGAGCTCAAATTGGCATGTTATTCAGCGTGCCATGCCACTATTCGGCGGATAGTGGCATGGCACGCTGACTTTGTATTTGAGCGAGTTCGCCTTCGTATTTGAGCCAGTTCTCTTTCTCATTTTATTATTATTAAACTATTTTCAAGAATGTGCACATTTATTGAACTTCCGCTTTTTTTGGTCTTCTTTACGAAGGTCGCACCGCTTTGTTTGGGCTTGGTTGGGGACGACTACTTGCTTATTCGCTCGGCCGCCTCTGGCCACCCTGATAGGTACGTGCCCCAACCGATCCGTCGGTTCTTTGTTCACTCCAGTACGACAGTTAACTAAAAATAATCAATGTCGCCCGATTGAACTTTGAATTGAAAAGCTTCCAATAGCAAGCTGTTCTAGGTCCGGCGTCTCTGCACAGGGGGAACACAATACAATTATAAAATAAAACTACAATATTACCCAAACAAGACAATCGCACACTGTTTTTTTAGTTAAACACTGAATAGCAATGTGGTCGAAGACGAAGTTATTAAGCAATGCGAGTAAGTTATGAAAAGGCGAGGATTTAGGTGCATAATTAGTACAGATACGGGAAAGGACCCAGAATTCCTCTTGTCTGATACTGATTCGCGTTTAGTCACATCCTCTATTCAAGGCTTTTAAACGAATGTTTCTTAAACGAAAAACATTCCACGAATTTTAAAAATTTTGATGGGCGAAGAGCGTGTTGGTACGGGTCAGGATTGAAGTAAGAATAGACATGTAAAACAGGGACAACACAACTACATCTTTCAAAAATGTGGTTGCGTTGTCCCTTTTTTACGTATTTATTCTTTCTTTAAAAGTTTCTTTCGCGGCTTTATAGTCAGTTGAGATTCCTGAAGTCACGTTTGCCATGCGTTGACTGCTGTCAGGGGGAGTTGTGCCATTTGTTTTCAACTCAACTTTGATAGTTAACAATTCAACAAATAATCGTTTCGCCTAAACTCATTGTCACATAAAGAAAAGGAAGTTTTCTTCATCACTCATGCGCCGCGCGAAGTATTTACGACAAGATTAGGTTGTCAGAGAAAGGAACGAAGCCTTTGGGGCTTGAAACGTGTGCGCATTGATAAAATAACATAAAGCTAATCTAAGATGCACGCACATATATGTTAAGGGGGAAATAAGTAATGTTCCGCGAGGAAGAGGATTCTTTTCACTACGATTATTTAGATGAACATGAGTATAAGAACTCAATTCATATATGATAACGTGAATTAACTTTATCCAGAATTAACTGCGCGTACAATCCCCCGCTCTCTCTCTCCTGTCTCAGAGGTATATGTCAGTCACTTTTCCCGCTTTTTCGCGGCTAAATTTTGTTTCAGCGTACAAAAATAATACGAAGAGCCCGAGACCGCCTACCCATCTACCCTTCAGATCAGCCAGCTCCTTCCGAGCTCTACGGTCCCATTATGAAAGCCTCCCAGCGCATCTCTTCTCTCCGCTCGTGCGCTTAAAAGCTAACGTCCGAACCATCTGATGGCTTCACAAAGCCGGCGCCGTGCGCGCTCAATTGAAGAGAGCGCATCGAAACGGGCTTCCTTTCCGAGAGGCGTGCCCCGCTACCACTGGGCCTCGTGCACTCGCCCCGCCATAAAAAAAGAAAAAAAAAAGGTTTTAGAGATCGCATTGAACGGACTTGTTGGCGGCCCTACTGCAACCCCCCTCCCTGCTCGGGACCGGCCCCAATCCTCTTCCCAATAAACGGCAATTTGTCACGGCCAAGGGAAAGCGGGCCCCCGGCGTCAGAAACGGCGCAACACCTGACGCAAATGGATCAAACTCCGGGGTCGGACCGAGCCTCGAGTCGCCTGCGACGGAGCCCAGTGTCAGGGCGCTAATGGGCAGCGGGCCCATTGTACCCGGCGGCCGAACACCGGAGGGGCGGTCTGGCGCCCCGGCTGCCGCTGATTTTAATTTATGGCGAACGGATGGAACGGCGCAGTGAGCGAACGACGGGGATCGGCCAGGGGTCTGGGGCGAACGTCTTCCGATCCACAAGTCCTCTCCCCCATCGGCGAGTGAGCGATGTGTCTCGACCTAGCCCTTTGTTTGCCGGCACCGCTTCGTGTCTCGGAGGCCGAGTGGCCGCGGTGGAGCGCCAACCCCCCTCTTCCTCCTCCTTTTTGGTGGCATCTTCAAATCTCGGGTCAGTCTCCATTGTGTACGGGGCCCGTCTATGGAGTCGACCAACCGTGGGTGCGCCGCGGCTCCTTGATGGGCCTCTCTAGATCGGTGCCGCGCTTTTGTTCTCTTCTTTTTTGGCGGTGATGAAACCACTCCTGTTTTTCGGAACGTCGAGAAATAAAGTCGTCGCCGCAGAAACCGACACTCGCGCGGTATTGTCAGGAAGTGCGACTCGGAGAAGTTCCGTCGTTTCTCGAGAGTTTCTGCTTTCCAGCCAGAACAGTCATCACCGTCGGTGGTCGGGGTGGGAGCCCATAAGTCAGCGAGGACGTATATGAACCGAGGCGAGGTCGGAGAGAGAGATGCGGTTAGTTTGAACGAAAGTACGATTTCGCCTTGCCTTAAAGGTCATCACCGTCTTTTAAACACCTATATGGAAGTAGTCCCTTGTATATTTGTGCTCAGAGGTGAACTAATATGCTTTAAGGGCGTGTAATTCGAAGCATGAAGTGCCATATTGTTTTTTATTTAAGCCACCTACTGCAGGTTCATTATCGCTGCCGAAACAGTAGGAGGCTGGAATGAGCACCAAGTTACATAACTTAAGACCAGCTCCAGTGTCAATTATTACAATAATAACGTGTCCTAAACAAACAACTTAAAAATTATTATAAGAAAAAAAAAACTCATAGAGATATTAAACCACTTTTTTCTTCAAACTCGATTATTTTCTAATGACACATCATCACCAGGTAGAGCACTCTTCAATAAAATTGTTTGTGAATCATCATACTTTTTTAGTATTCGCATTAAAATTTAACGCATCAAAATATTTTAAAACCGCTGTAACTTACACTTTATACTTTTCCATTTATTATTAAATTTCAGACTGTGTTTCATTATTATATTGCACACGGGTGAGTTCCCTCAGTTGTAACCATCTTAGAATCAATTTAGGAAAACAAGAGACACCCAATTCTTCATGTAAATGTAGAGAGCAACATTGGGTACTCCCAACTTCATGTTTCAATTCGGGGTTTTCCGCAGGGGTCCCCCCCCCCCATACTTAGCCCAATACTTCTCAATATTTTTATAAATGAACAAATGTGTTCAGCGTTCAGGCATATTACAATATGCAAATGATATCAAACTCGTTTGGCAGATCTCATCTATGAGGGACTGTGACATGCTGATGAACGAGTGCACGAATGGTGTTTTAGAAACATGTTGATACTTCATCCTTCTTAAACTGTTATGTCTTTATGTAGGAAGGTTGGCCATATAAATTTGTGTTATCAGTTTGTCAATGTTCCGTCACTCAGGGTAGAGTGCACGCGTGATCTTGGTGTATTATATCGATTTTCATTTGTCGTTTAAGGTACACATTAATAATATTGTTGCCGCCTCTTTTCGTGTACTGGGTGTTATTTCTAGGATTACGCGTGAGTCTTCTACGTCGACCTCCATGTTACGCGATTATACGCACTTTTTATCAGTTCGGTGCAAGCTGGAGTTTTTCTTTGTTGTCTGGAATCGTATTATGCGTATGAGCCAAGCGATTTTAGAACGTGTTCAAAAGCGTTTCTTTCGAATATTTTTTTACCATTCTATTGGTCGTTCAGTTTACTATGAATATAGGGGACCTTTGGAAGGAGGTCAAAGAGGCATGAATAACATTTAGTATTTAATTTATCAATGCCTTCATGGAGGCCTTCACTACTGCCCTGTTGTCACGTCATCTATTCATGTTTATGCTCCAAGGCGAGTTTTGCTAGTTTCACCAACTTTCTCTGTTAAAGAAATCATTTCAATTAGGCCCACGACCCGCATACAAAGCTTAAGTAACGCCCTCGGTGCTGCGGATAGTGACGTTTTTTAATCAATCTTTTTAGCATTTAAGTTGTTTTGGACTAATTCGCAATCTAACTGCTTGTGCATCATTACCATACGTTTTCTGTTCAACGCTTTAAGTGTTAAAAAAAAAACTTAAGGTTTGCCAGCCACAGTTGATTTTTATTGCTGGCATCTTTGCTTCAGAATTTACAGCACGTAAGCTGCGCGACACTGTTAGGGCGAGCAAGCGATTTTTTTTTAGTTTTAGTGCATCGTTCTTAGAGTCGAAAAGCAGACAAAGCTAGAGCTAACTATGCTAACTCTTTCATTTAGCCTCTCACCAATCGACGACAAGTCAAGGAGAACGTAAGTCATATTATTTGGGGTGTGTTTACAACTGGCTATGTCAGCGCTCCGACCAAATTTTACCTATAGAAGGGGAGCAAGGGGGTGGGGGGGCTGATTTTCGTTAGAGTGAGCTCTCAAAGCGTAAAGGTGTTGAGAGGTGGTTAATGCTCTCACAAACGTACAAAAAAAAATATACAGCAACAGCAACGACAGAATTATGATGGCAGCGTGACTTGTGTCTCTACGCGTTTGCGCGCCACCACAAGACAAGGAGTGAACTGCAGCAGTACGAGACAGGCTCGCGTCATCAAAGCCACTGGCTTCTTCGTGGCAGAAATAAAAGCGAAGCTGTCTTTGAAGTGTTTTCGATTCTTCATTCCTCGCTTGGATCTTGGCGTCTTCCGGCTTCGCGGGCTGCACCCGGATGCGCAAGCGGAACCTTGCGCGAACTCGTTTCGTTTTCATATTTTGCCTTTTCTCTGGCGCTAGCGATACCTCGTAGCGTAAACACACACCGCGTGAGCTGAGAGGGGTCACATTATTGTGCCGTGTTTACTTAGGCGCGACGAAAAGTTTCGGGCCTTTGTCAAAGTGCCATCCATATTCGGTGACTCAAACAGAAAAACGCGATCTAAAACCCCTCCGTCTTCCTCCGCGCGGGCGGCGCCCTCGGAATGGAAACGCTGCAGTGAGCGCTCGCGGCGCTAAACAAAATGAACAGGAGCAAAAGCGCGAGATCGGAAGAGAAAGAGCCCAATGCGGAGAGCAAAGAAAAGGACAGCGCCGTCAAAGACCGAATTGGTTGAAACGAATAGAATAAAAATAAAAGTAAAGCTGAAGAAACAAAAACTGTGGATCGCTGACCCAGCAAGTGTCAGTCGCCCGGAGTGAAATACAGTTAACGCTTTCGTTCTTGCGAGATCCTCGCGAAGCAGTGCGAGTTTGGGCAAGGAAACTGGCTCGAAGAGTGGAGCATCTGTTGCTCTCTAGAATGAATACGTTTTTTGTTTTCCTTTTTTTTTCTCTCCTCTAAGGCATCCCAGAGTTTGCTCCTCCGAAGCAGTCACTCTTTATCTCGGAACAGTCATCGATGTCGGTATTGCTACCGTTTCGATATTCCCGCCTGCTATATTGGGAGCATTCCCCTTCTCCGGTACTTCACTCCAGGCTGTACTCCGCAGAGGAATGAAAACAGGGCGACATGTCTGTTATATACGAGGGGTGTCTGAATCTCGAAATTTCAAATTCACGGGAAGCATAGGGCTGCATCCTGCCGTATTTTTTGTTGTTTCCGCATTTGCGGGAGGTATTCCTCATGGACACAGGAGGCTGGAATGCGCCACTTGTCCAGCATTCGTTTCTCCTACGCAATGCTGGCACGAGGCAGGAAGATAAATTTGAAACAAAATATAATCACACGGGTGTTTTGACCTCGTACATTAGAATGGCCTGGGTATGAACACACATGTATCAAAAACAACAAAAATATAAAGCCATAACTATATCGGAGGGCTGTACCCGTGTAACCAAGTCGGGAGCGTCTGAGTACACAAATAATTTTAGACGACCAACTTACATTTGCAATTGAACAAGAAAATATGAATGTTTGTTTCTAATATTCTGCTACTGATATCGTGAAACTTTTGTGAGCAAAATCAAATTTACCGCTGAAGAGTTTAAGAATAAATAAAAAAAAACAACCTAGTCCTGTATTTTTTTTTTTAATGCCAAGCATTTTTTTGCTATGCCTATCGCGATGCATCTGACCTGGTAATAAATTAAGGAGCTAAGCCCGCGCCGCACGGATACAGAGCTGCAGTACCGCACTCCTTAACATTCGCACCCTCTTCGAAGGGGGAAGGGAACGCATGCGCGCTCTTGGCTCGCACCCGATTGCCTGCGGCGCAAGGAGCTAAACCCGCACTTTACATTCGCACCCAGGCTATGAAGCAGTCACTCAAAACCGATATCAGAATGGCACGCTGCAGTCGCGGCTGACGTGAATGATCGCGTCGTGAGCCGTTTATAAAACCCGACCTTGAGGCACTCGTTGTGTCAGATGAGATGGGGCCTCGCAAGCGACCGCCGCCCACAGAAGAGGAGCTCCTTGAGAGGAAATAGCGTCGTGCTTCCGCTGAGTGTCGACGATAGGCAACGAAGGCGGACGATGAGAAAGCAGTGCCAACAACACAACATGGCAGTGTCATCGACCACATGTTCACTAGGAGAGTCGACGTACACACTTAAAAGTACGTCTCATACTTGACTTTGCACAGAACGATACTAGCAATCAACCATGAAAACTACAACAACATCGACGGATTAATAAAGTGTTTACTCAAAATGTGCGCCGTTGTATTCATAGTGAGGTACATCGCGAGCTGGGATGTACATGGCTGTCCGGCATCGTAACGCAATCTGGCCTCTTCTTGCAGGTGACGTCGTAAGCCTTCGTACACGATGCTTCGCATATCACAGACAACCTGCTTAGTGGTTTCTTTAACATTTTTTTTTTATCTTATGCTACACAGTAACCACAATCTTAACGTTATACGGAAAGAAAATCGCCAAAAACTGGGACAGAGGAAAAAACAAGAACAAAAACGAGAACGCAAGGCGTACTCGCGACTGAATTTTTATTTCGAAAAACACTCTCTCAAATACACTTTAAAACACTCAACGTCATCTTCCACGCGCCCACTTTTTACCTAAAAATAAACGCTCTTCATCTGTCAGGGTCAAAAAAGGTTCACTGATACACTTATCCGCACCCTTTGTTTTGATAACCTACGCTTCATGGATCTCCCTGGTGGTCTTTTTGCTGTGACGCCCCAAGATAGCAATGTCATTAAACACAGGTGTATAAACACATCGGCTGCAATTCACAGTCAAATGCCAGAAGGTGACTGTTTCAACGAGGCAGGCATGCTCTCTCCTGCGACCATTCACACAACGGCCCGTTTGGCCTACGTAGGAGCCCCCGCAGGGAAGCGGCGTGTCATAAACAACACCGGTTTGACATGCCACAGACTTGTTTTGACGTTTTTACTTGCATTCGTCGCTCTCCCTCTCATGAGACGTTACTCCAGTCTATCAGATATTAAGTCGATCATGAGTTGCACATCAAAGAGGCTCGTAAAGGAAAGCTAAAAGAGAACGAAGACTTATTTTTTTCTTCACGACGCAGATATGTGAAACAAGGCCTGAGACTAATGGGCTGCGAGAAAATCACAGACTTGAGCTTTACTCAAGGTGCATTGACTCCCCATAAACGACTGTTTAGGTTTTGGTCTAGAAGTCTCGAAACTCTTTGGCTAAGGAGCCAATCAAGGATTTGTCCCTGTCTCGAAGGCCGGAAAATAAATAAGTGAATATTGTCACGAATGACAATTAATGAAGCGATGGACACTGACGCAAAATAAACGTTTAATGGGGCGAACTTGCACCCAAAACAAAATAGAAAAAGGCTAGCGTCGCAAGCGTCGATGGCGGTTAAAGAGCAGGATCGAACGCTGGGGTGAGACTGGCTGCGGCTCGCCACGCGGCGCCCTTTTGTACGCGCGTGGGCTTCTGGAACAATCGGCGTAGAAGGTTCGGCTACTAGAACATTCGGACCTCGAACAAGCAACAGAGCTCTCAAATTTACCAGAACAATAAACTGAAATAATAAACAAACGACGCGTACCGCGAGGGAATCGAACCCTGTGACTCCACACGGAAGTCAAGAGCGGTAACCACTCGGCCACGCGCGCGCTCACTCGGAGACGCGCGTGGCAATGCGGATAAGTAAAAACTAAATAAAGAATCCTACGTAAACATTTAAGTACAAAGCTGAAAGTTAGAGAAGAGATCAAGGAAGAAGAATATAAGGTGGATGAATACGTCTACTTTATATTGAAATCCAATATTCACCTAGTTATGACATCACAAAGTAATTGGGACCCAGAAAAGTCAATAGGCATAAATCTAAGCTCAGAGGAACTTTGACATGTTCAAACGGTACAGAAGACAAATAAGAATGATATAACTGATGCTGACAATATGCAATACTGGAGGTACGAAAGAGGACACTAAGCACAATATACATGGGAACGCAAAGGAGTTTCAACGTACGTAGTTACAGAGATGTGAAACAGGGGGCTAAGAATGAGAATGCTGGTAATGACAAGTTCCAATGAATAATATGACGAGAGGATACGTCTTACGATAGGCAGCTCTCTCGTTTTTTCTGGTATCTTCGTTCACGCAGTTGGTGCGCGTTGCGGCGCCGTTTCTTGACTCTAACTTATTTTTGCGCCCGTTGCAGCGGACCTTCTGCAGAAGCGGGCCACTGGCCAGGTTTTATCTGAAAGAGCGTGGCCAGCTACGGGCCGGTCCGCCCGTGGCTAACCGGCCCGTGACTGTCGGAAACCGGGGAGACCCCGGCTTTCGTCAGTAAAGGGCATTTCTGGAAGGAACTGTTGCTTTGCCGCAATATGAGTCTCCATGAGGAGAAATCTGCCACCCAGGGAACATACCTAGGCTGTCACCCCGCTTGTATGAGCTTAACAGTTCTGGAGCCCTACGCAGCGCGCGGAGCGTTAAAGTATAGTATACATTAAAGTATGGGGGTCTCGCAAACAAAACAAAAAATTGACAAAGAAATTTTTTACGCGTGGAATTTTGATAACTGTACGGACAAATGGTGCGATGTAGTATTGACCGTTACAATAAAGGGCCTCTGTCCGATTCCAGGGTGCCTTAATGTGTGCGTAGCTAGTGACATTTTGGTCGATCTTAAGCATAGAGTTCGATTTTCTCAGTTCTCAAAACGATGAACAGGCATGTGCTGGGTCGCGGAATGGTAACTTTTACTCTTCCAGAAGCGCTCGTTCGGAATGGTGTATGGCATCATATTGCTGGTTCAACGATCGCTTACAGAAAAACGGAAATTTCCCGAGTCCTTCGAGACACATCCCGACGAAAAGCTCGTCACATTAATAAATACACAAACACATAAAAAAAAAAGAAGGTCGGATACCCTTAAAGGCAGATCCCTCGTTTCCTCGGTCTCGGCTCCCTCGCGGTGAGTGGCCATATACGGGGAGGCCGAAGCCCACTGGCGTCCCGGGATCCCGGCCAGCGGAAGCTCGGAGCTCGGCTTGGCGGTGCACGGGCTGCGTCCACAAGAGCGTTAAGCTCCAGCGGGCTTGGCGCGTGTCTCGCGAGATGCCGGAGGGCGACAGCGGCCCCGACGGGGCCCCGTGCCGCGCGAGGCAGCCGAGAACCCCCCGGGGGGAACTCGTTCGGCGGTTGCGCCAGTCGAGCCGAGCTGGGAGCGCAGCGACTGCCTCGCGGCCAGCGCCTGCTGACGTCGCAGTCTTCCCGTCTCGCTGTGCTGGGAGTCGGCGGCCCTTTTCCTTCTCAGCTCGAGGTGCAGGTCTTTGAGAATCTCTCAAGCACGAAACGGAAGGATTTTCGAGTGCTTCCTCATGCGCTTCAAGGTCTTCCGCCACTCTTAAATGCGTTTCCAAATCCTTCTGTCTTCTGAACCGCAGTCAATTTATCCCGCCTTCGCTAGAACGAAGAAAGAATAGCGCGCGTCGTTTTTAGAGGCCTCCCCATCTCTCTCTCTCCCCCCCCCCCCCCCCCTTCCCCCGGGCTTCTGATCTTTTCTTTTAAACTTACGACAGAAAAACGCGCCTGCAGGAGTCCTCCCTTGCTGAACGTCGGCTCGAATTGAGCGGTAAAAAAGAAACGGACGCGGCATATATTGACTGCTCGATTAAGATGAAAAGTGAAAGGTACAACAGCTATGCTTACCGAGAAAGCGCTAGTTTTGAGATCGGTTTTCAACACCTTGCCTACAAATTTCTTTTGTCTTCAAGAAACGCGCAGCAGAGTTTTATTTTAAACGGGCAGTTTGCAGTAAATAAGATAAAAACATTTTCTCGACTTCCAGGTCTCGTGTCTTGCTCTAAATCAAGACTTCTGGTCAGAGTCCCACTGACGTGCAGACCCCGAAGTTAATGGAATACTTCCAGAATTCACATAGTTTGTATCACTCTTGTCACTACCCATCAAACAATCGTCTCATTCCTAAAAATTAGAAAGGCAGAATGATTCGTTGACACATATGCTTGAAAATTAATCCCTTTCAAAAAGGTTTTGTATCTCGTTGTCGGCTAAAGTGGACCTCCGCGCCAAAGCCATGTTGTTTTAGCGTGAACGCTCACGAGTGACTGTTTCTTTCGTTTTCCTTGGTTAAATGGAACATTCTTTCTGTCAAACAGAAAAACAAACGAGCAAACTACCCAAGGTAAAGAGAGCAACAGGGGTGGTTTTGCCATCTGCCAGAAAGCGCGCTAACCAAGCGCCGAAATCGAAACGAGAGCCACACTCGTGGCCGGGCTTTATGGTTCGTGATGGGTGGCACGAGTGACACTCCTTATCAGTAGGCAAATCGTTAAAACTTGTTTTCAGAGCGTTTTATTCCTTTAGATGTGCGTAGTTTTTGTACGCGTTTTGCACTGCCGAAAAAAAAAAAAGAAAGACAAAATAATATTCTATGTAAACCTAATAAAAAAAAAAAAGCTAAAGCTTGAGCATCTAACGCACCCCCCCCCCCTTTTTTTTTCTTTAGGTAGAAGACGGCGATGGCTCCTTCACGAAGAAATTAGAAGGAAACAATTCGTTCAGGAGTGAAGAGCATTGCCGAAAATGATTACGCTTTGATTTTAGCAGATTGGAGGCAACATGAAGTGAATTGTCTACCAAGAAAATACTTTTCTTGACAAATTACTTTGCAACTTAATTCATGCGCAATACCTTTAATGACAAAACTATTTTAAAATATATGTTAACTCACAAACTGTTTTTTACAGTTCACAATGCATTCCATTAAAAATATGAATACTATGAATGATGATAACTAGTTGCATTTTGTTGTTTGATTCACCTGTATTGCTGACCTCCTCTCCTTGAGTGTTTATTCATTTTAAATGAAACTTCTTAGTGTGTTATTGACCCCCCTTGTATAATGCCCTAACGGGCCCTGAAGGAATAATAAATGAATGAATGAACAACACATTACTGCACTTCCCTCAAAACACGGCTGAACATTTGCCTTTTCTTTATGCTTTTGTATTTAAATTTCCGAAAGAAGATTCAGCAACTAGGCCACAGGAACACGCCTAAGCATGCTTGTGCAAAGACTGGTTTCGATTACGGAGCGCAATCGAAACCACACATTGCACAAACCACGCTCAAACTGAAGCTGGGAAATATGTTCACCCATTGGGCGATCCGTCAAACAAACGACCCTCGAGCTTCCTGCCGAGGTACGTTTTCTGCCGTCACGACCTTCCGTTTGGAGAGACTTGGGACTGCTGGTCATAAGGAAGGTTCTTCCGTGGATCTTTCTATCGAGCTCCCACCCGCCCTTCGCGAAGATGTCCCACCGGGACTCCGTTATTAGGCGGACCATTTCCGCGGCGGCGCATTGCTCCCCGGGAGGGTGCGCCAGTGCCGCGCGCACACCACCCAATGTTTTCGGGGCTCTGGCGGCGCTGCACACTGTCGACCCCTACACGTCCCGTGAGTAACTCGATCGGAGTATCGACTCGATCACTTTATAGCCGCTGAACCTCCTCAATCATCTGTTGCTGACGGGCCACAGCCGGCCGCTGCGGGGAGGGGACCCTCTTGCGCTCACAGGCAACGACCGGGGGCCAGGCTTGGCCCCGGAGATTAATCTCTTGCGTCATCCGAACGTCTTTCGGAGGCACTCGATTGCACGATGTTCCCGATGCCTGTAGCCGAGAGAGCAATTATACTTGGGAAGCTTGCTGATACGGCTGCTGAGGCTGATGATGCAGCTCGCACATTGCAGTGCTTGGCAGATCACGGCACACTTCATAAGCTTGCTCGATACTTATACGCGTGTAGCCGCTAATTATGCGCGTGGACACACATATACATACAGGCCTAACAACACGGGCGCAGTGCTCAAGGTTACATTTTATGACATAGCCGCGCTTATGCGGAGTCTATTATAAAAGAGCGCGAAAGATACTGCGAAAGACGGAAATTGTGGATTTGAAATTCCAGATTTGTCGGCGGTTTTCTCGTTCAAAAATCATTTAGAAGCATTCACATTCTGTACGATTGCCAGAGTCACTGTGTAACAATCCTTCCCCCAACTGAACTCAAGTGCTCCGTCCTACCTTAATGATAAGTTCACGAGTATGTTATCCGGGTCCCCTAAAAAACAACTCCACATATATCAATATTACTAACTTTCCTCTTCCTTCATGTAGTGCCAACTCTATACTATACGTCTACCTAAAATTCCCCAGTAACGCCAAAGGCTGCTCAAAGACGAGAACAACGATCGTTTAGTGACTGATTCCACAAAATTAAGATTAAATTCTATCGTAACCGGAGACACGGAACAATAAAAAAACGAACAAAACAACAACGTCACTTGTTTTTTTTCTTTGTTGTTTTGTCCATTTTTTGTGTTGTTTTTATTGTTGTTTTGTCCGTTTTTTTAGAAAGATGGAAGTTCTTCACGGAGCTCGCCTGCGTTTTTAACCTTTCTTCTAATTTTAAATGCGGTCGCCTTTCATACCCCCCCCCCCCCTCTTCTCCTAAAAACATCCCGTTCGTCAGATGAAAACAAGTGCGCATGCTCGGGAGAGTGAGGTAAATGTGCCGTTCTACCCTCCTTATCGTTCGTAAGCCAGGGTAGCCAGGGTCGCGGGAACTCAATGTGCCGCAGTCTTCACAATGCCTCGCAAGAGGAAAGAGCGGACCGAAGACGAGATCGCTGAACAGAAGCGGCGACGTGCTGAGTATGACCGTGCTCGACGTGCCAAAGAGACGCCGGAGGAGAGGGAGAGAGTGACCTTTCGTCAAGGATTGAAAAACAAGGATTCGTACAAAGCATGTAGTGCTGTCGCATTTCGACGTAGTCTACAGCCAAGCACGTCGGAAACACAGCCTAGTTTGTTTCCCCCAAACTCAATAACTGAAAGTAGTTGGTTACTGGTGACCTGGTTGTCGTTCTTTGGACAGCGGAAGGTTCGAAGTACTCTTAATTTTTTGAGCACTAATGATATATGTCAAATGTAGTCACGTAAAGTTGAACACCAATATATAAATGGCTGCTAATTTTATTCACTTTTTATCCTAATTGAGTGTAAGAGAAATAAACGACATTATATAACAAATAACAAAATTATAAACACTATTTTATGAGAGAAAGAGCAATATAAACGTTGTCAATGAGAAAAGAAAATCACTATAATGCGTAAACTATAGTATATGTAAAAAGGAAAGTTATACTGTATCATCTGTGAATCGCTTTACTGATCGCTGGTTTACTTGCTTCGGGTGTTTTAATTTTCGTATAATTTAAATATCTGAAGTATACTTATAAATATACTTTTAGTGTACTGTACATGTTGTTCTGGTGGCACTCTCCACGAGACCACCCAGTCTTGTTATAAAGGAGTAAAATTTAAAAAAAAGTATATAAAAAACACATTATCTTAGTAAACAAAGCAAGAATATTTGAGTACACTTTTTGGTATGTTTTATAAAAGTAAAACAAAAAAGGTTCTCTTTTTTAGTCTACTTTTTTCGGGGCTTGTTTTGATCACACGCTTCCAACGATACGCCCTGCACTCCTACGTAACGGGCGAAGGTGTAAAAATAAGCTTACCCACATACGCCTAACGCATACATAGACTAGTAACCGCAACGTCGTAAAAAAAAAATACGCATTTTAATACAGCAGACGTCGAAGCTACTGAGAATATTTTTCTGTCGCATCAGCAGGACCACCATCTCGAATGAAGTCCCCTCCTTCCGGGGACTTTGCCCGCGGGCCACGGCAAGCGAGGCGTGGAAGACGCAGTCACCAGCAGGCCCTCGCTGTCCGATGCGGCGACGCAAACTTGGCGTCGGGTCGGCGGCCCATACTTCACCGCCCCATCTCCAAATCAGAGCCGCCGCTCCTTTCAGACCCAAGGTTCTCCATTAATTAGAGAAGTCTCCAGCGCAGGCTGCAGCGCGGCCCGCCTCGCTGACAAGCCGAACACTCTTGGGCGCCTCTCGCAAGATGGGGCGCCCCGAAATTCCGCCATCTGCCGAGGACTTTGCGCGACAGCCCTCTGGCGTGCCGTGCCACTTGTCGCTTTCCCCCGGAAGAGCGCCGAGCAGCACCCCTTTCTTGGTCCTCTTCTCGCCGAATCCTGTTGATCGCGTCTTTTATTACACGCTTCGGATAAATAATTAGCGGGGGAGGGGCGCCTAACCTAATTTGCGCGGCGGCGGCGGCGGCGGCCGTGGCGGCGGCGGCATCGCCTGCTCCGCTTCAGTTGACGCGGCCTGGGTGCTGCTGGCTGCACGCTCGAATTAATGAGTCGTTGCGCGAGGAGTCAAATCGCTATGCGCCACTAGTGTGCGTGCCCCCGTCTCTCCCCGTTCGTTTGACGCCTGGCCCCGGGCGACAATCCAGTTCGGCGACAATGAGGACCCCGCGCGGGATGGACAAGGTACCACCGACGCATTGGGCGATCCGGAACGTCAGTATGCGGCGCCGTTTGGGTAGGGCGTAAAAGAAAAAAAAAAAAAAAGTCGTACAGTGTATCTTTAGTTTTGTCAATGACTAAAAATATGCCTTTAATAAAAAAAAAAGGAAATGTCAAAAATTGCACACTGAAACCTTAGCCTCCCGTCGTTAGTTTCGCTACGCGTGTAAACTTCGCGCGAGGTAGGGGTCTTGACCGACTAAAACCACATTTGTTCAGCGTGAGTGTGTACGCGAAACCCTCTAACTAAAATTAATACGACGGGTAGCGAGCAGTCCGGGAGGGGGCGCATCCTCCAAAAACAATCCCGAGACAACAAACTGATCGATGTTCCATTACGATGGACATTTGATTGCCGGCGTTTCGAGGAAAACGCGAGTATGAGCGCAACACCAGAAAACCAACTCTGCCTCCACAAATAAAAAAATAAAAAAAGATAGGGCGACCGCCAAGTAACAAACATTAGTTGAGAATAGCAAAATCGAGAGTTGGTTCGGGCGCAGGAAAGATGCCGCAGATCTGCCTGCAGCTCCGCTGGGTAGAACAATCACGGCCTTAATCAAACGCGCATGAGGGGATGCAAACAATTTTAACTCTGCCGCGATTGTAATTCGAAAACGCAGTTTCTTCCCCACTACCCCATTTCCCTCTTTCCAGACTCCCCCCTTTTTTTCCTGCTTTCTTCTCGAAGCCCTGTGCCATGGCTGGGCTGTCCGAATGGTTCCAGAGAAAAATGGCAGCGAACGGAACGGGAGGAACTGGAGGAAATGTCATTAGGAGGCATAGGAGGGGGCAGAAAACGACAGCGCAGAAAAAAAAAATAAGAATGAGAAATATCGTACTTGGAATCAGCGAAGAGAAGACAAAAATTAAAAAAAAAGAAATAAACCCAAGTTAAAAAAAAAAGGAGCGTGGGGATTTAAGTGAAACGGTAACAACTTAAAAGAAGAAAAAATGCAATAGCAACAAATATTTTACAGCGGAAACTAAAGGGATGAAGCACGCATGGGACGTACCAAAATCACCTTAGTGAAAAAAAAGAGAACAATGGAAAAGCTCCTCTCTTTCAAGCACCTCGACTCTTTTTAACGGGACACTACCTATAGATTTAAGGGGAGATACCAATTTTTTTTTCTCAATATAAAACACGTACGCCTTTATCAAGCTAGCCGCGGTTAAGTCTTGCGTCATTCGGACGCAAACGATTTTTTGTGTAGCTGGTGTAGTACCCAAACCTGGAAGGCCGATTCACTAATGCCCTGAGTTGACCGTTTTCTCCTCAGCGCTTGTCCGCGTCCCGTTCTTCGTGTTCGTCTCAATTTGCGCATACAAGTTTTTTCAACTGACAACAAAGCAACCGTCACAGGGTGGATATGTTGACTTTCGCTTGCACGGTTTTATAAACGTAGACGAAGCCACTTAGATAACTGTCGTTCTTCTAGTACGGAAATGCTACTTTTCGTCCGAATGCTTGCATGGATGGATGAATAATTACGGTCAAACCCTTCGATTCGAGAAACTGTTTTGGCCCCATAGCCGGTGCTTCAAATTTCAACACCTAATGTACGTCAGTACACAATGAGTCATGTGTAGTATAATATGCTCCATTCGTCGTGAGAAAGCATAGAGGGTATAACTTTGGCTGTCAGGGAGTAAAACTAACATTCGAGACGCAATTTAATACCACCTTTGTATTGCAGGGGTTTTACACTTATTTATTACGCATATACAAAGACTACGGCTTCTTTTAGCAATTGAAACTCGGCACTCGACAACGTTAAGGTGGCTTACTTACTTTGGACCTTAAGAATGGTTTAGTAAATAAAGCGTTCTGGAGAAAAATACATTTATTTTAAAGTGTCACTCCAGCCAAAATTATCATACTATTTTTTGTTATTCTACTGGATGGGAAACATTGTGGTAGTCAACGCAGCGAAACCGGTCAGTTCAGAAAATTGCGCCTTGAATCAAACATATGAGTCACTACAGCAATGAGCAAATTTAGACATTTATCAGAGATACTTTATGACATTTCTGGCATTTGAGGTGGTTTAATGCTCCTATTTGCACACTTTCTATGTGCAGTAGAGCGGGATAGTTAACAAAGAGAGTTCACATGGTCAACAAGGACTTTACACTGCACGTCGTCAACGGCGATGCACACATAGGATTTACAGAATCTTCACTTGGAGGTTAATGTTAAGCCTACGTTTTAGTTGATTGAAAGTTTAAAAACTTCCTTACTGCGAGAAAGCTATGATGTACTTATTTTAGTGCTTGTATGTGTGTGTGTGTGGGGGGGGGGGGGGGAGGGGAGAGGGGGAGTGTTGTTGTACTTAACCTTCGGGGATATTCATAAACGAATGTGAAAATTTTCAGATGGAAGATTGAGGATCCTGCTCAAAATATATAAATAAATATGAAGTTCTTGGGAGTATGTTCTCAATTGTTCGATTTTGTACTCCAAGAGCTGAGGTATTTCTAATCCCCTTTTAATTGTTTTACCCTATTACATGATGGATTAAGAAAAAAATTCGGCTAGTCGGGATACATGAAGGAAAGAGAGTTATGGGGGGCAATACAGAAGTCTCAAAATAACAGCGCCAGTATGGAATTACACACAAACACAAGTCACGACAGGCCACACTAACAATCACACATAGTGACGGAATCACAGCAGACAAAACACTCACACAGCGCTGACTCAAAACTCAACCTATATTTACACTTCTTTTTCTTCTACGCCTTTTCGTCAGATTCTTTAAAACTGGCTTCTTTTTCTTCAACGACCCATGAAATGGCAATCATGTGCGTTTTTCCTATAGTAGAAAGATAAGCTAATTATTTTCCTGATAAAGTGAGCGATGGAGTGCTAAAACATTTATCGTCATACCTGGCAATATGTTCCGATTCCACTATCTCTCTAGTCAGTCGGCTACCGCTTCTTCCAAGCACTTTACACCTATCTAGATGTGCCGCACATTCGCAATCACGGCAATGTAGACCTGAATGTCCTGAGTTGGCTCATTTATGTATACATTGCCGTGATTATGGCAATGTTTCTACCAGCTCGCACTGTGCCATTAGCGCTCAAACCAGCGGTAGAAGCCGAGCTGCAACGTTTTACTGAACAAGGCATCCTTGAAGAGACTCAGCACTCGAATTGGGCAACACCCGTTGTAGTAGTGACGAAGTAAAACACCTCATCAGACTTTGCGGTGACTACCGCAGCACCGTCAACGCTGTGCCGCTCAAGGCGTCATATCCACTGCCGACAGTGACAGAGGTGCTCGCAAATCGATGGGGAGGGAGAATTTTCTCCACCATCGACCTGGCTTAAGCCTACCAGCAGTTACGAGTCACCGAGAACACAGCTGAAGTTCTTACCATCAACACGATAAAGGACCTTTATCGTGTCAAGTGCCTTTCTTTCGGCGTCTCGGCAGCGCCAGCCATTTTCCAGAAATGGATGGAAACTACACTTGCAGGGATATCCGGTGTCAGCGAGTATCTGGACGACATCACTGTCAGCGGTGCCACAACCGCGGAACACGCACAGCGCCTGAACCTTGTCCTGTCAAGATTCTAAGAAGCTGGCCTGCGAGCAAACCGTGAGAAGTGCCTATTTGGCGTTCCTGAGGTGACATACCTGGGCCACACGATCGATGCGGTTGGTGTTCATCCAACCAGGGACAAGGTCAAGGCGTTCAGGGAGTTGCCAGAACCAATATCCTCGGAATGCTTGCATTCTACGACAGGTTCTTAAAAAACCGAGCAACTGTAGCCTGCGATCTGTATAGAATACTAGCCAAGAACGTCCCCTGGCACTGGGAAGAGCGCCATGCCCTCGCTTTCCGGAAGTTGAAAGAGTTGGTACTTCGCAAGACAACGTTGGCTCACTATGATGAGTCAAAACCACTGCCTCTGTCCTGTGATGCGTCTCCATATGGCGTCGGCGCAGTTCTTGCGCAGGTCAACCACGAGGGCAGGGAAGCTCCTATCGCATTCGCGTCAAGAACTACAGTAAATGCCGAGAAAAATTACTCACAGCTTGATCGAGAAGGATTAGCTGTGGTGTTTGGGGCGACGCACTTTCACCAATACATCGCCGGACGATATGTCGTTATTATCACCGATCACAGACCACTGCTTGGCATCTTGGGACCGCAGAAGCCAGTACCACAAGTCCTGTTACTCCGAATGCGGCAATGGTGCGTCAAACTATCGGCGTACGATTACAAGCTCGTGTACAGGCCTGGGAAACGACACCAGAACGCGGACGTTCTAAGCCGTCTTCCCCTACCTGACAGTGACGACGAGCCTTGCTCACCAGGAGACGTCATGATGATTTAAACTTTGACAAGTTCTCCGCTGACAGCAGAGAAGATAGCAGCATTGACAAGCGCGGATCCCATTCTGTCCCGCGTCTACGAAGCTGTGCAGCAAGGTAAGCTTCATGAGCTCACGGAGAAGGACTTCACCGCGTACAGAAAAAAAGGCGCAGAGATGTCCACTTAAAAAGGATGTGTCATATGGGAATCCCGGGTGGTCATACCAGCGTTGGCACATCCTGAAGCTATGAACTTAGCATATGCTGGAAACAAGAGAATTGTGGCAATGAAGTCATCTGCACGCAGCTATGTGTGGTGGCCTGGCATCAACCGCGACATGGAGGAAGCTCTTGGCAGCTGCCCCATCTGCCAAGAGTCCAGAAAAATACCAAGCAAGGCACCGCTTCCAACGTGGGATCACACATCATTTGCTTGGGACGCGCTACATTTGGACTTCGCAGGCCCTCTGGAAGGAAACATGTTCCTTGTCGTTGTAGATGCAAACATGAAGTGGATAGAAGTTCGAAGCATGACTAATGCCACATCTGCAGCGGTCATCAAAGAACTCCGAGGTATGTTCGCAACTTTTGGACTGCCTCGCAAGATTGTTTCCGACAACGGAAGTGTCTTCGTATCCAGGGAGATAACGAACTTTTATGAAAAGAAGGGCGTGAAGTTTGTGATCAGTTCTCCGTACCATCCTGCGACAAATGGCCAAGCCGAGCGCATGGTTTACGAACTAAAGCAAAGTTTAACAAGAGAGAAAACGGGGTCGCTGTCACTGAGAATTGCAGATTCCTGTACAAACAACACAACTCAGTTTGCAGCTTGACAGAAAAACGACGACGACGACGCTTGCGGAAGGACGATCGTTCTCATTGCTCCCGAGAGATCGTAGTATTTTAGATAATCAACAGCCAACGTACCGGCCGGAACTCCTCGGAGCATCTTCCTTCGGTACTCCAAAGATCCGTCTCCACCCTTCGGGGTTCAACGGATATGAGCATCCATGAAGCACCGAAGCCAGCATCCGCCGACGTCGAATCTGGTGAGCCCGCCATTACTGACGACGATGCTTCTATGACGGATGAGCCTGACGATGGAGACAAATGGACGACTCCAATGACAAAGAAGAGACGCCATGGCTCTAATTCGAGTCAATCAACCATCATAAGTCAACCACTTTCAGATCTCACCGTCATTGTCAAGCCTACTGACCCAACAAAACTCGTAACCAACCTCAACCCCTTGGTTCTGAAAAAGAAACTGGAGGACGTCGCTCCTGACGGCATGATACAGATCAGACCGAACTATCGTCTCAATCTGCTGGCCCTCGACACACGTAATGTGGAATCCACAAAAGCCCTACTCCGACTCAAGAGCCTAGGTGCGGTTCAAGTTATGACGTATGAACCGCCTCCACCATCTGCTTACGTTGGAGTCATTCGCGGCGTATCCACTGAAATCACAGACGCTGAACTTTGCGCATCTTTACGAGAAAAAGCGCCTGTAATTCAAGTAAGAAGACTTGGAACTTCGGAGGCAGTAAAGCTCACCTTCTCCTCGGGAGTGACATGCGAGCACGTCTATATAGGCCACACTCGATATGAAGTCTTCCCATACTTGGAAAAGCCACGACAATGTCCGAAGTGTAACCGCTTCGGGCATATTGCAAGTACCTGCTCTAAAGCGCAGCGCTGTAGCCGATGCGGAGGCGAACACGACATCAGCACGTGCGGAGCAGAACAACCTAAGTGCACGAACTGCAGCAAGCGCCATGACGCCACGTCACCAAGGTGTCCAATCTACAAGGTGGAAAAACAAATTGCAAATTACAAAAGCTCAAACAATATGGACTACACTTCAGCAAAGTCAGCCATCATCAGCAACCAAGAAACCCGCGGCGCAGGAAGGTACTGGACACCTCGGAGGCGTCCTCAACGCACAAATGAAGACAAAGGGATCACAATTCCATTAAACAGTGAGAATGAATTCCCATCTTTGAAGAAACAGCCAGCCACAACGACGCCAAAGACACCAGTTACTACTGTAGAGCCTTCAGCATCTTCAAGCGCTGAGGAAGCTACTATGACCGGTCCTCTGAAAGATAAGCAAAACCCAACTAGGAAGTCCAGTCAGAATTCAAGATCTGACGCAGCACCTAAGCCACAAAGCCTCGGGAATGCGCATTGCACACTTACCACAATGCTGCGCACCTTCCTGGCTTCCCTACATTCTCAATTTGCACAATCATTAATCACAATAATTGACATTGTTGTACCACTCATCACCTCCTGGTGTCATTAGACTGCATCGGTGAGAAATCAGCCCAAAACAACGGAAAACTACATGTAACAAGAAATAGACTTCCGTGCCCCTCCAAAACGAACCTCATCCCATCAATTATCCAGTGGAATGTTAACGGTCTCCGGAGACGAATAAACGACTTAAGGCAGCACTTACAAAGACACCAGGTCGAAGTGTTAGCGCTACAAGAAACTAACATTAAGCTGGGAGAGATCCGACTATCACCATACGTCATATACAACAGCACGCCACGAACAACTTCAACATCAGCAGATGTACCCAAGGCGTCCTTGTACATTCACCGGAACTTACCTCAAGTACAAGTGGATCTTTCTGATCTCTGCGACCACAGAGCTGAATACGTGGCTGTGACAATCAACAAAGGTAACTCAAACCTAACCATCGTCACAGCCTACGTACGGCCTAACGTTTCCTGGGACCCTACGATATTAGGTACAATACTCTCTAGGTGTGCACCAGCCACGCTGCTGCTGGGGGATTTTAACGCCCATAACGAGACCTGGGGAGACAAACAAACGTCAGCACGCGGCAGATTACTGGAAGAATATACCACAGCCATTGGTCTCCGCTGCTTGAACGACGGAACCGCTACGTTTGTACGCCCAGGAGTAGAGCGTAGTGTACTTGACCTGAGTTTTGCTACCAACTCGATACGCGCAATATGGTCAGCGGAACCCGATAGCTGGGGCAGTGATCATATTCCTATAAAGATCACTTCCCTATCGAGCGCACCCGTCACACACAAGGCTTGCACGGTGACGAATTGGGACAACTACCGGATGTACTTTGAGCAACTAATGTCTCTTGACAATGCCGATTACATGACAGCAATAGCTCAGGCCTTCTCCAAATCAACCCGAACTGTAACCATTCCAATATATCGACCAAACCCAGACCTGACATACATCAAGCTCCGTGCTTTGCGCCGACAGCTACAGCGACGCGCACTCAAAACATCGCGACAGGAGGACATTCAACACTACCGGCGGGTCGACGCTGCATTCCGTAGACACACCAATCGCTTGCAACGAAGACAGTGGCGACAGCGGTGTGAGACGCTTCATACTCCTGGTGGTGGACGACGAGCGTGGCGCATGGCTCGTGTCCTAGCTGGGCATGCCATTCCCCGCTCACCTGCCCTCGGCATTGTCATCGCTAAGAACATCACCGTGGCTCAAGCGGCAGAGCTGCTCGCCGATGAATTCACTTCTGCTCCTATAACTCCTCCTGGATTTGTCACAGGCAGCACGACCTCCCCCCAGCTCCGGTCACCACCTTCGTCCTCCAGCGACTCGGATTTCACGCTGCGGGAGCTTAAAAATGCTCTTCGCTGCACCTCTCGCAAACGAAGCGCACCAGGCCCTGATGGAATTACTTTTCAAGCACTGCGGAACCTTGACTCTATGGCCCTCCCAGGACTCCTTGCGTACCTAAACAACATCTGGAGAACATCGGTACTCCCTCCCGCCTGGCTGACATCTGTGGTCGTTCCAATACACAAATCAGGAAAGCCCACATGTGAAACGAGCTCATACAGACCAATCTCCCTCACTTGCTGCCTCGGAAAGATTCTGGAGCGAATGATTCTGAGACGCCTTGACTGGCAACTTGAGACCTCTGGTGCCCTACCTCACCAGCTCTGTGGTTTCCGAAGACATCGATCTACAACAGATGCGATTGGCGACCTCGTGTCAGATATGGAGCAAGCTAAGGCGATGCGCCAAGCCACCTCGGCCATCTTTCTTGACATCAAGAAAGCGTTCGACGCTGTTCCTCATACAACCATTATTGCTCAACTTCTTAAGTTTGGAGTATCTGGCCGGGCGCTGGCATTCATACGTGCATTCCTAAGTGGGCGCACAATGCGCGTTCGCCTAAACGGAACGCTCAGTTCTCTACGTAACGTTGCTCAAGGCGTTCCCCAGGGCAGCGTCATAAGCCCATTTCTGTTCAATATAGTCATGGCAGCTCTCCCAGACGTCTTACGACGCATAAACAGCCATTCGCAGATTATCAACATGGCAATTTACGCTGACGATGTAGCCCTTTGGGCTACAGCTCCTACTAACACATACAGCATTATGCAGAGAACGCTCCAGCAAGGCTTAACAGCAGTAGCAAACGAAATATCAAGACTAGGGCTTACGCTTTCCGCCTCCAAAACCGCAGTCCTTCAATATCATCCGAAGGCCAGATCATCTATCAACAGGGTCTATACCATCAACGGGTCTGATGTGGCACGAGTCCGAACATACACCTATCTGGGGTTCCTGTTAGACGACCGCGTCTCCTGGCGCCCCGCGGTGAAGACAACCATCATAAGGTGTCGCCGGCATCTCAACGCCATCAGAATGATTATGGGCAGTCGGTGGGGAACACCCCAGGCCATGATGATGCAGCTCTATAGAGGGCTCATCCTCTCACGTCTACAATACGCCTTGCCGCTGGTCCGCACCAGCAGCACCCAATCCTCGGCTATAGAGACACTTCAACGAGTCGCAATTCGTTTATGCTTGGGCCTACCAAGATACTCCCCAAATACCCCAACGTTAGTGGAAGCCAGGGTCAATCTCGTTGAAAATCACGGCAGGGAGCTGACACTTCGGCACATAGCAAGACAGTCATCTTGTCAATCAACAGGTCCACTCCTAAAGCGTTTTCATCAGCGTCCACTCTCGCACCTCGGGCAACTGGCAGCGCAATTCAGAGCACTCCTTGGTGACCCAGACATCATCTACATGACTCCACCACCATACGCTCCACCACTAAACATCAATGAGTCTGTTCCCGCTCTCAAAAGTAAACGGAGTACAGCCCAACCTGTAGTCCGGAGCCTTGTTGAAGACCACATGGAAACGTCCTTCGCTGGTTGGCTGCGGGTATACACCGATGGCTCTGTGCTTCATAGCCGTAAGTCGTCTACTGCTGCCATGTGTATCCCAGCGCTCAACATGACCGAGTCCAGGAAGCTAAGTTTTTATACTACGTCGACAACTGCCGAACTTGTGGCACTTTGGCTTGCCCTTGACTCACTTAACAACCTCCCTCAATGTGGCAAAGCGTTAATCCTTACAGACTCTAGGATGGCGCTGCAACAGCTAGATCGTCTTGAAGACTCACCGCAATACGCTCGATTTGTCGCGCACGTAGCGAGAAGCTTACAAGCAAAGGGCTGGCAATTAATCTTTCAGTGGTTGCCTTCGCACACTGGCATTTCGGGCAATGAGGCCGCTGACCAACTCGCTGCAGCGGCTCATCACCTTGATGTCCCAGTGGTAACAATACCTAAAATACACGAAGCTAAACTACTTATACATCAAGATATAATCGTTCATCACCCGGACCCACGGGTTTCTTGCGGAAAACCTCCTGTACGTGTCCCACCGAAGCTACAACGATCCAGCGCCTCCTTGCCGCATAGGCTACGCACCGGATGTGCCTTCACGGCGAAAGCCCTCCACCGCATGAACTCTGCCGTCGACCCCCTCTGCCCAACCTGCAATGTTCCTGAGGACTTCGACCACCTCCTCTGGGACTGCGCGGCGTTAACGAAAGAGAGAAGATCCCTCATCGACGGCCTGCAGTGCGCCGGCGTCGCACATGCCACTACAGAGGAAATTCTTTTTCCTCCGGGTCCGGCCGGGACCGCTTCTAAAACATTCGCACGTCTCCTCACATTTTTAGAAGACACTGAATTATTCGATCGCCTATAAACCACAAGTATCCGACCTTAAGTGCAGAGTGCCAACAAGTGACAGTCATCCACCCCTTCCCTTTGTTTTTATCTCTCTCTCTCTCTTTTCTTTTAATCTGTCTCTCCTCTAACCCATTCCTCAACCCTGAACTGACTCGCCCCCATTTTTAGGAGTGGCCAACTGTTCAGGTTTTCCTTTCCAATAAAACGCTTACTACTACTACTTGACAGGAAAAACACCAGCATTCTTGATGTTCAACAGGGAGCTTACTACCAACATCAGTAGACTCTGTCCTCGTCCAGAAAGTAGTCACAAGGAACGAGGTACGGAAAAGGCACCGCCATCTAGGGTGTTCCAAGAGATACAGGCAGTCTATGTACTAAACTTCAAAGGAACCCCTAAATGGATCCAAGGAAAGTTGACCAAAAGACTTGGAAGTCGCTCATGGCTAGTGGAGACGGCAACTGGATCAACCCGCCGTCACGTGGATCAAATCAGGCGTCGATTTACGACTCCATCGGCTGAGTGGTCTGTTCCTGCTCCATTTCGAACTCTCAACAGGATCACCCTACCGAGAGATCGTCATTCCAAGATAATTCAGAGACGACACCGAAACATACGACAGACGCCGGAAGCGGAAGAAGGCAGCAACCTCCAAGAAATATGCACCCTCCAGAACACTATGGAAGCTACATCTGAGGGGGAAGAGGTGTCATGTACCGGTGCCGCCGGCAGGTGGACTAAGCAGCCGATGCCGCGAGCCTCGTGACAATCGCGTGCTAGCGAGAGCTCGGGCACCTGTGACCGAGAACTGCGATAGACGCGCCGTCCACACTCTAAAGCTGGCAGTAAAGTTTCTATTTAACACAGCGCTGTGTAAGTGTTTTGTCTGCTGTGATTGTTTTTGTGGCCTGTAGTTTCTTGTGTTTGTGTGTAACTCCATAGTTGTGCTGTTATTTTGAGACATGTATAGCCAACTCGCCCAAGCCGCCGTTAGTACAGAAGTCGTCTGTATTGTCCCTCGTGTCCCTCTTTCGTTTTCGTATTCTTGTCACCAATATGGGTAACCTTGTTAATAGGTATACGTGTAATTTATAAACAGCGCAAATTAAACGAGGACGGAGATAGAAGAAGACTGAACTACGGATGGGGTCCTGTTTGTCTTCTCCGCTAATTATTCTTTATTTTGAGCTGTTTTTCAATAATAATAAATTAGTCATTAGAGCGAGCTGAAAGTTGTAAAATACTAGTAGAGCATAGAAGCATAAAGCATTTATAGTGTCTGTGTGCACCTGGGAAGAGTAGCAAATATTGCGTAATTTACCGTTGAAATTTAAGACGTCAATTTTAAATTTGAATTTCTTCTGGTAAGGGGATACCGGCATGCTTTGAGGCAACCACCCGAGGAAACCCGCGGGGGTTCTCTAATAAAAGTGTCCGAAGTTACGTCTTTAATTTTTATGGCAATTTAGAAACAAATTATATTAATCGCGTTATTTTATGCTTATAATTAAATAAAACCTTTTTCTTATTTATCGGGTGTAACCGATAGATGTGTCCATTCAGTATCTGGCGTTTGATTATGAAGACAGTGCGATAGCAGCTCGGTATTATGCGATGCGTTGCGGCGTAAAGTGTTTCAAAAATTAAATATCTGAAGTCCAATTCCGTCATCATTAAATAATAATAACAAAAAAAAGAAAAGAACTATACTTCGTTTCAGCTTAAGTGCAGACGCAGCCGACGCTACGAGATGATGGGACCAATCAGACAGCGTCAAAAGCGCAGCATTATGGTCTTCGTCATGTTTCTGTACGCGTTCTATCATCACTGAACCAATCATAAACAAAAAAAAAAACAAAAAAAAGCCCAGTGACTTGCGTTTTCGACGCTGTTTGATTGGTACTATTAGCTCGTAGCGTCGGCTGAGTCTGGAATTAAGCTGAAACGAAGTATAAAAAACATTTCTTATTTTACATTTGTTTATTGTGTTTTATGGTAATTAACCTCCCTATGACTATTAAACTTTGTGCAAGCATGCCACAAAAAGAATGAGAATAGTAGTGTGTAAATAATCCGTAATTATTTGCACGTTAATTTCTAAAAAAAAGAAAAAGCTATCTTTAATTTGAGCACCTTGCGGTCTTGGATGGGGCGTCATTATCTGCGGTCAAGTTCGTTCTTCGTCTTGCTTTTGTTTATTTTTAATATTTTGTATGTTTCGGAGTAGCAATGTGAGAACCAAATTTTCGACATCTCTTATATTTCGCTGACTTGAACAATATGTTTTTTCTAAGCAAAAGAAATAAACTGTACAAAATTACAAATAATGTTTTTCCTGTTTACGTTGCGGTTTCAAATCACCTACATTTCTCCAGAATATCCTTTGCCCACACCATTAGAATCACTTACGGTTCATTTTACAATGCAAAGATTGCATCGAGCCCCGACTACCGACTTATTGCCGCGTAGCGTACAACCCTCTTATCGATAACCCTTGAGACAAAACGTCAATTATTAAAGATGCATTAGAATTATTGTGTACACCAAGTACGCCTATTAAGCAGTAGTGCGAAGTAAATTGTAGTTGGGGACTGATGCGACCTTTGTGGGAAATGTCCGCAACCGTGCATGTAGAAATCATAATAGGATATCGCAAAACATGTTCCGTTACTAATTTAAATAACTATCTACAGGAAACATGCTACGCGCATTTTAGAATTATTGTCACTCATATATCGAAATATAAAAAATAGGTATCAATCACTCATCTGGAATACATTATAGCACGACAGCTAGACTACCCAGTGGCTTACGTTTGCATCACAAGTACATCAATCAGCCAAATGGCCTAAATTCACCTCAACTATACAAATATCGATCCATCGTACGAAATAAAGCCGCGGGGCGCACGGCCTTCCCCCGTGTTTCTCTACCACGTCTTCCATTAAAAAGAGCCGATAATATTCCCTCCTTGCTGCTCTTATCCCTCTATTTCTTTATTTATCGAGCCGGCTGTTGCTCGTCTAGTCGCATTGAATTCAGATGCGCAAACTCGGCGGGAGAGGTTGCAATTGACGCTGCGCGGTGATAGCCGTCTAAGCAAACGCGCGCAGGCAGTCCGAAGTCAGGCGTGCTTAGCTCCCGGCGTCATTTCCAGGACGGCAGAGCTAAAGCTGGCAATATTGGGGCGACGAAAGCCGCCCCGATAAGAGTAATGGAGAAGAGTCCCTCTCGGCCTTCCACATGGCTTGCCTATCGCCTCTGCTCCGAGCCTCGACCCCCATCTTTCTCGGCGTCGCAGTTCCTCCCACACGGCGACGGAAGCCTTCCAGGAAACATTATAAGCACCGCGCTTCCGATATTTACTCTATGGAAGTGGCAGTCGGATTATCGTCGGATTTCCACGTGGATCCGTTTTGTTCTCGGGGTTATGAGAGGTCGAAGAGGAGAGGTTACGTGGACGGCAACGGCGCACTTGTGGAGGGGGACCCCCACACCGGGGGATATCGCTGACGATGCGTGCGCGTCGCCTAAGCCTAATCGAAAACTACCATAAAGTGAGCGAGCCACGCGATTGGCGCTTGCTTTTTCTCGTTCGGGAAGGCGCAATCGTGAGTCCTGGTTTGCCTGCGTGCGTTGGAATCGAAGGGGTCGTCCTCTTCCCGTCAAGGAGACAGCGCCATTGAACGGCAATGATGGTAGCTTGGACGACAACCTACTGTGATTCACAAAATAAGAATGAATAAAATCTTTGTATGAGTTTCTACAAAGGTAAACTGACTAATAATGAGATTTTTTTTAAAAAGTGTTAATGAATTCTAATACTGGATGTTTCAGGTTGCAAACGTCCGCCCAGTATGCGTTTTAATTCCGTGATAGAGACTGGCTTCATAGATTGACGTTCAGCACCGGAAGGTGCGCATGTATGTTACAGATACACCTCCTTTGGCGTAATTATACTCTTAAGGTTTATGTCTGAGACACCTGTAAGCCAGACACACACTTGCTTTGTGTGGTCGAAGGATGCTATAAGACTTAGTCAAGGGACCATCTGAGAAATCGCAGGTTCGGGAGGTTTGGGTATGAGCTCCGGCACGAGTCGTACGCTTGAAAGCTAGTCAGGGTTGCTCAAAATTCTGAAACGCGATGTTTTAAAACCAAAAACTTTAAGCCTACATTAAAAAAAAAGGTGTATTATGGAAAGCATGGTGCTGCTGGTAGAACCCAGGAGTTCTCGAGAATTTTAGAGGAGGTGGTTTTGCAAACGATGCTTCATAAATGGTGCGTTTTTACCACGTGACTCACCAGATCTAATCTGAAGGTTGTGCCAAAACACAGCATGACGCGACCAAGTCTGGTTGCAGAGAATAATTGGTGCACGTCCGTCGGCTCATTCAAATGCCACATCCTAAAAGTCAGAATTGCCGGCAGCCGCTTTTCTCTTCCAACTACAAAAGCCGAACCTCGAGCATAAATTTCCCCCTCCTTGTTTCTGCAGCAGCTAGTTGCGCCAAACCGGCCTTCGTAGGGTGTATTTATTTGCCCGAGCATGACTCTCCCGTCGTCGTGTCCGTGATCTCTCTATTCAAAACGAGCGCGCTGACGTGAGTGGCGGTGGCGGCGGCGCCAGCGAAACCGAAGCCATCGCTCCACGTTGCCGGCGCCAGACAAAGCCGGTCGCGCTCCAGCAAGCGAGGCGGCGGTCCCTTCGGCTGGCTCCCGCCATTCATCCAAAAAGCTCAAGCCGGAGCCACAGATTGGCCTCGGTCTCGCAGCGCAGACGTCGCCAAGGTTATCTCTGCCGGGCATACGGCTCTGACGCGCGCGGGCTCGCGCCGCGAGGGATGACTGATGTACAGCGAGGTGTTTCCGTTTTTATCGGTCGCGAATCCGGGCTCCCCTCATACGTCTTGGCGGCGCGCCCCGACGTCATGCCATTGTTTGTTGCGCCGATCGGCCGACGTGATAGTCGGTCAACAAATGATCGCGGCACGTCAACTGATTGGCGCTGATAGCATTGAGGCCCCCGCGGAGGGTGCACGCCGGGGCAGGATACGCGGCCGCGGGGGACCCCGCTCCGGACGTGCGCCGGGGCTTCGGGGGCTTCGCCACGTTCACGTGAGCGGCACAGGCAGAGCGGGCACGCCGGTAGGGATCTTCGCCTAACTAGTCTCGCCGCCCTCGATTCGGATGGCGAGCGCTAATACAGCTGCAGAAGCGCGCAGTTGCTTGCATTTTTTTCTATGTTCATTGTTTAGCTGGGTAATAAAAATAATGAATTAACATAGTGGAATGAAATGTGTCTTAGTTTCGCGGTTGATGAAAATAGAAACATTTTAAGACAACGACTTATTGAATCCCGTATACACCTGCCCGGTATTCGCCCGATCTTATACTGTTGCCAAGATACACGCGCGCATTTTATGTACTGGGTGGGCGACAGTATGATAACGCTTGAGATGAGATCGCAGATACATACAGCATCCTGTTGAAATGTCATGAGGGCAAAATTGTAATGAGGAGTGCAGTGCAATCAAACAGGAGCCGCAACTGCCGCTATTGCTGCATCTCTTTTGTCGACTAGGTTTTCTAAAACTATAACGAGATGTTGTCATGGCACTATTATAAAAATCAAACTAACGAGATACATTAAGCGAGTTGAATATTTAATGAAAATTATAATTTCGCATCTATTGCTTGTCTATTTATCTCGCTTGAAGCTGATCGTTAAAAAAAAAAAAAGAAAACAAGAAACAAACTAAGTTCGGTATTTGTTATTATTACTTTCTTTTTTTGGTTGGGCGTGTATAGGGTCAGATCTTTTTCGAGAATATTTTTGGACGGAAGCATTCGTCAGAAAGCATTACTTTTTGACCGTTTATGTGGTGAGCGTACTTTAGTGATATTTTTGATAAAAACCAACTACGTCGAAACACACCCTACCAGTAAATAATCACTGAGACACATTGAATGCACTCTTCAGTGCCATATCTCCCAAACAAAAGAGAGCTCCACCAAAACAGATGTTCACGTGAGCGAGACATTCGGTTCAAACGTCACGGCAAAGAGACGCGTTTCTTGAGATCACCTCAATTTGGACACAACCAATGTGCAGAATTATTTGTAAATCACCTATCTCGGGTCAGGCAGGGGTCGGACACAGTCCGCGGAGAAACAGGACTGTTTCCCGGCATCTGTCTTTGAAGAAGGTTCATTAAGGCGGTACTTCAAATGACGTCTTCCACGGGGACGACTTTCAAGAACACAGACGCTCAGAGACACTGCGCGCACAGAGACGCGAGCGAGAGGCAATCTGAGCCGTTGATCGACGACTTCTAACCCGGCGTTTGGGTCCCGGAATTCGGCGCCAAAGTGGATTTCTCCGGAGGACGCGCATTGCTCGGGAAATGTACCGGGCATATAATTAGAGAGAAGCTCGCTCACTAACTCGTGCCTTTCGTTTTTCCTCCCCTTCGAGTTCGTGATTAGACTGCTCGCGGGAAAGGAAGAACTTCCAAAACAGAGGAAGGAAGATTTTGCGTGTGCCGTCCATTTCGGTTAGAAAAGAAAAAAAAAAGAGTGCCAGAGCGGAGAAGCAATCGGAGGACTTCTGTTCTAATTAACGTTACTGAAATTGAGGAAATTCATTAATAATCCCGAGACGCCGAGCAAAGCGAACGGAGAAAATGTTACGGCGTTCCTCGCAGGGACAGCCATCCAAAAGACACACGCAAGGTGCATTCGAATTAAATTAGATTTCTTCTTTGGCCTGTTCCTTTGCTTTTTTTAAATTCTGGATTTCGAGATCAGGCGGTTGGATAAGAAGTACGCCTTTTCTTCTTTTTTGTTTCATTTGGCAATCCTCAGCCCCGATCAAGGCTCGTTAATTGAACCTGTAGATATACTGCCTTTGAGACTGGCTGTGTTTCGAGCCAATCGCAAAACAAAAGAAAGCAGGTCGATTTAGAATGTGTGCTCGCAAATTGCAATGTCAAAGCTGCCAGCATTACGAAAATGACAATCGAGAAAATGTCGTCGACAAGAGCCGGCTCAGACGTTGATGGCACTCCACGAGCGAAATTATCTCATTCTATTGTTTTAGTAAACATGTAAGATATAATGTATAAAAATGGCAATTATTTCCAAAGTCCCAAATGCATAAAACTTCGTGCAATACGGGACTTCCTAAAAAGCAATTGTTTAATCTTGCCTGGAAGACATTGCAGAGCCGTTTGAGGAGGGAAGAAGAATATGCTGTTTATGAATCGCAATAACTCTCCTCTACAACACCACCATGCACTATGGTGAGTATGTGGTAAGTAGAAAGATACATTGGGCATACACCTTAGCCAACAAATCATTAAAAAAAAATCACCTTAGCTTGCGCACAAGTAGAGCATCGAGCTGCTGCCCGGAAGGTCCTGGGTTCGATTTCTGGTAGGGAATTAGCATGTACTTGTTTCGTTATAAATGCTTCTTTGCTTATGCTGCCATGGTACTGAAACCGGATCTGCTGAAATATGGCCTACCATGGCCTATACGCGGAAACACAAACGAAAACATTTCTGGGACTAGGGGCATTCGTTAAAAAGCATTCCATGCTTGAAAAAAAAATTAAGATACCTGTGTGAATTCGCAGTACATTCAGAGCGATAGCTGGTACACCTTATCGGACCCTACTCTATCCTTATGAATCTTGCGCCTCACGCGAAGAAGCCATCGCCCATGGCTGCTCGGAGTGTGACAGATTACTTTATTTTATACACACATAAGCCCTCTAACAAATGCGGTGTGAAACTAGTGTGGCCTGATGCGACGTAACCGCAACCGCGGCGGTCATCTAGCGGGCGAAGCGCGATACTCATATGCCTAGCTTTCCTCAACAGATGCGGTTTATTCGTCGCCGGGTTGATGCAGATGGCATGGCTTTTTGGTAGCACGCTCTCTTCAAAATCAGCGGTCCGGCGATCAAATCTTTAGAACGCCGCAGCGGGTTTTGGTATTTTTTCTTCAATCCTTTGGCGATATCGGGGACGGACGCCCTACCACAACTACATAGACACTCCGCTGGACTACCAACTACGGTTTTAATTCTTCTTTTTCTTTTTCTTTCCTCCCGTGATCCTCTGCTGCTTTTGTTTTCGAAATTCTTGCTTTCTTATCTTTTTCTTCTTCTTTTCGTTTTTGTTTCTGGAGCTCCAGAAACAAAAACGAAAAGAAGAAGAAAAAGATAAGAAAGCAAGAATTTCGAAAACAAAAGCAGCAGAGGATCACGGGAGGAAAGAAAAAGAAAAAGCACAACTACATAATTCGGACTAGGAGTAACAGCAATCGCAGTAACCAGACCGGACATTGACTGCGGGGAAATTACAAGCGGGTTCTCCAGTTGCTATTAAGAAACACAAACATAAACAAAACTTCGCAACGTAAACACAGAAAAAGAATCTTATCGGTACCACTTTATCTCCATATTTATATGGAGTATTCACTGGCGGCCATAGCTGTGTGCGCGAATGCTGAGCGCGTGCTGATGGCGAGCTTCCACAGCTCTTTTGCAACATGCAGTCCGCACCATCAAGAGTGCCGGCCTTAGCAGTTTAATGATGTGAGCTTGTTCTCAGCATGCGCTCTAAACAGCACCCACAATTATGGCGTCCAGTGAATACTCCCTATAAACGTTTGCAAGTAACCGCCCCAGTAATGCGTACCAACTGGTGCCTCATGCGTGCAAACACGTGCAGCTTCCACGTGAAGATAGCTTTGACAGGGCTGCAAGTGCACGTGCTTGCTCACACGAGGAGGAACATGGCGGCCCCCAGATGTCCTGTTTGCAATCGTCTATATTCCGGAAGCTCAAGCTGAGTTCACTTTCTTTTAAGGACGTTGTGCCCCTGCTGAGCTCTGGTAGTTAAAAAGAGGAGTGTCCCGCTTCCACAGAATAGGAACTGCTGTGAAAGTCTTTGATTCAGCTCACTGATTAAGCTGCTTGAGTTTGGTCGCGCCTTGGCTCTACGAACGCTCGCGGATTAACGGCACCAGCAAAAGCTTCTCTCTCGCTTGTAGCTTTCACCGCAGACCCTGTTAAAACGTATTTTGTCTCATACGCACCAACTTCCTTTCCTTCCTCCCTCAAGCTTTGCACTGAATGCCTTAGAACGGAAATATGTCCCAGTAATACGAAATATACTATCGGTTTTTCAGTTTCTATTTGTCTCGCTTTATTGCGTGCTGAATAAAACTGCCACTGGATGCTTATCCAGAAGACCACGTATTTATACCTGTCGGAACGACGTCGCATGCATGAATGGCAGGTGGACGGGATGTCTGTGTGTGCTTGCGTATGCACGTTCGTACGTGTGTATCTGCGTGAAAGCAGTTGACAAGCCGTTATTCATTTCACGAAAATATACAATTCGGGTAATGCGAGGCATAGCTGCATCTACCGGCAAGAGTCTGTAACCCGGCCTTTCCTTGCGCATTCTCTTTGGTTTCCTAAAAATAGTAACGCATCGCTTTGAATTATAATACAAGTTCGGTAACTTATTTAAAAACGTAATCTTCGCCTACTTTATAACCAGGGTACGCTGCACTTTCTGAACTGGCAAATACGAAGGCTGCGTTGAATGTGTGCAGTCGAGCACATAATGGCAGCAACGAAGGTAGGTGCTCAGTGGCAACTGCAAGGAACTGCTGGCATAACAAACAAAATACGAAAAGAAAAATGGGTATAAAAATATTGAGACAAAAATTGCGTATGAAAACAAACAGACAGCACGACAAGCCTGCAAATGATGACGTTCAAACTTAAGAACGTCTTCATCCTACCCTATAAAGGAAACTCAGAGGAAGCATTTGGCATATACGGGTGCTCTTTTGTGCTGCGCGCATTTAGCTATGTTTGTCCCTCTCGTACACGCACAAAACAATTTTGAAAAAAAAAAAAAAAAACAGAACAAAGTTGATGAAGCAGTATGAAAAAAAACACAAAAAACTTGGGAAGCAAGAATAACAATATGTTTCGGATCCAAGACATTCACACTTTTTTTTTTTCGCACCGCCTTCATGTACTTTTTTTTTCCATTGCGGAGGAAGGATCTCGTACCCGTGCACATCCGAGAGTCCGTGCGCTTACACACGCGCACAAATGTGAAAAAAGCCAAAACAAAGAGAAATAAAAAAAAAAATACATACGTGAAACAGTGTTGCACCATTTGCAGCAGGAGTCATCTTTTGTGTCGCTGTCGTTATGGTGGCGTGTCGCTGCTGCTGCTGCTTCTTTGGCCGTAGGAAGCGTCGTCCCTTCTTGTATCTTTGTCTCTTCTGGCGCGGGGCCTCCCACGGTGCACCACCGCTATCCCGAAGACAGACGGCAATACGGGGAAGGACGACATTGAGAAAGAGGGCTCGCAAACTAGGCTCAAAACAGTGAAAACAAGTATAAATAATGAACGGTGTTGTCTCGTGCGACGCTTGGAGGAAAGCTTCCTGGCAAGTCGTCCTCTGTTCCGGCAGGCGCCCTTTGCTACGCGCTCGTGCACCGTGTTTTCACTTAGAGTCGCTGTGGAACGCCCACTCTTCTCGCCTGGAATTCTTTCTTTTTTTTTTCTCTCGCAGCGACCTTTTGTGTCCTCGAAAGCAGCTTCTCAGTCGCGAAACATCTCTACTGAAAGTGACAAACGCACGCATTCAAAAAGGAGTTTTTTGAAACAACTTCCTGAATGAGCGACAATGATGCGCGAAATGTCTCCACAGCTAGACCATCTGTATGGGCATAAAAAGCGACCGGAGGCGATTAAGGAATATCAAATATTCACCGCAAACCCGCGAAGTATACGAATAAAGAGAGCCTGCGCATCAACGTGCCAAGTGCTCCGGTCCACAGGGTTTACATCTGAATTAGACGTTTTAGACCAGCTAGTCGCTGCTCATCTTGATAAACCAGCGACCTCCCTAGATTTTGTTTTAGCTTGAATGAGGTTTAGATAGAAGGAGCATCTTTTCAACTATTCACGTTGTATCGGCATGGTGCAGGGTGAACTACCGTATATTATAATGTTGTTGAGGCGAATAAAAAAACCAGCTTCAGAAAACGCTCAACGAAACAAGTTGATCGGGGTGCTAGTCTGCAATCTTCTCAGGTCGTCGCTTTATTTATTTATTGACGTCAAGTTGTTTGAAAGTTAACATCACGTATAATGCTTACTGAAACTCAAAAGTGAATGTTGAGGATCATGAAAAATTATAGAAAAAATGAGAAAGTCGCAGTGGTCGCAGTGCCAGAGCTTATGGTTTGACATATCTACGAACATTTGAAACGAGATGCTGACACTAACTCTGATTCACGCAGTGCGAAAGTGGTGCATCGTTTGTGTTCCTCTGGTGGAAACAAGTAATCCACTGGGTACTTTCTTTAATTTTTAATACTTCGTTTCAATTAACCCCGTAAGTGATGACGTGACAACATGGCGCTGTGCTCCAAACAAACCGTTGCTAGGGACGTTTCTATAGTCATGCATGGCAGCTCGACGTGAGGTTAGAACTTGCCTCGTATTTTTTTTTTTACTATTTTTTGTAAGCATTGTGTCTTCTTAATATCTGATCATGAAGACTGTTTCTATCGTCTCAGCTTTATGAAGCGATTATACAAGCCTGTAATACAGTTTCACAGCCGGATTTACCTTGTTAGCAGACGGTATGATGAATTTGCGGGTTCAATTGCCCTTTTTTGAGAAACTGCACGACTGCATTAACTTAAATTAGTGACGAGCGACGAACTTCTGTTCTCCTGGTCAACTTTCTGTGCGATTTTGGAAGCAAAAAATGTCCGTGTACAGCTTTAATCGACGCTCGAGGTGCGCGAGCGCGCGAGCGCCGGCCCGTGGCTTCCGCAATATCTGAAAAAGCTTGAAAACACTACGATGCCTATTGAAGAGCCACGACGCTCCAAATTAGGGTTGGACGTAATCCAGTCTCACCATTTCTCGATTTATTCCTTCAGCACTTTCTGCGGACAAAAACGGAAACTTATTCTGATGTTTGTTATGGGCATCACAACACTTATAATATAAGCAATAAAAAAAAAAGGCATTGATAGAGACAGCGCTAGGGCGGTGTAGCATGCTTACAATGCAGTTTCTACTCATTTAGGTGCAGTCTTAATCGCTCCTTTAAAACCACAGCCGCATGTAATATTTTTCTTCAGTTCAGTTTTCGGCAGTCTAGGCTATTAATATATTAATTCATTCGTTCATTCGCACAGTTCTTTATTCAGTCATTCATTTATTAATTAATTACTTCATTCACTCAATCAATATATTATAATTCAATCAATCAATAATTCAAATATACCCTTGAAACCCAAGTAGAAACAAAGACACCAAACAGAGGGTTGGAGGCTGCTTGAGTATTCAGGACAGTAGCAAATCGAGCGCTGATATGAGAAAATTCTTAAAGGGTTACAGTATTTTCTTATAGGAAATTCTATGATACAAACAATAATTGTAGTGGCGATAATTTGAAAGGGGTTTCATCTTGGTTTGGCCAAAAGAAGTTTTCGGGAATGATTACTACGCAGGGATCTGGGAGGTGCCGGCGGGCAATACCAACTCTCTCTCTCTCTCTCTCTCTCTAATGGGTAGTGGTCATATAAATTGTGTCACCGTTTTCGTTCCGGTTGCGAAAGGTGGAAGACCAACTCAAATAGTGTCTCTGAAAAAAAAAAAAAAAAAAAAAAAAAAAGAAACAAAAAGGCAGCAAGGAGTGAATGAGCACTACATTGAGGGAAGATAAATCCTGATAGCAACAAAACTAGTCTTTTATAGCGGCACCAGGGCAGAACAACAACAAAGGCGCTTCGTTTGTTGCATTGTCTGATAGGAGTAATGCTTGCAAAGACAAAATTGGAAAAAAAAAAAAAAACCAAGTAAGAAGACAAAAAATCCTCTCGATGTGTAAGCAGCACAGAATCCGTGGTATTTCTTTTTCCCGATTTTTTTCCCTCCAAAATAGCCAGCTTACCATGCACTTCTTTCTCCCTTCCCATTGACACAGCAGGAACAAGTCGCTTTACGAAGAAAACATGACAAACGACTCCACCTGCTGCGAGAACGCTGCAACCACGAATTGTTGTACGAAAAAAAAAATATATATATACGACGAAATCACCACAATGGCAAATAAACTACATAAAACCAATAATGGCATAACGCCATTCCCAGAATTTGAAGAACGTCAAGAACAAAGTGTTCAACCATACTTTTTATGGTTTCCTTTCAAATCTCCGCGCCATTAAAAAAAGAGTTCGACGTCTTAAGACTACAGGGGAACGTGTGAAAAAAAAAAAAAAAAATTGACAAAGCGGATATGGCAGGCTAAAAAAAAATGAAAACAGACACAAAGTCAAGCAAACCCACGGAAGCTCGCTCAAAGAATGACGAAATTGGGCTGCCTTCTCACGTCTGAAAAGGAAGATTTTTTTTTATTATTTCTGCAAGACAAGCAGGCAGACCAAAAAAGGGAGACACGCAGAAATACAAAAAAAAGCAAAAAAAATGTCACCCCGAATACAGGAATCTCTGCTTGTGGAAAGACGCGTGCCAGTGTTGTTTCCCGTTTGCGCGTCGGGTGCAGGTGTCAGAACCTCGCCTTCCGGTGCCGCGCCGCAGGAATCATTCATTCGCGACACGCAGGAACATGCGCGCACCATGGCCGCTTCTTAGGCCCTTCGACTTCCAAACAATGGTTTCGCCAAAGGGCGGCAGCATGTGGCACGACTGTTACATCCAGAACAATGCGGACGCCCACCACCAAGTACAAACAGCCCTTTTCACTGGCGCCCTTTTGAAATGCGGCGCTTTTCACGCGCCAACACAAGGAGTACAAGTCGCGCTCGGAGCGACGTTCGCGAGATATCAATACCGCTGCGACGGAACGCGACGGCGGACATTTACGAAAGTTTTGAGTATTAAAAGGAACGTGAGAACAAATCGCCTAAAAACGAGACGTATTCGCTTTAAACTTCGGAGCCACGGAGGGTTCAATCTAGTATTCTTATCTATATTAGGTTACGAAGCGAGTTTTGCGAGTTTTTCTAACTTTCTTTGTTAATCAGATATTCTCAATTGGTCCCATGACCCGCATACAACACTTGCATAATGCCCTCGGTGTAGCGAATATTGCCGTTTTTAACTCAAATCGCTTAGCAAGTAAGTTTTTTTTTTTCTGACTAATTTGTGATCTCCCTGTTTGTGCATCATAACTAGGCTCCCTGTTTTAGGTACATACCGATAAACACCAAAAATTAACCCCCGAGGTGGTTTTCTCTGAATCGATGAAAACCGAAAAAACACCGAATTTGAGCTGTCCTTGAAGAAAAAAGATGTGCCAGCTGAACGGAAAATATTTTACCCTACTTTTTCTTTTTTTCTCGTTGACCCGGAACACAGTTGCACTGAACTGTTATTGGGCTTGTTTCTCTCTATCAAAGCCACATTCTGTGTGCCGTTCTCTCCCCTTATCTTTACCAGCAATACTGGAGAAAACATGATAATTTATAACTTATAAATTATACTATTTCCTCAAGTAACTATACAGTCGCTTGACAGTAAAAGCCCAATAAACACCGATTTCTCTTCGGCATTAAAATTAAACACCGAAAAACACCGTTTCATAGCAAAACTAAAGACCGATAAATAACCCCCTAATTTAAAAAAAAATACTGAAAACAAGGAACCCTAATCATAACCAAGGCATCAGCTAATCATAGTCCCCCCCCTCCACAACAAAAAAGAAAAAAAACAGCAAATGAACAAATGACTTACTTATACAAGAAGGTTTCAATTTAAACCAAACTCAGGGCTGGGAGAGTGATTATACAATACAGTAAACCCATTTATATCCGCGTCCCTCATTCTTCGCGAATTGGTCACAAAGGACATAATCGCGGGCACTAAATTTTGAGAATTCCAGACGCCTGCATTGAAACTCATCAGGATCGAAATTTTGGCGTGCCCTTAAACTTCGCAAATATTTCAATTCGCGAAATTTGCAAAACTTAGGGGCTCGCGCATATGAAGGGTTTTACAGTAATGTTTGATGCACATTTTAAGAGCGAACATATATTAATATATATCATTTATGCTATATTAAGAAAAATATCTTTCAGGGAGTTTTTTTAGGGGCGAAGATCCTTAGGGTCTAGCCTTGTCCGTCCGTCCGGCCGGCCGGCCGGCGTCCGTGCTCCGTCCAGATATTTAATGCCACTATGTAGCATTAAATATCTGGACGGAGGAATTGAGACGTTTTATATAATGCGATTCACAATCAAACACGGCAACCTAAATCAAAGAAGCTGGAATCCCGTTACTTGTTCCGAGCTGAAATAGTAGTTACACGCGTTACTGCTCGCGGAATCCCTATCGGAACGCGTTACTTCGGACGTTCGCTCGGACATTGTGTTGTTCGATTTGATCCTCTTACCCGCGTCGGTATGGCGTGTGCCGATGAACTTCATCACAATGGTTGGAGCACAGCTGAATGAAGTTGGGAAAGGGCCTTATAGAGATACTTACAGCAACCCTCACTTCGACTGTATGCGCAGCGAAAGTTCGTCTGCTTCTTGCGATGATGTCAGAACGGCGAGCTCTTATTGGCTGATTGAAAAAAATAGTGGGTAGACTTCGAGGCATCTATAGCATTGAGGACTACCCACTGTCCTTTCAATCAAAGCCAATCGGAGCTCGGCGTCGTTATGACGTCACCGCAACCCCTGCTCATGAAGCAGACGACTTGTTCTCTGGCTAGGTTTTAGGGGCGAAGCTCCTTAGGGTTTAGCCTTGTCCGTCCGTCCGTCCGTCCGTCCGTCCGTCCGTCCGTGCTCACACAAAAATAAAAAAAGTTTGCGCAGTCGACAGGATTCGAACCTGTGCGGGGAGACCCCAATGGATTTCTAGTCCGTCGCCTTAACCACTTGGCCAAGACTGCGGGACGAGTAGGGGGCTCTGAGATGTGGTAGTAATTCAAGAGCTGGGGTTTCTGTCATGGATGAAACGTTGCATGTCGCCGCTCAACGTCTATGCAGGAGAGGGCGCTGCGGTCAAATGCGTATATAATCGCGTTAAATTGTGCATGCATTGGCTCAGCGTTTATAGACGAGAGGGCGCTGCGATCAAATGCTCAAATGCGTATATAACCACGTTCCATACCACACATTCTCTTTCTGACATGGACCGTTGACTTAAGCAGTGGAGATGCGTTCCCACGGTTTCTTGCGGATCCAAGCTGATCCGCTAGAAGAACCACTGGCTCTGCATTTCGCCGACCATAAAGCAGTAATAATGAAGTCAAAACGCAACCCGGAACTCAGCACTACCTATGAACAATAAAATCAATATCGTCAGCACCCACCAGAGCTTCGCCCCAGTCAACATCATTTACCACGTGGGGATGCGGTCATTTTTTATTGTGGACACAGAAAACTATTTTATGAATTGCCAGTGGGTATCTAGCGGTCCACAACGTAATACGTACATACATACATACATACATACATACATACATACATACATACATACATACATACATACATACAATCAATCAATCAATCAATCAAGTCATGTCTGGTTATTACGGACCCCTTTAATATGAATAACCCGCTATATGGACACCAGTTTTGGGGACAAAATGGGAAAATACATGCAGTTTTGTCTCGTGAATTTGAAAAACTCATATTATGGACGATTTTTTGGGGGGACCGAGGCGTCCATTTGCGTATTGGAGAAGGGTCGTACTTTTTTCACTTTCTGGTAATAATGCCTACTGGGTTTGGCAGGTTAAATTAAATAAAATAAATAATATGTTTTATGAAATCTGTGGGATTATACATCCAGAAGTACAGATCCGATATTTGTTAAGCCCTTGTATTCTTGGATACTTAAGCGGAAAGAAAACAAACTGCCGTACGTATAGTTTCTTTTGGACGTCAACAACTCCCCCGCACCTCCCCTATCCCTTTTTGTGACTCGCATGTGAGCTATATAATTAATAAAACGGTTAAATAAAATTAACTAAAAGAAACTACAATTTTTATTACCTCACAAAAACTTTCCAGCCATCAAAACACTGGTCCGCCCTATGCTCGAGCACGCCAACGCCGTCTTTTTCCACAGATGGTCTCGAATATTAGTAAGCTATAAAGTATCAATACAAGAGGAAAGATTCTCAAGTGACAAAGTTGGCACGACTCTTTCTCTGAACTGTAAAGGCAATGAATCGTTTATACCCAAAAAAACAAAAATGTTCAAAACTTGCACGAAGTAGGTATCGAATATTTTAATTTATTTAGAAATAATTATTTATCCATATGAGTATAGAAATAACGAAATACAATTATGGAGAAAAAACATAAATACCCAGCCTGCAAAAAAAAAAAAAAAAAAAAAACACACACAAAAAACATAATTTTTTTTTAATTATAAATAAATAGCACTATTTTCCTCGAAACATTGTTCATTCTCCTACCCCACGAACTGTCCTCGTTAACTTGCGAAATACCTGTTGTTACCAGAGGCCCCTATATCCCTATCATTAAATAACTGCTGAATACAAAGAACTCACTTTTTTTTTTCTCTACAGCGTCCTGTATTTTATTTAAAATCGTGTTGTGTGTAAGTTTATACAGCCGGAAGTCAGTCAGCCTCAGTGGGCGTGCGCTGTCTCCACTGTAGATGAGATATTTAGTCAGCGCACTGCCACTGCCTGCCTGGAGTCTTTAACCTACGTCGCGCAGAATGGTGATACACAAGCGCACGCCGGTACGATGATCATCCGGATCAAAACGGGCAGGGGGGAGGATTAACACCAGGATATTTGGGTTCAGCAGCGAGAGCTTTCACTAAACACGCGCTCCGAGCTGCGGCGCGTTACCAGGCCCCGGTCACCGATTCCCCTATTTCATTTGAACGCGGAGAGCAAGTCGTCTGCTTCTTGAGTTGTGGTGACGTCAGAACGACGCCGAGTTTTGATTGGCTTTGATTGAAAGGATAGTAGGTAGACCTCAATGGCTAAATGCTTTGAGCTCTACCCACTAATTTTCTCAATCAGCCAATAAGAGCTAGGCGTTCTGGCAGCATCACAACCCCTGTGCAAAAAGCAGATGAAGTTGTGCCCCGCATAGCAATAAGTACAACATAAAACCATTCCGAATTTGATCGGCAGTAATAAAACATTGTCCAAATTCAGTACAAATAAAAAAAAATACTTTAGCTTGATTATGCGGGCCAACATCGTGGGTCAGATATAGTCTGTTGATCTACCATACACATTAGGTATGTGGGTTGCGCACGTTGTCTCAGCCGTGTGCGAGTTTAGCGGAGCCACACACTTCACATATGCACATCTTATGTCACCCGGTTTATGTGAGTCGATATTATACCTGACTGGGAATCACTTGGTCCACTCTCGGCCAATAAACTTTATATATTCAGTTTGTTTATCCTCCGATTGCTTTGTTGTTTGCAAAAACAGATAGGCGCACATGTATTCACGAAAAGCGAATCGATTTTAAAAGTATAAATAAGGCATAGTCACGCGATGGTGGCAGAGGTTTGCATTTTGTCTTTTTTTGTGGCTTGTCGCGAAATTTTATATAGAAATACTATAATTTAAAGTTCTGGGCACATTTCAGGTGGCATTGAAGGATTAATACTTTTTGGCTGCTCCCAAATAATCTGGGTTCGTAAATACATCACTCTCCACACTACCAAACGACCCCTCCAAGCCAGCCGAGTGAATAAAAAAATTACATAAATACGAGTGACCATTAAAAAAAGCAAGAAATAAAGACACGGCGACTCAAATGGAAATAAAAAAAATACATTAAATTCTTGAGGGTTTTTTGAAAAAAAAAATTACGGTGATATATTTAACTTGGCTACAAGACTGCACTTCGGCCGCTCTAAGCGTGCCTGAATTCACTGCGACGAAACATTTTTCACGCGCTGGAAGAATCATATCCGACTTCCAGGTTGGATATTACTCTCAATTTTCTTTATGAAGCCGTTGCGATTTTTGCAGTTCATTTTTCATATAAATTCAGTGGGTCTGTCCAGTGAGATGCGTTGCCGCCAGCCAGCCTGCCCACCCCAGGGAGGCCGGGCAGGGTCACTGGTTTCTTATTTTCAACCTTCATCAATCAATCGTTCCACGACAACATCGGATCACGAAAACGAAACGAGATTTCATATACAGGGAAGGAAGACGGGGTGAGGAAGTCTTGGCATATCCAGAATATATATTTTGCCGGCCGGGTCCGTCGAGTCACGAGAGCATACTCGAGAGTGGAAGAGAAGGGCCGTAACGCACACAAAAATAAAAATAAAAAAGATAAACTACTTCCAGCATTTCTTCGCTAGCAGCGGCCACGACGGAACACTCCGCAGCTCATCCATAATCAATGAATATTTCTCGTCACCGCATACTTATTCAAACCCCTCTCCACTTCTCCGCCTGATAGAATGAAGCCCTTTGGACAGCATCGAGCTCTTGCACTTGTTTCATCTCAGCTGGGCACGCGACTAGGTCGCCCTGACCCACGTCGTTTGAGCCGGGAACACTATATAAAAGAAAAACGAAGCCAAAATAATTTCTCCAAGACAGAACCATGCTGTATACATTCATACACTACACCTGAGGCTTTCTGAGACCGGCGCTTGACTTAAAAAACAGAAAACGTCTTTCGAAAATATCCACGAGAAACAAAAACAGTGAATACAAAAAAAAAAAAAATCACGTTGCCAAAAACGGTCCACAGTTGTTCTGTTAACGCGCACGATGAGTGTGCTCAGCACCGCGCCCCCACCCCGGGCGGAAGAAATATAAACCCCCCCAAAATTGAAGCGCATTTCACCACGGGATAATCAGGTTCCCGTTATATCCTGGCACCAAGTCGATCGATAGTTAAATCCTCGATTATATTATATTTGGAGAGCCAGGAAAAGCAGTCCGTTGATGCAAGGACCGGCCGACCGTGTGTACGGCGACGCCTAATGTAATAACATCTCCCGCAGCCCGCAGACGATCCCGTACTCAAAACTGCAGAAGCCCCCAAAAGCTCCCCCCCCCCCCCTGCCCCCCTCCTGGTCCCTGGTCCCCTTGTCTTCCCACAAAACATCACTCCTCCCCGCTGCATCGCGAACAGCACAGCGGGTTACAGGATTAGGACGTATTCGGTATTAAAATGGTCCATCGTCGAATAAAAAGATGGACAAGAGATAGTCATTTTGCTTGACAAGCGGCCGGAAGTTCTGCAAAAAGGGACGGGGTTGTAGGCGCTCGAACCAATAGAAAACAATGGGTCTCAAGCGACTTCCTGTAGAGGTTTAAAACGTTGGTCAGGGTCTCGGGACAGACCCGCGAGCGTAGGACCCCGCTGAATTTACATTTTCTTCAAATCGAGATTACCGCCATCCCAGCGGCCGGGGATGCGCCGGCGATGTGGCAGGCAGCCCTTGACCCAAGAAATAATGAACGAGCACTCGAAGCGATGAGTCATGCCAGCGCTGACTTGCCTATCGCGTCCGAGAAGCTGGTGGTGGCGCGATTTACATTTTCGGTATTTGTTTTCTCTTCAAAATGTCGACAATTGCTACTTCGCAGTATTTCAATGGCGAGGGTGGAGAGAGCGCTCGCGTACCTGGTTTGAGGGGGGTGGGGAGGGGGGGGGGGGTAGTGATAGAAGCAAATAAAGCCAGGACAAGATATGTAGTTAATGAGATTAAATAATATCTAGTTGTAGAGAAGAAAAAGGTGAGGAGAAAACTAAAAAAATATCAGCTAGGTAGAAAAATAATGTGGGCGTACCAAGGAGCATAGTTTTTAATATAGATATTAATCAATCAGTGCAGTAAGACGGTCTTTTCTGCGCCTCGTTGTCGTGCCTTCATAATATTTTTGTTTGTAAACGAACA